>NC_037649.1:4492290-5109919 GCF_003254395.2 Apis mellifera
ATTATATAATCTAATATACATAAATAATTTCATATTAATAATTGATAAAAACGAATCCTTTCTATCAAAATCTAAATCTAAATTAAACTTTAAAATAATTAAAATAGCCTAACCTTAGTATTATATTTAATTATCGGATATATTTACCAATAAACTCCAATATATCAAATTTTTCTCACACATTGACGATTCCATCATCGATCCAAACTCTCAATCTTCAAGATTACTTTTCCAAAGACTGCCGCATAAATCGATTGGAAATGGTGCAAGATTCTCGTACAGTCGATTGGAGGAATTTTCGCCCCTTTTAAACTGGGACAAAACTGGTAATCCAGTTTTACAAATATAAGCTTCGATCGACGAACGCGACATCTGGCGTCTCGCGAGTGTCTATCGCGCGTAGACGTTTGCGCCCCGTCTTCGTTGTTTATTCGATTTCACGTGTTATTTTACCTCGGTTCGGAAACAGGGACGGGATCGGGTCACTTGTAACAAAGTTTTGTAATTCAATCTGACGGCGTAACATTGAGGGTTGAGTGGCGGAAATTTCGAACGAATACCCTGTCCCTGTCCCGGACATTAAGTGCCATACACGCGAGCTTTTTACTTGAAACGTTTCTATGGCAATCGGCCGGGTGATTAAACGTGTCTCGTTACGTTCGTTTTTTGTGAGTTACTGTTGATTTTTATTTATTTATTTATTTTTTCTTTTTTTGCGGGAAGATCATATAGAAACAGTTTTTTTCTTTTTTCAACAATATTTGGAACGAAAGTCAAAGAATATAGTTTTCTTAAAAACTGTGCATGAGTAAATAAATATTTCATTCTTAGTTAATTTATTTAAATTCAAGCGAAATTAATCTGAAAGTTTCAAATTTAAGTTATTCGAGTTCAAGTAGATAGATTGGATTAACGTTTGACTACATTCGGCTTCACAAAAGTTACAGTAATCGGTTTGAGGAACACGCAGGAGGAAGCTGGAATTGTATCGTTAAACGATCTCTCGTGTTGAATCGTAGTTGTTTCTTATTGCTCGACGGATAATTGGTCAGCCAATAACAATTTTCCCATTTTCGACGACGTTCGATTTCACCATTCACAAACGAAATACACAATTTACATAATTTCAAGTAACCGATAATCGGTCGGTTAATTGAGAATCGCGTCTCGATTGAGCATTGGCGATACACGAGGCGCAAATGCAATGGAAGCGACCAAATTGGAATTAGTAGCCGGTGCACGAGTAAAGCCTGTTGCATCCTCGTAGAACTGTGCCTTCATAAAGTCGACGCTTGCTCGTTGTTTCATTTTCAGAGAATATTCTATGAAAAGAGGTTAATGAATCGATAGCCAAAGTTATTCTCTGTATTTCTTTTCCCCTTTATCTCTATTTTATCATTAATTATTTAATGCCAACTTAATCCTTAGAGAAGAGAAGAATTTTGTTTCCTCGAATTTATAAAATTGGAATTATTATTATTATTTTTTTTTTTTTAAATTTTGCAGAAAGAAAAGATAATTTATTGTATATCATTATTATGTAATGGAGAATAAAAATAAAATATAATAAACTTGAAAATGAAATTTAAAATATAGTTGCTTATCAAAACCAAAATTATAATAATAAAATGTTTAATTACAAGTAGAATTTTGATTCCATTTCTTTCAATTATTTAATTAATTGCACCAGAAGAATTAATTCACATCCTCATATTATATTATTTTACAATATTCTTCAATTTTATGGATATGGAAATAGAATAGATTTTTAAAAAGAAAAGATAATTTATTGTATATCATCATTATGTACTGGAGAATAAAAATAAAATATAATAAACTTGAAAATGAAATTTAAAATATAGTTGCTTATCAAAACCAGAATTATAATAATAAAATGTTTAATTAGAAGTAGAATTTTGATTCCATTTCTTTCAATTATTATTTAATTAATTGCACCAGAAGAATTAATTCACATCCTCATATTATATTATTTTACAATATTGTTCAATTTTATGGATACAAATAGAACAGATTTTTAAAAGATTTTAATTTTTTATATTCTTATGGCGAATATTATATAATAAATGTTCTCATTTTCCATATAAATATATACGTACCCGTGCCAATTACTAATCACAACAACTTACACTATTTCGTCAATTTGAAACTTGCCAAAATTCCCCTCCCTAAATTCAACCTCACTTCCTCTTCCATTTCCCCACATTTCTACCTATCGATCGACCAACCGATCGATCGATCTATCTTCGAACCATCTTCGAACAACGATCACTCTCCCTCGTAATCGAAATCCATAGCATCCCATCAAGTCTTGACGCTCGATATCACGCCCTCGAGCGGCACACCTTTAAACTGCCTAATGCAATAATTGCATTAAACAACCGATCGGTATCTCTCTTTTTTCTCCCTTTCCTTCCTTAACCTCAATCATCCTCGTCCCTTCGAATTCATTGTTATCTTTCCTGTAACTACCGATGATAAAATCGGTCAAAGATTTCTTTTTCGATCTCGATCGAATTAAGAAGAACAAGAAGAAGAATCGTACGTACGATACGTTATCGATGGCTCGACGAGATCAGTCGGTGCGGCAGGCGTTATCGTTAATCGTCCATGTTAGCCGCGAGCAGTCGATCTCTCGGTTCGCTGGCATTTCGTGAGCGTCATGTGTCACGGCATAGCTGTCGTCTAGCGGTTGGCAGCTGCTTAATGCGTGTCCTAAGGGTGAAGGAGACTGGACGTAGCTTTCACGGCTAATTTCGAAACTCGAGCTCGATTTCTACCCCGCTTTCTCGTTTATTTTTTTTTCTTTTTCTTTTTTTCTTAGTTACTTTCCTTTCTTCGATCTCGGTTTGGTACGGTGCCATGCGAGTTATCCGTGTGTTTTGTCTCGATGTTTCTCTTTTGTTTTGATACTAGATTGCTATGCTTGGTATGTGTATGTTTGCGTGTGTTTCTCTTTTATGTTAAGGAGATAAATTAATTAAGTTTTAATTTTGAATACAAAAATATTAATTATATTAATTTTAGATTTATCAAGGATTATTTTATGCTTGTTTCATTTTTCTTTTTATGATTTCTTATATTATTGTTATTATCGTTTGTTGATATAATTTTTTCAAGCATAAATCTGTCGCATTTGTAGTTTTAATTCTGTATTTTCTTTTTATCTTTTTTGTTGCGATTGGAGAAGCATCGAATTTTTCCTTTCAATATCGTTTTTTTAAATTGTGCAGCCAATTTTTCTTATCAACAAATAATCCATACTCGTTATGCAAATCATAATGATTATTCGATTCTCTCTTTTTATGTGGATTCTTCTCTTTCCAAAAACATTGGATAAAACATTTTCAACGAATTTGACGCACGAAAACTCGTAAAACTCCATTACTCGCGACTCAACAATTTCACTATTTCTGTTCGCCAATTTTTATTTGCCATCTCCCCTTCCTCTGGACGGGAAAGGTTCTTTTCTTGCTTTGATTTTTTGCCAAATGATCGAAGAAAGTATTGCACTTCCTTTGCAATTTTCAGCTTTTGCACCGTTTCGATTATTCGTATTGGTTCCTCGATGGTTGTCGAAAGACTGAAAGAACGCTCGATCGATGACAGACTGAAAGATTTGTACGAATTGTATACATTCAAGCATAAATATTCCCTCCTAATAATTACGTGTCCTCGTTAAGCGTTTCTACGAAAAAGCTTGATATATAAATATTACGTAGCAAATCGTGGAGAACGTGGAATTTTTCTTTCAATTTGGGTATCGAAAATTGAAAAAAAAAAAGTAAAGTAAAACAGTCAATTCTTCTCGAAGTTTTCAAAAGTATTGTGCAAGCCTTCACGATAAAGTAAAAAATAAAGTGTTATCCATCTCTACAACTCATTGATCAAGAACAAACTTGAAGAAAAAGATGTGAAATAAAACTTTGGTTTATTTTACCGGTCTTATTATGAATTCATTGTGATTGTACGAAATGAAATTTGCAATACAATTTTATTATTATAGTTTCTTATAATTATAATGTTTCTCGAAACTTACAACATTTCATATTTATGCTCGTACAAAATATTTCTTTATTCATAATACATAATGTTTATTACATTAAATTGTACACAATAATTATTACAGAATATTTCAAATATTTTTTTATATTGTAAATTTTCTTATTGTTCGAAAAAATATATTTCTATTCTTTCTTCACTGAGAAGAGATTCTAGAATTAGAGATAATACTTTGATAATTTTTCTTTTTTTCTTCCTTTTTCATACAATATATTCCATATCGATAATTTTCCACTTGTTTGTCATGAACGAAAATGGAAAAATTTCCAAGATTATTACGAGACCATCAAATATTATCGAAATTGTTACATCTTCTCCTCGAATTTTTATATCTTCCCCCCCTTTTTCTTCTTTACTGCCGTACCGTTTTGTTTCATTGTCTTCCCCTGCTTTGCTTCCCCTCGTGCTTCTGCCGCGTTGTTGCGCTTCGACTCGTCGTTCGTTTCCTTTTTTTACACCGGCTAGTTTTCTTTTCTACCGTTTCCACCGCTTTCTCCCTGCTTTTCCTTTTTCCATACCCCTCCACGTCCCGTCCCTTTCTTCCTTTTTCCACCATCTCGTTCCTCCTTCCCTCTCTCTCCCTTCCTTTTTTCTTCTCTTTTCCTCTCTCAACGAGAGGCCTACATCCATCGTCGAGATAACGAGAAGAGGTCGTTTACGAGGCTTAAGGACTATCGGTCACTCGATTAATTGAAATACACGTTTTAAAAGTCGACAATGAGATAACAGGAGGCGCGCACCTCTTCGTTTCGCTCGTTAAAATCCTGTATCCTATCGCTTCTTCGACTTCTAGGATATGTAATATCACTCTTCTTATTTAAAATCTATTATCTAAATTTCCTTTTTTTTTTTTTTTGATATCTCTTCTTGTTCCAGAAAAGTACAGATGTAAACGTCAGATTTAGATTTCTAATTTTAATATCTTAAAAAATAAAGAGTATATTAAAATATATATAAAAATAGTAATAGTAAAATTATATTAATATCTATGGTATGTATAATTATACATTTATTGTAATAAAATCTATTTTAGTATGAAAATGAAGAGAAATTATAAATATTTTTAAACAATACTTAAATATCTTATATCGTTTAAATTTTAAATACTAACAAAAATTTATTTTCCGTAATAAATGTCACATGTTGAAGTTCCTTGAAAATCCTATTAAGATTATCTATCACGTTGAGAAAATTTCGTCGTAAAAGAATAAATGTTTGAATTAAATTGTTCAAATATATATATATATGAATAAATCTATTATTCTTTGAAATACGTATTAGGTTAATTCCCTAAATTGAAGTCCAATATAATTATAGCATGCTGGGATAATAATTGTATATTATCGATTATCCCGAACCCGGTGCCCGTCTCTTCGAGCCAATATACGTATATCCGTAGAAAGCGGGCCAAGCTGTCGACGAGCTGATCTAATTATTAGATCCTTATTAATTGATATGATTTAGCACGGAAACGAGCGATAATTATCGTTAGAGAAGTATTACCGATAATATTCTAAAAAAAAAAAAAAAAATCACGATTTTAATCGAATATATTCGAATATAACCCCCGTCGTAATCCCCTCTTTCTTAAAATTGAAAAACTTTAAATTGGAATTAACTCCTGCCCTATTAAGAAATTTCTTATAAAATTATTATATCGACATGTTCATTCGTTGATAATTCTGATACAATTACATTTAATCGCATCTATAAATTTACGTAAATACGTAAAATTGATAATATTTTATTCTCTCGTGTATTAAAAATCATAAGTTACATTAAAGATATAACTCGTTAATCGACGCACGAAATCGTACGTCGATCGCATTGTTCGTTTGCGCCACTCTCTCTATTCCACGTCGTCGGATTTCTAATCCTTGTTATTATTTCACCGGGGATATTTAAAAAGCCGTAATCTCCTTTCCCCTTTAATCCGATTAGCGGGCGAGCCGCGCGATAAAAGGAGAAATCGCAATCTGCGCCCGCCTCCAGAGACAATGGGGCCGTCTGCGAAGTCGAGTTCATTAGCGGTGTAAACGCGACACGCGACCGCAGTCTCCGCTACGCGTTCAGTTCCTCGACGACGGGGCTTTCCGCTTTCTTTTTTCGCGCGGAAATTTCGGAATTTTCCGATGATTCGTGCAATTTCTTCGTCGTCGCCGAAAGCAAGGATTTAATCGTGAAAGTGAATTCGAAATAAAGAGTTAATTAAGGAACGTTAAGTAATAATAATAATACTTATTTACCATATTTTATGAGAATTGTTGAGAATGGAATTTAAATGCGTAATTCTAAAATCAATATTTAAGTCGAAATTAAAAAAATATAAATAATTACTTCTTATATATTATTTTAAACTATTTTTTATAACTTATAGTTTAATTCATTTTTAAATATAAATTTAATTTATTATCAATAATTTTTAAAATTAAAATTGTATGATCCTTATAAATCCTTATAATTATTTAATGGAATAAAATAGAATAAAAAGAAGGCTAATTTTTAAAATATGTAATTAATTATCATTGATTTATTATAGGAAAATAGTTATAATTTTTTGACACTTTTATTTAAGTCGAAATTAAAAAAATGTAAATAATTACTTCTTATATATTATTTTAAACTATTTTTTATAACTTATAGTTTAATTCATTTTTAAATATAAATTTAATTTATTATCAATAATTTTTAAAATTAAAATTGTATGATCCTTATGAATCTATTATTTAATGGAATAGAATAAAAAGAAGGCTAATTTTTAAAATATGTAATTAATTATCATTGATTTATTATAGGAAAATAGTTATAATTTTTTGACACTTTTATTTAAGTCGAAATTAAAAAAATGTAAATAATTACTTCTTGTATATTATTTTAAACTATTTTTTATAACTTATAGTTTAATTCATTTTTAAATATAAATTTAATTTATTATCAATAATTTTTAAAATTAAAATTGTATGATCCTTATAAATCTATTATTTAATAGAATAGAATAAAAAGAAGGGTAATTTTTAAAATATGTAATTAATTATCATTGATTTATCAAGGAAAATAATTATAATTTTTTCATTTAATTATTTATTCTCTCGATTTCAAAGGACAAAGTGTTTTCGATATGCAGACTCGTGTAATGTTTATCAAGAATAAAATAATAAGGAAACTCAAGTTTATTTTGTGGAGCGGGCCACGCATTTTAGAAAATTGTCGGAATTGATTAGGATTCCCGATAAATAAATCGATGGTGGCCGTTTTTGTGAAAAAACGGCGGTAAAGTGGTTTCCGTTTTCTTTGTGGCCTGGGATGCCATGTTTCGCGCTATCGATCTGCTAAATGACTTATTTTCATGGCTGTACACAGGGCTCTGACGTAAAAACCCTTTGCATGTCCATTCGCGATGCACGACGTAGGAGTCTCGGTATGAATAAATGACACGCAGCCCGACTTTATAGCATTCGAGCTCGTCGGCATCCATTAGTAACGAGGCTGCATGCAGTTTGATTATGGCGGAACGTGACAGTCAAAAAAATTCTTACCCGTTTCAAAAGGGTCTTTAATAGCCTTCTTAACTCAATGTTCTCCAACATTTTATGATAGTATTAAAATAAATAAACTGCAATTTACTTTTTACCTCTTTTTCCTTTTTCCCTTCGATGTTATGTAAATGCATTTTTAAATTGGAAAATATGATACATATACATGTATGTGTAAATGTGATATCTTTTTTCTTTTTTTTTTTTTTTTTTTTATGGACGAATCAAGATTAGAGAGAATTTTATTTGTGAAATATTAAAGATTAGTTATCCAGTGCGATAAGTCGCTTCCATTTGTATATTATCTTCTATGTTAAAATAATAGTATTGAAGAATATAGAATATACGATAGAATGTATATTGAAAATTTTAGTTGTATAGAATCGAAATATAAATAAATATAAAAATGATAAATTTATTTAATATATAATGGTAGTAAAATACAAAGTTTCCATTATAAAATATAAATAATTATAATAAAAATGATTAACCATCGTCGAGAAATTACTTTGATCGTAATAAACATTGTTTTAACTGCTTCTACTATAAATTACTATAAAATTATTAATTCAAAAATTTTAATTAGAATATAAAATATATAAAAAAATATTTTTATATAAAATATTATAAATTTTTATATAAAAAAAAAGAAATAAATTGATTTATATATAAGATAGACATATAAAATCCTATCCTTTTCTTAATAAAAAAAAGATTAAACATAATCAACATTTCTTTCTATAAATTTAATCCATTTGTGAAAAATGAATAAAATACACGAGAATGGAAAGATTTTTTATTATGTATTTTCGTCTATAATATAATCATAAAGATTATAATATTAAGTTAAAAATATACATAAATGAATAAAAAATATCGATTTTTATTATATTCCAAGAATAATGATTTTTTCTATCAATCTTATAAACTAAGAAATAAATTGATTTATATATAAGATAGACATATAAAATCCTATCCTTTTCTTAATAAAAAAAAGATTAAACATAATCAACATTTCTTTCTATAAATTTAATCCATTTGTGAAAAATGAATAAAATACACGAGAATGGAAAGATTTTTTATTATGTATTTTCGTCTATAATATAATCATAAAGATTATAATATTAAGTTAAAAATATACATAAATGAATAAAAAATATCGATTTTTATTATATTCCAAGAATAATGATTTTTTCTATCAATCTTATAAACTTATAAACTATATCTTTTGTAAAATTTTTTTATCAAGATAGTTATTCTAATAATGCTATCAAGGTCTCGCGAAAACAAGCCCTATCGAAGAAATTTTCGAAATTGTCCCGACTCTCTTCTTTTCCTTTGATTAGAGAACTTGCGAAACATCTCGATCGAATCGATTCGCAGGCGAGCGACGCTTACAATTATTGTAAATATTATGGTCTCCGTCGATAATCCAGATCGCGATCATTTTAAACGTGTCTCTTGACACGCGAGCATAATATCGGCCGATATTAGTGCTTTACACGGAACAACGGGAAACTTTTATTTTTTAACGAGTTGATTTAATTTTTATGCCGTTCTAGATTTTTATACGGCTTTTTCGAATAATTTTGTTATTATTAGTTTAGCTATTTTTGTATTAAATTTAATATTTGGAGAAATGGAAATTGGCGGACTATGTAATTGAATATAATTCCTAAGATTTTATTAGATCGAGTTAAAAGATGTAATGATTGCTATGCTAATTTCCACTAAGTTATTAAAAAAAGATAGGTGTATAGAAGAATTTTTTCAAACAATTTAAATTTAATTTTTATTTGCAAACAAATTTAAAAGATAAAAGTTTATTTAAATTAAAGTTGATTCGTCGATTAAAATCGTGTAAAATAATTTTATTATTTTAAATCTTAAATTTCACAATTATTACAATTCCGCCATAAGAAAAAATATCTAAAATAATGTTTTGTTATCCTTCATCAACAATCAGTTTATCAAAGGTTTATTCCCCAATTCCTCCAAAATATTTAATAATTTTTACTCGCAAATTGTAATATTCCTTTTTTTAAACAAAATAGCTCGAATAAAAAATTAACAATACAATTTTCAAGCGCACTGGAATCAATAAGAAAATTACTTCCCTTTCAAATTTTATAAAATTCCAAGCGTTATTTTCAATGCATTATAAATAATCCAATACGAATATAATTAACTTACGAATCCCGGGAAAAACACCGTATAATAATAATATCAATTTCATCCTTCTCCCTCAATCGAATGAAGAGATAAAGCACAGATTAAAAACCCTCCACGCAGGTATTCAAACAATCAATCGCATCATCCTCAATTTCTTCGCATCTCACCGTCCAACGAACCCTATCCCCTCAATTACACACATCGAACGTATCTCCCCCTTTTTCGCTCTTTGACTTCGAAGGCGAGCATTCTCTCTCGGAAAGAAGCTTGTCTAAACCCGAATTCATCCCGATTCAACCCGATCCATCCCTTTATTTTCCCCGAAATCCAACCACCCCTTTCTTCTTCTTCTTCTTCTTCGAGGAAGATTAGGGTAATCCTGAAGTCGAATTTCGATTCGACGAAAAATTTCGCAGGAGAGGAGAGGAGAGGAGAGGAGAGGAGAGCAGCCTTTCTGCCCGTCGGTCAGCCATTGCAGCAGGCTGCTCACCAGCCAGCAACCGCCCCAAAGCGGCCCACCCTCGGCGGCCACCTCGGTCACCCTCGCCCCGACCCCCTCCCACCCCCTCGTCCCTCTGTTTAATGCAGTCCATTAGAGTGCATTTAGATCGAGGGATAGTTAAAGCGCGGGCCAGGTACCACCGGTATTGTGCAGCGGCTACCCCGTCACGATGGAAAATAGTGTGTTGCGCGCGTCACACCAGTGTGCGTGTGCGTGTGTGTGTGTGTGTACTTAGAAATGACATTAGTCGCGTGATCGAGCTCTCGCTTCGCCTTCCTTCTCGTTTAAACTCCATGTTATTCTCTTGTGTGCATGCTCTTTATTCGGTTAGGTTTATTCGTTTAGGTTATTTATTTGGCTCTGGCCACTCGTGGTATATTTTGTTGCATTTTTTTCTTAGGTTTTGAAAGTTGGACGTTTGTTGGATGATTTTTTATGTCGATATTTAAAAATATATGGTCGAGGTCTTTTGAATAATTAATTGTATACAGGGAAATTACTTGGGATTGAAGAAAGTTTCTTCTTCTGCACGATGAGAATAGGAAAAGAAATGAAGTTTTTAAAATTATTTATAATTATAATATATGTTTATGTTTCTATAATTTTATATAATAATTATTAAATAAATTTTATAAAGTTACGAGATCTTTAATTATTTATTCTATTATATGTTTCTAATATTATTAGATGATAAATTATTGCAAAAGAAAATTCTGAATATTGTAATGTCAGTATCATCTGATTTCTAAAGAAAAATTCCAAATACTGGTAAAATTATGTTGCAATTTAAGATGAAATTTACTAGATGTGATTCATCTTTCAGAAATCTTGAGCAATTATCAAATTTATTTAATATAATAATCGTATTTATATATAATATATTCATTTTTTTCAAGTTTTCCTAGAAATATTAATTGTTTATTTTGTAGATCATATATTCGTATATGTGCATTCATCAATTTTTCACAAGCAGGAAACATAATACGACGCAAATTAGAACGACTAAAATGATAGTATCTTATTGTTAGTACGTCTCGTCACGACAATGCGATAAAACCATTATAAAAATCCACTTTATCCATCCTTTTTATATGTAAATTTTTATTAAAAATTAAATAATCATTAATAATCATTTCTTCTCCTCTCCAATGTACCAATGAAATCTAACTGTGATTTCTATCCTTACAAGAAGTTATGGCAAGAATATTCAAAATAATTATAAATAAGAATCTTTTAGAAATCTTAAATACACTTTTCATTATTACGATATTTAAACAAACCTTTATTTCTCTTGTTGTATTCAATTCGCATAAACACTACACAATCTTACTTACCTTACATTGTCAATCTCATTGCTCTTCAAATATTTCTATATATATATGTATCTCTCTTCCCAGCCAAAACCAAAATCAAAAAAGAAAAGAAATTCAAAAACAATTCAACCGTTCCTCCAATCGAAAACCTCGAATTCGTCGACGCGATCGATTCCTCGTTTGGAGGAGAAAAAAAAAAAAAGAAAATTCCAAAAATTGGTAAAAAAAAAAAAAAACTCAAGGCAAATCATCTGTCTCTGCCGTTAACGAAGCCTCGAGACACGGTTCGCGTACGCGTGAAGATTGTAGGACAAGGGACCGAGCGGATCGGGGCCTCGATTCCATTGTATCCCCCGTTGAACGGCGTTATTCAGAGGAGGCCGGCTCGATTTGAGAGCCGCGGCGATGCAGCTGGCATTTAGCAGGCATTCAATTAAATATTGATCCAGCTCCGTTTAGCGCCGGTAAACAATTATGCACGCTAATTAATGCCCCGCCGTTGTCGGCGCAATCAAACCGTATCGTCCTCGAGCGCACCGAGTCGAATCCAACGATACCGCCGCCGCGGTGGATCATCGATCCCGCGGGGATATACGGCGCCGCTCTTCCCTCCCCCTCCCCCCTCCTTTTCAATACGCGCCGTGTACACACACGGGGTGGTTGTGCATACGGGGGGAGCTCCGCGCGCAATTCCTCGATCGGTCGATCCTAATTAAAAAAAACTCTGCCATCGACACCGAGGAGACGGAGAGCTAGGCGCGCCTCTCGAAGGAATTTTCTTGCTCGTGTTGTCGTTTTTAATTCGACGGATTCTTACCCTTTTGATCGATCAGCGGCGAGTTTCTCTTCCGGTCCCGTGAATCCTATGCAGTTTCCGCTTGTTAAGGAATTTTTCTTTTTTTTAAGGCACTTATCTTTCTTCCTTTTTTCGAAGGAAATTTTCGCGTTTATGGAGAAACATGATACAGATTGAGTATGATATAACGGTTTCTCTCTCGTTGAAATAATTGTAACCATCGATCGTTTATTGTGTTTTTATTAGAGGTACAGAAATTAAGGATGATTTGGTGGATATATAAGATACATTATTAAATTACAATGTATGCGTAAATTATAAGATTAATTAAGATTTCTTACATTTAATTATTGTTCGACTACGTTGGTTTAGTAGTAAATTAAATGTTAGTAGTTAAGTACAAAAATTAAGGATGATTTAATGAATATATATATTTATTGACCATTTGATATATAAGATATATTATTAAATTAGAATATATGCGTAAATTATAAGATTAATTAAGATTTGTTACATTTAACTATTGTTCGACCGAATCCACGTTGTTAATAGTAAATCCACTGTTTAATAGTAAATTAAATGTTAGTAGTTAAGCACAAAAATTAAGGATGATTTGATGGATATATATATTTATTGATCAGTTGATGTATAAGATATATTATTAAATTAGAATATATGCGTAAATTATAAGATTAATTAAAGATTAATTAAAATTTCTTACATTTAACTATTGTTCGACCGAATCCACGTTGGTTTAGTAGTAAATTAAATGTTAGTAGTTAAGCACAGAAATTAAGGATGATTTGATAGATATATATATTTATTGACCATTTGATATATAAGATATATTATTAAATTAGAATATATGCGTAAATTATAAGATTAATTAAGATTTCTTACATTTAACTATTGTTCGACCGAATCCACGTTGTTAATAGTAAATCCACTGTTTAATAGTAAATTAAATGTTAGTAGTTAAGCACAGAAATTAAGGATGATTTGGTGGATATGTATATTTATTGACCATTTGATATATAAGATATATTATTAAATTAGAATATATGAGTAAATTATAAGATTAATTAAGATTTGTTACATTTAATTATTGTTCGAATCCACGTTGGTTTAGTAGTAAATTAAATGTTAGTAGTTAAGTACAGAAATCAAGGATGATTTGATGGATATATATATTTATTGATATATAAGATATATTATTAAATTAGAATGTATGCGTAAATTATAAGATTAATTAAGATTTCTTACATTCAACTATTGTTCAACCGAATCCACGTTAGTTTAGTAAATTAATTTCTAGTAAATTAAATGTTACATTTAACATTTTTCTATTGTTTAAAAATTTTTACGCGGCAACATATTAATACACTACATCAATATGAAGCCTCTCTCAATTGTCACAATGGAACGAAACCGCGGTTCAACACACGAGGAAGGACTGCTCTCGCTTTCAGCCACGACAACGTGCGATCGTTGTTCTAATCTCTCTTATTTGAAAGGAGGAGGAGAGAGGGATAATTAAACGAGGGGGAGAAAAAAGAAAAACTATTGCTCGACGATATCGTGCGCGGCTTTCCGGTGGAAATTAATACTCTCAAACTGGGTAACTGCTCGGCCCTATCATCCGCCAACCACTCGAACAACCCCCGCCGCGAGAATTAGCGATCGTTTCCCGCTCGATTCGTTTCCCCATCCACGCTTAAAGGATCCTTCGTTTAGTGGAGGCTCGTGCCTCGGTTCCGCTCGACTTGGGCAGAAATTCTTTCTTTCTTTCGATGCGATTCGAATGAACGTGTTTGTGTGTGTATGGAGTTGTTGCTTGATAGAAATTTGTCACGAATTTGTTGAATTGGCGATAACTTTCTCAGTGTGTTTTGTGTTTATGGAAAATTATGGAAAATTGAATTAAATATTAGATCGTTAAAGGAGTCGTTTTATCCAATTTTTCATTGAGTATATTTTATAAGAGTGATTTTATATTGCTGTATGTATACTTGATGTATATTATTATAGGTAGTTATAACAGTTGTATTTGTTTTTGGAAGATTCGAAAATTAATTTCAACAATTTTACGAGGAATTTTGTAATTTTTATATAATAATTCAATGATGATTTTTTTTATTTAACTTCATGTTGAATTAAACTAAAGAATTGGAAAAAAATTTCTTCCTTCATCAGTAATAATTGTAGATATTCTTTATATTTATAACAGTTATTATTATTATTATCTACAAATTTTATTTGAAATTGAAATAAGAAATAATTATTCGAAATAATTTATTTTCGATCGTTATTTTCGATATTTAAAAATACAGTCAATACAGAATTATTTGGAACAAATAAAAAGATTTCAAATAATGAAATATTCTGTTATTTATTTGAAATTTAACAACAATCAATAAAACTCGGTCCCGGGCGAAAGGTGCAATTATAATACAATATAAAGGGATAATATTTTTTTCTCTGGACATGGAAATTATTTTAAATACCGAATTTCATATTGCCGAAAATAATTATTTCGAATAATCGCGAGATAAACAACGCGACTGTTTCAAACAAATTGTTTCGATTTGATACGTAAGATTCGGGAGAAGCTTAAACAAAACGAATTAATTGAAAAATAATTTTCCAAATATCATAGATCCTGTTTAAAGAAAATTTAAATCTAATTAAAGAGGAGAGCACCCACACCTCCTAGAAATTAATCTTCTCGAGAGCAGCGGGGAAAAACATCCATCCATTCAAAGACTTGGCGGTACATCCCTCTGAAACCAACGTGGATTCGGTCGAAAGATTCAACCCCCATTCAACCGAAGAAGACTCTCTTGCATCGCGCTAGTTCGTTTAACCCTTTAAACCCTATGCATGTCGATTCGTTAACCACTTCGAGAGCCAAAGAGAGAGAAAGAGAGAGAGTATTTCCCTGGAAAATACGAAACATCTTGCCGAAAAGTGCAACTGGCCCTCCTTTCTCTCCAAACCTCCTTTTTTAACAGCCGATTCAGGAAGAACCATCGTCCATCGGGGCGTAACCGCGAAGGGTTGAAGCGGAGGAGACTGAAATGAGAGAGAGAGAGACTTTTAGGAAGAAAAGGGAGAATAAAAGAAAGGGAAAGCATCTTGCTTTGGATGGAAGCGGAGCTCCGTTCCGTTCCTCGACGTTCTTAGGTAGCTGGCCACTCGAGGGAATGGCGCAACAGGGGTGCGAACGAGGCTCGCCCGCTGTTGCCTCTTATTTCACCCATTGTGGGATATAACCGCGACCATAATCTCGGTGTAATGCTCGGTAACTCGTTTTAAGGGAGGTTAATCACAAGAAGGTGTACACAGTGTTGATATATATTCGTGGGTTATTCGAGAGTTTTGGAGGGGACGAAAGAAGACGTATAAGTTGATATGGAATGTGGATTGAGAAAGTATTAAAATTGTATTATGAGAAAATAAATAGATATTTGGTGTAATTATTATAGTTTTTATATAGATTTTACTTTTGTCGAAAATATATATTTATTTTTAATGTGAAAACATTATATATGGTTCTTTGTTAAATACAAATAAATTGTATATACATAATTTGAGTATAAATAGAATGTGGTATTAAGTAGTATAATATTAAAATGGTATTATGAGAAAATAGATATATAGTGTAATTATTTTGATTTTATTTTACTTAAGTATTTGATTTTACTTTTGTCGAAAATATATATTTATTTTTAATGTGAAAACATTATATATAGTTCTTTGTTAAATACAAGTAAATTATATATACAGAATTTGAATATAAATAGAATGTATTAAGTAGTATAATGTAGTAGTATATTAAAATAATATTATGAGAAAATAGATATATAGTGTAATTATAGTATTTGATTTTACTTTTGTCGAAAATATATATTTATTTTTAATGTGAAAACATTATATATGGTTCTTTGTTAAATAAAGTAAATTGTATATACAGAATTTGAGTATAAATAAAATGTAGTATTAAGTAGTATAGTATTAAAATGGTATTATGAAAAAATAGATATATGGTATAATTATAGTTTTTGATTTTACTTTTGTTGAAAATACATATTTGTTTTCAATATGAAAACAATAAATTTGGAATTAATCAATTTGACTTTAATTTGGTGGTTCTTTGTTAAATACAAGTAAATTGTATACACATAATTTGAGTATAAATAGAATGTAGTATTAAGTAGTATAGTATTAAAATGGTATTATAAGAAAATAGATATATGGTGTAATTATAGTTTTTGATTTTACTTTCGTCGAAAATATATATTTGTTTTCAATATGAAAATAATAAATTTGGAATTAATTAATTTGACTTCAATTTGGTGATTCTTTGTATATACAGATTTTGAGTATAAATAGAAATGTAGTATGTAAAAAGATATTCAAAGTTTATTTATTTATTTATTTATTTAATCTTGTTTATATAAACGTATCAACCAATTTTTGCCAATATCGATAATATAATTTTATTATTCGATATTCTAATATCGATCCTTCAAATTTAATTCTACGAAATATATTAACACTTAGCACGTTAATTACATTTCTGTTCATAAATTGTGTGGACATTTGCTGCTTTTAATGAACGATTGACAGATACGTATAATGTAAATTATTGTTTGTAAAGTGGCGTTTGTTGATAAATTCTAATTTCCTGCTATTTTATACGCAAATATGTAGAATAACATTTAATAACATTATATCGAATACTTTACACAAATGCGAAAAAGAAACTGATTGATAAAACAAATGAAATATTAAATGCATCATTAAAATATATTCTTTCTAACGTAACATAATTTTCATTTACAAATTTCTTCTCGAAAAAATTTACACGAATATCTTCCATTCAGAATTCCACCTGATAATATATTCATATCCATGTCATACATTCGACAACATTTCCAAACGCAAAAAACATTTTCTCAAAAGAAAAGTCTCGAACGAAATATCCACTTTATATATATATTTTTTCCCTTCCATCTATCGAATCATGAACTATCCATTCCGTATAAAACTACCAATTACCGAATAAACGTTTACAAACAAAAAAAGTACACGAAAGGAACGCGAGGCAGCGATCGCGTTATACATCTGTAGTTGGCCCGGGGGCCGCCAGGCGGCGCACTCTTCGCGGGCTCGAGGGTTGATTTAAAATTGATTTATGCAAATTGGCGCTGCACGAGCAATTAACAATTCCTTGTAGACCGGCTCGAGTATAGCTTTTCGAGGGTGTGGAAGGGCGGCTGAGGTGAGGATGGGTCTGTGCTCGCCGAGCGGAGCGAGGGGAGGTGTATCCGTTGGAGGGGAGGGTGGCACACAGGACAGGGAAGGAAGGAAGGAAGGAAGGAAGGAAGGAAGGAAGGAAGGAAGGAGAAGGTTTGGTAAGGCAGAGAACTCGAGGTGGTGGAACATGCGAACGAGGGGATGACGAAGAGGGTTGAACAAGAGAGAGAGAGAGAGAGAGAGGTAGCAGAAGGAAGGAAGGAAGGGAAACGAAGACTTGGGGGGTGAGTATATGGAAGGGAAGGGGTGGAAAAGGGGTAGCTGCGCATAGCCGAGCTGATGAAGGACGAAACACAGAGAATGCGCGATGCTCCGAGAAAATGGAATTAATTTGCTAGGATTAAATCCGCCTAGCGCCGCTACAGAACGCTGAATGTTTCTCGCGTACGTGTGCGGACTTATTTCGAGAGGAGGGAGAGGGGGAAAGAGAAAGTAAGAGAGAGAGAGAGAGAGAGAGATACTCGAATGTGCTTTGCACCTTCCTCTCTTACGTTCTTTCCCTTTCCTCAATTTCTCTCTCTCTCTCTCCTCTCTCTTCTTCCTCCGATCGTGGGATGCTTCCTTCTACGCTTCGGGGCTTCGAGAGCCGAAGAAGAAAACGCGGTACGCGGGAAACGAGGATAAAGCGTATCCTTTTCAAACATTAATTTAATATGGAGGAGCCACGGTGTAAAAAGCGTAGCCGCGTTAGTGTACACCCGGGGGATAGTTTAAACCGAATCCCGCAGTTTATTAACGGTGAAATTTGGTTAGGCCTCGATGCCGATTAATCGCCCTTTAATTTATTCAGTATTCGTTAGCGCTTCCTTTTCTTTTAAAAAAAAATGGAGGAGAACTTTCTTTTTTTTTTGATTGGACAGTTTATCTGACGAGCGACGTAAAAAGGATTAAGATTTTTTTCTGTATGATTTAGGATCAATCAATTATTTGATCTTTGTCTAATTTCATAATGGCTAGCCTCGTGATTAATTAGATGTATGATGGAATTCCGTTTATTCGAACGTTCCATTTATTTTGGAACAAAATTTTCATCAATATTTGATTAATACTTGAATTCTAACTGACCAGCTTCTATTATTTGAATGTTGTGCTATATATTTTGATTATATGAATATTATAGGAAAGATGTAATATGATGCACTGCCTCGAAGAATGAGTATGTGTATATAATTAAATCCAAGAATTATTATTTTTCGATTATTCAAAAATAGTCAATTATAAGAATTTGTGCAGTTGGATTTTTATTTCTAAATTTATTGCTTTTAATATCTCGTTGCAGTTATATAGATTATTTTTTATACAAATTGAATTCAGAATTAATCGTTTGAAAATGATAGTTTCTCTGATTTAATTATAAACATATGTATTTTTAACCTAATCACAGAGGAGATACTTGAATATCGAAGCAAAATCAAAGATTCTCTAAAAAGAAAATTCACAAAAATTGTTTTGTTTTTCTAGTTTCTTTCTTCGTCCTTGCATAAAGAATTCAAGGTCAGTTTTTGAATTAATTTTCTCCAAAGAATTTTTCATCGCTCTAATAAAGAATCATATGACTCATAGAATTCAAATATATCAATTCGAAATATACACATGTTATATTCGAAACACTTTCAAAAATAATTTCAAATTATTTTCAATGCTCGTTTATTGTGACAGCGCTGATTGAAAAACAGGAGAATCAGAGGAGATATGTTTCTCAGAGAGCAAGGGGTGTCTTTTTCAAACATTAATTTAACACGCAAAAAACAGGGTAAGAAGACAAAGCATATTAAACTTGTTTATTATAACGAAAGGGGCATTAATTTCACGAAGAAGATGTTGAAATTTCTTTCAACCAATATAGAATAGGAAGAGAGACAAATAAAGAGTGTTCTAAAATTAACGCAAGATTTGAATTTGCCGCCATTTTTGCATTAAGTTATTAGCAATCCTGAAAAAAGAACAGTTTGACAGCTGAGAGTTTAGAGTTAGTAAAAATGGAGTGCTATATAACAACGTGGAATGGATTATTAATCATCAAAAAGTGAATGCTGGTTTTTCGAGCAAAATAAAATCCTAAGCGATGAAGCACATTTTCATCTCGATGGCTTTTGTTAATCGCCAAAATTGCCGTGTTTGGGATTCGGAAAATCCACGTGTGATTAGCAAAATGCACCCACAACGTGTCACTGCATGCAGATTTTGGGCAGGAGACATCATACTTTTTTGAGAATGAGGCTGGTCAAGCAGCAACTATTAATAGTGCTCGATATCGCGACATGATACCAGTTCTTTCTATCGAAATTGGATAATGTTGATGTGGCCAATACGTGGTTTCAACAAAACGAACCAATGAAACAATTCAATTACTGCATCAGACATTTTCTGGTCGTACTCTCTCGTTTCGGTGATCAGAATTGGTTCCCTAGATCGTGTGATTTAACACCATTAGATTTCTTCTTATTTGAAATCAAAGGTCTATGTCAACAATCCCACAACCACACGTGCATTAAGTATATAATAAGAGGAAATTAAACGCTGCATCGACGAAATTCAGTTACAATTATGCAGAAAGGTGATGAAAAATTTCGACGAAAGATTGCATATATGTCAATAAAGTCGTGGAGGCCATTTGCCAGATATGTTATTCCATAAATAAACCTTATCCTATACACTTTATGATTCACTTAAAAAAGTAAATATCTAAAGACTCTAAAAACTCTCTTTTATATTTAATTCAAATCTTGCGTTAATTTTGGGACACCCTTTAGATCCGATCGGAATCTCGATTTTCGTCCTTTTGCCCTAACAATCTCAATTTTAATCGAATCAAGCGGCATCGAACAGGTGTCAAAACTGAGAAATCCTGACGAGACGGGGGAAGATTCGCCTATTTTAACCGTCTGCACCCTTAAACTTTTCTGCTCCAACGCGATGCTTCCTGCGATGATCGCCCGCTCCTCGCTCGCGCTTCATGCTTGCACGATCGCGTCGCGATATTATTCTGCCCTAAAAGAATCGAACACTTGCCGTTCCCTTGGAAAGAAATCGAACACTTTCGTAGTTAATATAAAGTCGATAGAACACGAAACACGTTCGTTCAGCTTGTAAACCTTCGCGTGATGAATCGTTATCATTTCCGGTTATGATGAGAACAATCACATCGTCATATTTCTATAAGAAAAAATAACAAATTATAACGAACTATATAATTTTTATTATATATAACGATTTATTTTTTTGAAACAATTGAAGAAATTGGAAAAGAAGGAGTTCATATATTTATGCATAAAAGAAACATGGAGATTAATCTATGAAACAAGAATGCAAAATACGATTCTTTGACAAATAAGTCTCGACTGAATTTTTAAAAGTTTGTTTTACGTAAGATTGTTAATTTAAACGTCTACGATTGTTTGACATAATCAAAAAATATTCGTATACGTCATATTATCCAAACTGCCTATACATTGCAAACTTCTTCGAGTTAAATCTCCACGATAATACAAAACAAAAAAATTATTTGGAAATCTAAAAAACTGTTGTTCTCACGAAATAAAGTAAAAAAGAAAGAGACAGAGAGCTGTTCTAGTAAAAGGGGTGTGAGTGAAAGAGGGGGAGGAGGAGGCGCTTTAATCGAGAATTCTCGTGGCGGGCCGGAAACGGGGGGCGTTTGGCAAACGTCTCCGGCGAGTATTTCCTAATAACGGTGACGCCGAGGGATCCTTGCCCCTCTTACGCCCGAACCGCGTCTAACAACCGGCTTCCTTCGACAATTTTCTCCGCAGGGATACTAATTTCGTAACGTCTTTGTCTAATCATCCTAAAGATCTCGCGGTGCGCGCCGAAGTATTATCCGCGCGTGTGCGTGTGCGTGTGTTTCCTCCGTTTCCATCCACACTAAACAAAGGAGGCAGAGTAGAGTAGGAAAGAGGCAGAGAGAGACGGAGGAGGGGGTTGGAGATTCATGATTGGAGAAAAGGGTTGCACGAAACGGAGGGAAGATATGCAACTAGCGGAGAGAGCCCCGGTATAATTAAAACAGCGACGAGGAGAGTAGTCTGCGAGAGGAGACAGACACCGTGCTGATTTCATTAAACGTCTTACCTCAACGCCCCTCCCCTTCCTCCTCCTTCATCCCCTTCCTCATCCACATTTGGCCCGCGCCAACCAACCCCCTCCTATCGTTTTCCATCTGCTGTTTGCGCGGGAAAGATCGTTTCCAACGCGTGATTTTCCCGAAAATCAAATGGTTTAATGGATGAAAATTTTATTATTGGATATCGAAAGTATTTGTTTCTTCGATATTTGTTATAATAAGGGATGAAAGAAATGTCAGTCATTTAGATCGATTAATAATTTTTTTATATTTTTGTAAAGCAATGTTGTAAATGTTTTTTCAATATTATTAAGAATTTGTTTGGGATGATTTGTGCAGTATGAAAGGTACAGTGTTTTATTCGTTGTAGAATTTTTATATCTCGTGTCGATAAATCGTGAACTTTCGTGATAATAGAGGGTTTGATTATCAAGTGTATTGCAGAGAAAGATTAATGAATATCTACAATATGTTTCATCCATCCGATCTTTATAACGGATCTCTACGAATCGGTGATTTATGCGACGTATCGGCGATTAATAGCGCGGCGATAATTCACATTTCAAACAGAACGATTCCATCATCGTATGTATCGAGGATATATTTCATATCTCTCTCTAAAGAATAATTTTACTCTTGTTTTCAATTCACGTGTAATCGATCAATTAAATCGATCGGAGTATTAGATTGATAAAAAGAGAAGATAAATTAATTGTAAGAAAACGAATCTTTTTCTAACGTTTTTCCTACGCGTGTAATTGTCATTTAATCATAAACATATTTTGCAATAAATGTTTGCTATTGGGTTGGCAACTAAGTAATTGCGGATTTTTTTTAGAAAATCAAAAATAATTTTTTCATGGAACTAAATAACTTTATTCTGTAATGCGTTGCCCATTTTGATCAATGATCTTTTGCCATCTTTCAGGCAGCATCATAATCCCACGTTCATAAAACTTGTGGTTTTTATTAGCAAAAAACTGAATCAGGTACGATTTGATATCATCATCATTATTGAAATTTTTACCATTCAAGGAGTTTTGTAAAAATCGAAACAAAAAATAATCAGATAGTGCAAGGTCAGGACTATATGGTGAATGTGGCAAAATATATCAACCTCTATCCAATAATTTTTGCCGAGTGACCAAAGATGTGTGTGGCCTTGCATCGTCACGATGGAATACAACACCTTTTCGATTTGTCAATTCGGGCCGCTTTTCTTCAACTGCATTGTTTAATTTCGTTAGTTGTTCAATGTAGACAACAGAATTGATCGTTAGGTTGGGTGGTAAGAGTTCAAAATAGACAATTCTTTTGTAATCCCCCAAACTGATAACAAAACCTTCTTTCGATGAATACCAGCTTTTGATGTTGTTTGAGCTGGTTCACGTGGCCTGCTGTACCATCTTTTCCGCTTGATATTGTTGTAAACGACCCATTTTTCATCGCCAGTTATCAGTCGTTTTAAAAATGGATTATTTTCATTACGTTTCTTTAGCAAATCGCAGCTGTTAATGCGTTGCGTTAAATGCTTTTCTTTCAGTTCGTGAGGAACCTATGTATCGAGTTTTTGAACATAGCCAAGTTGTTTTAAGTGGTTTTCAATGGATGTATATGATACATGAAGCTTCTCTGCAATCTCACGATTGTACTGTGACGATCCGAATCGATTATTGCTTTGATTAGGTCATCATCAATTTCAACTGAAATCCGCAATTACTTAGTTGCCAACCCAATATTATATCGAGTGTGATACATATCAACTTTTAGAATTCACGAAAAGAGAAAAACTTCCAAACAAATTAACATAATTTCTCCTTTAATGTATCTTGTTATGACAATTACTTACACTCGTGCGAACCTTGCCACTAATCCACCATGATCGCGAATCCCCTAGTCGAAAATTCACTGGATAACGTCCGATCTAGGATTGCTAGGTCGATTGTTTAGTGACTCTTCCTTTTTGTATCCTGCCTGGTTTCAGAGGCAACGGAAGATCACCGACATCGTCGTCGACTTGGGCAATAAAAGCGTACAAAGCCAACGCCTTGTCTTTTCCGTCTTTGAACCGGAGGGGGGGGGGGGGGTCTCGACTCTTCTGGCGGGGTCACCAAGAATGTAATACGGGACCAATTACTCGAGGTACCTAACCTGACCCGCACCTACCCAAAGATACGTAGACTCAACAGACTTCAATTTTCCGTGCAACATTGCCAAACGATTTCGTTTCTTCCGATGAAACACCGCAACTTCCTTTTCCCGATTATTTCGAATCATTTTTAGAACAGGTATGGATTCTTCTTTCTCGGGTTATTATTTTTGCGTCCATGTACCTGTGACACGAGTCCAAAGATAATTGGGCGAGATATTTTATTTTATTTTATTTCTTTTTTTTAATGAGATAATTTTTAAGACAATTAGAGTCTCATGGGAGAATTAAAAGAGGAAAAGTGAAGAGAATAATTTCAGGGAATTTTGTATATTGAAATGTTGCGTTGCTATTAAATCATTAGGTACTTGAAAATATATTTCTGGGTATATGGATAAATAAATATTACGTTGATTATATTTTATGAAAATAACGAGTATATAACAGTTAGTAATTTCATGTGAAATTTTAATAGAAATTTTAATTTGTTAAGTAGAAAACAGTAATAACAAGAATTATTGAAGAACGTAAATGGAATAATTATATCAGGATAGAAAAAGGATAGAATGATAGATGGTACATATCTTTTTCTCTATTTGAAGAAAAATATTGTTTGTGTATATAGAATTATAAACACTTTTGTTCTTTAAATTTGTTCATTTAAAAAATAATTAGAGAAAAGATATTTAACAAATATTTAATTAAGAAAAATTTAGAAATTCAGAAATTAATATTATTGATTGTATTTGTAGACGTTTAAGAAAATATAAACTATTTTTCTCTAACGAAAATTAAATTTCCTATATTATTTTTCCTTCTACTTCTAGTAATAATTTATTAACAATACAATATTATCCTGCAATAAATTATATCCTCTACGTTATTTCACACAATGATTACATTAATAAAATTACAATAAAAAAAAATGATTTATTTATTTATAGATAATCATCATCCCATAGATAGAAAATTCGCGATCGATTTTACACGATGTTTTATTCATTACTTCAATCATTTTTTCTTTTTTTTTTTTTTTTTCAAAAACAAAACTTTCGTTTCAATTCAACGGGAATGGTAACGTTAAACACAAATGGTACAACATTTTAATAAATCGTGCAAAACCATCGTACAAATATCACATATACATAAATAAATCACGCAACGTCGATTTATATCGCGTGAAAAGAATTCGTTCCGCCAACAGAATGTACATTAGTTCGTTCGAATGTAAGCGTTTTAAATCATTGTAACCGAAAAAGAAAAAAAAGGGGGAAAAAAAAAAAAAAAAAATAAGCGACGCCGAACGAAATTCGCGCCGCGAATTTTTCTCGCCGCCCCATGCATATTGGATCCCATTTCTGGCCTGAATTTATCGTATCCAGAAGATTTCTCTGAATTGTCCACGCGCCCCTCTCCCTCCGCCGATACTTTCTCAGCAGCCAGCCTGTCCCCCTCCCCCCTCCCCACCCTCGTGATTCCAAAGCTTCGTAGGAGTTGCGTAGTGAAAAGATTGCATGACTCAGGAATCATGGGTACATCCAACTTTAATATCGAATTCTTCATGCATTCTTCTTCGTTAAATTTGAATTCTTCGAGTCCTCTTTTGTTCGACGGCGCTCTCTCTCTCTCTCTCCTAAAGAGAGTAAAGAGTAGCATTCGTACTCAACTTATCCCTTATTCTAATCTACGAAACTATTTAATCTTTCGTACTTGTTCTTTCATTTTTTTCTTTCTTTTTGATATTTATTTTCTTTTGAGATATATATAATGTTTCAAGATTTTTCGATAGAAAAATGCCAATTCTAGAATATGAGTAGAATAAAGTTTTCTGTGAGAAATATATATATGTGAAATTCTGAAATATATATCAAGGATTACATTTTGAACAATTTTTCATTATAATATAAAATATTGAATGATATAAATTTGATTTAGATTTAAATTAATAAGCTCTTAATTTTGAATTTGTTTCAAGATTATTGTTAATGAAATAAATTGTTGTAAATATTCATAAATAGTTTATTAGAAAGTTGTAACAAAATTATTGGTTTCTCATTCAATATCTACAACGAGCTTGTGAATAAGTAAACAGTAATATTTATACAAAGATAACAAATTATTAATTTTGTTATCTTTAATATTAACTTTTTTAGTTAAAGCATTTATAAGTATATATGTTTATACGTTTATTTTTCTTTTTTTTTTTTTTTTCATTTATAGAATATATCGGCAAAGTTTTACCAAAAAAAAAAAAAAAAGAAAAAAAGTCTGCGACACACCGTATAATCTTTTTTTCTCTTTGATCTTTACGATCGAAATTGGCGAGGAAGTAAGTTAAATTCAACATCGATATTTACGAGTAGTTGTGATATGAAAGTCATAAAAATTCTTTTACCGTTCAACTTCCCTCCGTGGAAGTTTTTGTATAATTTCATGCTGTAATTGCGAGTTTTGGATTGTTAAATTCCTTGGCTAACGACTTCGTTATCTGTAACGAGATAGGGAGACGTCTTTATTGGAAACTTTCACAATAAAATTATTCTTCTTCCGCGCAATCATAAAGACGGTCCTTTACAACTTTCACGTTTCTATTTGTAGTTTTTCTAAATGCATATTCATTTTTAATATTTAATCACGATAACTCCGTACAACTACGGATTTATTGAATGTAACCCTGCAACGTTGCCTCATTATTTCAAATTGAAAAGAACATTGCAGCAAAAAAGCAAATATTTTTTGCAATAATTTTAGAGAAATTGAAAGATAATTGTTTGTAAAAATTAAATAAGAAATAATCGTTTCTTTTTTTTTTTTTAGATTTTCCTGCAAAACACAATTTATCAACTTATCAACCATAATTGTTTAATTATTTAAATTTCTGATTGTCTTGGATTCATACCAAAATATACAAAAAATGGTTAATTTTTCATTATATAAATAAAATATTGATATTTCATTAAATGAAAAAAAAAATATATATATATATAAAAGAGAATAGAATTCTACAGCATTGGACAAAACTATGATGTATATCCTTGATGCATAAAATTATAAAAAATTTTTGACAACTGAAAAAACCGTGAAAAATGCATCTATTCTCTTCTTTTTAAAAAATCCTCAACTGTTAAAATTGCAAAACAATAAAAGAAACAATATCAATAACAAATCTCTTCTATATATATTAATTTTCGATTCTCATCTTTTCAAATCACATTAAAAAATTTTTCTCTAACTCAAAACTTAAACAAAAATTTGTCTCCTTCCTTCAAAGCTCCTCTCATCTCCTATCATTCAATTTCACGCACTCGAGATTGCCCATAAATCTCATCGAGCACAAGATATTAACTCCTATAAGCCGCAGACAAACCTCCATATATCTCGTCAATTAATTTTTTCTCTCTCTCCATTTTTTGTTTTACATTTTACGCAATCACAGTTTACCAGACTTGACCGACTTATCGTCAGGAAAACCATTTCGCGGAACCATATCGTCAGATAATCGAGGCGGCCAACGTTTTGCGCCCAACAACAGTTTTTCCACTTGTTTGTCTTGCATTTAGAACGTAGTCGCGCAAAATGCATTAAAATTTATACCCACCCGGGATGATACGTATTCGCGATCCCTGTTGCACGCACGGGATGGATCTGTCCACATGTATTACATCCACTCGATCGTGAGCCAATGGTGGAATGGAAAAAAATGTTTCGGATAAAAGTTGCATGATTTAAAGCCTCCATTCCTCTCTATCGTCCATCCTCCATCATTCTTTTACTCTCTTTCTCTCTCTGTTTCTCTTTCTTCCTTCCTTTCTTTCTTTCTTTCTTTTTTTTTTACAGGCAAATTCGCTTTCGACCAAAGTTATTTCGACGTGAAATATTATTTTTTTAACAGGCCTTGTGCGCATCTAACGCACCCCTTCCTCTCCTCCCTCGTTCACGAGTGAAACGAGTACTACTCGCTCGCGTTGTAAACAAGATTTACTGGAATCCGATGACGTACGATTACGTAACCGTTTCGATAACTAAATTGTAAGTTACGAGCGCCGATGTGTCTTGATTCGACTTAGAGAATCGGCCTCGAACCGGCGACATTTGTCAACTCCCCCCAGCCGCCGATATTCACTCTCTTCCGCGCCCGCGGGTCGCAAGATTTATGGAGCCAAGAACGATACGTGCGCGCTGGATATAATCGGATAAAAAACATGGAACGAAAAGAAAAAAAAAAAGGCCGCGCGAAATCGGCGCGTCCCTATTGTTTCATACGGCTGTTCGAGTCGATCCGCGAATCCCCGAATTGTTTCGCGAGCAACAACAACTTCTACAATTTGGTACAAGAAGAAAAATGTATGGAGAAGGGGAGCATGAGGATGCTTGATTCACGATGGATTGTAAAAAAAAAAAAAAAAAAAAAAAGGAAGGAAGAAAAAAAAGAAAAAAGCGTGTCCTGATGCATTCTGCCCGATGGACGAGAATTTGTCTCCTCTTTCTGTTCCGTTTTGGAGATTTGAACAGCGATCGAATTTATTGTATATGCGCGAGAATGGAACGAGAGGTAAAATTATTTCGTATGATTATTCGTCGATAGATTTGAACGTGTTCTTTTTTTAATTCTTGTTTTTTTTGTTATAATGTTAACGATATGTGAATAACAATGTTTTTTTTTAATTCGTTCATTAAAAATTCATAATTATAAATTTGATTATTTATATTCTAAATGTAACAGTGTTTAACATTCTGATTATTCTAATTACTCTACTTTTTATTATGACAATAATCATGCTATCTAATAGAAATAATTTATTCTGTTTTAATAATTTGTTTAATTTTTTACATTATAAAACGAATATGCAACACGAAATTAAGAATTTTTCTGTCCATTTTTATATAATAAAATATTGTTCAAAGTTGAAGGGAATAATTATATCATTTAAATTATACGTACATTTGAAATCAATGAAAATATATATTAATTTTACATGTAAAATTTTATACTTAACTTTTCTCTTCGTTTCGTTGTCGATGCCATCATGCTCGAAGCTTCTCGAACGGATAACGTCGAGGTTTGGTTGACATACGGCGATGTTGGCCGGCCAGGAATGTGTTAATGAGATCATTTAGCTACCCTTATCCTCCTCCTTAACGCTCTTTAAGTCTGGCTTCGCGTTTACATCAGAGAAACCAGCTTGATTTAAGCTATCTCCTTCTTCTCTCTTTCTCACCGCTCGTTTTGTGTACTCACTTTCGTGCTTGGCCATTGTTAAAGGAAAGCTATGCGAACAGTCTTCAAACTGTTTCTCCTGTCATTTTCTTTTCGTCTGCTCCGACTTTCTCTCTCTCTCGCTCGATCGTTTGAGTATTTTAGGAATAGCAATTTTTGGAACAATTCTTTTTTGCATTTTTCAAGAAAACGTAAAAATTGTAATAAATATTTAGTACATAGAAATTTAATATATTTTGTTTAATTAATATTATATAACAATGTATAAATAATTTTTAGAATCATATCTTATGTTAATTTAAACAATATCGATCATAGTTATAATAACACACACGATGTTAATACAATCGAAATATTTTCAAAAGTTAAAATAAATTCAAGCCATTTACATCAATTGCATATCATTTAAATTCCACTTCCATATCACGAAAATGAATCTGAAAATGAATCTAGACTTATAACAATAAAAAAAAGAATTACTTATACATATAAAATATTTTTCTTATTTAGCCATCGTATAATTTCAAATCGTTCATATGGAATGAAAAAATTCTTTTATTGACTAACAATTTATATTTGCATTTTTCAAGAAATTCTAATAAATATTTAATAAATAGAAATTTAATATATTTTGTTTAATTAATATTACATAAAAATGTATAAATAATTTTTAGAATCATATCTTATATTAATTTAAACAATATCGATCATAGATATAATAACATACATGATGTTAATACATTTGAAATATTTTCAGAAGTTTAAAACAAATCCAAACCATTTATATCAATCGGGTATCATTTAAATTCTACTTTCATATCATGAAAATGAATATGAAAATGAATCTTAGACTTAGCGATAAAATTAAAAAAAAGAATTACTTATACATATAAAATATTTTTCTTATTTAGCCATTGTACAATTTCAAATCGTTCATATGGAATGAAAAAATTCTTTTATCGACTAACAATTTATATTTTTCAAGAAATTCTAATAAATATTTAGTAAATAGAAATTTAATATATTTTATTTAATTAATACATAAATTATATAACTTATATAACTTATATAATTATATATTAATAATATAACAATGTATAAATAATTTTTAGAATCAATATATAATATCTTATATTAATTTAAACAATATCGATCATAGATATAATAACACACACGATGTTAATATATTGGAAATATTTTCAAAAGTTTAAAATAAATTCAAGAATAAGAAAAAGAATTACTTGTACAATTAAATACATGTAAAATATTTTTCTTATTTAACCATCGTACAATTTCAAATCGTTCATATGGAATGAAAAAATTCTTTTATCGACTAACAATTTATATTTTTCAAGAAATTCTAATAAATATTTAGTAAATAGAAATTTAATATATTTTATTTAATCAATACATAAATTATATAACTTATATAATTATATATTAATAATATAACAATGTATAAATAATTTTTAGAATCATATCTTATATTAATTTAAACAATATCGATCATAGATATATATAATAACACACACGATGTTAATATATTGGAAATATTTTCAAAAGTTTAAAATAAATTCAAGAATAAGAAAAAGAATTACTTGTACAATTAAATACATGTAAAATATTTTTCTTATTTAGCCATCGTACAATTTCAAATTCGTTCGAATTATATCTCTTGATGAGAGCGGAACGAGTCGATGATTCCCTGCACGGTAACGAGGGCACCACGAATGATATCGGTGGACGAAGTCGAGCGAGTCGTACACACGTACGAATTAGCGTCACGTAGAGGCGATATTAATGTTAGGCGGCGCGGGATAATTATATTGTCTATTCTTCCTAGGCGGCCGGCCGACGTCGCTGTTAGTTTTCCCCGATAAGATAAGCCGAAGTTGGAGTGCACAGAACCGGAGGATTTTAATTAACGCGCCTTCCATATTATATATCGCGACGAGGACGCTTAGATCGCTTGCCTGTATAATGGCAGCCCGGTTGAGAAATTAATTGGCCCCGCGGCATAATGTAACGACAAATCTAGCACGCTGTAATTCCACCCCCTCTCCCCCTCCGCTAAATTGCCGTGCCGCGATTCACTTTTCCACCCATGGAACACCCTCCCTCCCTCCCCGTATCCTATTATTCATCCATCGTGAATTAAAATTAACGAATTAACTCTGCAGGGTTGTACCTTAGAATCTTAAAAAGGTGATAGATGTTCCATTAATCGAACTGTTTGTCACGATATCATCTATCTCTTTTTCTTCTGGAAATATTATTTAATTTAAATTTAATTTCAAATTGAATTTGAGAGATTGGGGAATAATCAGAGGATAAAAATAAAAAAATTCCTTTTATCTCTTTATTAATTCAGATAATAGATAATAGTGTATATGTGTATATGTTATTGAAATAATTTATTGAAGATTAGAGAGAATATTCTTCTCAATGTGAAATGCATGTGTTGAATATTAAACCTAAACAATAATAAAACAACTTGTTCATTTATACTTATATAATCCATAATATAAATTAATCTTAAAAATCCTTTCCATGTTTAATGAAAAGATTTCGATTGAAACAATTGACTTAAATTCGTCCGATCAACAACGTTTCTTCGCAACTACGCGCGAAATTAAAAATAAATAACAATGTAACAGGTTGAATATATTTCCAAAACTGTGTCCGTGGCGTAGAAAAATATAAGCTGAAGGTCAAAAGCGTAGTCATAAAAACGAACCGAAACTGAAAAAAAGATCGTCGAATTCGAGGCGTGTGTCCACTTAAAGATCAAAACACTTATAAATTTTCCTCGCGATGGCGCCATTAAACGGAGGCTCCTAATGAATTTCTCAGCGGGCAATCTCAGCGGCCGGAAAAAAAGAAGAATCCTAACCTAACCCATCATCCATGCTCTGATTTACACAAGTGAATTCTCTGAACTTTTCGACTGACGCTTGGGATAAAATCTTCCCCTCCCCTCCTCTGTTTCCAATCTTCTTTTCGCTCATTGCTCCCTCTCCAATAGTTTTTTTCCTCCCTCTTCTTCTCTTTTTCTTTTCTTTTTTTTTTTTTTCATACGCAACCGACATAAATAATCCTCGCAAATTTATAATGACAATTACCATAAAAATTGTCGCACAATAAAATATTCGGATAAATTTACGACGTTGGCCGAAAACAGGATTTCCAGCACGCGTGACCCACGAGAGGGAAAGTTAGAAGAGCCTGCCTTCCTCCCTCCCTCCATCCTCCTCTGCCTCGTAACCCTCTTCGACCCGTTTCTCCACCCCACGTCTCGTGCAACTTTACAGCCAATTATTCTGTATATACGTTTATTGTACCCATACCTCGTCGAACTCGTTCGCCACGGATCGAATAAAAATTGAAATTACTCGTCCACGAATATATATATATTTCTCAATATTCATCGATATTGATGTATTTTTGAATCTAAGAGGATGGAAAGAATGTCGCCGAGAAGAATAGTATATGCTTTAAATTTTTCGAGACGGATTCATCATCGTTAATGATTGGATCGAAATATTATAATTTTCTGTAAGAAAAATGAATATTTTTATATTATTAAAAATTCTCATCCTCGTGTATATTAAAAAGAAATTTATTATGTAATTTAATATGAAATATATTTGGATAGTTTAAAAATAATGGATAGAAAACTTCAAGTGATAGAAGATTCGAATCTCGTCCAGAATTCAAAATTAATTCAGAATAAAAAAAAAATAGAAAATATTCAAACTATACACGTTACAATATTCAAAGGTGTTCGAAACCTAGATCTCTATTTTAATTTCATTTCATTTTAACTTGCACAAACAAATTAAGTGAAATTTATTATTACACTTACGTCACGCTTAATCCTAAATTAATTTATATATAAAACTGAAAAAAAAAGAAAGAAAGGAAGAAAAAACTTTACCCAAATGATTAAGCGCTTATATATATTTAATATTCGTCGACGTACGATCGAAATTATTTTTCTACCTGGGGGCGCGTGATTACATTTGCAAATTGCAACATTTAACGAAACCGAAGCGCACCGTGGGAAAACCGTATCGAGGCACGAGCGAAACGCCGGTTCCAAATAAGCGGGCACGATGGTATTTCAAATAATAAACGAAACAGAAATAATGTTTTCAATTTTTATCTCCGAATCGGTGAGCATCGACGCCGCCCCCTCGCGGTCGCGATACGCGAGAGGGGAGGGGAGGGGGATCCCCTCTGACGCATCGAGTAATTTATAAAAATACGGGAAAAAGTGGAATGTAAATTTCCGGGGGATGCGTTTTGCATGAAATGAGCCGCCTCATAAATATTGGAATTTTATTCAGTAGCTGCATTTCGGGAACCGGACGGTCCGACGCTCGTTATAGATCGCCCCTTTTCACAGGATTTCCAAGCATCTGTTGTATTTCGCTCCTCTCTCTCTCTCTCTTTTTTTTCGTTGCTCCGCGAACGAACACGCTCATTGTAGCGAGCTTGTTTAATAGAATGAACAGCGCCAAGTTTTTAACCGGAAATTCATTGATTTCGTCGAAGAGGGAGGGTCTTTAACCGAACGAGCTTCGTAATTCGAAATTTTCTTTTGGTCGCAGATTGAGTCGCGTTCCTTGGATCCTCGAGTTTCTTCTAGGATCGTTGTGAATTTTCAATCGAATAAGCTTCGTACGAAATTCTTCTCGGATTTTGAAATGAATAAATGATCTTTGAATCTTAACGCTTTGCTCGAACAAGTTTTTGTAATTTGAAGTTTCCAGAAGAAATTGGTTGTTTCGTTATTTACACAGATTTTGAAAAATCGAATTCTCGGATTCTTCAGAAAAAAGTAAGTAAAATTTGTTGTCATTCCTACATTTGCATAATCTATTAAATAATAATCTATTGAATAATCGTCAAATATTATTCGATTTGGAATAACAATGTGATTGTTATCTCGATGTCAATGTGATTGATTTATTTCTAACTAAATTAATAGGACACGTAAACGAAATTTATATTAATTTTCACAATCTACTAATATCGATAAGACATAAATTATTTACATTTACCATTTACATAGTGGTTGAAAATCCTGTTAAGATCGTGCAAAATGAACGATGCTAAATCGGCCAGGTGCAACGCGGTGACGGAAAAGCGGCGTTTTTAAAGAAACATAATCTAAAATGAAACGATGCCCCCGGGGTCGACCTTGTCGACGATCCACCCGCATTGCGATCCTCCACGCGTTTACGATGATGCCGAGTCTTTATATAAAGTGGAGTCTCGACTCTTTCGTAGACCTTCGCTCCTCGTAGATGCAAATGATTTTTCGCCATGTAAATAGAAACTTTTTACATTAGCCAGCTGGTAAAGATAATCTTTTGTATCTGGAAAGGGAAAATAAAAAAAATTGTAAGAAGCTATCTCTTCAATAATTGTTAACTATGTTAACAACGCGAAGTTCTTCAAACTTGTTAATGTTTTTTGGATAAAAGTATTTTTCCAAAAAAAGTTTAATATTTTTGATGATTGGAATTAAATTATTTTATCAAGATATTGTTTTTAATACTTGAAAAAAAATTCATAAGGAATCAATTTGATAATTATTGATAAATTATATGCAAGTTAATAGTATAATTTATAAAAGATAATCTAAAGAAGATTTAACAATCAAAAGAACAATCAGAACAAGTTTCATTGTTTCTGGTATTAAATATACACTGTGAAAGTCAATATAAATCAGTGAAAAATATAGTTTCAAATAAATAAAAGTTTAATATTTTTAATGTATTTGACTCGTAATTTACATTTCACTTCATCTTCCACATTTCGAGATCAAAAACAATCTTCCTTGATCAATCTACGCAAAAAATGTATCGATTCTCTCACGATACAACGTCACAAATGAATAATGCATACATTATTTCAACAATACATTCTTTTTTTTATATTATTATTATTATTATTTCCTTCCTTCTCAATTCTCAAATTAAATAGTAAATTAATCGATTATTAATTTTATCAACAATTACAATCTTTTTCCCTTCCTCGTCTCCTCCTTTCTTCTAATTTTTAAATTTACCAGAAATTATTATTCATTGATCATTTTCCCACGTCGAACAGTGAAAGCAGAATTGATCGAAGAAGAAGGGGAAATAAGATCGGATAACGGTACGCGATACGGTCGCGATAAGCAGCCGTGCTAGACCTGACAGAGACATAATTGAACGTAATACTTTTTCTTTCTTTCTTTCGCTGCAACCGAGATTGCAAGTATAGTCGAGCGCCACTCAACGATTAATCAGCCGCATGACTTGCCGATTTCGATTTTAATTAGAACGCTTCCGTGGCGTATCGGCCCGCTCCATAAATAATGTTCGCCTTTTTCTTTTTTTTCTTTTTTTTTTTTTTTTTGTTGCTCGTTTTCAACGCGATAATCAAATTCTGATAAATTCCAAAATGTAGTCTCTCCGAAGGGGGAAAAATTATCAAGTGTTACGTGTAAACCATCAATCTCGTTTTTTTTTTTCGCTGACCACGAGTTTCGCTCGACACACTCAAATACCTTTAACGTATGTACGTTAGATTATTCGATACAAATTTTTAACTGAAATATCCATTAAACGACCTTTTTTTTTTTTCTTTTAGGTATTAAAGTTTTGCTATTTTTCGAAAAGTAAAGTGAAATTTTTTTTAATTATATTCTCGAAAGAGTTGAAACGTAACTAAATTATGAAATTGTAAATAATATTTGTTGAAAATTTCTTATTAAACATATATGTTTTGTACTTTTCAAACAATTTTAAGTTTGAATTGAAACATTTTATCATATGTAGAAATAATAATTAAGAAAATTTGAATAATAAATAATAAATAACTTAATCAAAGATTCTTAAAAAGATACGTGTAATTAATCGCAATATTACATAACCTTTAATTCGTTAACCTAACCTTAACAATTTATCTTTATTTATACACAATAATCGTTAATAAAAATCATTATTTTGAACATTTTCTCACAAATATAACCAAAGATCAAAAAATAATTCGCAAGATTTACAAATTCTTTCTCATCGCATTTGATAAATATTTAATTTATCGATTAACCAATTTAAATAAAACAATTATTCTCCCAATGAAAATATCAATCCCGAAACGTTCCAACGTGAAACATTGAAACATTTTATCATATGTAGAAATAATAATTAAGAAAATTTATTTTTATGACGATGGTTAAATAAAAGTTTACTTTAAATATATCTTCACTATTTCATCGAAATAAATGTAAGAAAGTAATACTTTAAATATTTTATCGAAAAGTTGCTCTCCAATCGTAACTTAATCCAAGATTCTTAAAAAGATACGTGTAATTAATCGCACTATTACATAACCTTTAACTCGTCAACCCAACCTTAACAATTTACCTTTATTTATACACAATAATCGTTAATAAAAATCATCATTTGGAACAAATCATTTTCCCACAAATATAACCAAAGATCAAAAAATAATTCGCAAGATTTACAAATTCTTTCTCATCGCATTTGATAAATATTTAATTTATCGATTAACCAATTTAAATAAAACAATTATTCTCCCAATGAAAATATCAATCCCGAAACGTTCCAACGTGTCATTTATTCGACCTAACTTTCCAATTTTTCTCCTCTGTCGAACGTTCGACGGAACGGGATCAAGGAGGACAAAATCGAGCGGGGCACCAGGTAGATCTCATCATCGTTTTCCTTCCGGGCTTGGCGATCGCGCGGCGCAACGAGGTTACGCAGCGTGTTGCTGGCGTGTAAAGGTGGAACGTTGCAACGTCTTGAGATGCGCATACATTACGGACACGCGATCCCTCGGAGCGGAGGGAGCCCCCGCCGCTGAAAATTACAATTTAAATGGCCGCCGTCCGTTCCCCCATGCGCGCCTTATCTCCTTGTTTTCATCTAAACATCTCATTTTTATGCGCCATTCAAATTCCACGTCCCTTCTTTTCGAACGGGGCCCTCGGTCACGCGATACCACGCGTCGTTGTCACTTTGCGAAACTTTTTCTGCTACCACTGCCTTTTCCCCGCCGGTGCATTCGAGAGCGGGTCACGAACAAGAAGAAGAAGAAGAAGAAGAAGAGTCCTTTCCAATGGAGAAATTGGAAGAAAGTGGTTTCATTCCTCTCTTTTTTTTTTCTTTGTTAATTAATCATTCCAAAATTAATATTGGAGATCTTTATAATTTTTATAATTTTGTAATTTTTCACAAAGAATTTTTTATTCTTGTCAAAGATTTAAATTGTTCGAGAAGATCGTGTCGATGTTTGAAAAGTATCTAATAGGAATGCAAGTCTTAGCAATAAAATTTCGAAAATTACTTTTAAACGTGTACGGAAAATCGTTATATTCGTCATTATGATCCGTCGTCTAGTTTTAATTCTCTAAGAAGATCGTTCAAACAATTTTTTTCCCCGTAAATTGGAAAACAAATACTACTCTATAAACCCGTGATAGCAATTTTGCTCAAAGCATGGCTAAAGACACTAGTGAATGTGGGCAAACGATTGTCTGTAAACAGTCTACATACATTGTCCGTGAACAATCGGACGATGACGCCAAACATTGTATATAGACCGTGTACAAACAATGGACCCAAGGAGAGCCCATTGGAGAAAGACCAATATGCATAAAAGCAAGTAAAAGCTTTTATTAATGACATTTTAAGCAAATATACATAAAGAATGAAGTATTTATTAGAAATAATATTTGCTGAATTTTCTGGTCAATATTTAAAATATACTCATAACACGTGTTATTTATTAAAAAAAATAATAATAATAATAATAATAATAATAATAAATTTTAATGCGATCTTAAGTTTGCCTCTCGTTATTATCTCTCCTCTCAGCTATATATTCATTCATGCGAAATGAAGCTACAATTTTTTTTTTCTCCTCCCCCCTCCCTCCCATTTTAATCCAGTATAAAACCTATACTCATATTTACCACTATTCCAGGTACATTATTATCATTTCCTTGTTATTTGATTTAATTAAACAACCTTCTTTTTATTGCTTCGTTTTAATTCTTTTAAAATTATTTAATTTAATTTATTTTCATTGCACATTAATTTTTTAAAATCTCGATCTCATCGACAGAAAATTTCAATCCCGCTAAATTGAAATCCCCACTATTTTTATCCGCTACTCGAGCGATCGAAATCCATCACTTGTCTCCCCTGGAACATGGATAATTTTTCAGATAATTACGCGTGATATATATATCTTGCCGTGTGTGTAACACGCGTGTAACCAATTATTGACCTGCGAATCACACACCGCGTTCTAACGTTATCAAATTGTTGCTTTATAGTAACCGCCGATAACCGATAACCCGATACGTCGATTAGAGATAGTTGGCAATAATTAATAAACGAAGCTTATCGATATCGCAGGCAATAAAATCGGCAGCATCCGCCGAGGAGGAAGGGAGAGGAGGGAAGCACGGTTTTAACGTTATCCTGTTATTCCCCTCCTCCTTCCTTTTCCATTTCACATTTCTGATCAATTGATACGGCACAGGCGAAGTAATGTCTCACGGCGTGAAGCGGCCTTCTATTATTATCATGCGCCGCATTAATAGCCCACATTCGTCTTTTCACCTCGAACCCGTCCTCACCTCGAAGCCAGCTTGAAAGGAATTCTTTATGGGACGCCAAAGTGTTTCTCTCTTTTCTTCTTTCCTTCCCCCCTCCCTCCCCTTCCTTTCTTTTTCTCTTTCCTCGAGACCGGCTTTAACGACCGGTGCAGTGATTTTCTGTTTGATCGCGTTGAAATTAATGCTGTTGACTGGAGGTCTTTTATGGGGGAAAAGGGCGGTGGGTAAGTAACGAGGGGGAGAGAGTCGGTTATGGATTAAGGAGGAGGTAGCAATTTACAATGGCCCTTATTTATTATCGGCCTTGCTTATTACCAATTTTCATTCCGTTCCTTTATTCGTGATTGTTGGACAAGGAATTGTCGTTGCTTACCCTTTTTTTGAATTTTAATTCGGGGAGAGAAGGCGTTAAATTTATTTTATTCCCTGCGATGATTCGAATTAAAATTCGTGTCAATTATCGGGACAGAAAGGAAGAAATGATAGTATCGATAGATCGGAAATATGATTAACATTAACTTGTAATTTATATTATCATTGATACAAATTTTGAATAATCAATGAGTAACTTAATAAATTGTATAAAAGAGATTAGATGTTAGGAAGAAGTTAAATATATTTCTTAACATTTTAATTCTTACTTTTACCATATAGCATATATTTCAAAATGAATAATTCGTGATAAGAAATTCTTTGAAAATTCTATGAAATAATAAATAACAAATCAGCCAAGAAATTTATCTCAGATCGATTGCGCATAAACGAACATCAATTTTCAAATTAATCCTGCACAGAATTCCGCTATAATGGGATAGGCCAATGAAAAACGTACCCGGTCGGTAAATTACCGAGGCAACCGACTTAATGAAGGTTTTCGATTCGCGCAAGTAAACCGAGGAAATTCGCGCGAAATTTCGTCCTTTTAGTGTTAAACGTCCACGTCAAGTGGACGCTTTCGTCCTCCCTCCTCTTCCCCCAGTGAACGGAACTGTCTATTCGATATCGATGTTTACCAAAGGATTCAGAACGTAGCTCGAAATGGAAGGTACATATCGCGTGTTTAATCGGCAGAAGCTGCTTAGTCGTTCCGTTCGATGATAGCAATTGAATTAATGTATCCCTTGTATATTTAATCGTAAGTTCTATTAGGTCGTAGCTGTGTGCAGTTCGCGATTTCGCGGGCGAATACCCTCTTTCGTTAATAAATACCACGCTCGTTGAATAGATTTTCTATCTTTTTATCGCACGATAAACAATCGTGGTTAGAAAACGATTCTTTTTGAAACTTCTGCTTTATTAACCCTACAAATTTTTTTAATGAAACCGAACTATAATATATATATATATTCAACTTTATAATCGAAATAAAAATTATTACTATTAAATTTTGAAAATATATAATTCTTGTATATTCAAGTTAAAAATCAATTATCTATCATATACGACACGCCTAAATACCTTACGAAATTACAATATTACTTATACCTTAACAACACGATAAAAATTAATTTTTCATTCTCCACGATCTTTAAATTAACTACAATATTTATTATCGTGGTTAAAATTCACTTTCTAATCTCTACTTTCGAAATCGCGTTGCGTCGTTGTGTGAACAGGATAATTCTATTCTGAAAAAAAAAAGAAAGAAAAAGAAAAGGAAAAGGTGTTGATAAATTCTACGGGAAATTTTTGCGCGAACGGGCGAGCCTCGATTTCCCCTCATCGAAGGGGAACAACAATTAATCGATACACGCTGGCCGCGATTAATCAAACTCGCCGCGTTTCCTAAATCCATTATTGCCGGTTCAATCAGCCGATTTCCACGGCCCGGCTACGAACCGGAACGCGGCCCAGCTGGAAAAGAAAGTGCATTCTCATTTCTCGAAAACGACGTTCGATCGATCGATCTAGCCGCGGATATCTATTTCGCCGCCAATTACCCGCGCTCTCACAGCGGCCTGATTTTTCGCGGATAATTTACGCGTGTTTGTCGCGAGGAATAAAATTTGTTTCGATTGATTCTTCGCGCTTTTTCCCCAATCAGTTAATTTCTTTTGTTCCACGATCGTGATAGATTTGGATTCTTATATGGGATTTATGAATTGGATTGAATTATTCTTGAAATTTTCTTTTGCAATTTTCGAAAATTGTTAGACTGATGCTAATGTTTGCAGTTTAAGTACAAGAGTTGTTGATTAAATAAAGATAAATTGATATAAAAATTCTCTACAATACTTTCTACAATTGTAATTATTCGTTATTATAAATTATCTGTACGATATTGTTATTAAATAATTTGAAATGTAAAGCGTTGGTTTATGGAATTCACAAATTTATAAGCGACTTAAATTCTCATAATTGGATGAAGCAAGAATAGAGACGGAACAATCTTACTCTGTCCCCATCTCGCTTTATCTGACTCGTTATAACTCGATGAAACAATTTTTATGTTCTTTCGGAACGTGTCCACGAATAATTGATTTGCGTGTATAAGAAAAATGGTCGAAGCGCAATTCCACGCGGAGAAGAAAGGATACGAGATCGAGCGATCATCGATAGAAGGAGGAGTGGACGTTGTTCCGCATAATTAATTTTATACAATTCCCAGGATTGTCCCGGGAGGCGGGCGACGCGACGTTTCGTCGCGACGGCGCGCAACGCCCCGGCGAAACTTCCGCGATTGTTTTGAAACGAAAGTAAATTTAATTTACCGGCTAATTATCGCCCGTGCAAAGTTCCGAATTAAACTTGTAATTGGCTTTCGCTTGATTCGAAGAAATTGCGTCGGGCCACGCCGCACCTGGCCCGCGGCTCACACTTTCCGCTTCTAATTCGCGCGATGTGCACGCGCGCGTTACGCACGCGTGTCGTCGTTTATTTCACACGGCCCTGCAATTTCGTGAGTTTCGTTTAATTGGTTTAATACGAAATTGTTGCGTGATGAACGATAATCCAACAATTCGATTATTTCAATCGGCGATTCGAAATTTAATATTTTGAGGTTAGGGACAAAGTTGAAGTTCGAGATGTGAATAATAATCGAAAATAATGCCGATATATTATAAAGGATTATATAATAGTTAACGAATAAATTGTTGTTTATACAAAATAACTTTATTGGAGATTTTTTAACAGCCCAATGAATTTGTTCAATTGATTATAATGTAATGGTTATGTAGACTGTTTGTTTTATCTAAATATAATGAACTATTTTGTTAAGAATATTATGAGAATAACATTTCACAAATAAAAGTTTCTTTGTAAAGGAATATGTGTGTAAATGAGTTTCGTTTCTTTAAATTAGAATTATGTAATTTTTAATGTACAAATCGATAAAATTTGTTATTTTTCGACAATGAAGCATTGATGTAAACTTGTGTAAAACTTGTCACATAAAGACAAGAAGTTGGCAAGTTATTTTTTAAGATTCTTAAATATATATTTCGAATAATAAATAATTGTTTTTAATATAAATAATGAAAGTATCATACGTGCAATTGCTACAATTATTAAAAAATTTACATTGATTTTTAAATTTCTAAATAATCCATTCACGAATTGTTTAATCTTGAGTCTCTCGTCGACTTTAATAAATGGGTGTGAAAATTGATTATCAGTTAAAAGTGGAGGATAGGTTCGGTTTATTGTTACACGAAGTACATAATACCTATTTTTAGAGGAAGAGCTTCAAATAGCTGCGGCAGAATTGCATGATTCATATCATACGGCGCACTGATTCATACTAAACTGTGTTCTTCTCATACTTTTAAAATTTATTATTTCACAATGAGCTTAATCATTCATTTAAACATTTTTTAAAAAGAAATACTAATGTAATTTTATTATACTATCTTTCTGCTTAAGATAGATTTTTATTCACAAATTAAAAATTTCTTATCTTTCCTTCCAAAGATTTTCGAATCTGGATCATCATTATCTGATATTATTTTTACTTTATCGATTTATATTTCACAATTTATCGTTAAAAAGTTATCAAAAATAATCAAAATTAATTATATTTTAGTATTCCTAAATATTTTAATTATTAAAGTCAATTGCATATGTTTTGTAAATTACGAGAAGATAACATTTATAACAATTGATACAAATTCTATTGATATTTGAAAAAAAATTATAATTACAAAAAAAAAGCTACGAAACCAAATCACTAAATCCTAAAACGAATAAAAATTTAAGAACATTCTGAAAAATGGTAATAGATTTCCAAATACATTTTTATATCGATAAAAGATAAGTTTGATATCAATTTTTCAGCGAAAATATATACGACTGATAAAGTATCACTAACACATCAACACGAATCTGACAATTACAGCCGCCATTTCCATCGATCGTGCGAACAACTATAAAGATACAACTATAAAAATAAATTTACTTCTATCGAAGTTTACCATCCTCCTCTCTCTCTAACCATATTTGAGAGATCGATAGACGCGCGGTTAATGGGCTCAAATGTCTGAAAGATTATTACCCGAAGGAAGGTATCCTCCGCGACCGACACAGCCAGGGATCGGTTCTTTTGGTTTTACTCGAGGCATAAGACCGTGCCACCGGCAATCTTCTATCTTCTGGTAATTAACCGCTTCCTTAAACCAAACCGTATCTCCCCTTATCTGTCCCGGCGCATCTACCCCGTGCGGTTACACGTACTCCGCCCATGAGTAGAGCCCATTATAACCGTGAAAACAAAGAATATTTTTCCCATTGCCCTTCGACACAATTCCACCTGGACGCAATTGGAAGATTCCAATGATTGTGAATAGAGGGAAGGGAACGAAGGGAATTTTGTTGGTACGTCAACAAGATTAACCAGTTTTCGAAAGAGATGTGCATCATTCTTTGAAATAAAATTCTCAAATGAAATAAAATTTCTCAAATTATTGGGAAAAATGGGAAAAATTATCGTTGAAAAATATTCAATTCTTTTTTATTAATATTATATAGAAGTAATAAAATAAATATATATTAATTTGTTTGATTTAACAACAATTTTCTAGACTTATTATAATTGAGGTATTCGCGTGGTATTATTGAATACGAAGAAATGCATATTTCGTATTCTATGTGCCAGTTCGCGCAATATCTTATTATCTCGATAAACAAATATAGATATAATTTTCTATGGACGTTTACTTACTCATTCCTTTTCCATTATATGACTAACGTACGCCTCACTATTGTACTTTATACGCGGACCTTTATCGGTATTGTTTCCCGAGTTATTCATATTTTACGACAGCATTAGTTGAACACATAGAAAACAGATAGGAGCCATACTTCAGCCCCCGTGACACAAGTGGATTTCCATTCCTTCGTGAATAAAACCAGGCACGCTATAGGTGCATTACACTTGACTCGTTATACGTATGTATATACCTCTCTCTCTCTCTCTCTGCCCCTTCTCCTTTCTCTCAATAGTTCATTTCCAACGTCTCATAAATTTACAAGTATAAATTTACAATTTGAATACGGGGACGAGCGACCATTTCCCAGCCTCAAAGACTGTCCTTCCCGCGCACATCCAGCGGGAAATTAGAACGAAAGTTTCTCTCTATTTCTTAACGCCGGCTCTCGCGCGAATTTCTCTCGTCACGACCCCCTTTGGAAACCGATGCAAAATATTGCATAACGAATCCTTGATTTTTATCTCCTCGCCATTGCATCGATAAGGTATTTATTTCGACAAAGAAAAGGAAAATTTATTCTCACGAACGTCGTTTTGCATTTATGCATCTTTAAGTTTTTTTAATTTCTTTTAAACAATGTTACTTGTTACATTTGATATTACTTCCCGTGTTTTGACATATAATATTTAATTATAAATTTGGAAAAATTGTTCTTGGCATGTATTTCGAATGGAATCTTATCTATAACAATTATCTATCTCAAATTATTTAAAATAATATTCGCGTGGAAGGGAATTCGCGATCATAAAATATACGTATCTTCGTGCACGACATATCGTTCAAATCGTCTGCGCCACTAGATGGCGCGCAAGATTATTAATTTCATTTTCGTCGAACAACGAATTACAAATTCGGTAACAAGCAGCCAGTAATAAGTAGAAAATTAGGCAAATCTGCGCTATTATGTTCCCGGTGAATGGATGAGTAGATTCCGGAATTTAGACTGAATTACCATCAGAAATTCCGGACGGCTGGCTCCTAGTTGGGATACGACTACGACTCTGCTGTTAGTTCATGCAAACGGGGCCATAGGAGATTTCAAGTCTGCTCTGTATTTTAATCGATACGATATTTGTGATTATTATTAGATCAGTGTAATGTTAATGTAGATTTTTGATCAATAATTTTAAATTGTTCGTACGGTGAATATATTTTGATGGTACTCTTGTCTTATCTTAGAAATTTATTATTGATATTAGAAATTTAAGTCGAAATGATTTAAATTTTACATTCTTTGCTTTTGCAATTATTAAAATGTAATATGATTTTGTTGAGAATTGGTTAATGAATTGATTGTTTACTTAATATCTTTTTTAGTATTAAATAATTATAACGATCAGACGTAAGATATACTGAAAAAAGAAACGTTTTCTATATTTCATGTACCTGTCAATGAGCAATAAACAAATTCGATTTCGAGTTATAAAATAACTTGTTAAGTGATGGATGATAAAATTATTCATTAGACTGCGAATATTTATACAAGATCAAATTTTTATGAACATTAAAAAAAAAGAAAAAAGGCTAAAAACTTGAAGCTTAAATAGAGATTTAGCTTCTTCAAATACGTGCATTCGTAATACGTACTTATACTTTAATGCTTTCTGCATATCATTTTCTGCATTTCTGTAGATTTTTGCACATTTTAAATTTTGCATAAATACATAAATATGTATTTATGTGCAATCTATTAATAACATTTCACGTAAATTCACGTGAAATATGGGGAAAAAAAAAGAAAGAAAATATTTAATGATAGCTACACAACAAATTTTTAAAATATTTATGAAACGTTCAAATAATGATTTAAAAATATCCATATATATACATATGAAAATATGGACGCATTATAACGAAATTGTTTCACCGTGATGATCATATCTGCCCTTATATTATAAAATCGACATCAACTCCCCCCCAATATATTTTTCGTCACGCTGTTAGCCAATTAAAGCTTGCACTATTTCTGATCATTATCAATATCCGTTTAATACCGGACGAGGATAATAATCCGTCTCGATCCTTTCGCTGTTTCAATCGATTATTCTGTTTGCAGCTAGCCCGTTGGAAAATTATCCGACGATTGTCTCGTTCCCGTGCTTAGTCCCTTGTTTTATCGCTTGATCGTTTTTATGCGCGCCATTATTGCTTGTCCACGTGTTTTCTTTCGAATAATGAGAATGTACATATAATTTCCATGGAACGCTGGTTGCAACGATGTTCACTGCCAATCTTTGCCATCGTCTCGTTTTTGTAATTCAACTTCCGTTGAAAACTTTGTCTTTCTTTTATTTATTTATTTATTTTTTTTTTTACATATGCAATTTATGGTCGGTAAATAAAAGATGAGAGATCTTGCATGAAAGAAATTTCATCAAATTTCCAAAAAAGAAATTTATTAGAAGATTAATATAAATCCTCTTCTCATTTCATTTGGAAATTAAATCATCAGCATATTTTGTGTCGATATATTGTTGTTGAGTTTACAGTGATTGGTCAATCTTTTTCATGATTTTAAAGTAATTTCTTCGGGATATATTTCAATTTGGCATATATTACATGTCAAAAAGGTAAATTATTAGAACTGATATTAAACTTTATTTAATATTTAACTAATAAGAATTGAAAAATCATTCAAATCTCGAAATTGTATTATCACTAATGTTTAATCGGATTAATTGTTCGTTTTTTATATTTATAAAAATCCAAAATGATATATCTCAATGTTTTGCTGACACAACGTTTATCAATTTTGGAAATATCGCGTGTGTAAATAGGTTATGCAATTACATAAAATTAAAAAGAAAAAAAATTAACGAGTCGAGTTTCCATAATTTCCATTCATTATATTTTCTCCCTGTTAAAAAATAAAATCTTGGAAGATCAATTTATGAGATTAAAAACTTGCGTCTCAATAATTTCGCATAATTTTAACATCAAGCATCGATGTTTCGAGATTTTCCAACAAAGCACAATCGAGCTTGAATTTCCACATCCCAGTTTGCATTCATCAGGTTGATTTTGTCGGACTGTAACGGTCAAATATTAACTTCCGCCGCCACTTTCCATTGTGTTCCCACCTGTTTCTCTTAAATCTTTCATGAAAACGGCCAAAGACTTTTTTCCATCCCCTCCTTCTCTTCCTCCACCTCTCTTCGATACGTGTGTACAAAGGAGCAGAAACGGGAGAAACGCACAAAAGCTCAATTACTCGGCCACTTGAAAAGCGAAAACCCGGAAAATTTGTGATTGTTTAATGTTTCGAAAAGAGAAAAGAGGCTCGAGGTGGAGGAACAGAAGGAAAGAGAAAAAGGAGAGAGGGGGGGAAGTAAAATAAAATAAAATAAAAAACGGTGTGTGTGTGTGTGTGTGTGTGTGTATACGGCGAGAGAGAGAGAGAGAGAGAAACCCATTAACCGAGTGCGCGATTTCAAAGTGATTTGGCACAGTTAAAAGGCCGACCGAAAGAACTCATTGCCAGAAAATGAATTGGTCGTTGAAATTTTCATTGTCTTCGAGACTTCTACTTCGAAATTGTGAGATTCGCGCGCCAACCGAACGGAACCGAGCGACGTACACCGGTTGAACAAAGACGGAGACAGAGGCCTGAGCGATGGTTAAAGAGAGAGAGAAGAAATTGGAACGAATTCACGTTGCCGCCGAAAGATATTCCCAACCGTTTGATTTCGATTCGTTTGTTTTATTTACCTTTTAAAATTCCATCGATAAATTATCCCATGCTTTCTCCCCGAAATTTATCGTTCTCCAATGTGTCCACCCTCGGCCTCGTGTATTTGTCAATCGATAGAGGGATGAAATCTTTTCTCTTCGATTCCTTCGACGCGATTCCCGTAAAACGGTGAATATCCGCTTACGTCACAGGACACGTCGCTCAAAAGCCGAGAATGGGCGGAAGTCGTGAAATAGAATTACCTGCTCCTACGTATGCGGCTGTTCCAAGGTGATAATTGAATAGATAGCCGACGTCGTTTCTTCATCGTCCCTTCTTCCGATTATTCCTTCGTTAGGGGACGCGTCGAACCCGCGTTTCTTTCCCTTCGTTTTTCTTTTCCATCCTCAACAATCCGAAAAATCTTGTTGTCCGCGATTAAGTTGGAGCAAGACGTGTTTAATCGAATCGAGTCGTCGCGGAATTTGATCGAGTCTATCCACGGTCGAAATAATTTTCGTCGAGATTCTCCATGTATATTCTTCCAAGGATTCACCGATTACTTTTCATTTTTTCCAACCACTTTTCTCCATTATTTATTGTCCAAATCATTTTATCAAAGTCTTTCTTTCCAATCATGAGAATTAAAAACAAGATTAAATCAAAAGCATTTAATATCCCGATAAAAGTACACGAAAGATATCTCTTTCCAAAATATTTCACACATCCTCATCCTCCTAAATATCAACGAGTATTTAAAGAAAGAAAAAACATTCTCCATGCCTCACACCCTCTTTCGTCCACCGAATTCATTACCTCTTATGAGCATCCGTGGCGCGAAACAGAGAGAGAGAGAGAACGTGGCGAGGGTTGACGGAGCGTGCGTCCCAACAGAGACGCACTAACCACGCCGTTTTCCTTTCTCCGCCTGGCAGGGCGAGAGGAGTGGGTTCCGATTAACGAGGACGGTTTAACACGCGTCTCGGGTCCCCTAGACTCGGCACTGATCTCTCCTTCCCTCTCCTCCTTCCAGCGGAGGCACGCGGAAGAGGCGGGCGCGCGCGTAGGTGGCTGCTGCCCCCCTCCTCGCTCTCCACCCCTCCCTCTGTACACGTGTCCTTGTACCGCAGACGAGCTCGCGAGCGTGCAAAAGCGTGTACGTGGATATTTCTTCAGCGACGTGGGCTGCCTCCTTTTGATCTCTTTTTAGCCGTCGAGTGCAATCGAGGCCCTCGTCTCCGAGCCGGGCTTCAAGCACCACCGGATCCTCGAGAGGGAAACTTGCGTGCGCGCGGGCTGTGCGCGTTTTGCATGTGTTTCGACTAATTAACATACGTGAAAATCCTCTTAATTGGGTGATTAAACGCCTGCGGAGACACTCTAATAGGGAACGGGTCACCCTCGACCAACCCCATCCTTCTCCTTTTCGCTCCTTCTCTCGCAACGCAACAATCTCGCGTCGTAATTGCCAAGCGTGGAACAAGCTTCTCCTTCCTTTTCTTCTCCTTTCGTTCCTGTTATTTTTAACATCGATTCTTGTATTCCTTCTCGCTCGAAGCTTTCCAATTTTTCTTAACCACTGACTGTTATATACTTGTACATCTTCTTTTCTATTTATATTAATTCGTTGGAAAGTATATAAGTTTCGTATATTATCTCGTGTACACAGATTTAAATTCTTCTTCGATTTTGTTATACAATGTTTGCATCGATTTAGGTTTACTTATCCCGTAAATTGAATTGAATAAAGAACAGAGAACAGGTCGGGGAAGAGAATAATAAATACTTAAAAATAAGGTATTAAATTGATTACTATTATATGGTCACGACTTCAATCTACGGTTTACAAGATACGCTTCTTAAGATTAACTTTCTCGTATACATGGTATTATTAACAATGTTAATAAAAATAGTTTAAGCGTTATGAGGATAATCGGTATTTGCTATAGTTTACAAGGCGGAGATTTCGCGAAATACTGACGGCCAAGACTGATCATTCTCGGCGGGCATCCGTTTTTCTAATTAAATTGGCCGCGTCGGTAAATAAAGTTGAAGCGGAATTTACGTCAGCTCGATAGCCGACCGCTCGCAATTACTTGCGCAAAGTTCGGATCCGACCGGCTATTCGCGTGCCCACACTCGCGTTGTTCCTCCTTTTTTGTTCTTCCCACCACGTGTGAATTCTTTCCTTTTCCCTCCAGAGAAGATTAAGTAATCGAGACGCATGTATTATCGATTCACGAACGGTCGAAATCTCGAAAACGTGGGGATGAACGTGTTTTAGCGCCGCCTATAACGAAGTATTTGCGTAGCTCGGTTTACTTGGCTCGCGAGGCGGCGTAATTAGGGAAGTTGAAGAGACTTTTGATGGGACTTCGGCTATCCGTAAGTATTTACAAAACGAAGACAAATGGAAATTATGATTTCTTGTTCACGAAAACGGTCGCGTAAAAACGGTTGGCGGGAAGAGGGAGGGGAGGGAATAGAAGGGAAAAGAAGAACCTGTTCCCGGGTAAACTCGGTAGCTCGTCATTCCCGGTGATTTTATCCCGAAATAAAATATTTACGGCGTCTTCGTTAATTTCCACTTTCCGAAACTTTCAGTCAGTTTTTATAGGAAACATTTAATTAAACCGGTGTTGTTTACCAGTTTACTTTACAACCGGAAACCGGTGTTACAACGCCCGTGTGTGTTCCTTTGTTAATTGCTTCCCTCCGTTTTAATTTTCTTACTCCTATGTTAATTACCGTCCGCCGCGTCCTTAGCCCCGCCGTATTATTTTATTTTCCTACGGTTTGCGTCACACAGAAATTAATCGAATAGTATTTTAGAATATTTAATCATGGAAAGGCAATTTTTTTTTTTTATCTATCTCGTTATTTAATTAAGATTATCCGGTTACTCTCTTAATACGTATAGGGATATGCCATATGCCTGAACGCTGCGGTAATCGAAAGAGTCGATAACTAAGGATCGCAGGATATCGCGCTTCGATAATCGAAGTTGCCGTTTGTTGACCGAGAGCGGCGCCTCGATCACTCGTCAACCGTCCACGCGATCAGTTCCCGCATAATTATCTGTCGAATAAGTCGTTCTGTTATAATTTCGAATTGTTTCGCAAATAATACGTTCGATGTGTTTCCCTCGGTGTTAAAACGTTCATGTATACGTGAAAAGTGTGACCAAGTAGTGGGATATTAAATCGGTATGCTGGAAAATGTTCAGTTTTCGTTATAATTCGTCAAATATTATTTCGTACAATACGTTCGAACGTTCTATCGTAACGTACGTTTAATTTTTTGATCGAAATCGTCTCCTCGTATTTGTATCATGTGTACGATATCAAAGGAAAAAGAGATATCTTCGTTAATTTCGCGTAGATTGTAGCAAAGTTTTTTTCATTTCAAAATTTTTCTAGCAATTATGCGGTAATATTTCGTGCGTGTATGTATGTGTGTATATTTATTCTCGAATACAACTTTAAATAAAATGGAGTAGTTCGTGAAATTTGATCATACAGGTGAGAATAAATTAATATTTGAACTTTTTAAATATAACAAGATAAATATAACCGCTTTGATATTATATTATAATTATTGATAATAATGAAATATAAATACTTTTCTTTGAAATTTTATTAAAGGATAAAAATTATTAGGGAAATTTTACATTATATATTAACATGTTATATTAACATTATATATTAGAGAAATATTTTTAATAAGAATTTCCTAAAGCCAACAATAACCAATCTAAATTAATATAAATTAATATAAATTAATATACGAAATAAAGAATAATTTGTAAACAGTTTAAATAGCTTAATCGTTCGAGAAATGAGGTATTCGTGATCCCTGCCCAATCCCGTTGATTAATTTATGTTCACATTTATGCTCATCGTTTATATTGACGATATTTAGTATGTCAAATGGCTTTTGATAGAAAGCCATTTATGGATTCCATTTAATTATCTCGGTTTCCTATGAAACTTTTACATTTATTATAAACACTTATCTTATAATTATGCCCAATTATTTTATATATTTAGCAATTATAATAAATATTTTTTCCTGTATCTATAAGTAAAAATAAGAAAAAAATATTATAAAGATTCTAATTTTTCAAAACAAATTCTATAAATTCTTCCAAATTATTTAAATATTCGTGGTATCTCAAAGTCGTATAATTCAACAACTGTTAAAATTAATCACTTTCGATGATTTCAAATATATATAAAATACTTGTGTAAAGTAAAGTTTAGATAAATATTTATATCAATTTATTTTCATGCTATATCAAAAGAAGGATAAATCTACTTTTTTAATTTCAAATTAAAATATATTTATATATTTGTATATTTATATACATATATATAAATATTCCAATAACTAACTAAATTATTCTTTTTGTTCTTTATGGATAAAAAAACTTTATTTACAATAATTCTAATATGATACCTAATTGATAATTATGATACATTAAACAATATTTATTAAATAAAAACCTCGTTTTCATTTTTCTTGCTTTATAAATAAGAAAGAATTTTATTCACAAAGATCATAATCAAATATTATTAACAAAATCTCTCTTCGATAAATTAAAGTAGCAAGAGGATCAGAGAAACGCGATGAAAGAAGGAAGGATTGAAAAAATGATTGGAAAAAACAATTCTCATCATTTCGTTCTGTTTTTCTGCAATCGTTCAGGAGTTTCTTCGAGTCGCCAAAGTCGTCCGAGTTTCCTCGTCGTCGAAGTTGGTCCGTCCGCGTTCAACCGGTAATCGAAGCTCGGCGTTCTTTCTCTACGAGAACGAACGTCGTCGTTCTCTCGTTGTTCGAATTCCGCGAGTCCGCTCGCGTCTTTGAGTCTCCTCTAATTTAAACTGGCCGAAGGGCGGCTCGCGTGTCGCAGCGAAGTATTTTCTGCAATTAAATTGACATCTCGTATATCAGGGAAAAGTATGATGATGATTTCGCAAAAAGGGGAGCGCACACGCGCGCACGCCCTCTGATCTAAATTGGTCCCGCGAAATTCGTGGAATTTTGGCACGCGGGCCATCCGGAAGGCATTCCGAACATTTCGTCAATCTTTTGTCGTTTACGTTACATTGTGGATATGGGGAATCCGGTCTGATCATTTCGAAAACGGCATAATGGAGCATAATGTAATATTTGTACATACGTAACGTTTTATTAACGAATAGTATTATGAGTTTACGTAGTTTGGATCGAATTAATTTAGGAGTAATTTAAAATCGAATATTTTAAACACGACATTTTTGTTCTATGGCTATTTATCGTTTTCCATCTTTCGGCTTTTTTATGAAAATGAAAATTTGACACATTTTTCTTTTTCTTTTTAACACGTGTTTTAATTAGAATAGTTTTTTGTGAAATATATTTTTATGAATTCTCTTCCAAAGGAATAGAGTTTAAATAGAGGTTTGCTTTGTTCCTCAAATATCATAATGCATACTAGGCGTACTTTGAATATTTTGTGTCTTTCTCTATTGTGCATTTTACAAGTTTTGCTGATACGTTTAAATACATTTTTGCATAAATGCATAAATATTCGTAGTCTATTTATAATTTTTTTTTGAATTAAATATGAAATTACATTACTTCATTTTTAGTAGTTTTCTATCTGGTAAATCTGTTTGCCTTTTCTTAGATTGAAAGTTTATATACCGGTTTAAGAAAAATAAGAAGGATATTGATAATTAACTTGAAAGTAATCACGGCTTCTCAATTAACATAGCTGATCAGCTAAAATTTAAAACGGTTTCCTTTTTGTTTCTATATAAGTTATATATGGAATATTCATCGTGCATTATAATAGATTGTCTCGAAAATTATCTATGCAAAAAATGTTATTAAATTTTTAACTTTTACGTAACATTTTAAAGTTTATTCTTATACTTTTGTACACACAAAGGAAATAAATATTAAACAAGTTAAGCAAAAATTATCATTTCCTTTTTCCAACGCTTCCTTTCAAATGATGATTATTTTTCATTTGCTTTATGCATTTCGTCAAAATAAGAAAAAAACAATACAATAATTTTAGACTTGCAAAATCTCTTTATTTCAGAGATTTCCAAGTTTTTACAAACAATAAATTTTTCTTTCCCGTATCCAATAAATTTTATACAATCTATAACGAAAAATTTCCCCCCCCTTGAAACCAAATTGAAATCTCTTTTTTCAGGGATGCTGATCGAAACTGAAGCGAGACCCGAATCTCCCCGAAAGAATTTCGTCCAAACTTCCACCGACTGTGATTAAGGAATTCGGCTTCGAATCGGTTCGTAACACACTTATTATATTATTTTACACATTTTTCAATTATATTTCACTTGTTGTTGTAACCCGTTGCATACGGAATCGCGCAGATCACGAACGTTTAACGAAATATTTTTCGTAAACGTGTACGTTTCCACGTTTACGCGTGGAATATCGTTGATATTTTAATTATCGCTGCGCAACCGAAAAACTGAAGGGGGCGGGGATGGAAGGGAGAAGGGTTGGTTGAAAAGAGAGGGGGGGGGGAGAAAAAAAAAAGAAAGCATAACGAAACGCGTGTTCACGGCGTGGAATAATTCACTCAAATTCGTAATTACAAACGCGTCAGAAGGAAACGTTCAATTAAACTGTCGGGTTTCGTTCGAACGAAATCAAAGCTTGTTCCCTCTTTTTTTTTTTCTCCCCCTCCCCCTCTCCGTTTTCCTTTTTTTTCTTTATTTCTTTTTCCCTCCCCCCCCCCTCTCCTCCTCCCCTCCCCCTCAGTCCCTCCGCCCCCGGCAAATTCCGGGCCACGATGCGGGAGCATAATTGGTAATACGATATGTTTGTTGTTTCGTTAACACTGCCAACAGTATAATTATGAATAAAGAGTTTTTCAGTCGCCTGTGCCTTTCAATGGTCTCGATATCATACCTCGTCTAATTAAATCATAATTAATATCCTTCGTCCGAGTGACTTCCACCGTGCCGATATCCTATCGATTGAGGAACGCGTCGAAACCTGTGCGCATCTCCTTATTCATTTTTAATCCGTTCCATCAGATATTATAAACCCGATCTCTGGATTCTTTCGGATCGTCCCGCGATCGTTCCCTCGTCCCCCCTGTGTAATTAAAATTTATCGAAGTTGTTAATAAGAAGCGCGTAAACGAAATGTTTGAACGAGGATGAGGCACGAAGATATCTTTTTTGTTTCTTTTTCTTTTTTAAGATCTCGATAATGAAATAATTTGTTTTATAAAAATTCGCCTTTGATATATAATGGTATGTTGATAAGCATCTGTTAATTCTTACGTGCACTTTGAAATTGTTATTTAATAGGAATTTCAGTCGAGAATATAAATAGTGGTTCTATAATGATAATAGTGATAGTAATATAATTTTTATGAGCAGAGTATCTCAGATTTTTTTCGAAGTCGAAGGTATTGAGAGGTCTGGTTTAGAAGTAAAAGATCCAGATTGAAAAAATGGAATATAATTGTTCTCGAGGAATTAAGAAATTGTTAAATTATTAATTAAAGTAGGTTGTTTTCATATTAGAAAACAATTATATTATTGTCTTTAATAGAAAATTTCAAAAATGATAATTTCACAATGTGTTCACGATATGATTTATTAGTTGACTTAAATCTTAAATCGTTTAGAATTTTTCAAATAAAAGAAATGATAAATTAATATATTTAAGAGATTCTAACAAAAAATGTTATGCAATCAAGAGACTTGTTTTTGTTTTGAAAGCAAAACGATATAAATATATCTTTAAATATATAATATATAAATTAAATATATAAATTAATCAGATACGTTCAAACCATTCATAATTTTTAATAATAATTATTTATGTAGAACCATATTTTATATTATAATTTACATTGATCGATATAAAAAATCTAAACAGATTCAACGATAAACAGAACCACTTTTAAGATTTACTTCTTATCCATCAACTAAGAAAAATCTCATTGACAATGTTCAACATTATTGTCTAACGCAATTCAATATAAATCAATACAAAACATAATTCGAAATTTATATCTCAAGAACGAAAACTCATACAACAACCCAAATACGTATGTTTGCAAAGTTTGTTTGCTTCTCTACTTAATCTTGTATATCTTCTTCAGATTTTACTTTCCTTTTGCTCTTCATTAATACTTCATTAATACATTCTATGTAATTTTCCCATTAGAAATATATATTTCGAAGAAACTGTATAAAAATTTGTCAAAAGAGATAAAAATGATTAAAGATTCCCAGTATTGTCTAACTCAATTCAATATAAATCAATACAAAACATAATTCGAAATTTATATTTCAAGAATGAAAACTCATATAACAATCCAAATATATATGCTCGCAAAATTTGTTTGCTTCTCTACTTTGTACATCTTCTTCAGATTTTATTTTCCTTTTGCTTCTTATTAATACATCCCACATAAAATTTTCCCATTAGAAATATATATATATATATATATATTTCACAAAATTATACAAAATTATTTGTCAAAAGAGGTAAAAAAGATTAAACATTCCATTATTGTCTAACGAAATTTATATATCAAAAACTCACGTAACAACCCAAATACGTTAAATATGTTTGCAAAGTTTGTTTTTTCTTCTTCAGATTTCATTTTCCTTTCGCTCCTCATTAATACTTCATTAATACATTCCACATAATTTTCCCATTAGAAATATATATAGAAGAAACCGTACGACATTATTCGTCAAAAGAGGTAAAAAAGATCGAGGAATAGAAATAATCCGGCCAAGTCGAAACGGCGGAAAGGGGCCGCGGCCATCGATCCCCTTTTTATCATTTCGCGATCATCGTTATCATTATCGGGCGGGCGTTGTATCGGTCTTTCGGTCCGGTTCGGTCGGTCCGCTTTTCTGGACAGGATGCTCAAACCACTCGTGCGCCCGTATATTTGACCACTTGTTAAATCGGCCTCCGTCCCTTGTCGGAGAATCGTATCGCGTTCGTGGCCCGAGGTCCTGCGGTAATAACTGGACGCCATTATAAAATCTCCTGAGGGAAACCAGCTAAGGGTACCTTTCCGCTTCCTCTCTCTCTCTCTCTCCCTCTCCTTCCTTCTCTTCGCTCCTCCTCCCCACGATTTCTTTCTCTCCGACTCCCAGCAACCCGCTCTCTCACGGTCCCCGGTTTCGTCCATCCCCCCGGTCGTTACTGCCAGGATACGGATTTTCTCCGTTGACCGACGATATTTCTTTGCCGCGATTCCACTCACTCTCCCCTCTCCTCCTCCTCCCCCCCGTATATATTCGTATGCCCGCCGACCATACGATATTCTTGGATTCCTCCGTGTTTCCTCCGCTCTTCTTTTTTCCACCCCCTCCTCATCCAACATCGCTGATACTCTCGGATACTATCGGTTCTCTCTCTCTCGGTTTCTTTGTCCGTCTCAACCCTTTTTCTCGAAAAACGGCCGGAAGGGAGTTGGGGATTTTTGTTGGAAAAAACTGGCGGACGATTGGAAGGAAGGAGGGAAAGGTCGGTCGCTCGGTTGTGCAAGGTTGGCGCGGAGGTAAACGAGGACGAGGGGGGAGGAGGAGAGGGAGCCGGAACAGGGATGCGATTCCGCCCAATTTATAGCGGACCGGATTAAGCCGTAATCCCCCTCTGGTGCGCACGTTGCGCGTGCGGTGTCGCGTAATAATGATTCTGACTGAAAATATAACAAATATATATATATATATATAGCGAAGTCGGCCGGTAAAATGTCTAAATTAGAGTGGACTCGGTGCTGATCCGCGACCGAGTCGATCAGCTCCGGCTTTCAGCCAAATCGAATGGATTTCGGCCCCGAAACTGCAACACGCTCCCCTTTTTCGGATGGGGATGGGGGGAAGGGAGTATCTGGTCATTCGCGTAATTGTATTCCACACCGATTTACGCACCCCCCGGATTCTTCGGGGAGGAGTGGAGGGGAGGGAGGGGGATGGGATCGTTTTAATAAGGGAAATTTCTGAATACGATTATTTCGGCGGTTCCGCTCGCCTGGATTCGGAGATTTGGGAAAATGGGACGAAGTCGAAGCATTTTTTCTCGGAATGCACGAATAAGAATAGAAGATCGAGATTGCATCATTGTTGAATTATCAATTGTACATGACGAACTGTTGAAAAAATATTAATAAAATTATAAAAATATAAAGGAGTAAGGAAAACGTATATAAAGAGATGGAAATATTCACTTAATAATAACAGCAAATTTTTAAATTTAAATATATCTATAATATTTATAATATTTATAAGTTATTCACTTATGCCTCTTTATTTCCAAAACTTAGTCCTAGATTCTTCTTCTTAAGTTTCTTTTTCTTGTCCACGCTTGCTGAGAACAACTTTCAGAGAAATTGTATCTGAAATAAATACACATACTTACAGCGTAATATTTAGTTGACCTGAGTCCTTCCTTTGGCTATTAAGTTTTCACACGCTTCCTAAGCACTTGGTAATTATCCGTCATGGTCTCAGAGCAACACGCGCGCGCGCGTATATATCTGGCACTTACTTGAACGTGCAAACTCTTGTTACATGCTCACCGTGCGAGCGTCATTAACTTTGTTTCACCGTGATTTTGCTAAAGGGGACTTAATAACTTCGTCACGTGCGAAAGAAACATTGGAAAACCAAACAAGGAACCGGAGCGAATGGAAAATTGGCGCGAAATCCGTGGATGGTAGTCGCCTCGTTAAATCGGGCTAAATACTTATCTCATCGAACGAAAACGGCCAATTAGAATTCTAATTGGCGTTCTTATTATCGTGTTTTATCACACTGTATAATCGTAACGAAATAAAAAGATAGCAAAAATGTTTTTTTTTTTTTTTGATTTTCGAATAATGTTTAAAAATAAAAAGATGTTGTTGAATAAATAGATGGAAAAAAAAAATAGGTCAGAAGACGTAATTATTATATAATAGGCTAGAAAAAAATATTGCATCATAGCTATGATATTTAACGTATTAATTAATTAGGTTTAAATATATTAAATTTCTTATCGTCTCTTATCACTTATCGCTTCGATACGGCAAACAAATACCGCGCCAAACGATTAGTCATATCTTCATATGAAAGTAATTAATTCTATAACGAAATATAAAATTTTACAAGGGAATATTTTTTTTATTGGAAAATAAACGCAAATACTTTTTATAATTATTGCGCATAACAAAAAGACTGGGAAATTTATTCGATAAAGTAGTAACTCGTGTACTCGAAAACTTATGGTAAATTATGCGCGATGAATATTTTTAATAAATTTGTGTTTCCTTTTTTTTTCCTCCGTGCAATTACCAATAATTTTTGCACGTATCGCGATTAACCATCGAATATTCTAAAAATCAAGCTTTTATTAGAGTCTATCTTCGAAACGATCGTTTCTTTCTACGATCTAATTCTAATGTATTTTGGAAAGGATTTGGATAAAAGAAATATTCCTTGATACTTTTATATTTACGATACATTTGATTAATCGATAAGTGAAGAATACATGTGAAGGATTTTAATTTACCATTTTTGCTGATCATATTTAAAATTAACATTTCATCCGCCAATAACTTACTGATCGACACTTTGAGAATCTTTGATGTAGATTACCGTCTTATCATATTTTAATATTTAATGCAACTCAAAATCAAACTCATCGCAACTCATCGGTAAGTCTCCTTTGAAAATTTAATACATTGATCTTTCTCTTCTTTTATCGATACAATCTTTCAAACAGATTTCACTCGAATTATTATTCCAAATTAAAATATTATTTTTCGAGATGTAATTACATTATATTTTTATCGCGTTGAAAGCAAGATCGTTACGCGATTATTATCGCGTTGCCATTAACTCGCATTGATCCTTCCAGGCCGGCAAAAATCATTCTTTCCAATAAAACGCGTACACATATACACGCGCAAACTGTGCACACGTTAAGAATCACGCGTACAAACGCGTCGCCTCGATCTCAGCCAGCATAAAGAAGTTAATTATCGCGACGTTTAATTATGTATTTATTTTTAGAGTCCTTTGTCGAGCCACGAGTCCTTTACTGAGAAAAGAGTTACGCCGATTCCCAGTAACCCTTCCCCCCTTCGCCCATTGCTAGCTGACTGCTAATGAATTTTCACCTTTTTTCGCCTTATTTGCTCATTAGTGCCTTACCCTTGCCTCGTCCCCCCTCCTCCTTTTTTCTCCCCAACAGTCGCCCTGCTATTCCTCCGACGCTACGAGTCGTCCACCTTCCTCCATCTTTCCTCCCCCGCCAAGCTTAATCCACCGTGGAAGGAGCTCTTCCCCGCACGAGAATCCGTGTACACATACGCATCTCTCTTTTTAGAAATTTCTGGTTTCGAGCTCGATCGAAGGAAATAAAGTATTTCGTATTTAATTGGAAGTACTTTTTTTTAGATCGAAAGATTCGATTCGATTGGGTTGATAAAAAATTTTTTTAGAAAAATTGTCGTATATACACAATGAGAAACTTTAATTATAATTAGAATCACACAAGGAAAAAGAAGATTCGTTAAAGATAGTTGATGAATCTCGTATTTGTTTGTTCTGAATATAAGAATATGTATAAATTTTATATATTTTAACATCTGTTATCTAAAGTTGTATATATTAATTCTTTATTCAAGAAATCTGCTAATCTACAATCAATCACGTAAAAAATCTTCACGTACATCTTACGGAAATTTAATTAACGAATTGTGTTATCATATTCACTTTGCTGTGAAGAGCATAATGAATTGTATGTACATGGATTTTTTTTTTAACAAAAATTAACACTCTCCTTTGTTCTTTTAAATATTATATTAAATATTCTTTCATAATGACGTGAGATAGAAAAAAGGAATTTAAACATGTACATAAATATTATATAAAGTAAAAAGATTAAAAAATATTTCTAGATAAAATTTATCTAAAAGAAGCATAATTTTTGCCGAGAAAAAAAATTGTATTATAATTAATTACACGCATCCATAAATTTTTATAAAAATTTCGAAAATACTCTTACGGGAGAATTAATTTACAAAGAATATTATAACGCAACTATTTATTTATTATATTTTGATTGGCCACGGTCAGAAAAATCAGAAATTGCAATTAAGAAATTACGCCGCTACTCGGATAGAATCGAATAGGAAAAATCGTTAATAACAAAGTCATCGTACGGAAAATAGAATCGGGGTCCCGTCAAAGACAGAAGAACCGAGATCTATCGATTACAATGCGTGAACGGTAAACGATGGAACAGGCATTGGACGGCGGACAGAGCCGTGCACCATTCGTAAGAAAGCGATTGGAGTCGTTTAAAAGGTTGCGCAAAAAATTAATTGAATCGCTAGGAAAAAGATCGCCGCGAAAACGTTCAATCTCTGGTGACCTTACACGCTGCCCACTCATTACGCTTCTCCATTACGCTTTTTTCCCCCCTCCCGCTAATATCAACCGTCCCACTTTCGACGACCCTTCGATCCTCATTACCGAGAACCCATTCGAGTTTCTTCGCGTGAATTAGAGTATCGAATCCATTTGGGAGAACTAAAAGAACTCTCGCGAAGACTCTTTCTTACATTGAACGTACTCGATACTTTGTCCATTTTGCGAAAGAAAAAAAAAAAAAAAATATCCTCTCGGGAGCAACTCTCCCGATAATTCTCTCTCCTCTCGAATGGATTTTCACCCTAAAACACTCACGCGCGATACGAAAGCAAAAGAAAAAGAAAAAAGAAAGGAAAAAGGAGAAAACAAAGGGAAAAAAAAAATTAGAGACAACGAAGGTGGAAATAATCGAGCCCCACGAGGTTCCCACGTAACGGCCTCGTTAACCGGCCGATCGCGGGTCGAAGATGCGTTTTTAATGATTCTCGAAAGTTGGCGGCTCGCGGCTTCCCTCGATTCCATAAGTCGCGGCCGTCGCTTTTAACGAGGGAGTTGCGTACTGGTAGCGTGACGAGCTGGGTACCGTGGGGAAGGGAGGGGGGGGCAAAAGGTGGGACGGTGGAGGGCGGTGGTGGGGCGTGCGAGCGAGCGAGCGAGCGGGAGAAGGAGAAGGAGAAGGAGGTGGTGGGGAGACGGAGATGGTACGCTTTGCAGAGGGTACGACATTATTAACAGTCTCTCGTTATTTATTCCTCGTTAATCCCATGCATTTATTACGCGGCCTCGTACTATTCTGCTTTCACTCCAAGTATTCGTATTCGGGCCCTATCCCCCCCTCCTCCTCTCCTCTTTCTTTTTCTCCTCCTCCTTTTCCTCCTCTCATCGGCCACGACCGATTCTCCGCTGCTCCTTCTCCCCTCTCTTTTCCAGCGCCACATCGAGAAAGCATAATTACTCGGCCCGGTTGAGATACGCTTTCTCGCATGACCTACACGGTAAGCTCGGAGCTGTAATGAACGGTTGGGAACAACGACTTCTAATGGCCGAATGAAAGCATGGACGATGGTGTAGGAAGGTGGAGAGAGAGAGAGAGAGTTCTCCCCTCTTCCTTCTGGCGTTTCTAGCTTAAAGGTAATTTATTATCGATCGCGTTTGTAATCGCGCGTTAGCCTTCGTTGTGCTTGTGTCGTCTTGCTCTCTCTCACTCTCTGTCCGTCTTTCTCGCTGCTTCTCTCTCTCTCGCGCACGCTGACCCCTCCGGGCGAGCGCGATGAACGCGCTTAATTAGTGTGCTTAATTAATAATTCCAACGGCTGGGCCACTCCTCTACGCGGAGATGCGTGAAAACGCTCGTTACGCCTTCCTGAATTCCTCGGTGTTCGGCGCCGGCCTTCCTTTGTCAGGGAATTCGCGGCGAGTCTTCCCCCCTTCTCCTTGATCTTCGATAAAGATCTTCGAGGTTATTCTAATTCTCTCTTGCCTCTTTGGGTGTACACAAAATTGTAACCGGAGTTGGTTCAATAGGTGAGTGTTGAACGAATATATTTGGGAATAGAAATTTATTATTCTTTTTTCGCGGTTAAAAATATTTGGGGAGATTATTAAATTATCCTTTAAAGCGCTATTGGCCGTTATAGAAGTTAACTGGTTGTATAGGTGTATATACATGGCGGAGGTGAATATGTGCCTATGAGAGCCGGTTATAGGTCGTGATTAGACTCTATTGATTTCGGTTATAGATTTTGGTCGCAGAACCAGATTGCTCTATTCACGAAATTGAAAACGTGTTAATGTAATAGCTACTATGATTTCAACGCTCTATACACACTAGTAGATAATGGAATTTCCATGCTTTCTTTTCCGATGGTTACGTTGACAATAGAAATTCCGTGTCACAGACAATTAAACTTGTCTTTTATAACGATCGTTAATAATGAGGTTAATAAATAAAAAAAATTAAATGCTAAATCTTCTTATCACTTTCTTTAATTGGTAATATTTTTAATATCGTTTATAAGATTATTCGATACTTTTACCTCTTTCTTAAGAATTTGATGTAACGATGATATGTCTAATAATTAATTTAATTTAACAATACTTTACAGAATATCAAAATTAATTACCATAACTTTATCTCGTAAATAATTTCAAAACTCTGACGTGTGCCACGCGTCCCAATTCTGACGATTCATCGTCCGTTTAAGCCCATACAACGTTGACCTAAACTAAACCCTTTACGGTCGATAGATAGAGAAAATAGACGGCGAAAGAAAGCCAAGAGAGCGTACGAAACAGAGAGCCTTCTTCGTGGCCGAGACGCGTCGTAAATCGCCAGAAGAGAGAATCCTAAAACTATAATCTCTTTACCCTCGTGGCTCTCGCGAGTTAGAGTTCCCTCCTTGAGCTATATTCTCTTCCTGCCTCGTCCACGGAGAGGAATAAGAGAATGCAAATGGGTGAATTGCTGGCCGATAGACGCAATGTCAAGAGTGGAGGCCAATCTTGGTTCGCGCACGGCAAACAAAGTCTTTGTTTCGAGAAGACAGCACTGGAATCCTGCCACAGAACATTAACCAACCAGCCCGGCATAACAGAGATCGTCGTAATGTTCCAGGGTTAGGTGCATAATGTGACGTAACGTAATATAATGTGGGATGAGTAGAGGGAGGAGGATGGAGCTGTTGCGCGGGGAGGGCGAGGCGAAAGAAGCAAAAGCAGAAACCACGTGGAAAGACGGGACTCGAGGGGAATGGCACACACGGGGTGGATCATACGCTCGACGAGCAATTCCATGGTTACAGGGTCAAAGGAAGTTTGCCGTGGCTCGCAAGAGAATTTGGTGATGTATCGTTCTTTCTTTTTTCTCTCTTTTTTTTTTTTCGAATCCTTCCGGTTACGGTTATTTCCCTTCTTTTTTTGGCTTGATCGATTAGTTTTTTTTTTTTTTGTTTTGTAGTTTTTCGGTTTTTTGGTTGAGCTGGTGGAAGGTGGTTCAAGGAGCATGGAAGGGATATATGCAATATTTCCGTGGAATTTTCGAAACGAGATTCGCTTTGCGTACGCGTGTTTGGTCGGCGGATTAATTCATCGTACAGTGGTGGCCTCTGTCCGGCAGCTGTTTCAAGGCAGATTTCGTTGTTCCGTACGATTTGAGCCGTGGCTTTTAACGTTAATAATATTGAGGGTGAATGGTGATTTAATGGCCGACAAAGGGTGTGTAACTATTGTTACGAATTTGTAGGGACAAAAGGCGTCTTTGAGAGAGATTCGGAAATTGTATAAAGTAAAACTTGTTCGATTATGATATTTACGTAGAGTGTTCATAATAGTTTGATTTTTTAAATCTTAATTTTAGGGAATACTTCGAGAGAAAGTTAATCGATATTTTCAATTAATTACAGAGATAAAAATTTAAGAAAAAGGAAAATTTTTTATTAAACAAGGAGTAAAGGTTATCTTGAATTTTTTAAATAATATATTTTCTAGAATAAAATTTCTAAAATAATTGACGTCGAAACGAATTCAATAAGTTATACTATATTTTTGAAATTAAATTTAGAAATTCGAATTAATTTTGTAAAAATAATAATTGGGAAAATTGTTATAATTATTTAATTGCATGTTTAATAATCAATAATAATTATCAAGTACAAAAATATATCGTATTTAAATTAGAATAATTTATCTTTATATATAATTTCAAAAAATTAAGATGTTTTAATTTTTTGTTAAACAAAAACTTGTTGGAAATATTTATTATTATTATTAATCACATATAATAAAAATTAAAAAATTTTTATCATTACAAAATTAATCATAATAAAATTAATAAAAAGAAGTCTAAGGAAGAATTGCGATGAATCAACGTAATAATAATTTAGAAAAAATTATAAGATTTTTCAAGAGAATTTGAATAACCCTGTAATTCTCGTAATTCATTCGCTCGAATCATTTTCACGACGAAGGATAACTCTTGTCGTTTTCTCTTACTTTCATATTTCAAATTTCAATCTCGAAACACCTCTCCACCTAGTTTTCCTTACGTGTTCTCACGCGGATCGAAACTTTTCGTGGGTTCTGACCTACACATAGGACACGCAGAAATTGAACTTGGTACGAATACACACGGAAGTCGTGTGCTCGCAGGGAATAGCGTATTCGGAAACGTTGTTGTGTTTGTACGACACGCTAACTCGATAAAGCGTACAAGCTGAGCCGGCGTTGCGTAGGAACGAATCAGGAGAGTTTAGAGGCCTGTACCTGGGTCTTAGCCACGCTTCCGTGACGCAGAAATATTGGAAATGCGTGGACTAAGTAGGCCATGCATTTATTGTGATTCTATACAGGATGATGTTCTATATACAATGTGATCTTATATCATTAAGTTAATCTGATAGTCGTATTTTTTAAAATTCAAGTATATATGTATCATTTTTTTTGTTTTTTACTTCATTAGGGAATTTAATTAGGATAAATAAGTGCAATGCTTGTGATTATTACAGTTTTTGTATTAATATATTATGAGAAAAGATTTCTTAGGTATAAAATTTTTATGAAAATTTAATCTGTTTGAAGTTGAAATAGTAATTTTAATTAATTTTATGTTGGAATTCTAGAGATACTTTAGATATTAAAATTTTATAAAAGTTAAAAATTTTAGAGATGTTTAGCATTAAAGTTAAATGAGAATATAGTTTTAGATAAGAGCAAAATCATGAAATTTTTCAAAGTAATCACAATAGCAGAATTAAGAATTATAAAATCTACTATTTCCATAATTTTCATGAAATACTCTGGTAAAAATCTTGAAATCATCCCCATGTATATATAGCTTATATGTTCTTAACAAATATAAGATAAATGATTCATTTGACATATTAAAAGTTTTTGAAGAGTTTGATTAAGATTTGATTCTTATTATTTTCTCCAGAAGAAATATTTAAGAAAATATAAAATCTTCGTCTCATTCATTAGATACTACAAATTATTATTCGTCATATTTATATTCAATTAATCCCTTAACAAAATAAGACAAATAATATCCTCAAGATTATTACAATTACACCTCAACTTTCCATACATCGCAATTATTCAATCATCCAATTTCTATTTTCTCTGACAACCGAACCTTCTTTTCTTTTCTTTTCTTTTTTAACTTATCCACTCTCAAGAAAATCGAGCGATATCCGCAAGGGAAGAGGAGAATTCGTACAGAACTCGTGAGGGTGGATCGCGATAAACGAAGAAAGGGGTCGAACAATCCATATATGCAGATTCGAGATTTGCAGGAGGCGGCCACCAAAGCTTCGATTCCGGGCTCCAAGTTATTATCACATATATTAGACAACTGACCTCCTCCACCCTCTTCCCGCCACCTTTCCCCCATCGCTATACATCGGCTCGCGTGTGCGGCTGCGTGTACTCCCCCTCCCCTCCTCTCTTGCCCGCCAGATACAATATCGTGCCAGGCTGAACAGCGCGGTTATGGTAAGAACCCTTTATTGTTTTATATTGTTTCCAGGCTGCCTTTATTATACGGCCAGGCCAACCTCCCCCTCCCCTTTCCACCCTTCTTCTTCCACAGAGGGGAAGGAGAATCAAAATAAAATTGGCCGCCCCGGTATTATACGAGGGATTAGGGGTAGGCGAGAGGGGATGCTAGGATCTGAAGCTAGGAAGGTAATGCGTGGATTCGTTCATTTCGAGATGTGTGTTCTCTATTTATCTACTCGTTGCTCGTTTTGATTTCTCGTCGATGTGGATGATTTGGAATTATCGACGATGTGTGTATCGTATTATAATCGATTAATATCGATATTTTGATAGGCAACGTTTGACAGAAAGATTGTAAAAAAAATTCGTATGATAATTTTGGAGAGAGAGTAGAGAGATATGGAATGATCGTAAATTTTAATCGAGTTATTCGAAAGAGATAAAAGAATATTCGAATATTGGGGATAGTTCTTAAATTGAGCGGGTTGTAGAAATACGCGTATCTATTAACGGGTCGATTTTATCGCGGAGACGGGTGTGCGATAAAGGGTGTGATACGAGGGAAAATTGACAATAACCGCGTTGCGGCGTCACGCTCATTGTTTGCCGCCCGATGTGTGTTTCCATAACGGGGAACGGGAGCTCGATGAAGTGGTTCCTCGAAAAATGACAATGATTATCGAACATTTTAATTACAATATTTACACGCCTATCAACGCGGACAAAGCTGTTTGTCCGCGGCGCGCTCGGCCCCGGCAAACGGACGATTACAGGTCGATCATCGGCCGCTCGTTAATGGACGCGTGGACATTCGGTGTTGCGCGGCTTCTAATGGCTGTTTAATAGCGTAAAGTCGCGTGTAAAATATCGGCCATTCCGGTGTTTGCCGGTAATGGAATTATTATATTACTTCCATGTATATGATACTCGTGAAACGAGCGGGGGAAATTTTATCGAAATCTGTCTTGCGCACGTTTCTTAATATTTCCAATTATTCTAATAAACATATATTTATCAATTTAAAATTTGGAGCAACTGAATTGAATGACAAATTCGATTATTTTAATACAGATTTAAAATTTTCGAAAAAATAATATTACTTGTTTTTTCTTTGATGAACAATACTAGACTTCCTCAAAAATTTTTCCAACCCCTTCTATGTTTAAATCTAAGCCAAAATTTCTTAGATTTTTATTTGAAGTAATCAAATATTTGCAACCATATCCACAATTTTAATTTCATCTTAAACAACCTTCTCGATAATGGAGCTTAAATAACGCGATATATATATTTCGTGTGGAAGGAAAGAAAAAAATATCCAATGTCTCTCTTTTTCATTTTTCCCCGTTTGAAAAGAGGAAAACTTGTTGTAACGCAAATACACGCGGCTACGAAAGATTTCTTCGTCCATCGATCGATCATTCTCCCGCGCCAACCGATCTTCCGCTCGGCAACCGCAACCGCGCAAAAATCGCACGCACACGCGTACACGATTCGACGGATCGCTCGTATTTATCTTGCGGTTTCGTTCGTGGCTTATTTAAATATAAATTACAAGCGCACGCGGCTCACCTCGCCCGATTATCCGTTCGACGATCTCCGAAGACGTTCGATCCGGTGATCGAAAGGAAATCGGGATTTATCGTCCCGTGATCATAATTGCAAAGGGGGGGTGCAAGTGTGATCGGCATGTTTCGAACGTAACGATGTATAACGCGTGATTGGGGGATCATTTGGGAAGGATGAGAGTCACTGTTTGCCCCTTTTGTGCCCCAACGTGGATAACGATCATTATGCGATCGTAATGGCGTGAGATTGTACTCGATCCAGTTGTGTAAATCCACCACCACACCCGTCCCTCGTTCTCATATTGTGAGCGAAGAGTATCAGCGCGCCCACTTTCGACGTACCGATGTATCAATTTCTCAGAAGACACCACCGACCGACGTAATAATCTGCTCGGGTATGTCGATCGATATCGGCCCTCGAATATTCGCTTATCGATCCTCCATGTTGTGATGTCATTGTTGATCACGCGCAAAGGATTTCGTCGTGTACGATCTTCCTTTAAATTATATATTATTTTCGAAGATACAATTATAGGGAATTTTTTTCAGTTCTATCGGACCACGGACACATAGATGTTTCTGATGATTTTTAATTCAAGTAAGAAAGTTCTTTCACGATATTTGATACGGAGACACATCCGGATTGAGATTTAAAATTCGATTTGAGATTGGATTTATGAATTATGCAGTCATTTTAGAGAAAGATTGTCACAAAAAAGTCCCGAATCATTTGAATCATCCGATCAATCAAAAATCTTTTTATTCTCCCAAAATTTGTAAATAGATATTCGTATTGTTCTCATTTTTATTTTCGAAGATACAATTATAGGGAATTTTTTTCAGTTCTATTGGACCACGGTTAAAAACATAGATGCTTTTGATGATTTTTAATTCAAGTAAGAAAGTTCTTTCACGATATTTGATACGGAGACAGATCCGGATTGAGATTTAAAATTCGATTTGAGATTGGATTTATGAATTATGCAATCATTTTAGAGAAAGATTGTCATGAAAAAGTCCCGAATCATTTGAATCATCCGATCAATCTTTTTATTCTCCCAAAATTTGTAAATAGATATTCGTATTGTTCTCATTTTTATTTTCGAAGATACAATTATAGGGAATTTTTTTCAGTTCTATTGGACCACGGATAAAAATATAAATGCTTTTGATGATTTTTAATTCAAGAAAGTAAGAAAGTTCTTTCACGATATTTGATACGGAGACAGATCCGGATTGAGATTTAAAATTCGATTTGAGATTGGATTTATGAATTATGCAATCATTTTAGAGAAAGATTGTCACAAAAAACTCCCGAATCATTTGAATCATTATTCTCCTAAAATTTGTAAATAGATATCCGTATTGTTCTCATTTTTTTATTTTCGAAGATACAATTATAGGGAATTTTTTTCAGTTCTATTCGATCACGGATAAAAACATAGATGTTTCTGATGATTTTTAATTCAAGTAAGAAAATTCTTTCACAATATTTGATACAGAGACAGATCAGGATTGAGATTTAAAATTCGATTTGAGATTGGATTTAGAATTATGCAGCCATTTTAAAGAAAGATTGTCACAAAAAAGTCCCGAATTATTTGAATCATTATTCTCCTAAAATTTGTAAATAGATATTCTTGTATTGTTCTTATTTTTAAATTAAACGTTATTGTTAAAAGAAATAAAAAAAATGAAAACAATTGTTCCATAACAAAATAATTTTTGAAAAATTTGTCATACGATTTAATATTAAAAATATTGTAACATAATCTCTCTCTCTCTTTCCATCACATCATCGACAAATATCTGTTTATACGAATCGGCGCGCGCATTCTTCGGCGAGGTGATCAATGAGCAAATAATCGAGATCGAAGGTATGCCGGCCGATTATTGCGCGGCCTCGTTAATACGCAGCCGAAACGTTAGCTTTGTTCTAATATACGTTTAATTTACTTTGACTGGTTCTAAATCGTCGCAAATTACACGGGATTGCGGCCGCGTTGTTCCGCGGTTGAAACCGGAATTCCAAACGTCTGAATCCAAACGCGTGACGGCCACCTCTCTCCTCTCGCTCCTCTCGCTCCCCGCCCTGCGAAGTGATACGTTCAAAGATGCGTTTTCCATGCGTTGCGCGCGGTGGATCGATATCGGTGGACGAATACGCGTAACAGCTGCGTAAATTTCTACGCGAACGATAAAACATTCCGTTGAAAATGTATCGCTGGTTATCGAAACGTGTAACAGCTTCGGGCCCTTTTGTGCTCCCTCGAACGAGTTTCATCGAAGGCGTATACAGCTTCCTAGTGAATAATAATAATAGAATAAAAAAAGAGAAATACACCGAAAATTGGACAAATTGAAATTTACATCTTTCCGATGTTTAACTCCACTATCGAACAGAGCTTCATCGTGTTTTATCATTGGGGAAATAGTTTTGATGAGGGACTGTTTTTTTTCTTTTTTTTTTTTTATTGGGAAAATGTAACAGCACGTGGATCGTATTCGAAGTAAATTGCGAGAGAAATCTGTTGATGAATGATGAGTGAAGAATTGATAAAAAATGTATATAATTGTTTATCAATTTGCCAAGAATATTTCCAATGTTTTTAATAATCGTGGAAAGAAAAGTGAAGAAAGTGTAACGTGTTTCGTGTTAATCAATCGATCGTTTGAATAATTTAAATTCGAAATCGATTTTTTATTAGGATATAATTTAGATTTTGTCTGCTTTTTCCATTAATTCCTGCAATGCTATATCGGGATCTTTGAAGGACTTTTATTGTGAGTTTTATATATTAAAAATTCTTTCGAGACTTTTCAAGATTTTTATATTATTAAAATTCTTTCGAGCTTTGTCAAATAAAAATCTAAAGATGGTTTTAATACGATATATCGTAACCTATACTTTAATTATAGTATCGAAAAAACATTTTAACTCTCAAGTATCTGTTGTTTTAATCTTCTTGTTTTAATCTGGGAAAACTGCTGTTAAATTATGCGACTTCTTCATACACGTTTCTTGTTGCTTATTCACTTATTCTTCCTCCAACCCTGATTCTTGTGTAATTTTCTGCGCAATTAATCATTGCATCGAATAAAAAGCTCCCCCTCGTTAACAGGGGCAATGATACTGAAAGTATTTTAACGAACCTGTTCTTAAGCTGTATGACTGGCTACAATTATACACCTTCGTGTGTATATAATCCACTTTCAGATTACATTCAAATTTTTGCTCCAAACTACTCTCGTTTCTTAATCAATTGTTATTAATAGATTACGGATTTTTGTCCAGCTAAATCAACTTCAAATATTCAATTAATATGAAATTAAAGAAGATTCGTGTCAAAATTATGTATAATTTGTATTAGAATATTGTTATAAACTTTAATACGATTTTTCGAAAAATTATTCATCTGAAAAAATTGGACTGAAGAAAAATCATTGAGAGAATATGCAACTTATTATCTATGATATACAATTTGTTTCTTTTAATTCTTCCAGTTTAAATCATTCAACATTTTTCAGAAGCTTTTAATATTATATTCTAAATAAAAATTTTATCTCAAATGAGTCGCTTTTGTAAAATATATAAGATACATCTAATATGAAAAATATATATTTGAATAAAAATTCGCAATTTGATTATGAGATATTAGGTTGCTGCTATGAAATGTTGTTTTTCTAAAGTTGAAAATTAACATTATCGTGTTTTGAAACTTTATCCGATATTCAATTGTTATAAATCACGTTAAAAGGGAAGAAATTTTCCACGATGCACGTGTGTGAACATTAAAAAGTGGTACAATAAAATTGTCAGAACTTTATTATTTGATGTCATGAATCATCAGGATATCCCCGTAACTTTTTTATGAGTTTAAACTTGGAAAATGCATCGTACTAGCTGCTCAGGATATAAATTTACCACTTGAAGAAGCTTATGTAAGTGTTAGGTTAAATTCAATGTTGATTCAAAAATTTTCATTGATATATCAATATTGAAAAATGTTAATAATAACAGTTAATAGATAATCATTTTTAATAACAAATATAATATTATATGAATTATAAAGAAAGAATAAACAGAATATCACTTTGTTCATATCTTGTAAATTACAAGTTACAATAAATCTTTCAATAATCTTTCAATATCTTCTAATAAACCAGATTAATATTTTTTTAAGAAATAAATAATCGATAAACTGAATTTTTTAAAAATGAACTGTATTGATTAATTAGTTAAAAATTACATTAAAAATTTTATTTTTAAAAAGCAGTATTAATAATTGATTTAAACTATAATCTTAATTAATCTTTCTTCTTTAACATCTATGAAGAATACCAGAATTAATTGAATATATTTTAATAATTTCTTGTGATTGTATATTTCATTGCTCTGTTGTTGGAACACTTTTAAAAGGGACTGTAGCTAAAAGGCTGTGTCAATAAGAGTAACTCTCTTGAATAAAACCAGAACGATAATAACACCAAAAAAAAAAAAAGAAAGAAAAAAAAGAAACGAAAGATCAAATGAAGAATCGCAAGACATAAATTCCATTCCATAAACGCAATTCAGTCGAATGACGAATCGACGTAAGAAAGAAGTAAACTCGTCCACGATTAAGGCCATGGCGGGAAGACCACGGTTCCTGTCCTTCCCTCAATCTCTCTGTTGTTCTTCTATTCCATCGAAGTCCAAGGCTCGATTCCACGGTGTGGAATGAAATCTGAAGGTCAAAATCATAAAAACTCATACATTGTTTAAAAAACTTTCGTATCTTTCGTATAAAACTTTTGTATTTTCAATTCTCATAAATATCATAAATCACATGATGATGATAAATTCTCAGTAAACTCGAAAGTAATATCATCGTACAATTATATAAATTTTGCATAAGATAATCCTTTATTTGAATACACGAAATATATATATCATATCAAAGAAGAAACATACACATAAAAACACAATAATTGAAAATATAGCGTGACATGAAAATGGAGCAAATTTAAATTTATTTCAAATTTATCATCAAAGATCATTTTCTTTCTCTTACGATTTTTCTTTTTCTAAAAAGAGAAAATTACACACACAATAATACATTATACATATGTTTAACAATCTCCTAATTACAAATATTGTAAAAGGAGCGAATGAAAACAAAACAAGAATTTCAACTTCTTCGACAAAACCTTGCAAAAACCACGGCCATGTTTAAGCCAGCCTTTGAAATCCACTTTCCTTCACGGAGTCCATATATACTTAATTCTCCACAGAATAAATAAATCGGCGCGTCACAATGTATCAAAGAATTACGATTCGAAAGCGATCATCGAGCATCTTGGCAAAAAGTTAATTCATTTCCATTCGTTCTTACTCCTATCGACGCCGAGGATTCCCCGGGGATTCTCAGTTTCCCCTCATATCCCCCTCGGGGAATAGAGGAGGAGGATCGCGTTCCGTCTCGATCGCGAATCCGATTTCTAAATAAGAGATTGGGTGTTTGCAGTGCTCAAGGAACGGGGAGGGGGGGGAGATTCGACTGGAGGATCGAGGTTGAGCAATGCGACTCGAGTGCTATTGTACTCGAGGAGGAAATTACGCGAGAAATGGGGGGAGGAGGAGGAAGGGTGGTGGGCTCGACCGAGTTTCGCGAGCGGGCCGAGCGAATTCGAGCGAGAGAGAGAGGGAGAGTCTGTTGCAAACAAGCGGACGTCGCGACGTAATGATGATGGAGAGAAGGAAGAGACGATCGCGAGACTCTTTTTTTTGGATTCCAAAGGAAACGATACGGGAATACGACGTGCAATTGTTGGTAGTAGAAGAAGTATATAATGTTCTTATCATCTATTCATGGCAAGAGTAACGAAATCCGCTTTTATATTATTCGATCCGTTTCTTAACGTATGATGCCTGGTGAAACAGAGATTGGAGATGTTCTTTGTTGTACATTCGAACGAAGGATTTCTTTCTTTCGTTTTTTTTTTTTATTTGTGGATTTTATTTGCGGAATAAAATTGGCGTAAAATCGATGCTGATTGTTGTAATTTAAATTGTTGATCGATTGTTATTTATTTATTTATTTATGGGATAGAAAATCTTTTGTGGGATTGCATAAAAAGGATAGACAAAAAGTAATTATAATTTGATGTATGAAATAATGTATCTATATACGAAATATTTTAAGGAATGTTTCAATGAGAAAATAAATTGATCAGATAGTATAGGATTTTTAGCCTGATGTTATTATTTTCTGTTATTTTATTATATTAGTCTTTTTTTTTTAAGTGAATATAAAGGTCAAATATTTTTCTTAAATAAATTTGTATAATTAATCCATTCACATCTAAAAATCATTGGTTAAGAAGACATTTTTAATTCGAATCTTGTTAAACTTCATTTATAAATTACAAAAATAATCTCGTTTGAAGTTTTGATATATTAAGAAGTTAATTGTATGAATACAAGCATTCGATATTGTTATTACACATTTTAAAAATTTGAATAACACTTTCTATATCGTTACTACAAAAAATTAACATTCGAATCTTGTTAAACTTCATTTATAAATTACAAAAATAATCTCGTTTGAAGTTTTGATATATTGAGAAGTTAATTGTATGAATATAAGCATTCGATATTGTTATTATATATTTTTAAAAATTTGAATAACACTTTCTATATCGTTACTATAAAACTAATTGAAGTATAGAGATCATAATATAATAATAATCGACGATAATATGACAAAATTTTATATGAAATTCTAAATTCTAAAATTTTAGAATAGAGATAAATAGAAAGGTTTTCTAAAATTTCATGCTATTTTGAAATTTATTTTTCCTCGATCTTCTTATTATTATACATGCTTCCATCTCTACACGTGGAGAATGGGTTTTGCGCTCACAGTGTAAGAAATTTTCAATTCATATTTTCAAGGTAATAGGTTCTTAATTATCTGGGTTTAGCTGGTTGTTTTATATGTACATTAATTTCATCTATGTGCGTAGAGGTAGAGCTAACGATGCGTCATAGCTTCGAGGTTCGTGCGCCATAAGGTGCAAGGGACTGAAAACGCAGGTGTAGCCAACAACAGATGGTATCAGTCCCTGTCGGTCGATTGGAGTTCGCGGGGATTTGTTAATTCCATTATAGAATCGAGGATGCAACACGATCATTGAATAAATTGAAATACATCTCGCGCCCTAATTATCCTTAATATTCGTTCAAAGAGGAGGAACAACACCGTTGATAAATATTCTTAATTCAAAACGCGTTTATAAGCTTGATTTAAAAATATCCTGAGACTTTAAATTAAACTAGATTCTCTCTTATTTATCGTTTAGACAAGAGAAAACATTTTGAAACATAAAAAGCAACGAATTTTTAATTTTTTGTCTTTTATCAAGCATTGAATGTATACAATTTTTAACCTTTTTATCATACTTTTAAAACTTAATATTAGAAATACATCAAATCAACTTTACCGAAAAAACAAACGAACGAATGAAAAGAAAAAAAAATTCCATTATATAATATAATCGAGGATGCAACACGATCATTGAATAAATTGAAATACATCTCGCGCCCTAATTATCCTTAATATTCGTTCAAAGAGGAGGAACAACACCGTTGATAAATATTCTTAATTCAAAAACGCGTTTATAAGGTTGATTTAAAAATATCCTGAGACTTTAAATTAAAGATTCTCTCTTATTTATCATTTTAGACAAGATTAAAACATTTTGAAACATAGAAAAACTCGCAATGTCTTTTATCAAACATCGAATGTATATAATTTTTAATATTTTTATCATACTTTTAAAACTTAATATTAGAAATACATCAAATCAACTTTACCGAAAAAACAAACGAATGAAAAGAAAAAAAAAATTCCATTATATAATATAATCGAGGATGCAACACGATCATTGAATAAATTGAAATACATCTCGCGCCCTAATTATCCTTAATATTCGTTCAAAGAGGAGGAACAACACCGTTGATAAATATTCTTAATTCAAAACGCGTTTATAAGCTTGATTTAAAAATATCCTGAGACTTTAAATTACACTAGATTCTCTCTTATCCTTTAGACAAGAGAAAACATTTTGAAACATGAAAAGCAACGAATTTTTAATTTTTTGTCTTTTATCAAGCATCGAATGTACGCGATTTTTAATCTTTTTATCATACTTTTAAAACTTAATATTAGAAATACATCAAATCAACTTCATCGAAAAAATAAACGAATGAATGAAAAGAAAAAGCGAACTCTACTACGACGATAATAATAATAACGGAATCGCAACGGGGGGGGGGGAAAAAAAGCAACGGAAGGAAACTGCTCCTCCTTCTTTTGCCCTGGAAAAAGAAGAAAAGAGAGAGAAAAAGAAAAAGAAAAAGGAAAAAAAATCGCAAAGAGTAAAACAAACCATAAACAGGCGCATTAATTCAACGGTATGGCCCTTAAAATGCGCCCGCGTGGGAATGGAGTGCGGTACTAATTAAAATCTCGAGCATAAACTCGCTCGATTCAAACGCGGTACAACGAAGAAGGCGGGAAAAGACTTTTGATCGGCCTCCCTTCGTCCTTCGTTACGCGAAATGAGGGGCAAGCACACATACACGCATACACAGCACGGCCCACACCCTTTGTTTTCCGAATGCAAATAAGTAGCCCTCCACCACAGTAGTCGTCTCCCTTCGCCCAACCCCCTCCCACCCACATCTCGCATCTTCGTCCCTCCCTCCCTACACACCCTCCCGTTTCCCACCATCCTCCTTCCCTCTCCCTCTCTCTATCTCTCTCGTTTTCTCCTCGCGTCTTCCCCGTCCTCCTCCTCGTCCATCGCACGCGGTGAATACACTCGGCACTCTAACACCGCGAAACGCACAACAGACCGCATGCATATTCATACGTGGGCCAGGGCTATGTGTGCACGAGAGGTTATTAATTAACCGGAAGCCTAATCAAGGCTCGTAGTCGAAGAGGGTAGCAGCAGTCGCTCCGCATCGTTGAAACCCCTTCGAAATTGCGAAGCCACCGTGCAGGTGACGCTCTCTCTCTCTCTCTCTCTCTCTCTGTTGCTCGCTGTTCTCTGCTCTCTCTCTTTCTCTCTCTGTCTCTGTCTCTGTCTCGCTTTCGTTTGTGTGTTTGATCGACTCCGGCCGGTGGATAGATATTTGGCGAACGCGTTGGGATCGAGAGCTTGCCGTGGCGGCCACTCGATCTTTGATTTTTTGGTTGTCCGTTACACGGCCGAAAGGGTGCTCCGTGAGCCGCGTATTTGCTGTTCAATCTGTCGTATATAGGTTTTTCGAGCGGCTCTCTGCCACCGTTTACTCCATGCGCCGTTACTTATTTTCATATCGATTCCCAACCAGTATCCAGTCCCTTTCCCTCTCTCTTTCTCTTCTTTCTTTCCTTTCTTTTCTTTTCTTCTTTTTTCGGGCCGTATCGTTTACGGTATCGAATAACATGTTTACACAAATTCTAAACGAATTATACCTCGGCTCAACTGTGGAACAACGCTACATCATCCGTTTTCGTAGCCGATAAACAAGGGACACGCGCGCTCCTAAATCAACCGATGCATTTACAAGCCGAATCGATTCTCACACCGTGTATCAGGTTTGGTGTATCAACGTTTCTGCTTCCGTGAAACGAGAGGGACTCGCGTCTTTGAAGAGAGCTTTGGAGATGAAGAGAAACGAAGTTTTATATTTCTGTTAATTATGAGAAATATTATCATACTTGTATAATTTTTATATTTGTATTACTATAGATGAAGATTGTATAATGTTATTCTCATTTGCAAAGTATAATTATTTATATATATATTTTTAGATAAAGCTATGTCATTTTTCTTCAACATAAATCTCTTCATTTGGATTCCTCGTTTCTCAGAATGAATGAAATTTTCATCGATATCTTTAATAATTGAGCTCGTACAATTTAAGTTAGTTGTTGTATACAAATTCTAAATGAATTACCTCAGCTCACGTGGAAGGCGTGATATTAAACGTATTATATAATTCAAAACATGAATTTAATCGATTATATTTATATACTAACAAATAGAGTTCTAATACCACTTGACCTCTTAAGCCTTGTTACGTATCGTGAATCTAGTTAACTTTATCATTTTGGAATATCTCATTTCTCTTTGACAATATTAAAAAATATTAAAAAATGTGTAGATAAAAGGTTTAATGATTTCAATAATTATTAAAAACAAAGAAAAAGATATCTTCTACATTATTCGAGCCAATATAAAATAATAAATCTCGAGAACATAATCTTTTTCCTTATATAACCTATATTCTTATATCGAAACCATTCAACTTATTCAACGATACGTTCCAAACTTTGCACCACTTTACGTATCAAGAAATAAAAAGAGAGGACAACAAGGAAAAGGCGATGGTATCCGCGTAAATACGTATATAAATTCTGGCGAGTTGCATTGGGCCATTCAATTAAGAGAAACGAGCGGTGGCCACAGTATATATATATATATCCAGGCGGCATCATTCGATCGTGATCGAATCAGAGGAGGCGAGTCTCTGCTCTCCAATCGGTCCCGATTGGCCGTGGCATTATTTCGATCGATTAGAGAAAGCTTTCGTTCGCCCTCCCTCCCCTCCTCCACACACACACAGGAGGGAGATCAAGTGCCCTCCTCCCCCTCTCCCCGAGTAATCCAATGGATTAGTCAATTATGTATATACCATTACGACTCCATACATTCGGACGGGTCACTCTCTCTCCGGATGATCGGTGGCGCGCAAACATGCACAAACACGCGCAGGAGGGGAAAAAAGAAAAGTGGAAGAGGAAGAGGATGGTTGATTCGCGTGGCGACGTGGTGTGCGATGATGTGGGATGGCGTGGAATCGGCCTGCTACCACCGTAAGTAAGGGGTACGGCCTGTACGTATGTGTGTGTGTGTGTGTGTGAAGAGCGGTTGGGCGAGCAAGGGGTAGGAAAAACCAAATGAAAAAGAGCCTTTGTGTTTGGGATTCCTGCGCAACGAGGGAAAGAGAGAGAGAGAGAGGGAGAGGGGGAGAATGAGTCGAGGGATGCAACTGCAATTTGTACCTCTTACTGTCCGCGGGAAGAATAGGTATTGTCTTGCAGGAGAGAAACGAATTGAGCTTCTATGAAGCCCGGCGTGCGAATGGGAATCGATATTTTTAATTTCAGTAGAAGCCAAACATCTACCGAGGCTCGTCCCTCCTTTCTCGTTACTCCTACCTGTTCACCGTCTTCCATCCGACGCCGTTTAAGCCGTCCATTTGTACACACTCGCGGGTTTTAAATACCTTCGACGCTCCGCTTGTACATCTGACCTTTTTTCGATCGACACCCGCTAATTGCCGGCCTCTCGTTGTAGCATTCTAGGGAGGGCCTCTCTCTCTCTCTCTCTCGTGTGTGCCTCATGGAAATCGACACACGTTCCCTTCGAGTTTTCCAGCGATATCGAATTGGATTCGGTTAAAAATGCATGCTGCTGTGCATGGTGGTCGCTTCGAAAGTTTTCTCTTTTCTTTTTTTTTTTCTTTTCCTTCCTTTTCTTCATTTTTTCTGGGGGAAAATATATATAGATTTTTCGTTTAGAGATTTAAACAAACGAGATTTAGACGAATCGAATCTTTTCAAGATCATTGGAAACTAGTGTTCCCTCGATATTTGTTTTAATATGTACAGGATAAAATACAGTTTATAATTTATTACTTGTAATGAAATAGAAGAGGCATTAATATAATTTCTTTTAAGAAATGAATTAAGCGAACAAATGAAAGTTTTTCTCAAAAAGAATCGTTTAATTATTATACATTTCTGTCCAAAAATCCGTCAGTTTAAGATTATCGCTACGAAATCTCTTATATAGTATAAACTTAATTAATTTCAATATTTAATTTTCTTTTTTTCTTTTTTATAGAGATAACATTTTACTTAAAATAAATATAAATTCCTTTTAAGAAGAATCCCCTTACAAGAATACCAATAACATCGGAACATGCATCTTTTTTGAGTCATTCAACACGAAAAGATTTTCGCTATTATAGCAAATGGTGTATAATACATAAGACGAATCAGTCTGAATCAGTCTCCGCATCGTCCTCGATTACCGACTCCAATGGAAGGCGAGGGACGATAGAAAGTCAAACAAAAATTGCGAATGAATGTTCGGCTCGATTCAAGTTTTTTTCATTGAAATATGTGCGCGTGGAACAATTTCGTCTCTTGGATATTAAGAAACTTGGCGTTTCCTTTTCTTCGCCACTTCATAATGAAATTATTCGCGCTTATTACAGCTCGTGAACGCGGATTAAACAATCTCTCTCTCTGTCTGTCTATCTCTGTCTCTCTCTGTCTCATGTCCCGTGAGAGAAGTAATATCGGAGCGTTTGCCGTTAATCGTGTCGTTTAATGAACGGTTAAATTGTATCCCAAGTTTTCAATCTCGTTTTTTAGCAAATGTGCGTTTTCTGGATGACGTTTGGGGGATTGATAGTCTTAGAAAAATAGTCGAGAAAGATCGGTGGTGTTTTTGAAAATTTTCAAAAGTTGAAAAGTTCGTGAAATTGTTATACGTAATTCGTTAAAGATATTTGTTTTATTTAAAATCTTTCGCAGGAGAATATTATATGAAATTGTGACGTTTATTGAAAAATAAATGAGGAGAGATATTTTATTATGTTCGTGTCTTTCGCACGAGTTTTATAAAATTTTACAATTTCTTTGGAATTTAATTTGGATTTTGATTTTCGTGCGAATAGTTTAATATATTTTCGTAAAGTAATATATTTCAATTATGAATTATTATATTATAATATATTAATTAAATTTCAAAGGTTCGTTAATCGCACATTTTCTGAGAATAATTATTAAATAAATAATTTAATAATTGCTTTTTCAATTGAGAGTTTAAAGGTTAAATCGTTTCAAGAGATAATTTGATATAATTATTTATAATCGTATAATAATTAATAACGATCCTTGAAAAATTAACTTCCTAATGTTGGAAATCGCAAAGAAGATTTCAATATTGCGAAAATACGCGCGAATTTCATAATTTTCCAATCATAATTTCAATTTTTTAAAATATTATTCCCGATTATATTGTCGTGAAGAAAAAGTGATGAATTCCCCCGTAGAACGATCAATTCCAAGTAGTAATTCCACCGACGATATAATACTTGTCGATTAGCATTCCGACTACTCAATAAAGAAGCCCGTTCCACAATCAGGGATTCTTGGAATTGCGACCGATGAATGAAAGGAATTCAGCGTAACTGCCGGCAAAGGTTTCAATTCACAGCGCAGTTTCAAGCCCAAAGTCCCGGACAATTCGCATGTATCATCCTGATTATGCGGACTCGAAGCCTATCCGAAGTTGCGGAGTAACGTTGCCCAACTTCGACCAGTTGAATCTCGTTTCCGTATCTCGAAACACCGAAAACAGGATCCGATCCAAATCTAACCCGCCCCTCTTCCGCGTTTGAACTTCACGGCCTCGAATTATCAGATCTGGGAAAGAGGCTCCTAGAATTAGTAATGATTCCCATTGACAAAGGAGCGTCATAATTCTCTATCGAAAGGAGTCGAATTGAACGATTATTTGATCGAATTTTTTATTGGAATTTTCCAAGATTCGATTCTTCTCTCTTCGTTCTTTACATCCCTGTTTATTAAATATTCGATAGAATAGTTAATTCGTAGAAATATACTTTCGATAATAATTTCATACTATAATATTTCGATACACGAAATGAATTATTCTTTTCGTTCCTTTCAGAGTCAATCGGATCTCTCCTCTCGTAAATTAGCCAAAAGCTGTAATATACAGGATCCATCCATCTATTTTCAATTCTCCCCTCGAAAATATTATTTCAATCGCGTTCATTTCACAAAAATCACAAGACACAAGATCGGTATCTTTCAATCCATCACCTGTCCTGTCCAAGATTATTCGTCGACTCGAGCATCTGAAACAATAGAGATGGAAGATTCATTCTTCGACCAAAGACAAGTACGTAGGCGCACTATCGATAGGTGGTGGAGCCACGAGCGGCGCCAGGATGATTTCATTCCCCATAACTGACCGTTCCCCCGGGATTATTATTTTTTCATCAAGCCGCTACGGAAGCCGCGCGTAGGAGGAAGCGGGTTGGTCGAGGGTCCAGACGGGCGAAAAGGAAACCAGCACCCCGAGAAATTGCATCTCCAGGGCCGGCCCTTCCCTCCCTCCCTCCCTCCCTTCGCGAAATATATACGAGCCGGCAAATTGAAAACTAGCGATCGGCCCGCCTGAATAAAATATCGTTTAAATTTATCGTAACACCTGGTATATATCGGGACTAGACCACGCCACGCCACGCCACGCCACGCCGGCTGAGTGCCCACGTTATATCGACGCTTTCCAGGCTACGATTGCACTGTAAACGTGAACGTGTATACCATCCGTATATCCGCCCCACATTTTCCACTTTCGGTGCTCCCCTTCTCTCTCTCTCTCTCTCTCTCTCTCCCGTGCAATCCTCGTTCGAGGATACTTAGACGAATTTTATTCGCGCACGGGATAGACCTCGATCTGTCTTTAAGTAAAAATTGGATTGATATTATCAGCTATTTGACGAAGAGTTTTCTTTTTTGTGGAACGTATAAAAGGGTAGATATGCTCGAGGTAGGAATCTCGTTATTGCGAATCTCAATTCGAAGAGATGAAAATTTTGTTTGTCTTCTGAAGGATTATCAATGTGATAATTATTCCATATAAATTCGAGTAAAATTTTATTTTCTATTTGAAGAATAAGTTTATATTCTTTTTCTTTTTATATTTGCTTTGAGTCTACTTGTATTATTATTAAATTGATATTGATATCTATATTTCTTGGTATTTTGTGTTTAAAAAACTAAGTTTTAATTTTGTTTATATTTTTCAAATTCTTTGGCAAAACAGAAAGAAAATTTAAAGAAATCATCAATGCTTTTTCGCATATTTTTCTATAAAACAAGCATATATGGAGTAATTCTCGTATAAAAAAGGAAATTTCCTTGTTCAATAATAATTTCTTTCTCTTCTTTCAAGTCCTTCACTATTTCTATTTATCAATAAACTAAAATTGATAGTGATGAAGGAACAAGTTACAATACAAATATATTATTCTCAAATCAAAATTAAACGATTCAATGTCGAAACGGGTCGAAATTAAATTCCATAACGAATCTCGAAGATAATTGTTCCCAGAATAATTATCAAACGAAATTTTGCGATGTTTCGAGATGAATCTCGTGAAGAAGAGAGTGGAGCAAAGTTTCGCAGGATTTCTGTATGACAACGGTGGTGCAAGTTAAATTATTAAACGATATTACACGAGGATTATCGTCGTCCCCGTTATATCACCGTAAACGGTGAACCCGCTTAATATCATTCTTATTTCCGTTATTAGCCGCAATTTGATACCGATCTTTCCATCAGCCGATGCACGTCGTGTGCACCTACCGGCTAAATTTAATTCCAAGGCTGTGCGCCGCTACTTGGAAGTAGCTGATTCACAATGGCCGCGATCCAACAACACGATACACGTTACTAAAATATGCGACGAGCCCTGTGCGTTACGCCGTCATGAATATTTCACGGATAATTCGACGCAAGGTGACGTAAGGTGATCAATTTCGGTGAAAAAATCGAATTTCGGGATCGATTATCGTTGGCGATCGTCGATCAAGCCTCCTCGCATCGACGATCTCCCAAGACTTTACGATACGATGTACGATCATCAAAATTGAGCGTTACATATTTAAATTGAAATTAGACGCGAACTGCTTCAAGGATATTTCAAGCTTGTAATATATCTTTTATATTTTTAAATTTTATTATATAAATCTTTATAAGATGGTTATTGTATGGGGCACAGTATTATTCAAACGATTTTCTTGGCTCTTTTTCATGAATTTAAATTGCTTCACTTTTCCATTATATTTTTGTCTATAATAATCTTATTAACTTCATTAACTTTTTTATTGTCTGATAGTTTTTCTTTTGTTATTACTATTTATTTATTTTAAAATGCTGTCATAAATATTCTTTGAATTTGTTGTGTTTTTTTGATACATGTTAAAATTTAATATCAACACTCAAAGATACTATAATATTTATTCCATAAAAATATAATTCAGGCGAAGCTCTATAATATTGTTTTTCACTTTTTTCAATCAAAATTCTTGGATTGAAATGGACACATAGTTTCATAAAAGATTTCAATCAATCATCAAGATTATGTGATTGAACTTGGATTATTTTCTGTTCTTTGAAAACTAAAATTTGTATCAACGATCTAAAAATTGGATTGATTGAGCTGAAAATTTTGCAATATTACAATTCTCATTAATGAAACAGAGTCATTATTATGTATTATTATGATGTTGTGTTCTACATATTCCTAAATAAATTATCTTAATTAATTACTAAATACATGAACATCATTCGAATAATATTATATTTTATAATAAATATCTTAAATTAGTTATAAACCGTATTACAATACAAAACAAATCTGAAACACGACGAATAATTTATATTTTATACTCTTAATTTCGATGATCTTACATCATATAATATATCGAAGAAACAAATCTTTCCCTCCTCTTCAATTTTTATTTTAAAAAGAACAATTTAAGACAGATTTACGAAACTGTGGAATCAAGAATTTTCTCGAATTCGGCGTGCTCTGACCTCGATCGCGACCAAGCAGAAGGATCAGAAGGAGCAGAAACGTGGCGCTTGACGAGGTCGGGCCACGCCGCGTTACTCTTGCATTAACTCGGTTTCTACCCGCCGCTGTATAATGTAACACGCTCATTAAGAAAATACATATCATTTAGAGGAAGTATATTACAGATTACTCGAAAGCGAGTAATTATCGGACCTGGCGTTCTTCATGCTTGGAGAGTGGAAACTGAGTAACATAATAATTCCGTTGCCAGTGGAGGAAAAAATGAATCTGATTTCTGGCTGTAACATGTATATTATACGACGTTGAGTCGTATAACATCTTGGGATAAAAATATTCAACGTTCCTTTTGGGTATACTGCACGAAGTTTCCATTAATTAGAATTGGAATAGATAATTATTAAGTTTTGTGAGATAGAAATATTCCAGATTTTTCATTTCTGTTTTACTATTAGAATAATATATATATATATATATAATAATTATAATAATAATAAATCAAAATATATGAGAAGAGAAGAATAAAATAATTTTACAAATTACAAATATGAGAAATAATGATGGATAAAGAAATAATTATGATTTTGTTATTTCATAATAAATATTTATTCATAGAAAATGTCAGAAAGAGATCGATCGAGAAAAAATTTAAATTAGTGATAACTTGAAGACATTTCTTAACTTTTTTTTCCTTTTTTATATTCAGATATACTATGAATTTTTAAAGTAATTTTATTTGCTCATTCTTATAAAAATTAATTATACCCTTTCGAACAGACTATTGCAGTGATATATACGATCGAACAAAGACTTTAAGATCCATCTAAAAGATACGACAATTTAATTAATTTAATCCACACTCGAATTTCTTTTCAAGTATCAAGTATCAAACCTCATTCCCCCCTTGGAATCCTTTCACTCGCAAATTTCCCTTAAAAGAAACATCAACCATTTACACTCTGCAACTCATTCAAATCATCCTTCGTCATTTCTCGTTCTCAAACGATATTAAACGATTCCCCCTACAATTCGAGGACCTATTTCACCCCGCAAACGCGGGGAGCTCTCGTCTTGAACGAGTCGCTTCGAGGAAATATGTGTGCGCGCGCGCGCGCGCGTGTGAGTCGAGAGAGGTGGGGTGGTTATTTTAATTACTGTCCGGCAGCTTTAAATTAAAGAGCCGGGTTATTCCGGCCAACCCCTCTGGCTCTTCCTTCTGCTTCGGTAACCGGTAAGCACACAGTCTCCCTCGTTGAACCTCGCGCACCTATCTTTCTCCCTCGTCGCTTCCCTTTCGCTAAGGTAACCCGGTGGTGCGTGGACCGACATTACACCCCCGCCATTCTTTACACCACCCGGCCAAGTGGCGAGGTTATGTTTGACGCTAACCGGGTAACCGCGCTAAATTGTCTAAACTGCGCCAGATTAAGCGAGGCCGTCACCCTCTTCCCCCTCTACCTTCCCTCCCCTCCCCTCTTCCCTCTCTGTGTGTGTGTGTGTCCAGAAATTAACCGAGCGGAGGGGAAGTCACGAAGAATTCCAGGAATTGTTTCATTTAGCTGGGAGGACACCGATGCTCGCCTATAGAGAGCCGGTTTTTAAGGAAGCACGGGTGTCTCTTTTCGGTGAAGATGCGTCGTGTTTTGTTCGTCGCTGTATGTCGATTCGAAATACAGTTTCCTACAGTCGATTCTTCTGGTGGAACGAGATCGACGCATGCGCGGGACAAGATGAGCGGTTTATATATTAAATTATGAATTATTAAAAGATAAGATAATTATTAAAAGATAAAGTGAAATAGTGAAAGATTTTGTGAAATAATAGTTTATTATGAAGTTGCTTTTTTTTGTATGTTCTATAATCTGTGAATTATTGAAAAGATAAAGTGAAAGATTTTGTGAAATAATAATTTATGAAGTTGCTTCTTTTTTTTTGTATGTTCTATAGTCGATTCTGTAGTGGAACGAGATCGACGCATGCGCAAGACAAGATGATCGGTTTATATATATTATATAGGTTAGGTTAAGTTATGTATTCGCTGTGAATTATTAAAAAGATAAAGTGAAATAGTGAAAGATTTTGTGAAATAATAGTTTATTATGAAATAGCTTCTTTTTCTCAGATTTTGATGTATTTTTGCGTTTTCTAAAGTTGTTTGCAGAAATTTTTATATAGGTTATTTATCTGTTGGAAAAAATCAATTCGAGAATCTTTAGAACTAGAATTATTACAAAATTATAACTAATTATAACTAATTGTACACTATCTCTTTATATTATATCTTTTAATGATGAAATTAAACAAGAATTGCTTCTCTTCATGGAAGTGCTTTCAAAATTTTAGAATGACTTGTGTTTTTCTGAATGGAATTACATAATTTTTAATGTACTAATTAAAAATCGTCCCAGTTTATCATTTGAATGGCTTTTAGATTTTTCAGCTTGAGAATCCTTCTTTTTTATAACTAATTGTACATTATCTCTTTTATGATGAAATTAAACAAGAATTGTTTCTCTTCATGGATTTTTGCTTTTCTGAATGGAATTATATAATTTTAGTACACTCCATAATTTAATGCAATCCATTATGTTTTATTAAATTATTCATAAGTTTAATATTTTGCAATCAGTTAATCAAATACACATATCTAAAAATATATATTTTAAATTTTAAATAAAGGACTACTCCTTCCTACTATTATTAAATAAAATAATATTTTTGCAATTTGATCAGTATAAAAAGAATATATCTTTATCGATCAAAATCCAATCTAAAAAATTAAATAAGAACTACATATTTATTGTTATTATTGTGGATTTCTGAATTAATAAGAAGGATGAATTAATAAAAGGATTCTTCGAAAAGTCCCTTCGAAAACTTTCAACGGCCCTCTCTGACTGTTTTTCGAGAACACAGATTTCGATGGACCATGGAGCGAATAAAGTTGGGAACACGCGAGGGCCAGTATCCAGCAGCAGCAGATCGCCACGTTTCCGCGCACGGTGCACCAAGTCAGACGATATTCTAATGTATTGTAATAAGGCTCGAGGAGGAAAAGCTTCTATTGGCCCATTTTCGCTTAAGACCATTGTCGATTGGTGGTCCGCAGAAGAAACACTGCATTATGTATGTTCGCCGTTATCTCGGGCCAAGAACGCTTCAACACGCAGATTACCACCACCTTCTGTCCCTTTTCGTCCATCTTTCCTCCTCCTTGCCGCTCCTTCCCTTTGCCTTTCGATTTTTCTTCTCTTCGAGCAGAACCGTGGAAAATAATTCCTTGAAATAGATAAATCAGTAATGAGCATTTTTATTTCTTACGAAATTTTTTAAGTAAAGTTTTTTTAAGTTAATATAATGGAATTGATAGAAATACAGTATTCTATACATATAAAGATATTAAAATTCTTTCGAATTGTTTATTTTAAATTATTAAATATTATTGTTTGGATATTAAAATATTAAAATATAAAAAATATATAGCATGTTGGAACACCTAATTTCAATAAAAATATTATAAAAATACGTACATTCAATATCGATTAGGATTTTATTCGTTCATTATTATCTAAAATAAAATAATAAAAATAGGGTTCAAAATACTAGTTGGATTTTTTATTTATATTTACTTAAGTTACATAATTCTCAGATATCGTCGATATAATCACGATTATAACTAAATACATGTATACATCTTTATTTTTCCTAACTTTTGTCATGAAAAAGAATTTGATTATGATTTTTCAATTTAATTACAATCATTAGAAAATTAAAATACACAAAAAAAAGAAAATAAATAAAAAGGATTACACATTTCGCTTGTTTAATTTTTTCAACAAGTATATATATTTTATTTCTTCGAGACGAAATCAAATTTTCTCAAAATTCTCGGCTTCGAGGTAAAAAAAAAACAATCTCTACTCTATCCTGTTATACCGTTTCCAACGCTGGAAGAAGAAGAATTGTCGGGCCAAGACTTTATCGATAAAGTAGGAGTGTCATCGTCCCACTAATTTCAACTCTCTCCCTTCCTCCTCGTCTTGGTCGGAAGTGCGCCACACCTCTGACGCCACGCTTCCTTTTCCCTTGAAATCGAACGAAGAGATTCCCGATACGGTTGGTAAACACGCTCCGGATTAGTATCACCGATCCCATTGTCCGATTGCGTTTCTTGAATGGGATGAACCGGAGATTTACGATTCGTCCCCCTTTCCTTCGAGTGGGATGAGCGTTCTTTATTCTGCCGAAGAACTTCTGGCAAGGCACTTTGCGCTGTTATGGGGTTGGTTTTTTTCTTTCTTTCTTTTTTTTTTCTCTCTCTCTCCCCCTTCCTTGCGTAAGCTCGCCTCCTGGTGTCGAGTTCAAGGTTTTCGATCCACGGTGTTTATCATCGGTTGGATAGTTTCATCGAGAATAGGGAAAAGTTAATTTTGAAATGATAAATCACTAATTAATTATTTAAATAAGTAGATAAGACAAATAAGTTTGAACATAAGTTTACGATATATGATAAATAATATAGTTTTTTTGAAAAGCTTTAGTTAGTTATAAGTTAGTTAGCTTATAAGATAAAATAATAAAAATAGGATTCAAAATACTAGTTGGATTTTTTACTTATATTTATTTAAGTTACATAGTTCTCAAATATCGTATAATTATTATACATCTTTATTTTTCCTAACTTTTGTCATGAAAAAGAATTTGATTATGATTTTTCAATTTAACATTAATTACTATCATTAGAAAATTAAAATACACAAAAAAAAAATAAATGATTCGATAAAAATAATTTGACTTATATCGCGTTATAAAATAAATCACAATAAATGAATAAAGATTTTTAATAACAATTTTTCTAAATTTAAATGTTTCTAAAACAAATTTCTAAAATATAATTTAAAAAAGAAGTTATTGATTATTAAATTTTATGTATATACAGTATATTTATCCAATATATCAAGGTATTTAATGAGTATCTTATAGATCTGAAAAAAACAAGTAGAAATGGATGATCAGCAAGTTTAATGAAAATATAAATGCAAATCCTAGTAAAAATCTAGAACAATTCACACTAAATTTCTTCTTCCAACCAATAATCTTCCACAATACTCAAACGAAGATAATTAATCACTATATTTTCCAAATTTATGTCACATTCCCTTTGAATTAATGATAATTCGTTCGAACAAATCTCAACAGCATACATCCACGACATTTCATCCACGTTTCTTCGACAAAAGTTGCGCAACCGTTGTAACAAAATTTCGATCCATTACAAATTGAAACATTTATCACCAGGTTGATCTGTAACCCCGCTGGGATTCGAGAGCACGCTCTGTTTCGCGTCAAACGATAACCTCGAAATCGTTTGGCCGCGTGCTCGAGGATCCGAGAACGAGAGAGAGAGAGAGAGAGAGAGGAGGGTTGCGAGACACGAAGGAGCGAGGAGGAGGGTGGAGGACAAGATAGAAGAAGGAAAAAATGAGAGAGAAAAAAAAAAGGGAAAAGGGAGGAGGAAGGTGCCCCTTCTCGGCCCTATTAAAAAGCCCGTTTCTGCCTCCGTTTCTGAAAGCCTCTTACGGCACTCGAGGCAACTGCGAAAGCACTTGAAAGCTCCTGAAAAGCCCGACAACACTTCCCTGCTTGAGTGCCGCGTCCCGCCAGGAGGCCACTGCGACTTCGCACCCTGTCACCGAGACACGGACCTATTGGGAGCCTCTATGTGTCGCAATATCGCCACTATCCTATGTATTAAACATCGACCGCCCTCCTACCCTCGCGAGGAGGGCAGCTGCGAGCCAACCAGCCATCATCTTCCAACCTGCAACCCCCCCTTTTTCGACCGTGTTATCTATATATGTAGATGTCATATCGCGAAAGTGAAAAAAAGATTGATAATTTGGATAATTAAATACTTTGTAGGATGACTTGAAATTATCATTTTGATTTTTATTGTATATATATTGTTGTTGGTGTCGTAGTGATAAATGTTTACATGGAATTTCAATGGTTTTGAGAGATGCATATTTTGATATTATTTTTCTGAGTAGAGGTTATATGAAGATTATGCAAGATATTCTTTATAAAAATATGTTGATATAGAGATGTGGATGAAAGAAGGATGATACGAAGTTATCTCATTTGAAATTACTGGATTATGTTGATTATTCAAGTAGTGATATATTTGGGCATAGTAGCAATGATATTGATTAACAATTGCCAAAAGGTATTTATTTCTTCGAGTTCAGATATTAATTTTGTAATTGGTCCTTTAATTTGAATCTTTCTAAGATCTTGAATAAGCTCGTGATGAAAATTTGCATATGAATCCGATTTAATTTTTTCTATACCGGTGCAGTATATCATTTCTAAAGAATAAATCAAATTTCGTTTAAAAAATTCATTTATCTCTATGCCGAGTGGCATAATAATTAAGATTATTTCACGTTATTAAAATATATTTTATTAGATTGTTTATAGCATAAAATTAAAAATTTGTTATCGATTTCAAGTTAAAGTATCATTATGAAAAAATTGTCAAAATCAAAAATTGAATAATTTCGAAAATTTTGCTTCATCAACGTAAAAGTTAAATAATTTAAAGCGTAAAATTTAAAGTTGATACAAAAAAAAACGATTTAACTTTCTAACAATTATTACACAATTTTTATTATACGTATCTTTTCTCATTTTTCATTGTTAAAAATCTCGTCTCTTTTTCTTATTTGTTAGACCCGCGAGTTTACTTTAAGCAACATTCGTATGCGAGAACGGGGAATATTTCTTAATTACGTTACAGCGAAACGGCAGAACAGTCAGTTATACTTAATATTTACTTCAAGAGAGAACAAGTTCGTCTAAATTGTGCGAAGCCAAAAGCTTCAAGAAAATGGTTCGTTTTCTTCGCGATGAAACGTTGCCTCGGCAGGGTAACGCATTGTTTGACTCGGTCGATAACCTGCCGAGGATTCGTTCTTTTCTTTAATTAATCGACACAGCGGTGCATTTGCGAAAAATTATAATTAATCGCGATTTCCATTAAACCGGCGGTGAAATTCACCGATGGAATGAAAAGCTTAGAGGAAACATCGAGAAAACGCGCGAAAAAGAAACGCGTTTGAAAAAAATGAAAATGTTCGTTTCTTCGTTTCCTATTGAGAATCGGGAATAAAAAAAAAAATCCGATATTTTAACTGTAATGAAATGTATACTATTTTCAAGAATATTCGAAATTGTTTCGAAAAATTATTCGAAACAAATTTTTATAAATATAAAATATATTCTAAACATACGAATATGTTTAATATATTTTTAATTAATCGATTATAATCTTTTGAGACATGTATCTTCGAACTAATTATTTCTCTCAGTATATACAAAGTGTTTATTTTATTTAAATCTAATTGAATACTTTCATTAAAGTTATAAAAAAAAATATAATAACGTAAAACGTTGTTTATAGTATAAAAGAAATGATATGGAAATAATCATTTTTATTTTATAAAATTTCAAGAACATTTAATTTTGTTATTTCTAATGATTTAGTAGTATTTGATATTTGATTATTCGATAAATAAAAAAGAAAAAGAATAATCGAATAAATTTAACGATGAAAGAAAAAAAAAATCTAGAGCAATGTTATTAAAGTTGAGAGATTAAGCTGTTAGGCAATTATCAAATCTTTCGATATATTTTTATTATTTGGGGAGAAAGTTGTTCCCATGAATTTATAAAATTCTAAAGGGAAACGCATTATCGGCTTGTTTATTTATATTGTCAATTTGTTTGCTTATATTTTTGGTTTGTTTATTTACGTTTTGTTTATTTCGTTTGTTAGCAATTTCCGTTTACTTGTTTATATTCTCGGTTTGTTTAATTACACCTTCGTTTGTTTACATCCAATCTGTTTGCATAAAATTCCCCGGCATTTTTCTAATTTAAAGCGAGACTTTTTAAAGCTTCTAAAATATTAAATTGAATTTAAATTGTCGGGAAAAGAATATTTCAAACTGAGAAATTCCATTAGCGCAACGTTAGCAATTAATAGAAATATGTAGATCGTTTGGAACAACGAATGGACGAGTTTGGGGTTTGCGTGTGATTTACAGCAACCTGCCCGCTCGAGATAAAAGCCAAACAACTTCGTCATATTTGTCGGTCTGTTCCATTTATGTAACTGCGTTACGAGGAGAGAATTTAACGGTTACGGTTCGATATTCTGAGAAGGTGAAAAAGCTTTCGAAACATCTTCCTCCCTCCGTTTCTTTATTCCTCTTTCCTTATGGAAAAAAAAAAAATATCTAACAAATTCGAAAGATCCAATCGAAACATCAATTTATCCGAAAGAGAGAAATTTATAAAAAAATTTTAAAAATCCCGATGCAATTAAAATTTATTCAAAGAAAAAAAAAATTTCCAATGATTTTTCAAATATGATAAACACGAGGTAACGTAAGAAATACGAGAAATTTGAAGAACGTAATCTTGAACGAATGGAACATACGAAAGGAACATCGATCCATTCGTAAAGTAAAATTTGCACTTCCATTTGAAATAGAAAAGCACTTTGCCACGGGGTCACACTTTTGCACGCGCCGGGAAATGTAGCGCTTTCTCCACTTCCATGGTACGAAACCGAGTTATAATATGCATCTTTCGTACAGAGTTCGCAACTCGTAATTCCCTATCTGTATTAATGTCTTTAATATCTATGCCTGTTTGAATCCAACTTTCGCGTGCTCTCGAAACTTTAATATCGATATCATATGATTATAAAAAAGTATACATGTATATCATTACACCAAAAATTCTACAGTGATGATAAAATTAATTTTTCCAATTGAATTAATTGAAAAAAAAATAGTAACAATTCAAAATCACTCAAAACGTTAAAAAAAAACTTTCTCCACCTTTCCTCATCTCGAATACATTTTTTACAGAAGCAATCAATTGATAGCTGATTATAATCACATTAAACTAACGATTTCCAGAAATCGAATCGCCTCGCCCTGTCCACGATATTGTCCATTTTGTTTCCACCGATTGTCTCCCCGGCCCATCGATTCTTTTTCAAAGCAACAGGGAGGGGGAGGAGGAGGGGAGGCCTGTTATCGAATCAAAACACGATTCGTACACCCGCCATCCCTAAAAATCTCTAAAAAACATACACCACCGCGTTGGCGATGGACAACGGCACGGCATGGTGGAAGTTGGGAGGAAAATCGAAAATCCCGGAAACGGGAAGTCCTAGACTTTGTCCTCCTCCTCTTCCCTCCCCCTCCTCGCGCCGACAAAGGACGCTGCTTTCCCCGATTTTCGCATTTCGCCCACGTTTCGGCCGTCAGTCAGCCCGCGTCGCCCGGAAACTCTCTTTTAATTTTCCGCGAAATTCGAATAAAGTTGGCCGGCCAAGCAGAGTATTAGGGCCCGGCCGTGTGCACGCCTCTCCCCCTCCCCTCCCCCCGGCCAACATTTTAAACTCGCATTTCACTGGCTTGTGAGACGTAACTTTATCCGCCCCGGCGGCGGCAAAAGCAACCGCGTTTCCCGAGTTTGAAGCCCCGCAACGGGACAACCGCGTGCGCCATCAAAACGAGATTCCGATGCCGATGCCAGATTTGGAAGAGAAAGAAAAGTTTCCGTGGCGGGGCTCTCTCGAACTTCCTACGGCATTAGGCATTGTCTACTTTTGAACCCTCTCCAACCCCCCGTTGAATGACCGCGGATGGCCATTTATTCAAAATTTCACTGGGAGGATTCTTCACTGCCCGATTTATTGTTGTATGATTATTGTTTCTCGGTGGAACGAGGAAGAAATATATAAAGATGTGTATAAAGAAAGGGAAAGAAAAGTTATCTTCTGAGAATTTTTTATATCTTTTCTTTGGGTTCTTCGTTAGGGGATTGAATGGTAGAATGGAAAGAAAGGCAAGATTCTTTTTCGCGATTTCTATATCTGGGGGCAAGTTGATAGATTTAGATGAAATAAAACAAGAGAGATGTACAGAATGTTACACAATATATGTATTTTCGTGGGACATTTTTTTCGATTCTAAAAATGAATGATAAACTTGTATCAAATTGTAATTATTAATGGAGATGAAACAATTTCACTCTAAATATGCTTCGTCCATTTGTTTAAACTTGATAAATAAGTGTCAATCGATATTGGATTTTTGAAGTTACAAAATAATTTTTGTAATAAAATAATTTTCGACGATTTGAAAAATACATTATACAATATTTCATAAATAAATAAATAAATGAGAAAAGAAAAATGCGGAAATTGTGATCGTAAAAAACTCGAAACAAAGTTGTGAGAATTCTTTATCTCTTCAACGACTGTTGTTAAGAATTTTTTTTTCTTTTTCTTTTTCTTTTTTTTCTTTTTGCGACGGGGCCAGGATAACCGTGGTAAATTTTTATAGGCTGTTTACGAGGGCGTAGAACGATTTGTAACACGAGGAATACGGGGTACGTCAGCTTGATGCCCTTCGGCCAAAAGAAATGGCCGCTCGTATTTACCGAATTGTTTTCGACTCCATTAGCCGGTCTCTTGCCTAACGCAAGAATGGGAACGAAGCGATTAGTTCTGTTCCGGCCGCGCTCTCTTCTTCTCCCCTTTCAACCTTATTTCGTCCTGTGCCACTTGTTAATTGGCACCACCTCGCCGCCACGATTTAATTGGAAAAATTGTTTATCACGCACTTCGAACTTTCGGGTTAAATTGTTAATCGAAACCCAGATGGCAGGATTGGCAGATGGCAGCTATCGATGCTCGCGATCAAAGGTATGAAAATTGTTCGTTCGTGAAATAATACAACGTTGGATATTCAGATTGAGATGAGCTTTGATAAGCTTGAGAATTACCCCCCAATAAATTGTAACGTGGCAATTTTGTTCCCCCGTTATATTAAAATCGAACTTTGAAGAATTTGTAAGTTTATTGTATCTTGAATTTCGATCCCTTTAAAATATATTGTCTTACCAATTTAATTTTAATTTAAGTATATGTGTATATAAATTTAAGTATCAAAAATATTTTTTCAAAAACTAATAATAATCTACATATTGTATTTGCAAGATTTAAAATAAATTTGGATTGTGTTATAAAATTAATATCATCATATATATATTTTCCATATTAAATATCCTATTAAATACTTTTAAGATTTGGATTAAATTTAAGGAGGTTAAGATTAGAATTTTACTTGGATTTATTTCACTTTGATGTAAGAATTAAAAAAAAAGGAGAAAGATTTAGAATAATGATATTAATCATTATAAATATATAAAGTGAATATACGAGAATAATGTTTACCTTTCTCGTGCCTCGTCTGCCCCACCGTGCGGCATTCGAATCGACACGCGGCCGATATCACGCGGCATGGGACAGATACCATAATAAACGGACGTGTGAACGGTGCCTTAAAATCCCGGGTTATCTGGCACGCTGGAAACCGAAAAGCTTTCGAGTGTCCACGGAGATAGTCGGTTAAGTGGCACACCGGCAGAATGGTTGTACCGCTAATTGCCTTAATTCGATAAACTGCTAACCCGTTCCTCGTGGGCTGCCTTCATCTTTCAACCTTTTCACGACTTCTTCCTCCTGTCATCTCCTCCTCTCATTCCATCTCGATCCACGCTTTTTCACTCGTCTCTTCATTATACCGTGCCAAAGGTCATCCATTATTTAATGTCTCCAACATTGATTCGCTCGTTTCCTCGCTCTGCTTTCACGTATGTTACAATCTTTTTCACTGTGACTATTCCTATATATATTTTCTATTCTAACAATTTCGTTTGATAAGTAGTTGTTGTAAAAAATTTTAATCGTCATACTCGTTCTTGTTCAGTTTATTTCTTTTCGTAAAGAATATTATTCAATGGAACTTCAGATTTATATATATATATGTACGTAAAGGTTAAGAAAATATAAATTAAAATAGAAAAAAAAAGAAATAATAATGATAATATTATTTAAAATTAATTATTGTATTACAATAAATTAATGATAGATGATAATTCAATTAGAGAACTTTTCAAATTTTTATGTGCAAAATGATACAGTTTTGAAAACTACTATTTATATATTTCTTATGCATACGTTATTATTGGAAGAATTTCTATTTTTCTATTTTTTGTTCATAATTTTAATGTTTAAAAATCAACTGACATTTTGAAAATTATTGTTGAAATTAATACTCAGAAATTCTGAAATACCGTGATTCAAAATCAATCCACAAATTCTTCGAAATTGATTTGACTCGTAATATCATTATCAAACAGGGTTTACAAGTCACAAGTCACCCCTTACGATTTATACTCGGTTAATTACGAGATATAATCTTTTCGATCCATCCTCGTGATTCGTTTGTAATTAACAACAGAAGAATAAAACGGATCCTATATTTCACTATAAAGGTGAAGAAAATTTCAGTAACGTTTAACTGCAACGAGCTCACATTAAATCGAACGTATATTATCCATCGTTCTTTCGTTCGTTTCTTCAGTTGTATTCGCGAGCCTGGACCCTCTGAGATGAGCCAAGGAGGCCAAGTAAAAAGAGAGAGAGAGAGAGAAGAGTCAGGATATAAACACGTACACGAACGCCAATTTAATTCCGCCTCTCTTGATCCTCCTTGGTTCGCTATCCAATTACACATAAAGCACTAATCACGCAATTAATCTCAATCTATTTAATAACACCTTCATTACCAGCCACTATAGGTACCGATCCAACCAGAGAGGATCTTGGCTCGCACTTTTTCCCCTCTCTATTCACCCTCATCTTCCTTTCTTGATTCTTCTTCTTTCTTCATCTTATCTCTTTTTCACCTCTTCCTTCTTTTCTGTAATTCCATTTTCCTTTCCTTTCTTTGACGGTTATATTTTCTTTGTTACCTGTATCTCTTAATTCCTTTCTCCTCTCATATCTTCCCAATCTCCCTTTTATTTTATGGCCCCTTCTTTCTTTTCAATTTCTCTCCTTTCTCTTCCTTCCTCCCTTTCTTTCCTGTTCACATCTCGAGCATCACACTTGCTTCTTTCTTAATCTCTCTCTCTCTTTCTCTCTTTTTCGTTATTTATCCATCTCTCTTTCACCTTATATACTCCTCCTTTCGCTTTTTTCTCTCTTTCCATCCTCCTCCTCGAATAATTCGTTCCGTTCCCTCTCTCTCTCTCTCTCCCGTTTCGTTCATAGTTCTCTCTGTCCACCTCGTTCGGCTCTCCTTCTCGCAAATCGTCGACACGCCCCTGCTATTCGCATTCCTGTAGAACTCGGGTCCGCTCTCAATGTACACTCGCGGCGAACGCGAGCCGGATTACACGATTCCGGTTAATTGAAACAGCCTAAGAAGCGCATCGATCGGTTGTCGATTACACGTCCAGATATATCCTTTGCACTCGCGCCCGACCCGATATAGTTGTCATTCCCATGTTGGCGCACCCTTCTCGCTCAGGTATGCCCAACGTTTGAAGCCCACCACATTTTCTGGCCACCATTGTGTCGAACGAGATTTGCACTTTGGTGGGATAAGAATTCATCGATATCGATAAATACAAGAATTACTCTCCATGATTGTAACAATCTCGTTTGAGATTTATTTTCTTTTTCCAATATTTTTTCCACGATACCTTTCGATATTAATTTCTAATGATTTTCTCGTGATTTTGGAAAATAATATTCGCTTAAATCCGTTCCAAAGTCATCTGAAGAAGGAAAGAAAGAAGAGGAAGAAATAAGAAATTAAAGGCTTGGAGACAATAAACGACGGGTTCGTGACACCTGCGTCCACGGTTTCCTCGAAGCGGTTCAACGGTCAATTTGATCGAAACCCGCGAAATTTTTCTCCCTCTCTCCTTCCTCTCTCTCTCTCTCTTTGTGTTCCTTGACTGGCCGCGGCCACTTCCGGCCGTAGGACGGATCGCGGCCACGAAAGTGGCATCGATGCGCAGCGAGGCGCGAAACTGTTATTGAAGAAGAAATTAATTCGCCCGCCGATTTTGTCCCGATCGTCCTTGTTCCACCGTCTCGCGTCGCCCTTCCGTTACGAATTCCGGCCGATCACGATTTTCCGCTCGAGGACCGGACACCGTTCCCATTCGGTTTTTGCGATCGTTAAGGTTCGCCGCTCGAGGATGGATAGATACGGCGTTCCGCCACGGTGAAAACATCGGTGGAAATGAGTTTTATAAAAATAAGGAAAGGTTCTTCTATACCCATTATTTATGGTATAAAAAGATTTTGATCGGTTTTTTGATATATTTGATTTTGATCGTAGTGTAATAGTATTTGAGAAGATTTCTTTGATTCATCGAAAATCACGCAAACTATCACTTTTTTTAATTTATCGTATTTCGATATTTCAATTATATTGTAATAATTTTAAAGTTGACATTTTTCTTATATCTCGAATGAAAGATTAATATAAATAACGAAATATGTATAGCTGATATTATCAAAGGAAAATCGTATTTGTAAAAATCCAATTAAAGGAATAAAAATATATTTATCTTATCTGTTTCTCTGAAAATAGGAAAATAGGATATTCCAGAATTTTGGAAAATTATAAATATGAAGAATTTTAGATAAAGAAACTTATAAAGTTACAAGTCATTGATCATATTGCCATGGTTACCATTATGCATCGTTATAATCTTTCTATCTCGAAATTTATCATCTCCACCGTATTATCAGTACGCTTGGAAAAGAACGATGATCTCGAACTCTATCTCTTCCTATCCGTATTCCTAACATATGTACGTCCACATGCCAGCGAATTCTTAAGATATTGGCCCGTTTTAAAAGAGATAGAAGCGGAACGTGCAGGCCGGATAATCGGTATTTGTCGGTATGATAATTTTCTTCGTTAACGACTCGGCTCGGGGCTCGCGCAGTTTGGACTGAAATTACAGTTATTTTAAGGGCCCGTGTAATATCCCCCGGCGCGGTTGAGAAACGCACGAATGGCCACGTTATTATTGTATCATCCGTGTGCCGTAGCCGCAGTAATAACAAAATTAATACTTGGCCCGCGTTCCGCGTCCATGTTAACAGACGTTACCTCTCTGAAAATGGAAGTCAAACAATTTTGCGCCGCCACCAGGATCGAAAACCCCCGCGAATTTTGAAATTTTCTCCCGCGTGTACCGTTTCATCGGTTTAGTATAATACATTATGAAAGTAATAACAAGATTCTTGGTTTTAATTTTAAACATAGTATATTAATATTATGATTATTTAATTACTTAATATCCAGGTTATTTTTACAAATTGTTAATATATTAGTAAAACAAAAATTTTATTTCTTATCGTTGATTAACGAGATTTTTAATGCATTCTTAATGCATATAGCGACTTGATGAAATTCATTAATAACTTGTTTAAATATTAATTTTTCGTTTTTCATTTTTTTTAAACATGTACATTTCTCTACGTAAGAAAACACAAGTAATTAAAGACTCTACTTATATATATATACAGTTTCCACAAATTATCAAAGTTGTTATATTTACACAGGCGGAATGAATCTATCGTGTAATCGACTAGATTGAAACGTGCAACAAACTTGGTGGCGTGTATCGAATTAAAGTTCGTTACATATCAATTACTTTGTTTGTCAGTGAGCTTATTACGCGGGCATATCATTAATCAATTAATCGCGTGCTCCGGCCCGTTAATAAAGAGAAAATAATCAATCAACGGGGGGGAGGGGGGAGGGGGTTGCCGTCCGTTCTCCCGTCGATTCCCGTATTTTGATTGATTGTTCTACGAGCGCGAAATGCGGTTTTCCTTTTAGCATTCGGGCCAATGTGTTTAAATAAAACGTCATTAACGGGGGCCCGAACTGGGTTAGCGGGCTCCAACATTAATGGCCGTTCGATGTAACCGAACGAGTTAATAGGAAATCGAATCAACTTATTTCCGCGCATTGTTTCGCGCTATTGAATGAAATTCCTCCCCCCACCCCCTCCTCCTCCGATACCACGCCTATTTTTCACGGATAGAAATCCTCATTCTTTATAATTTATAATATATATATATATTCAAATTCTTTGTTCAAGGATTTTATTATTTAAATTTTCGATAGATAAAGTCGATTAATGTATCACTTCATTTTGATGATTGATTCGACTCGAACTGAGAGTTTGAAACGCTAAAGAGTATTTATCTTTTATTTTTTTACCCCCGAATGTTTAAAGGATCGAACGGAATCGTGTTCCGCATTGGAAACGAGCTATATTTTATACGCGGCGATAACAATTAAAGAGAAATTGTTGTAAATCAAAATTAAACGGTGTTCAATGAAGCATAATCTTGGATATCCAGTTTTATGCATTGATGCGTTTGGCGAATGGAATTTTTTTTTTTTTTTTTCTGAACGATACGATACATTGTAATCGATTCCTCGCGATTTAACAAACGATTTATTGCTGTTTTATTTAGATAAAAAGCATTATTATTGGACGAACGAATAAATTTGCACATCTTATTCTCCCGATACTGATTTTAGAAAGATTTCATTACTTTTGCAACTTCCTTTCTATGTATTAACACAGAATTTGTAATAATTCGAACAACAAATAGACTTAAATTCAATTACCTGAACACTTATGACCTGTGACATACAATATAAAATACATTTTCATTTCCAAAAAGAAAAAAACTAACCCAAATTATGAAATATCAAGTCGAAACAATATCGCGATAGTTTCAATCGGGACATCGATCTGTTTTCAAGCCGAGAGAAAAGGAGCACGGCCGTTGCGTGGAACTGGAATATGCACTTAAACCTCGAAATGCCACTTTTCCATTAATGAAACCGTGTGCAACCCCTCATACGTAGGATACACCCCGTAGGTTTTAGGCGGAAAAATCGCGCGTGGGTGAACGTATCCGTGTGCGTTGCGAATCAATCGATTCAATCGGCTCGCAAGAAACGCCCATCGAATTCGAAAGAATTCTTTTGCCTTTCGACTAATCAGCCTTCAGAAGAATTTAAGAAGAATAGAAAGATCGTTTGAACAATCTTAAATGGCCTGTTTATTGTGGCCCATGAGAAGAGAGATTTAATTATATATTTTATTTATTGTGGAGGCTCAATGGCTGATATATGAAGTGTCAAATTTAAGATCAATGAGAAAAAATTTCATACATATCATATATAAGAAGAATAAATACCTTTCATTGTCATCCTTCAAAGTACTAAATCATTTACAAATTGTCAACAATATTTAATTTTCCTATTACAATTGAAATACTTAACTCTTTCCAAAATGTCTTCTAAATATTAGCAACCTCTCCTTCATCGAACAAAAGAAACCATCCCCTACTTCGATCCTCTTCAAGACTCTCTTCTCCCTCTCTCCCCCGGTCAAAATACATCCCATTAACACCCCGTGAACGCGCCTTCACGCTCGTGCTTACACGAATGCACCCACACGAGTCCATCCGCGTCCGTGTGTACTTTCTCTCGCGCCTAACGAACACACGTCTCCGAATCCGTGCTCTTCTGCGCGCGAATTCCGCGTGTGGTTGGCCCACAAACACGTGCCCCCCCTTGCGAATACATGCTGTCGTATCGCAGGAGGCGATTGGTTGGTGTGCGTACGTGCGCGCTCGTCCCAAAGAGAATTGTGTGTGTGTGTGTATATATATATATATATATATATATATATATATACGGAGGAGCAGAGGGGGTTGGCGTGTAGCTGGGACGGGGCAACATATCAGAACGACTATCTATCGCTGCCTTTTACGCTAATTGATAAATCGTGTTACGTTAATGAATGCAGCAGGGGACGGGGGGAGGCCACGGGAGAGGGGATGGTTCGATATGCTCGCGGGCCACGTAAGGGGAGGCCACGTAAGGATAACGAGGAAATTGAAAATCTTGCGGTTATGCGACCGGTATCTCGAAAGTGGCGGCTCGCGATGACGCGATTACGGCTCGCCGCGTTAGAAGATGTCCCTTGGACCCCGTTTCTCTCCCGAAATCCAATCGCGCCTCTTGCGGTTTCGAAGCATTTCCTTTTTTTTTTTATTTCTTTATTTTTCTTTTTTTTGGAATAATGGTACGTGCAAGTTCGAAGTAATTTTGATTTGTGTGCTGCTTGCGGTTTGCTCCTTTTTTTAGAGGAGGGGATGCATTGAAATAAACGGTATGAGAAACTATGTGGTGTTATTATAAATTCTTATGGATCTTTTTGAAATTGAGCATCAAAATGATGCAATTTTGAAAACTATTATTTATATATTTCTTATGCATACGTTATTCGAAGAATTTTTATTTTTCTATTTTTTTGTTCATAATCTTAATGTTTAATAATCAACTCATATTTTGAAAAGTATTGTTAGAGTTAATACTCAGAGATTTTGAAACACTGTCAACTTTACTTATATATTGAAATATAAATGATATACGAAACTATGTGGTGTTATATATATGCCTTATTATAAATTTTTATGGATTGGATCTTTTTGAAATTGGGCGGGATGATTTTGGGAATATATGAAATATGTAACTGTGAAGATTGTCATCAGCAAAATTTAACAATTTAATAATATTGTGATCAATTATCCAAATAGGTAGTCTGAAAATTCTGAGAATATTTTCCAGAAATTGATGAGAAAGTAATAAATGTGATAATTAATGGTTACGAAAAATATTTGCATATCATTGTATTTAATATATCATTTAATATACACGTAATGAATTAGATTTAATTTGAAACTAGGTAACTAATACTATTTGATTATTAACTATCACATTCACTTATCTATTTAGATTTTTTTCAAAATTATTTATTATTTCTATTCGTTTTCATTAATCCTCAATATTTATATTATCCTCAATATTATAAATATTTTTCTACATTTCTGATTAAATAAAAAAACTAACTCTAAAATAAACAAATTTAAATTATAAATTTACATAAATTGATAAACGTAACAATCCCTTTGCTGGAAACATCGTCCCATTAAATAAACCAAATAAATACCCTTCTCTAACATTAATTTCATTCCTATTCTTCTTTCAATCGCGCCTTACACTTGTTACACTTACGCGTTATTCCAAAAAAAAAAAAGAAAAAAACTGGAGTCTCAATTTTTCGATGGTGCCTTCGTTCTCGATGATACAGCGTTGTACGCTGCCAGTGGCCGTGATCGGCCGTTGACAGGAGCGAGAATGAAAGGCAGAAACGGCGCGGCGGGCAATGTAATTTAGCGTACTTTCGCCGATTTCGCAGATAACCGGTGATGGGCGTAATGTTCCACGGGTAAAATGTTTCCGATGTCCCGCGTGGCGGCCTTTGATAATCGCGCCCGTCTTTTTAATAAGGCCCCGAGAAAACGGACAGCTCTCTCTCTCTCAGAGAGAGAGAGAGAGGGGAGAAGTAGGTGTGGGTGTGCGTTGACTCCTCGAGACGCACACATCCTCCTCGACGCGTTCCCGAGTTAATCGCCTCGTAAATTTACCCCGGTATCGAGGGGACCTGAAACTTGGTACCCTCGAGTTTTCGGATCCTCCTCCGGCCGGCCTCGATCGGTCGGTAAATTAGAGTCGCGGAGGGAAATTTCACGTTCAACGCGAATCGAGAAACGGAACGAGACCACTCTTGATATTTCTTTCGTTCGTTTGTTTTTCACGAATCCTTAATTTTACGAATATTCGTTTCTCGACGATGATAATGAAACTGGGGATATTAAATTAAGAGAACGTATGTTAGGGAACATGGTGGTATTTAATATGTAATATTCGTACTCTATGTTTGTATATAAATATCAGGTGTAATTATAATATGATGTGCAGATAAATTATACTTTATTGTATTTAATATATTATTAATGACAATGTTTATTGTGTACAATTTTCCTGTATAAATAATGTTCCAAAGATCACTTTGCCTTTAGAATCCATAGGATAGTGTGCGTGTCAAAAAATTTAAAAATAATTGAATTGAATCGTTGACGATATATTACAATTTATAAGCATGTTGAAAAATTTTGCGACGCACGATATAAGATTATTTACCACTTCAAAAGCAAAAAAGTGAAAACGTGAAAGCATTCTTCTAGATAGAAAAATAAATTGGATCCGATTATAGATCCTATAGAGGGATTTAAAATAATTTAAAATAAGAAAAGTGTTAGGGGGGAAGATTAATTTTAATTAAGAGCGACATAACAGCTAGAAACAGATCACAATTTTTCACGTTTTCGTAGATTACAAGATGGATAATAGTGCGCGCGTCATTCACGTGGTTGAATTGGGCCGTATAAAGTGGATCGCGTGAGTGCACGCACTGTATAAAAATGGCCGGTCGCACTCAACTAAGATTAAACCACCGGTACGCGTCTTATGGGGTTTAATCGAATTAATAAATCATCCGGCGTTCACCGGCCAATTCGCAGCGTGATATTTTTATTTCACACTGAAAGAAGATACCGGTGTCTTTTACGAGTCCCGTCATGCTCGTCATTTCTTCCTCCCTCTCCTTCTCTCTCTTTCTTTCTTTCTTTCTTTTTTTCTAACGAAAATATTTTACGAAGCTTTGAGATTTTTATGTTATCCCGATCGACTCGAATTAAACGCTCAACGTTTAATTTTGATCACGTGATATTATTGGTTATTTATTTACTACAATATTATTGAATCAATTGTTTTTTTTTTTTTAATATTTTTAATATCATGCGATGAATTGAATAATGGCAATATTTAACGTATCGTAAAAATATTTAGATAACAGTTTGCTCTTTGATATTAATAAAATGTAATAAATCATTGCATTTACTCTGTTTTATCTCTTGCGTACACCGCGTGCATATAGTAATAAAAGTAAATATTTAAATTGCATATTAACGAATATTCCAAAAATTTTAACACGTGGAAGAAGTGCGAAAGAATTCATTGGGAAAAAATAACGTATCATTCTAACATTAGCATCTATTTTTTTAATTTCCTTTCGATTACATAACACATAATCATATAATTATTCATTCTAAAAACATCTACTTATATATATATTCCATACGATCGTGAAAGACGTTATCACTAAGAGAAAGATGAAAGAGAAACATCAGGAGGCAAGGGGAAAAAAAATCATCTTGCTCATCCTTTCGTAAAACCCTTCTCGCGCATTTGTTTAAATCCCTTCCCGTACATCGAGGGCGATCCGTTCGATCTTCGATCGTGCAGAGATCGGCCCGCTTGTCGCCTTCCTCTAATACTCGATCGGTCACGTCGCGATTTCCCAATGGCCAACGAGATCTCGTCCGCTCCCGAACTTCTCGCCCCTTCCCGCGCGAGACGGCCAATCCATTCATCAACCCCGTAGCATCGCATGTCGGTGCGCCCAGCGGGGGAGAGTTAACGCGCAGCAAGGGCGCTGCCCTCTGAACTCGAGGAGATTCCTCACCGCGCGAGTAAATCGCACCGATCTCGAATTTCTTCGCGTCGAGTTATCGTTATTCCCTCCACGATTGTGTCTCGACGGATTTTTCACATTATTTTTTGGATGCACGTAGGGAACGTAGCACGTACGATTGAACAATGTGACCAATGAGAAGACACGAAACGCTCTCTTGCGAGGATAATAATACTTGATATTGTTACTTGGTCAAGTTTATTATAGTAATTTGATGTAGTTTCTTTTAATGGAGAACATGCGTTTTTTGGATGACTTGTGAATGAATTTGAGGTTTAAAAAAACCATTCAAAATTGATCGAGTTTACGTTTGATTTGATTAGATGTAGTTTTCTTGTAAAGGAGAAATTAAAGATAACATTTCAAAATGTTATTTTATTTTTCAGAAGAGGAACGAAAGTGATAAGGATCGATCATTGCGGTGTATAACTTATACAGGGTGAGTCATTTAACTGAATTTATTTTAGTAGCGCTTGAATCTAAACTATTATTCGTAAAGTTTGTTATCAGTTTGTAGCAATTAATTTTTATTTTGTTTTTGTATAAAGATATAGAAGATAGTTAATCAAAATATTAATTTTTTTTCCAAATTCGTTACAGTATCGGCTAAAGAATAATCGAATATTATTTTATATTAAAGAATCATTTTAGAAACGTTCCATCTTTTTTGAAATATTATCATTTTTGTTATTACTAGATTCGTCATTGCAATATCTATTACGTGTATAAACATATGAAAATTGATCTTTCATATAATTCATGAATAAAATATTTATCTCACAACGATAATCTCAATCAAAAATCGGATCGGATTTTCATCAAAAACAAATACATTTAGAGAGGAAAGAACAATTTCTTCTTCTCTTTTTTCCATAAAAGAAATATCCTGTGCCAGCTTGCACGTATTATTTCGTTGCATCCCATATACAGAGAGACGTATATATGTACGCGTAATTCTTCGCGGCTCTCAATCGAACATTCCTTTTTTATCGCGATCACCATCTCAAACATGGGGATTTCTCGCTGGCTTCTCGAGAATCGAGACGATCTGTCCCCATTTCTCTTCCTCTTTCCTCCTCCTCCTCTTCTTTCTTCTCTTCTTTCTCTTTTTCTTTTTTTTTACCCTGGCTTAAGTCTGCTCAACCCTCGATGGTTATCCCATCCAACCTCAATTATCATGATTCGCGGGTAGATTCGAGCGAGAACTGGACTATCTGACAACGATTTCTCTGGCCACTTGCCTGGGATTTTGAGTTATCTACCCCTCCTGCGTAGGAACTGGCCGGGGGGGTGTGAATCACGATGGGGAGATTGGGCGGGTTTTTCAGTTTGGAAAAAACTTGTCAAACTTAAAAAAAAGGAAAGAATGTCTTGTATAATAATAAAGTCTGAGTGCTGTATTATTTGAATTAATTGACAGAGTTATGGATGAGATTTTCGAATAGTAAAATCCTTTTCTCGTGATTATTATTCCATTATTCACGAAAAATAAAGTAATGTATAACAGAGAGTGCAGATATAAATAATATTATTCATTGATCTCACGTCCCATTATTAAATTTAATATTCTCCATTTTATTTCTCCAATTATCCAAGTTCTTTTCATCGCTGATTAAATTCTAGAAGAAAAATTTTCTCATTCCAATCTTTCTTTACTTGACTACGCAGTGGTAGTCTAGATTTTTTATTATTTCTTGAACTTATTCTTTTTTTTTTTATTTGTACCTTGTTTCACCTCTTCCTATTTCAACACTTATACCACACGTTTCTTCTTTTCTTTCGATATCATTGATACAAAGTATCCAATTTCTTCATACTGTAATAAGAAAAGAAAGTTACACGATGCTTGTACATTTAGATATCTGCTATACCTCTATTTGTTTCGATAACAGAGAATACAAATAAGAAAATATATATATATATAAAACTATTCGGATAGTAGATGTTTTTTATCTAGAAATAAAAAATAGAAAATAAAACTTATACCGAAAAATCCATTCTTACTTGTCCACAATCTACGTTTTTATTTCAATTTCTAAAGTACTATCGTATTTCGTACCACAATTTCATATTACAATAATGGAAAAAGTAAGATATATATATATATACATACACATAAGAGTCTCCATTTTGTTTGATAACGGAGGACGCAGATAGGAAAATATATGTATATATCGTTTCGATATAATAAAAATAGCAATGGAAATTTTTCACGTTTCGAATGCTAAATATTCCATTCTTACCGTTTTAAAAATTTTCCTACAAAACCCTTCTACCATTTCGTTACCAACGCCGCCATATTTTTCGAAACGAACCTTCACCCTTCGCCTCGCTACTATTTTCAAATAACCGTGAAAATTTTGCAGAGCCGAAAGTGTGAAAAATCCAAATTTCCAAAAACCTGTGCAAGTCGAACAAAAATGTTGCAGCGCAACAATATCGAATAACTCGGCGTATCCGCTTTCCGGAAACAAATTCGTGTCCTCAGCGAGGTGACCGTAAAACGCGAAACGTGTTTAGATAAACCATCCCGAGACTTTCGAAACACGGGGTCCGCGCGTGCAGCCAATCTTGCACTCGCGTGTTTTTATTTTTCTCTCTCTCTCTCTCTCTTCTTTTTTTCTTTTTCTTGTTTTTTTTTTCTTTTGCTTTTTTCCTTTTTTTCTTTTTTTTTCCGTTATTTGACGAGTAGATTTTCGCAGCGACTGCCGCGAGAAATTATTTTTACACGTACCGCGAACAACGAGGAGATATAGATACTAGAGGAACGTTGGGAAACGGGATATCTAGGATTTGACAGCTTGTTCACAGGATTAAATATACAAATTAGATTCAATTCGTATAATTCAATACGTTATAACAAATTAATTTTTATTCAATAATTAATGGAGCAAGAATGGAATTGATCTCTTGTGCTGGATCAAATTATTTTATGAATAAAGACATGGATATTTAAAATTCAAATTTTGTATAAATTATAAATATAAAAATATAATTTGCAGTAAAGTAGCAAATTGTTCCTTTGAAAAATGAAAAATCAAATATTTAATTTTTACTTTTTACGAATGGAACAGAAGTTTGCTTCACTGCTCAAATGATAACATGTGTATCACTGTACAAATTCAAATTTTGTATAAATATATATGTAATTTGCAGTAAAGTAGCAAATTGTTCTTTTGAAAAATGAAAAATATTATATACGAACAATCTATAATTTAGAAGAATATTTAATAACGAAGAGTTAAAATTTTGATTATTGCTCAAATTCGAATGCTCGCTCCAATTCTAAAATTTACAAACAGCAACAATTTTTCCCCAGTCAAAAAAAAAAAATTGTCAAGCCAGCAAATGAGCGATACATACATGCAACACGAGTCGCAGTAAGTATTCAATTTTAATCGACTTTTCTCCATCGTGTCTCGCAAAAAAAAAAAAAAAAAAAAAAAGAAAAAAATTTACGTTGTCGCGCCGAGAACCGAACCGCGCCGCTCCTGACCATTTCGGGGCCCCGGGAAACAATGGGGAGAACTCGAACAAACAGTTGCTGTCTGCGAAAAAATCCGCGCAACGCCTTGTTATCCCAACACCAATCGGTTGTACGCTTACTATACTACGGGTTGTGTGTCCCGTTTCGATGAAATTTTTTTCCACGTCGAGACGCGGGATCGAGCCACCCTTTCCGGTATCGATTTCGAAAAGTTCGCCCCTTCGTTAATATAACACGAATAATACCCTCTCCCCCCCCTCCCCCTGCTGTTGTTATTCCCGTGGCTGAAAATGAAAATTAGCTCGTTACCAGCTCGAAACGGAACGATTTATCAGAAATGGAAATAACCGAAACTTGATCTCATCAACGATGAGCGAGAAATGGTTAATGGACAATCTCGCGGTGAATGGAGAATTTTCGAAGATTCGTCCGCTCGGGGCGAACGAGTGGATCGAGTGAGTTAAATGCGTCTAATGCGTTTAAACTTTCAAAGCTGTCTGTTCCGCTCGATTCGGAGAGGAGGATATTTTATAGATGCTTTCATTCATCCGTTGTTAAATAATCTTCCCTAAGAGTTGATGCTTCTCGAACGAGTCTAATAAAAGTCTCGCGTCGAAGATTGGCGACCTACGGTAGTTAGGTTAGTCGGGTGGTGACCCAGTTGGGCGGAAATATCGTTCTCTCTTCATTCGACTGTTCAAGTATCTATCTTAGAAAATTGGAAGTATATTTTTATTATTTTGTTTTATTGGTTTAAGTTTTCCAATCTCACTTTTTTTTTTTTTTAATTAATGAGATTTATGATCTCGAAGTACTGACGAAAGAAATTATTAATATTCCATTTAAAAAGAACTATTTTTGATTAATTTATTATTACGTGGTTTTATAATATTTATTATTAAAACAGTTGGGTTAGATTAAGTTAGTTTGGATATTCGTGTTTGTTTGAATTTAAATATAAAAATGTTTTTAGATTATTTGTATCAAAGGATTATTAATATAAAATATCTGAAATATCTAAAATATTCCTTGCATTAAGTTTCAACTGCGTATCTATCGTTATCCCCTCGAAGAGTAATCGACAAATGGAATTTTATCTAGAATTATTTAGATGGAATTAATCGAAATAACTGCGCACAAAATATATTCTCCTCGAGATAACTCACGGTCCCCTCCTCCTCACGGAACGAATCGACGATACAAACCTCATTAACACCTCAAGTCCTTTCATTCTTTTCCAAATCGATCCATTCGACCCACACCACGACCTTCCAATAATATTTATTGTTCTTAAGGTCGCGTCGAAGAGGCGAGGTTGTTGTTGTATCCATGCGCAATGCGAAAGAAAGAGATCCAGGCGACCTTGGATAGGCACGAACCGCGTGGCCAGGACAAACAGACGTGCACCGGCCGAACGGACAGAGAGAGAGAGAGAGAGAGAGAGAGAGAGAGAGAGAGAGACTGGACCGCTAACAGAGAGGCTGTATGGCGTCTCTGATTGCCCATTGTCCGACTAATAAGATATTCTATCATCTGTGCCCGTGCCGGTGGTGGGCCCCGGCCGTTTCGTTGAGACGAACTTTCCAACTCGGCGCCCACGGCCAATCACCTTCGAGATTTAACCGAGAACGGCCAATCGTGTCCGCGGATACCACGTAAGTGCTCCACGCTCGTTTCCGCTTCGATTTGCTCGTTTTGCCGGGCAAATGAGCTCGGCGTAAGTCAACCGATAAATAATATCTGACTTCGCGACCAGCTGCGAGCTTTAATGCGGCCCCGTGTAAAAGTGTAATGGGGGCTTAATTGAACCCACCCAGGACATCCACGGAGGACGTCTACGTAGGTAGCCGTCTATTTATATTCGCCCGTGCATACATTCTGCCCTCTGTCTCGCATACATTCCGTCGATCGTGGATTCGCTCGATCAGCTTTACATTTTCGTCTATTCTCTCTCTTCCTTCGATTTGCCTTCCTCGTTCGATGGATTTTTCAAAATGGTCAAGGTTTTTCGATCAATTATTCTTTTGTATATATAATTTTTATATCGAGAAATTTTCGAAAATACACTTTATTCGAACGATCTGTAATTTATTCCGAATATAGTATAGGTTAGGTTAGATCGTGGATTCGCTCGATCAGCTTTACATTTTCGTCTATTCTTTCTCTTCCTTCGATTTGCCTTCCCCGATGGATTTTTCAAAATGGTCAAGATTTTTCGATCAATTATTCTTTTGTATATATAATTTTTTATATCGAGAAATTTTCGAAAATACACGATTATTCGAACGATCTGTAATTTATTCCGAATATAGTATAGGTTAGGTTAGATCGTGGATTCGCTCGATCAGCTTTACATTTTCGTTTATTCTCTCTCTTCCTTCGATTTGCAAGTTTGCCTTCCCCGTTCGATGGATTTTTCAAAATGGTCAAGGTTTTTCGATCAATTATTCTTTTGTATATATAATTTTTATATCGAGAAATTTTCGAAAATACACTTTATTCGAACGATCTGTAATTTATTCCGAATATAGTATAGGTTAGGTTAGATCTTCATCATGACTTTCGTTTGATATAACTTTAATATTTTAGATATAATTCATAAACGTGGTTACAATATATATATGAAATATCCAATGAACAATATAAACACTGCCAATCATAAATCTAATTTTAAGAAAAGTTTTTTGATAAGATACATAAGATAAAATAAATGAAATTCTTCGCATCTTTTGATCTTTTGATTTGAATTGAATTTAAAAATCTTCTAAACGAACGAAGAAGTATTATAGACTCCTCGTCCCATGTGAGCAGATATCAGAGACAGTTGGATCGCGTTTTAATTGCCATCGAACGAGGCGAGCAACCTCGTGCCGTGCTAATGCCCCGAATATCGATAATTAGAGTTAATTGGTTTTCGCAATAGAAAATGGCTGCGAAACACCGGAACTCGCTCGATCTCACCGATCTCTTTCCATCTTCTAGTTTCTCCTGTCTTTTTCTCTCTTTCTCCCGCGAGTTTACCAATCGTAACTCTCCTTCTCCCTTTCGTATCTCCCTCCTGATAGGAATTAAAGGCGAATGATAAATTAATTCGATAAAGATGTTCATTAGGGGGCTGGTAATATATCTCATTTTAGACGGGGCGCCTATCTGGACACGTGTATCTCGCCGAATTCCTCCGTGTTCCCGTTCCATGGCCACGTTTAAAATATCTTTCTAGCTAGGAAGGGCCCTCCTAATGTTTCAGATTCGACGTCCGTGTTCAGCTGGCTCGACAGTACACCGATTGAACGCAATTAGTTGATAAGATAAGCATTTGTGTTAAGACGATTGTGTGTATCTATCGAACTCTAGCAGTTCGATATGTATTGTAAGATGACTGGAACGTAGGATTATAACAATTGAATAAATTGATAATTTCGAAATCGAACAGCTCATTACGTATGCAATCTTGAGAAGATTTAGACTTATGAAAGATTCAAAAAATAATTCCATTCAATGCTTAAATTTAGCAGGAAAACAATGATTTACGAGTCACTTTATCAATATTTATTAAAAACGGTAAATATAATTTATGAATGAGATAGAAAAAGGAAATACTTATTCGAAAACACTCGTGTTTACTTACGCGCGCCACCTACTTCACGATCCTCGGTCCACTTTCGAAAGAAGAGATGCCGAATCGAAGAAAGTATGCGCGGCATGCTCGAATGATTAACGATCTCGATAATCCACCGGCCTCTTCAAAAGTTTCCCGGCTCCGGCTAGGCTGGCCGAACGGTCATTTTGCAACGTCCATTTCACCCTGGATCTCTGTGCACCAATGAGCGCGCTAGCACGCGAAATAAATGCAACTTTCTCCGGGCGAGCCACTCGACTCGGCCCGCAGCCTTTTGATATATCGCTTCTGAATTCCGTTCGAAGATCTCCCCTCTCCCGTTTATTCGTCGTTTTTCCCACTGCCTTGCCCATTATCCGGGCGAACATTTTGGACGATATCGGAGGGAAATCTATCTTGATCCCTTCCCCCCATCGTGCTTTATTCTCGCGAAGAAAGGGTGAGCAAACATCGAGACGACGTTTGGCAAGTATCGCGTACGAGTCATCTTTTTAATCGAAGAAAAATGTTTTTGCTTTCGTTGCGATATGCTCGAGCTATTTCGTTCTCTTCGCGTACGTGTGCGGACATGTGTCCATGCACGAGATGTTTCCTTATTAGTAAGACGGCTTCCACGGTGGTGGTGGTGGTGGAACCGTACATTCGGACGTAACGGAAAAGGTTGGCGTGCACGAGACCGTGCACGTTCTGAAATAAATTTTCAGTAGATACGGACGCTAAAGGTCAGACCGAGCATGGATAGAATTCGCACGACATGTTTATATATGCCAGCCTAGTATTAGGTCACGACGACGGGTATTAACATATCAGAGGAACGGCTTGGAACTAAATATGATTCGAAATTTTTCTTTTTCTGTAAATTTTCAGTTTTATATATTTGTTATTTTATAATTCGATCATGAAAGAAAGATTTGTATGGGTTTTTGAATGTTAAAATATAATTATATTTTTTTATATGAGCAATATGATATGAGAAAAGTTGTATTTCTTCTCTTTGGATTGAATCTTAAAAATTTAAGAGATGGATCTCCGAGGAAAATATTGTAATGTTTTTTAAAGTTATTATTATTATTATTTTTAATTATTCATACAAAGTTGTATAATGAAAATTATTATTATTTATTTATTCAAGCGTATTCAATTCGATATAATTTAACGTAATACAGCTATCTGGAAATACAATAAATTTTTCAAATTATGTTGTAACATCGTGGTGAAAATTGAAAAGATATTAAAGATTCATCGTGTATTAATATTCAATATTTTATATTTGCGACGGCAAATTTTTAATATTTCACTTAACATTTCATTAATATTTCCCCTGGACCTTATATAATTTATCTCTAAAAATAAAATATTTTATTTATTTTACTTTATTAAAAATGCATTTTTATGTAATTATGACATGTAATTATAATATACGAGAGAGATTGTATATTAAGTGAATGCAAAAATTCTGTTGGTTTTATAGAATGAAAATTATAATAAATGTAAGAGTTTCATTTATCTTTTATTTGTCTACATATTACCCATTTAATTTTATGACTTTTTCCATTCATTTTATATAAGTTAATACCGCTTATAATAAAATATTTTTCAATCCTTTAAAGTCCGGGAAATGTCTTCGGAATGAAATTTAAATTTAACAAAAAATTTTTGCGAAGAAAATTAAGACAATTAACGAAGAAATTGTTAAGATAAGAAAATCACTCTCCTATAATAATTATCTTAATTTCTAATTTAAAACCCATCGTAATCATTAAAATAAAACAAGATCATAATTCAAAGATTATCGCATTAACGTGATCAAAATTAATATCTCGAAGTATTTACCAAAAAATTAAATAAATCTTACAACAAGAAACTATTAAATTTAAAACTATTAAATTCATTGTTAAATATATATTCATTATTTGACAAATTATTTCTCAAACCTCATCAAAATATCTTCGAGAGAAATTTTCAATCCTAATATTTATCATTAACTTATAAAAAAATAATAATCAACTGTAACTTCGGAATATCGTTAATAAGAGCACACCCTGTATGCATCCAAGAAACCTGCACGTACGCTGGGATTCGGGCGATGGGCGAGAAACGGGAATTTTCGATTAATCTGTAGGCAGAGAGAACAAACACAGATCCGGTTTTGTAACCGAAAACGTTAACAACCGACTCGTAAAACACGTCACTTCGTCCACCCCGGGGATTAAACGCGTCTCGTACAGGAAGTTACATTCGGCGAATCCTTAATTCGCGAACAGGGGTCCATCGTGATTCGCGTGCGTCCCGAGATAACCACCGGATACCCGGTGCTAATTGAGCGATAGTCTTCGCCGATATTTATAATACCCTTAATGCCCTCCTCGCCCTCCCATTCCTCTTCCTCCGCCGCTATTCGTTCCACTAAGTCCTTTGGAAGTGGTTTTCTTGGAAAGACAGAAGTGCTTTTCCTCTCGAGTATTCTTGAAATAATTTAAGACCGAAGGCGAATTTATATTTCGATTTTATTATATTATACGGGCCCTCGAATTTTTGCCCGGTTTCTGAACCATTGTCGGGATCTGGAATGTGCTGCGCGTATTATAATTTTAAACGATGTCATCACGTACGTGAATGAATTACGTTACGTTAAGGTGTTTATATAATCGAACGGAAATGAAAGTTGCAAGAGTTAAAGGAGAATGTCTTGGATTAAAAAAGAACTTCATTTAGACAGGGATGACGATCAAAGTGATATTTTTAATCTATGTCATGAGAGGATAATTCGAGTTAAATTCTTTCTTTTTTTTTTGATTTGTACAAGATGGAGGGAAGAATTTCTTCAAGTGACATTAGAAATAATAGATTTCTAAAATTCGTACTTTCTTTATTTAAATAGGTAAAAATATCAATTTGAAACATTTCCTTTTTCTTCTACACAATGAATAGTTCAACAGATACTTTATTTCAAATGGAATTCTTTTAACACTATTTTTTTATATTTTAAATTATAAAAATAGCATGCAAATACAATAATAAAATTAACAAGTTTTCGTTGCAACGTCGTGCTGTATTTTTCAATAGAATCCTCCTCGTTGAATTTTTCAATCTGTAGTTTAAAGAAGGACGCGGTTCTTCTTTCGTAATCGAGGCATCGTCGGAATACCAAATGGCAAGTTTATAATCCGCGATGAAATTCTCCCCGTCTCCGGTTACAATTACATTCTCGAAAACGTTACAATAACCGATGTAGAAATAAGGAGGAATAACAGGAACAGAGTGTAGGAATGTGTAACTCTTTCGCCATCGGAGGAATTTCGTTCGAGGGAGTGAAAATGGCACGGTTGAACAAAAGGGCGAGATATTTTATTTTGTTATTCCTTCTCATCCAAACGAAACAAACGAACAGATAAATAATTCAGATGTAAATGTTCGTGCATCAACGTTATAAATTCTATTTTTCCAATGACAGAAATTTAATTTTTGTTACCACTTTATCTTTCTGGATAATTCCTTAAAAATCGGATACAAGAGAAGAATTATAAGAATGAAAATGTAATTTTTATATATTTTCTCAGATATTCAGAAATATCGATATACGATGTAATTCCGCGAAATTACTTTTATCTCTGTATAGATAGATTTCTCTTCTTCCAAGAATAAATGGAATAAACTTTTTCAAATTCTTTTCGATCCTAAATCCAAGGACAAAACTATCTGAGAATTATTTCTCAGATATCTGAAGCAAAGATTTACTCATCACACGATCGTTCTCAACTCAAATTCATTCATTTGTCGAAAAAAAAGAAGCGATCTCTCGTCGAAATTCACATCACGATGACGTTTGTTTCAAAATTATTCCAATCATCTTTTCGCAAAGCAATTTACGATACCACCTCCTCTTGTGCGATAAGGAAAAAAGATTGCCCAAAGGGAACGAAAGAAAGGGATGAAAAGAGAGGAGAGAAATAACCATACGGGGCAAAGTGTCGTCCCTTTAACAGTGGAAAAATGAATTCCAACGTTTACAAATCGCTCTTGGTCGCGCTGCGACTTGATTGGAGGGAGTCGAATTATATTAACCGGGAATAAAACACAGAGAGAGAGGAAGGAGGCGCGAGATAGAGGAAGAGCGAAACGAAAATACGGATCGGCGAGGCGAAATTATAAATTCTAATTTCGCGCACTCGCGACGATGTATTTACCCGGCTTTCAGCCCGTTTTAATGAAAGCAAACAACGATTTTTCAGCGAACGGGCCAAAAGGAAATTCGTCAACGCTCCGCGTAAATAATAACGTTACTTCAAAGCTTTGGGATCGGCATTCTTCAACTGGAACTAGAGAGGCCCATTTTCGGATTCTGGAAAAGATGGATCCGGGAGGGGCGAAGTAAAATTAATTAAACGCGTTAGAAGGTTAAAAAAGAAGATGATACAGCTTTGATAGAAAAAATTGGGACCATTCTTTAATAAATTATTATCTTTTTATTTCTTACTATCGAGACAGAATGTATGGTGCGTATATCACACTAATTGTGACATTTTAACTGATTTAAAAAAATTCTGAATATTTGGTAATGCAATCCAAGAAAAAGGAAGAATAACCTTTTCGAATTTTTAATTCCATTAATAACAGAGAGATATTTTTTTCGACGATTAATTTATTCTCTAATTTAGAAAATTTAACAAAGATCACATACAATTATCTTCGTAAGGACAAACAATAATAATTAAACTTAAAATGTTTAAACGTACATTCACCCGAAGAGGATGAGATTTTTGAACACGAAAGACGTTGGAAATTGCGAGTGCGATCCTGATTTTTTCGATTTTAGAAAGAGAAACAAAAAGAAGAGAATAAAAAAAAAAAGAAAATCCGCTGAAAAAGGAAAAAGGAGGGGTCGAATCGAAGCCATTGGGCAAAATTTCCCGTTGCGGCAGTTTCTGGCTCACAGGGAAGGGTTGTCGCGTTTACGATGGCACGCACACACACACACACACGCGCGCGCACACACATCGGATCGGTGGCCCATTCCCCGGGAATGAAAAACGTAGCCGTAGCGAAAGGCGGCGATCGGGAAAGAAAAGGGGGGGACCCGAATCGACGAAACGTCGAATTGAGCACCGCCCTAATCGTGTCGAGATCTGGTCCTATGGTGTGATGCACGTGGGTATATGGCGTACTTAGTCGACAGGGAACGAGAGATCAACGCGTGGAGGAGGTAGAGAGATACACGCGGGGAGTGGAGGGGGGGACTTGGACGATGCGCGCGCGATAGACGAGGAGAAAGGAACGAGCGAGAGAGAGAGAGAGATAGAGAGAGCGGTGGAGGATGAGATCGTGGGTGAACGAAGGAGGGTGGGCGAGAGGGAGGAGGGGTTGGATCCGAGTGAATGAGAGTCCTGATGGTAGGATGAAGGAGGCAGGATACGAAGAGGAGGGTAGGATTGAAAGGAGATAGGGAGAGGAGAGAGGGAGAGAGAGAGAGAGATTGCTGCTGACGGTGGTCGAGAGAGTCGATCGAGCGTGGGTTGCGGGGCTGGCTAATGCGAATATGCTGTCGCCCAGATAGAAAGAGATACCCGATAGCGAATCTGTGTCCGACACGGATGTCGAATTAGCTTGGATTTAGGTTGCCCGGGGAACTGACAAATAGTTATTGCTTGATTAGGTGCCGGTACTACCGGCACCTACCATACCGGCGCAACCGGCACCCCTTGTCCTCCTTTTCCACCGCGCTCCGATCGCCCATTTTTTTTCTTTTCCCTTCTTTTTTTTTCTTCCTTTTCCTCCTTCTCTTCCTCTTCCTCTTCTTCTTCTTCTTCTTCTTCTTCTTTGGCCGAGGAGGGTTGCCTCGGGGTAGTTTATCACCGGGAAAGGAATACGATCACGAGGGGTTTTTTTTTTTTTTTTGGAGAAAGGGGACGAGAAAGGTTTGTCAGGCTTGAATGGAATCTTTCGTTGTTAATGTAAGTCGTATGGAGGGATTGTTTGGGTTTTGACCGTCTCACGATCGTATCCAACTTTTCCTCGAAGGAGCGAGCGCTCCCTCCCCTCCCTTGCTTCCGTTTAGAAATGGGCGCATCGAATCGTACGATGTTTGTTATCCTCGTCTATTCTCTCTTTCGGAACTCGAATCATCCGATGAACTACTTACCTACCCACGGGCGAAAAAAAGTTTCGACGTTAAAAATTTCCTTTTTTTCTTTTTTTTTTTTTTTTGCTGCTTCGAACGGAATTGTAATTAAGCGAGTCAACTGTGGCAAATGCATTTACGAGGCGGAGAATAGAGGAATTTAATATTTTAAAATAACCGTGGGTACACACGGATGCGTATGGGAGCACAGGAGGCGCGCTTTCAACGAATTTATTTTAATTTCGCGCGGACCCCGCGTATCACTCTCCGCGTATTTAGCCGAATATCGAAAATCCATAGGCCGGGAATATCGTTAAACGTACGTTGTAAACAACTTTAAAAAATATTAATAAACTGATAAAAAGCGTCGCGACCCGCGGAAAAATAATCAACGCTAATTGAAGCGTGTAGCTGTGATGATGCGGAAAAACAATGCGACCAATACGCGTCGAGCGCCGCCGTATACACACGTATACACAGACACACACACACACGGAGCCTCAGGCATATGAGATGGGCGGACGCGCGTGCGTGGCATCGATTAAAAATTAATCATCCCAATTACACAAGCTTTTTCCGCGGCGGCCGCGTGTGCGAACCGGCGTTCGTTATTGTAATTGAATCTCGAAAAATTCAATGCATCGAATATCACTGTCCGTAATACAAATCAAACTTTATACGCACCAGATTTATGACATTTATGATATCATTATTATTACACATTTTCATTATTGCTCGCTACTGAATACCCTTATTCCGCGATTCGTATTGTATTGAGGAAATTGAATAGAAAATAAGCGAAAATGCGGGATAAAAAAGGAGTGGAAAGAAGGAAAGAGAGAAAGGAGAAAAAAACGTGGGCGAGGAGGGAAAGAAAAAATAAAAACAATGGAAAACATTCTCCACCGCTCGGTGTATTATTTATTATATATATATATGAAACGAGCAAATAATGCGTCGAAATTTTCAATTTTCAATTCCTCCCTCTCTCTCTCTCTTTCTCGTTTTTACAACTTATTCCCCGATATGGCCGTATTCGATCAACAACCACAGCAACGTATCCCTTCCCATTTTTCCACTTCGCCCGTAACTTTTTTCCACTTAATTAGCAGAATTATTCCAATTTAAATTTTACCACTCGCGTGAATATTCAGGATGAATTTCCCTGTTTCCATTCCCCCCCCCCCTTCCATTTTTTATTATACTACACACGCGTGTTGTTATTCTTTCTTTCATTCCGATTCATTAAATATCCTGTAATTATCGCTGTGCTCGCAGCGAGTCACCCACTTCCCCATTCCTCCCCCGTGAAGGGGTGAAAGGAGAGAGCGTAACGGGGTGACGGATCATAGGTATGGACGGGAAGTAGAAAAATTAATAATGGTAATAACTCTTTTCCGTGTCACGTGTCGCGGGAGCAACTGTTGAGGCCAAATGTCGTTCTCCAATCAGGGATCGGTGGCGTGGCTGTGTCAACCCCGGTAATAGGCCTTTCTGAAACAGTGGCCGTCGTGAGGAATGGATCGTACGTGGGCCGATTGGGGGAGGGAAAGAGATTATAGAAGGGTGGGGTTCCATTTTCGGCGACTTTATTTAAATTAAAAGAAAAGATTCTTGGAAAATTTTTTTTTCTCTCAACATGTTTGAAAGAAAATATTTGTTAATCGAGGATATGAAGATACGTTAAAGTTTGTTGAGATTATATATTTGAGAGACTTAGAACAGTTTAATTAAAGACTTTGTACTTTAATGATAATTTATAGTAGAAGAAAAAAATTAAAAGTATCACGATTGAGATTCTCGTTTTATTTTCATAATCAGTTTCCTTTTTACTTTTTGAGACTGTTAAATACAATTGACAGATGTTAAGTTTAATTGCAGGGAATATTTAAAATCTAAAATTCTTAATTGTTTTCTTTTGGACATCGATTATCGTATTAACCTAAATTTATGAGCTGTCTGTCTCTAGTTTAATTAAAATTCCACGGTAAAGTAAACAAGTTATTATTTAAAAAAATTCTCATTTAAAGGTATTATAAGTTTCTGATATTGATCTCTCGTGTAAATCAATATAAATTATAGCTTCGAATAATTGTTATTAAATAGGTTGAATTATTCATAGTTTTTACTTCGCTTCTTCGAAATACGAATTTATACACATATTATCGTCCCATAACAACAACAACGAGCAATTCGAATTTTATGTATTTTTAAGCAGTAAACAATAATAAATAGTAATTATTGAGTCGATAAATCAATTTATCCCAAAATGTCAAAAAGATAATTATTTTGCGTCAATGATGAACAATAAAATATATAATTTATCGATTTATTGTCATTTTATTAATCAAATATGACAAAATGGAAAATTTTCTGTGGACGATCGAAAAGCGATGTTGATCCTTTGCATTAAAATTACACGGGATAATAATAAAATGATAAAATCCGCAATGTATCATTCAATCTTGGTTCGATTTACTTATAAAAAATAAAAAAAGGAAAGATTACAACCCATAACAACGATATTTTCATTTATTATTACAGTCAAACAAGGTACAAAAATAAATAAAGTTCCCTCCGTTCCCAAGATCCTCGATCGATTCACGGAGGTTAAACGGGGAATTAAGAACGGTCACCTTCTCCCTCCTCTCCCCCTCCTTCCACCGGTTATAGAGGTTAACGAGACCAAGGGGGACGGCTGATCGAAAGATTTTATTTGTTAAATTACGCGCAATTAATGATTAATCCGTTCGTTAACGGCAAACAGGAGCGTAATTGCTAATTACAAATTAATTTAGTCGGCGGGCTTACGGTGCGCGTACACGGCAGACGTAATTCGAAATTAATTACTATATGATCCGTGATTTAAATTTATAATCCTATTCGGCGGCCATTGTAATTTCCGAGTTATTACCGTTTACTGTCCCAATTTCTGATCGAGCATACCGCCATTAATATATTCATCCCTTGTCCACGCGAACCGGCAAAATTAGGGATTTCTTTGCCCGAGAGCTGTTGTTCTCACGCGCAAATTTTGATCATATTTATATTCCACTTCGGAAAAGAAAGGAATGATAATCCTTTGGTTTTTTAAAATTTAATTCGTAAACTATTTTATAAATTTTCGTTTAGATAAGAAAAAAGATTGATAAAATTGATCTATCTTTGATCCAAGTAATCTAGCGTGAGAATTTATTTCTGTAAAAAATTTCTGAAATTCCTACTCTCTTATTTCTGATTCAAAGCTCTTGCGATATCGTTTAACGAGGCTTGCGTGGCCCCCCAAGGGGCCGCATTATCCTCCATTATGTAGAGCTGTTATACGAGGACGCATAATTTCCGAATCTTTTAATTCGTATTTAATTAATTCATATATCCCATGAACGTATAATTTAATAGATTATTTTATAGATATTTATATAATTTATACTTGAATCTGTTTGTTATATATAAATATGAAAACAATACATAATCGCACATGTGTATCCATTCACAAATTTTCTCGTCACCGCGTATATACAGATTTTTCTAACCCTGTTGTGAAACACGACATACAGGACAAGAAAAAAAAAAGAAAGAAAGAAAGAATCGAAAAAATAGTAGAACCGAGCAGAGAAGCTATAACGTATACACAACTGGAAAGCTGGAACGACAAACGCGACAACGGCGCGAAATCTCCCCCCTCCCGTTATAAAATAACAACCGTGAAAATTTGTCCACGATGTTAATAAAACTCGCGAGAGCGAGATGGCATCAAAAGTATCGTCTCGCGCTCTTCTATCCTTCCGATCTCCAAAACCGAACCGACCGACTAACCAAAAAACGAGAGAGAGAGAGAGAGAGAGAAAAAAGAGCCGAAAGAAATTTTCTCTCTCTCTTTTTTTTTTTTCGAATAACCGATCCTCGACTAGAGAACAGAGAGAGGAATCGATAGAGTTACGAGGATCGAAGTCATGCCGTCATTTTTAAAACCAACCCCATAGGCCGGTCGATTCCATGCATGTCTGAGTGGTGTCCTACAAGTAATGATCACCGGATTACCAGAATTTCCCATGTGCCGGCCGCCGTGTATCTCATCAGTCAGCGGAACTTCTCGTTCGGGGATCGATAACGAAGGGCGAACGAACGAACGAACGAACGAGATCGAGTCCGATCCCGTGTTACCTGAAGCCATTCCGGGAATCGTTTGTTCGCCGAATTAACATATAAATTAGGCCTCGGCCGGCCACCCGTGCATCGCGAACTCGTACGCCTCTCTTACATCTACGGCGTTGCAATGCTCGTGTGTATTCGATCCGTATGTATTTTCAATTATTTCCGTGTGTCTTGGCCGGAGATCGGTGATGGATTTCGATTAGTTGCGGATAGAACAAGGAAGCCTATTCGTCTCGTCAGGAAATGACAAGTTTTAACGTATCGTTGAGTTGTTTTTCAAGTTTCGAAGGAGGATTGAAAGTTTGTTGATTTTTGATCGAATTTAATAATTTTTCTTCGTGGGTTAAATTATTTATTTAATTCATTCTGATGTGAATGTTTCGAGTATAGTCGATTGATAAATTATGAAGATTTCAAAATAAAGGAAATTTTTGCTTGAAATTATCTTTAGAACTCTTCGATTAATTGATGTTTATATATTTATATTTTTTGATAGATAGTTTCTTTTTTCTAAAGAAGCAGAAAAATTTAATTATAAGAATAATATAATATGATACATATATATATAAGGGAAGATTTAATTTTTTCGAAACAGAACGAGTATTCTCGTTTAATTGGAATTTTTTTCTATTTTTCTATTCGTGCAAAAAAAAAAAATATGTGAAATAAGAGTTTCAATAATTAGATTTCAATAATCTTGAGACAGGAAATATATCTTATAATAATAAGTTCATTTTAACAGTTTCCTAGATTCAATTTGAGAGAATTTTTTTTATACGATTCCGTTTGCGAAGATGTTGCAATATAATTTGTTTAAGAAATAATTTTTACGATCGTTTTTAATTTTTCTCTTTCTCTTTTTTTTTTTTTACTTCTTTTTTTTTGTTTCATTTTTTTAAAAGGAGATCCAGAAGAGGATGTTTAAACGTTCCATCATCGGAATAGCAGAATTTAATATCTTTTAGCGCGCAAACCGATGTTTTTCTTCGTGTATTTTTATATTTTAGGTGTTGAATAAATATTAACCGAAGGATATTAAAAACACGTATTCCCATTTTTACTGCCTCAATTGTAACAAAATATTTGTTTCGCTTTAAAAAAAAAAAAAGGAAAAAAAAAAAAAAAAGGGAAGGAAAAAATACGCGACGCACGCACGTATTTATTTTCATTCGAATATTAGCCATGAAGATACAGATAATATCGTATCATTTCCTGATATTTGTAAAATATATCCGCATGAAAATTTCCAGAGCTTTCGAATTATCTCGTTTTATTCCCGATAAATTAACCATATATTCGACAAAAATATAATGCGTATCAAAGACCTTTCTTTCATTCCATCCAGTGTTTTTTCCTTGTTTTTAATGTCGCATCATTCGTTGCCAAAGTATGAAGAATTTGAAACTTGGTTGTATAAATGATTGGTGTCACGAAATATTAATACAATGGAATCTTTAATATTCAAAGACTTGTTATCTGAACGTTCTAGCATAGGCTGAATATTATATTTTGATATTTTACAATTATATTGTTTTAATAGAATTGTAGCATTCTGTATTCGAGATATCTTTAAGACGAGTAAAAAATTATTTGAGAGATTGGAAAGAATATGTAAGGAAAGTAATAAATTATTATTGTATTTTAAACTTTACCAATTAAGAAATTGGTTTAAAGTTAAAAATCAAGGTAAGGAATTTGTTAATTTGGAATAGAAAAAGGCATTTTAAATTATCTTCATCTTACAAAATTAAAAAAAATACTAAAATTTATTCTTCATTGTTACAGCATAATTAGAAGTTATTCGTTATTTCAAATTAACTTTATCTTCAAAATTTTCGAATAAACAAATCTCACATGTGTCACATTTTATATTCTGAAAATATTTGGAAAATTCGCACGAAATAAATTTCAAAATAAAATTAAAATGCAAATGAATAGAATTAAATGATTTCAACGGCTGAAAAAACTTTTGAAAATTGACGTCCTTCTGTAAAATTAAATCAGAGATATTAAAATTACAGTTTTTGCAAATGTCATTGATCAACAAGCCTATTCGCTTTTACTATTTACAATGTCACAAATTCGTTAAATAACGTTTAATAACTTTTCAGATATCTCTATTCCAAATTACCAACAGTATTTCAAATATATATATAATTAATTCAAATTTACAACAATAAAGTACGAAGATATGCCTTTATCTTTCTTATCATTTATGATAATAAAAAGTATATTAATTACAAAATAATTTAAAAAAATAAATAAAATATAACTAATCTTCAATTTTAAAAATTAAAAAATTCTTCCATATATTACTCCTCTCAATTATTATTATTATTCCCATAATCTCTTCGAAATGCGAATAATATAATATTGGCAAGAAACAGGGAAATATATATTCCACAAAAATTCCTTTAAAACTCGAAACACCCAACTGTCTCCCCTATTATTTCAAATACTAGAGGTTCCCCTGTATATATTTCAGCCATGCGCATCAAAGAGGCCGAGGTATGCAAATCCTCCTATTGTGCCTAATCAGATTATTCGTCGGTGTTTTGTAACCTTTGATTCGGCGATTGCTCGATTCAGAAATATCGCGCGTGAATTACACGCCTTCGTCGTCGTTTCTCCTCTTTTTTTTTTCCTTTCTCTCTTTCTCTTTTTACACATATTTTTTTTTATGAGCCACCTTTGTAGCTCTGTAACCGCATTCGCCGACCGTGATTTAATATGGAAATACCAGAATACACGCTATAAAACTGATCTTCTATTACTGCCGCAACTTCACTCTCATTTTTGATGCTCTGTGTAAAACTTCAAATAATACCGGCCATTCGTGAAACTATCCATCGAACGAGTTTCTCTTTTTCTTTTCTCTCTCTCTCTCTCTCTCTCTTTCTCGCTTGTAAAATCATGCCTGGGATTTTCATTCGTATCTCCATTCCCCTGTTCGGCTACCAATAAAATTCTAATTAACCGTATTAACAGAGAATTAACACACACCCTGCGTTCTTTTTTTTTCGATCAATTTTTTTTCCGGATATTTATCCGTAATTGCGGGAATTAACATTCTATCTCTCAAATATTTGTTGACATTTTTTTTATTTGTCGGTGGAATTATACAAATTTTTTTCTTATTTAAATAATTGTAGAAATGTATTTTAAACTAATTTATATAATAACGTTTGTTAAAGAGATGTATGTAAAAAAAGATTTATTTTTAATAAGTTTTTTTACTTGATAAATATATTTGAAATTTGTATTGAATGAATTTGTATTTTTTTGTATTTTTCTTAATTTTTGGTTATTTTATTTTATATTCATAAAATAGATTTGTCTGTTAATTTTTTTTCGAATTGATATAGTATGTTTTTTCAAATGCAAAAATAAATTTGTCTTGCGTCTAATTGCAAACTATTTAATTTACATTTTGTTTCTAATCTTAGTTTACAATTTTAAAAAGAATTTTAAATGGAAATTTAATGGAATAAATGGAATAGTAAATCATTTCAAACGTTTTATCTTATCGAACAAAAAAATAACACAATTTTTCTATTACATATCTAAAATATATGTATATAAATTTTACAAATATTCCAAAAATACATTTTCTATCGAATAAATTAGATTCTCTTTATATTTTCTTCTCTTTTTAATTTTCTTTGAATTTGAATGAAAGAATTAATTCTTCTTCCCAATTAATTAAAAAATTTTAATTGAAATTTCCCAAGAATCTTGTTAAGTATAATTCTAATTAAAATCTTTTTCAGAAAGAAATAATCTTTGGTATTTAATATATCGATTAAAATTTTCCAAGAACCTTATTACGTTTAGATAATTGTAATGAGAATCAATTTCAAAAAGGAACAGAATCTTTGGTATTTAATATCGATTTAAATTTTCAAACAATCTCATCACGTATTACGGGATCGAAAAATTTTTGACGATATATTTGAAAAGTCATTAAAAAATATCGTGCATTGATTCATTTTCATTTTCAATTAAATCAACTAATTGTATTTGAATTATATAAAATACATTCTAAAAAGAAACAAAATCTTTATAATAATAATTTTAGAATATATTATAATAAGAATTTTCCATCAATATTATTATCCCTCTAAAAAAAAAATATCTATAATTAATAAAAGATTGCTTTGATTGCCAAATTATCAATTATCCCTCTTATCTCAAGAACAAAATACTCAACAATCTTTGTTCACGATAATGATCTTATCAATTTCAATACGTGGAATACTCGAAAAAGAGATCGTTTTTATTTAACAACTAATATCACTCATCTGATCAAAATCATTTCATTCTCAAGAAACAAACAAAAAAAAAAATTAGTAAAAGATTGCTTTGATTGCCAAATTATCAATTATCCCTCTTATCTCAACTTATCTTATCAGGACAAAATATTTAACAATTTTTTTTCATGATGATGATCTTATCAATTTCAATATCTGGAAAAAGAGATCGTTTTCATTTAATAACAACTAATATCACTCATCTGATCAAAATCATTTCATTCTCAAGAAACAAACAAAAAAAAAATTAGTAAAAGATTGCCAAATTATCAATTATCCCTCTTATCTCAACTTATCTTATCAGGACAAAATATTTAACAATTTTTGTTCATGATGATGATCTTACCAATTTCAATATCTGAGATCGTTTTCATTTAATAACAACTAATATCACTCATCTGATCAAGATCATTTCATTCTCAAGAAACAAACAAAAAAAAAATAATAATAATAATCCCCTACACATAGCATGTAATTGCAAGAAATTCACTTTCGTTGGTAAATTTTCGTAGATCGGGAACAGGAATAAATCCCTAATATTCCCTCCATTACGTTCGAAGCAAGGGCCGACATTCACCGGCGAACCGTCAGTTCATTTAGCTTGCCCGGCCATCAATAGATAGTGTGTAACGAACGTGTAACGTAAAGTTTCCATCATGTTGCACAAAGCACACGCGTGTATGCGGAACCGCCGTTGCGGTAAAGCAGTGCGGTTCGTATCCCTATATGTCATATTAGCCTAAAAGGTTAACCCCGACTGTTTTACGAGGTCTACGTTCCCGCCTGCCTCGTCGATAAATAAATCCTCGTGATTGCTCGGTTAATTGTAAATAGAAACTCCATGATATTGTATATATATATATATATTATAGAGAGATATATATATATATATTTTGCACAATGGCGTGCGCGGTGCGGCCGACCGGAGCGCGTAATTAAAAGGCGAATATCGCGAATTCTCGCGAACTCGCGGTCACTTTGACCGTATTCCGAAATTAATGTGGAAGTGATTATGAAGGGCCGTGATCCTGGACAGAAATGAAACGCGAAATGAAGGGGAAAGCGCGAGTGGATTTAAAAGTGAATCGTTGCCGAATTTTTTTTTTTTTTTTTTTCGAAGGCGAACGATTTTCGAAACGTGGATTGAAAAGTTTGAAAATTGAGATAAAAGGTTAGTCGATTCGAAGATTCGAAGAAATTTGAATTATATTTTATTAGAAAATTAGAAAGGATCTTGATAATTGGAAATTAAATTGATTAATTGAATTATTTCATCGTCATTTATGGAATTTCGAGAATATAAATATTCAGAAAAATATTTTTAAACTCGTTTCAAATATGTACAAAATTCTGTATCCAAACCAAGTTCACCCAGCTTATCTAACAATAAATTGCATCGCCACCGATTCATTTGCGTCAATCAAAATTCGTTGCAGCCACAGGTCGGTCAGTCGATCGGTCAAGCGAAATCTGTAGGCCTGTATCGTTTGTACACCTGGTCCCAATTATTGCGACAATAATTTCGAACGTAAATTTCGAAGAGATATAAAACGTCATTCCTCCCCACTGATCGTATCCAAAAACAGATATCTCTATATATAATCGAATCTCGCTGTGTAATAATATTACTAATCGATGGGTTTGTAAAAAAAAAAAAAAAAAAGATGGAACGATAAGATGTACGTATACACTTTTTTTAGTAGTTCAATTTATCCCCCAATTTTTTTCGAGAAAAATGAAATTTTGAATAGATCCAATTCGTTCTTTTTTTTTTTTTTTTTTTTTTAGTGCCATCGATAAGATCGATCGTGTTCGCCTGTTTGAATCGACCCTATGAAAATTTTTACGTCCTATCGGCTTTGTTGCCATTTACTTTCGAAACTATCCTCCATCAACGGGATTAATTTTATTTCTCCTCCTCTCCTCCCCCTCCTTCTTTTTTGTTTGCCCTCCGCGTCCAAATCGATCCTGGAAAAAGTCGATTTTTATTCGCTCTCATAAATTTGTATCCCGCCTTTACGATCTTTTGGAACTTTTGGAAAAGGTCCTATATTCGATCCCAGACTTCGTTCGAATTCGTTATTATTACGCAGAGCGGGTAATATCCACGTCAATCCTTTCGAACTCTTGGTCCTCGGGAAAATGTTTGTTCCTTTCGTCCCCTTCCCCCCTCATGCCACTATCTTTTCATAGCCAAGTATCGTCTCATTAACGATAGTATCGGTTTACCTACGTTTAACAAACAAGTGTCTAATGAAGCCGCTCCGGTTGCGAGGCCGGTGTATTTCACGTCGTGTATCTAATTTAGAAGGTATTCAGAGAGTCCGAGATCGCGATGATTAGGTAACACGCTTGTGCTTATTCTGGGAGAACGGTCTACGTTTTCACTGTAAACTCGATCCTTACGTCACGATGCGTGCAATATGCGAAATACATAAATGAAACACCGAATATTTCTTCCCGTATTTATTCATTGTTCCTCTTCCTTTATCGTTCGAAACGATGACAGAAGAGAAATGATCCAAGAATTTGTGAATACGTATCCTGATAATGCTATTTAAAATTTATAAGTGTACAATATCAGGAAATGAATGATATATTTACGATTCAATCTCTTTTTTCTCTCCTTTCACTCATTATTTCTTTATATTTGATAAATTAAGAAGGGAAGATATTTCGAACATTTTTCCGAAGATTGTCCTCGAATCTCAATTTCATCTTTTACCCATGGAAAACTAGTTTCGAAACAACGATGAAATAAAATATAATAGTCCCTCTAAAAGATAAGGGAAGAAATACGAGAAAAGGAATACTACCATTCAATTTCAATTGTCAATGACAATGATTATCAGGAAGATAGAAGAAGATATCTTGATACAATGATAATTTTCAAAAAAAGACACAAACATGATATATGATACATCCCTTCCTTATTATTAAAAAAGGAAAGGAACCAATTTATCCAAATTATAGATACGAGGAAAGAAATTACTTTCCGCTTCTTAGAAAATAGAAAACACGAGAGAATCTCGAAAGAAAGGAGATAGACACTGAGAAGAAAAAAAGGAGGGGAGATGGGTAACGCCATTAATCGCGATATATATTCTCAGGGAGAGCGGGCGTGATTTGGGCAGGGGTGCGGTGTCAGTGGGTGCGGGCACGCGGAATCGATGGAGCGCGGAATCGGTCGCGGAGTACCGACCAATTAGTCGGCCGATGATTGGCGCGTGTAAACCGAAACGATGACGTCGCTGGCGAACCAACGACCGACGCCCTCGCCGTTCGTAAACCGGCCGGGACCGTACCGGCTACCTATCGGTCTCTCTACCTGCCTCCACCACTCTATAACACGCACACGCGCACACATACGTGGGAGAAAGCGGAGCACGCGCGGCCACGAACACACGGAGGCGAGCGAGCCACCACCACGAGCGCCGTCAAATATCCGTGTGGACGGTTACAGGCCGGACTAATGGAATTGATTAAAATGTGTTCGATCAACCGAACCGCGGGCCCACCCCTGACCATCCGCCTAGCGTGTTCACCTAGCTACCGCCTCTATCTCTCTACCGTCCACCCTCCTGCTCCTCCTCCCTGTCCTCTGGTAGCTGACCCTAGAACCAGCGGGGCGCAATCGAATATTTGCGTTTAGGTAGAGCCACGTCGACGCGGAAAATGCTATCTTTGTCAATTAATTCAACCTGTTGTCGCTGGCCGATCGACGTGCTTGCTCTCGCTCGCTCGTCTCTGTGTGGCGGCCCCTACGGTCTCTGCGCGGCAGGACCGCCTGCCCTCTGTACTCTCCGGACTACGATCGGGAAAATTGGCGGTTTTGCGGTCACCGTCCAACGGGAAAGGATCCACGGGTGGAAAATTTGTTTTTCGCGAGAATGCTCGCGATATGTACTTTCTATAGCTGTTTCGGTTTCCCGATTTTGTTTTCTTCCTGATTTGCTTTGATTTTTGACTCGGTGTTTGGCTTGGTTGCTAGTTGTTATGTTGTCTTGTTCGCGGATATAAAGTATATGGATAAATTTGAGATACATTATCTTTTCTGTTACAGCGTTTGAGAAAGAATTTAATATTAGAATAATATTTTATCACGTTTTCGATATAAAAGAGATATTTTTCAATGATGATTCTCTTTCTCTAATCAAATATTATATGTATTTTGAAATCGGAATATTTTTCACGATATTTTTTTAATATTGTCAATTTATTTTTATTAATTTCTTTTTTTTTTAATGAATGAAAGAAAAGATTGATCAAAAAATTTACTTATTGTATACAAAATAATACAACAAACAATATAAATATTCCTTGATCCATTTTAATCCTTATGTAACTTTATAAACTACTAGAAGATTTTTAATTTAGAAAAGAATTAGTAATTGGATTAAAATGCTTTGAGGTTCAAGCATTAATTCTTCCCAAATATTTTGATATATCAGACTCTTTATCCAAAAACATTTAGCAACTTTGCAAGATAGTTCTATTTCCATCATTCTTCCAAAAATATCCCCAATTTCCACCGTCTATATCAATTTTAACTCGATTAAGCTCAAACAAGAACAAAATAGGGAACAAAATACATCTACCTATCTATAAAAATAGAGAACAAATTGGGTGAAACATAGTCAATCCTAGATCCTTCAATCGTCATTATCCTATCTATTCACTTATATCAATTTTAACCAGATCAAGCTCAAACAAGATAACAGAAAACAAATTGGGTTAACATAGTCAATGGATCCTTCAATTGTCCTACTTATATCAATTTTAATTCGATCAACAAACAAGAGCAAAATATAAAATATAAAATATACAATATAAAATATATCTACCTATCTATAAAAACAAATTGGGTGAAACATGGTCAATGGATCCTTCATTATCCTACCTATCCACCTATATCAATTTTAACTCGATCAAACAAGAACAAAATACCTACCTATCTATAAAAACAGGAAACAAATTGGATGAAACATACTCAATGGATCCTTCAATCGTCATTATTCTACCTATATCAATTTTAATTCGATCAACAAACAAGAACAAAATAGAAAGCAAAATACCTATCTATCTATAAAAACAGGGAACAAATTGGGTGAAACATAGTCAATGGATCCTTCATTATCCTACCTATTCATCTATATCAATTTTAATCAAACAAGAACAAAATAGAGAACAAAATACATCTATCTATCTATAAAAACAGGGAACAAATTGAGTGAAACATAGTCAATGGATTCTTCAATCGTCATTATCCTATTTATCACCTATATCAATTTTAACTCGATCAAACAAGAACAAAATAGAGAACAAATTGGGTGAAACATAGTCAATGGATCCTTCATTATCCTATTCACCTATATCAATTTTAATCAAACAAGAACAAAATAGAGAACAAAATACATCTATCTATCTAAAAAAACAGGGAACAAATTGGGTGAAACATAGTCAATGAATCTTTCATAATCCTATCACCTATATCAATTTTAACTCGATCAAACAAGAACAAAATAGAAAGCAAAATACCTATCTATCTATAAAAACAAGGAACAAATTGGGTGAAACATGGATCCTTGAATCGTCATTATCCTATCACCTATATCAATTCTAACCAGATCAAGTTGAAACACGCGAGAGCAAAAGGCGAGCACAATACCCGGGTAAGTATAAAAAGGAGGACAGAGAGGAGAGGGGGAGGGGGTGAACAGAGACGAGGAAGGTGAAAAATAAGGGAATAAATAAAACAGATGTCTCCAGTAAGGCAGGCCTTACCGAGTGTCGCTAATGAACTGGTCTTTCTCGTCTCTCTCGGTCCGACACGGCAACCCACTGTTCGCCTTCGTTCGCAGCTGTTCCCGGACAGTACCCGACCGGTCTTCATTATACTCGCCTCTCTGTCGTTAATTGCGCACACGCACCTACGTAAGCACGGTGTCGTGTCGTACCGGACGGGGAATTAACCCGATATCACGTGGACTCTCTCGCGCACGCGAGATAAATTTATGGCTGTTCCGCGTGCGTTGCCAAGATCGGGAGGGGGGGGGGGGGGCTCGCGGCGTGCACCGTTGCTCCTACTTTCGACGCGAAAAATTATCCGTCGAAGGAATCGAAGGAATTCTCGGATGTGTGCCGGCTCGTTCCTCTTCTTCTTTGTCACGGATACCTCCTCCTCCTCCTCTTCTCCTCCTTTCCGCTCGCCTGGATCTCCTTTCTTCGGCCTGGATCTCACAACTAGACAAGGAAATTGTATTCCAAGGATTAAGGAGAAGGAACGTGGAAACGTGTGGATTGGAGAGAATTGGAAAGGGTAAAATTTTGGGAGACGAGAATTGTTTATAAATATCGTTTTGTTATATTTTAAATATGTAGAATTTTTATTGTGAATTAAAGTTATTAGTTGACGGTTAGGTGATTAAAAATGATTTGTATACAAATAAAGAGATATTTTCGATTGAATTCGTATCGAAAGGAATTGAAATAGTAATAAGATATTATTGTACGCGGTAATATAATTTTTCGTAGCATTTTAATTGTGCAATAATTTTTTTTTTCAATTAAAATTGATTTTTCTTTAATCTTCTCGCGCATACGCGTGGACAAGATTATTACATAAACACAATGCATAATAAGAAAATTATTATTACATGGATCCCGTGCAGAGTTATAACCTTTATCCTTTATCCGGGAATGCCATCCATTCTCCGTTTTTCATTTCTTCGCTTCTCATTTTATATTTATAACGTAGATATTATTTGTCATCCACCGAAATTTCCGTGACACGGGATAATAGCCGGGTAAATAATATTTCTCGCATAAAAATCTTCGTGCACAAAATTTATCACTGAACGATTGCAACAATCTTTCCACTTTCTCCCCTTGCGATATTATAACCCATATAACGAATAATATTTTTTCCAAAAATTGTAAACAATCATGGATACAATCTATAAATCACGTATAATTATTCGAAAGGAAAAGAAGAGAAAGATCCTCCTTTCTTAATAATAAAAAAAAGTAAGAAGCCTAACCCTCTCCCTGTATCATTAACAGCTCCATAGCTCTAATAGATCTGGCTGACGTTCGCAAAAACTCGCGTGTACTCCACTACGGGGAGCCGAGTTCTGAAAAACGCGCGAAACCTCCGCCATCGAGCGTCGTAGATCGCGATCGACAACGCCATCTCGCGTTCACCGCCATTCACATGCCACGCGCAACAGGGTTTGTGATCGTCGGTGGCACGATTTATCTCTCCACTTCTCCAGTGCCAGTGGAGTAGTAAGTAAGTAAGTAAGCAAGTAAGAAAGCAAAGATCACGGGTGATCACGATTGAATCCGCGTGTTCGAGGCCGAAGTCGATCGGTGGCCGAGTCGAGACGCGGGGATTACAAATCGAGGTATCCAGTTTCAACCTGTTACGGCCGATTGAAAAATCCCGGCAGGAATTTCCTATCAATTAGGGACAGGTTTCCACGGCTAGCCGGCGTTGGAGGACGCTTTTTCCATCCCCCTTCGTCGCCTTTCCATACCTGTTTCTCTCATTTGTACAGTTAGCCGCGAATAAAGCGCCTGTCCCTTCTTATTTGCATTCCCACGGCTTCGAATTAATTTTACCGTTGGATTCGTACACTATCTGTGCTGATTGGCTATTTTGGGAATGAATGCCTTTTGCATAACTGCAGGCGAATTTCGACAGTTTTCTCGTTGTTGTTTAGAATTTTTTTTTTAAAAACGGCATCTTTTTCGCAGAGGAAGCGTTGTTTTTAATGTTTTATATAAAGCATTTTTATTAAAACGATCCTTTATCTGTTCGTCTGAAGTTATTTGTTCGAAAGAATGGATTCGGTGGATGCTAAGAAGTATTTGTTTAATTTAATGACACGTGTAATATGTAAATATTTCATCTTTTTAATCTACATAAAAGATCTTAATGAAATTTATTATTAGTTTTTTTTTTTTGCATAATATATCAATTCAAATTATACAGAATTTCACAAATGATACAAGCTTCGAAAAAAAAAATTTATTTTCAATTTATTCTTCTTCATCCCTTTACTATTGTCCATGAAATATAGGCCTAAATCAGGAAGGTTTATATTATACATAAATAAATTACTTTTCCTTTCCTCGATTATTCTTCAATTATCTAAATTATTAATCGAAATTTTAAGAATGAACATTACAATAATAAAAACGAATAAGAAATTACCCTGTAAAATCTTATTTTCAATACTCTTGCAAAAAAAAAGTCTCGTTGTAAAAGTTTCATTGAACAAATAATAATCTCCGCAAAACACTTCCAAATACCTTTCTAATGATAATAATCGTAAAACAAAATTTCCGCAACGTCATATCTCCACCAATGAATGTGCCGAAGAATGTGCGATCACCTTTAGCCTTGTCTCGATTTATGGAAATTGATTTTCCATCTGGAAGAACGGTACCTCGATCGTGCCTGCTGGCGATTGTGCAAATGAAACGCGCTTCTCCTCAACTATATACGATCATCTCCCATACACAATTTGGAACGTGATCCTCGATAATCTAAAAAATTCTGATAAAATTCCGTATATCCTTCGATTTTACATCTCCTCTCGCCCCTCCCCATAAATCACGTTTATGTTGTTTCATAACCTTGTTTCTCGCATGCGACAGTTCCTTAAACAACCGACACGTTTACGGGTCGAAATAGGATTTGCAATTCGGACACGTCGCACGTTATATTTTTCATGGCACAGTTTTACAACGATTCCACATACTGGCATCGCTGTAATTTAATTATTCACTCCCCTTTTTCCTCTCTGCTCCGTAAAATCCGCTGGTATAAATTTATATATCAGAGAAAGAGAGAAAAAAGAGAGAGAGAGAGTTGCCAAAAAAACGATTGGACAACGATAAGCGTTTGAAAACGCAGGAAAGAGGAGAAAAAAAGGGGGAAAGAGGAGGGTGATATTTACATAGTGACAAGGTGATGGATAATTTTTTTCGGAGGAAGGTCGAACATCAAAGGAAACGGGGTAGCAAACGCGCCATTTTGCGATGTGTGCGAGCGCCATGATCCGCGGGCCTCGGGAACGTTTCGTATCTAATTGGCCTTTAATTGGCCGAATGTAAATTATACATTAATGCCCCCTTTAACATTAAGCGGATGGAATAACCGTTTGGACTGGCGCAACGACTCAGCGGGAGTCGCGGCTCGGATTTTTCGAAAAGCCCTCGTAAATGGCCTCCGTTGGATAAATGGCGCCCGTTCACTACCTTTTCATAGTTTCACCGTTGGACGTTGGCTCGCGTCACGTTTTTTGATCGTAATTGCGGATAGTCCTCTCCCCCCGGTCCCTTTAAGATTTACGCTTCCAATTAGCTATACTTTATGGTTATAATGAATTTACATTCGTCTCCGGATATAAATTAATCATGGCCATCTAGGCTGATTCGAGAGGCGCGTTCAACGGCTCCGAGATTCACCGTGTATGGTCAGCCGTTTTATAATCCGTGTCTTTCGCTTTATCCTTTTCGTTTATCTTTTCCTTTGATTCCGCTTTTTCGTTTTCTTTTTTCCTTTTCTTTTTTTTTTGTCTCCCTTTTGACGGAGTTTGTTTAGCTTTGAGAAGTGTATAAAATGGAAAAGAAAATCATTTGTGATAGAAATATGTATTGGTAATTGTGTTTGAGACATTAAATGTCAAATTTTTATAGTCATATGAAAATATTTGCTAAATGTTGCGATTATGATTAATTGATATGCAAATATTTTCTGTAGCTGCATTACGTTTTGTTGATAAGGATCAAAGTGTTTATTGAATTCTTCGCTTCATTGATTCGACAAAATTTAGTTTAGCTATTTAAGAATTATTACTTAATATAATTTCCTTTTTCTAAGAATGTATCGATCGATGCATCGTCAAGAAGTTTGAATTTATCGATCAAATTGATAAAATTTGATGTCCTTATTGTCTAGATATTTTTCTCAAAAAATAATAACTTTAAAACTTTAGTTTTAACAAATACGATGATATTAAAATATTAAGATTGGTATTAAGGTATCGAAGTTAATAAATCAAAGAAATCTCTACTGCTTCTACTATTTGTATTTATTTTCTAAGATACATTAAAATATTTAAAATTCTTCATATATTTTTCAAATTATAAATATAAACTTCTTTACAGAGATCTATGTATCATTTCTTTTTATTATTTCTAATATTTCAATAATATATCGGAAACAAAATTTTTCTTTTCCATACACAACAATTCACACATCTGAAATTATCATTCCAATTTGATTCAAAAGCTTACCTGATTTTTATTTGTTTATTACTTCAGATAAATTCTGTATAAAACAGTTGATGTTTAATATCCTCTAATAAGGAAACGCGAAATTTATTTTTAACAATTAATTTTCTATCGAAAAATAAAAAAAAAGAAATGATCTCCTCAACCATGGAATAGATATCTCGAGAAATCGATGGAAAATTTAACAATAAAATAGATCGACGAGTAACATCGTTAAATGCCAAGGTCACAAATTTCCACTGCACCGCATTATATATCCGGTCGGCCGTAAGCCGCGAGCAGGAGAGATGATTTTCGTATTTGGACCGGGTCCAAGGCGAAAGAGGACGCGACGTGACCGTCTAATGTGCTTTTTCGAATAAAGCTACTTACACGAAAGACGGAAATATAAATGGCTGTTATGTATGAACCGGGGGGATATAGAGGGGATGCGATGCGGAGACGGGTCGCAGTTTTCGAAGACCACTTTGTGTCGCGATTTACGGGATGAAAAACTGGTCGCTACGTCGATTTCATTTTATATATCGCGCTTGATAACACAACGAGGCACGATCTTTCGTACACCTGATTCAAAAATGGGATGATTGATAAATATAAGCGAAGTGAATCGTGTAAATTTAATTTGATTAATTTTCTGTGTATCTTCATTGCGAATATAAGTGAGAATTCATTCAATTTAAGATATGTTCCACTTATATGACAGATAATTATTTCTTTCTATTCGACTTAGCATAAATTCTAAATATCTATTTCTAAGATATCTCTTTGTATATAATGATCCTTAATCTAAAATTTCCCAATTTATCTAACGTGTATAATTAACTTGAGACCAGTCTTTTAAAAATAAGATAATTGTATCAGAAAGAGAAGAGGTTTGTCGGGCCATTTTTATTAGAAGCACGTGAGAAATCTATTTGAAATGAGAACGAGTGTAGAAAATTTATGAAAATAGAGTAAGAGAGCGTAATTTCTAAAATAAAATATGAAATACTCTATTAGAAATATATACATACTATACCCCATAAAGTATCATATTAAATCATTGTTAAAATTTTTTATAATTCTAGGCAATTCAATATTTAAAAACAAAAAACTATTAATCTCTTTTAAAAATCTACGATATATTTGTTTTCGTATATTTACAAATAATTTCGTATATTACAAAAAAATAATCGTATATTACAAAAAAAAATAAGAAAAAATTTTTTTCGTAAAAAGAGAACGACCAACAGTTGTCCCTTTTCGAAGAAGAGCGAAAGATTGAAGAAGGATAGCGAGGAGTATTCGCCACAGTCTTTTCGCCCGGTTGAATCGCTCGATTTCCACGCGATCTTGGCGGAAGGCGGGCCGTTGAATCGGTCTCGGCGAGGAATCGAAACAAAAAGACACCTTTCAATGGATTATTTGTATCTATGGAAATGAAAGCGACCGATGAATACGCGAAAGCGGACGATTCAAGGCTTCGTGTTGCGTTAATTATCATGCTACCGAGTCACGTTTCAATTTTTTTCTTTTTTTTCCTACGGCCTCTCAATAGTCTGGGGATTAAAAAAAAAAAGAAAGAAAGAAAGAAAGAAAGAAAGAAGGAAAAATGGACGGTTGAATTCAGATTATAATTATCCTCGCGATAGGATAATATCCCTATTGATAGCGCTTTGTTACAATCGGCGGGTCGATTAATCGTAAATCCCGCTTAAACTCTATCGTAATATATATTCGTAGAAGGTGAAAGCTGTACGTGGCACGCTCATAGTAAGATTTTCGACGATTTACAGACTGAAAAAAATCCAATTTAAAGGATGTATCAAGTGAATTAAGGTTAAATAAGATGAGTTGTCCAAAAGAATGGACGATTAATTTAAAGAGAAATAACTGTTGGAAATGTTATAAATGTATATCGCTTAAAAAATTTAATAAAATAGATAAGATAGAAAAGATTGGTTTGAATTCTTCAAATCATGAAATTGATTTTTAAAATTTTTAAGAGAAGGTATAATCATCTTCACCTTTGTCAATGATTTTAATCTTAACATTTCAAATTCATCGTTTCATTGAAATTTCCAATAAAAATAGACGCAATATATTTATATTATATATCACGCCATATATTTCGATAATAAAATATCCTAACTTTCGAATCCATAAAGATCAACGACAAAAAAAAAAGAAACAACACGAACAATTAAACAACGACGTATATTATTTACTCTCACGCACTGGGAGCATTTAAGGGTTTAATTTGCAACGCTTCCATCCACCATATATATATATATATATTTTCCACTTCGAACCTCGCCCAACTATAAAGATAACTTCTCTCCAACACTCGCCTTTTTCAATCGTTAACATAGATCCACCTTTACGACTTCGCTGTGTATGGATATTCGCGGCGCATAGAGCGCCAATAAATATCTCCCCCTCCCCCCCTCTCTCTTTCATTTTTCCAGTAGCGAAATCAGCGCGTGGAAAAAAAGCCCTGTACAAAGTGACCGCGTCGATTTTTATTCGTGACGCGTGCACGGGAATTTATTATTGAAATCTCGATGTGCCGCGGCTTGTGCCTCACGCACACACGCGCATCGACCGCGTGGCAAACGCAACAAATCCGGCGAGAAACTAATTCCCCCCCCGCGTTTTTCTGTTTTCTGTTTTTCCCTGTCCCGATTCTGACCGGTGCAGATATATCGGTGTTACGGATCACGGTAACGATCGATTTGGTAACAGGAGACGTCGAACTTGTAACAAAGCGTGATAGGAGGAGGCGTATGGTCGATTAGCATTTGTTTGGGTTGCTTGGGTCGGATGCTGGATGATAATGATGCAATTAATAATGTCGCGAAACAGGGAGAGGGGACAAACGTGTTTACGCGGGGATTCCTTCGAATATGCCGTGTGTACGCAGGGATGTCGAGTGTTGCGGATCCACGCGAATTATTGGAGAAGGGAAATCGCGTGGCGAAGAAGATGGAACGAGATTATTTACGATACGGTAGGAAAATTGAAAAAAAGTTATGATTACGAGGCTCGTGAAAATTTGATGGAGTTAAATTGGAAATTTGAATTTTCACGAATGCGAATAATCGATGATGATTTTAGAATATAAATTTAATACGATAATGGATGATTTAAGATGATGAGCTTGTTGTATTTTAGAGAAATAAATTTTGTCGCGATATTTCATTAAAATTAACATACGTTAATTTTACGTATATTTAATAATTTCTTTTTTATTACCTCTTTCATTTATTACAATATGAGAGATTAATCCAGGTAAAATTAGAATATAAAGTTCTGGATGGCCAAAAAATCAAAATAAGTGTTGATATAAAATAGGATCCCCATCTCACCTATTGGATCAAAAATGATGTATTAAAATTACGATCAAATAATAATATAGTAATTGTTCGAGCTAGAACTGGTCATAATTTAAAGAAAAAATTTTTTATTATTATAATTGTAACTATTAAATTTAATGATCCTATAATTGATCAGATTCCTGATATATAAAGAGAAAAAATTGCAAAATCTACAAGAGGGTGAATGATATAAATATGCTGATAATGGTGGGTATACTGTTCATCCTGTTCCTGGTCTTGGATAAAATGAATTTCTTAATAAAAGTATAATTAATGAAGGTGGAAGAAGTCAAAATCTAATATATTATTTATCCGTGGAAATGCTATATTTGGAGAACCTAATATTAAAGGAATTAGTCAATTTCCAAATCCTCCAATTAAAAATAGTATAACTATGAAAAAAATTATTAAAAATGCGTTAATTTAACATATGTTCCTCGATATAAGCATTTATATATAGCATTTTTAATTATGATAAAAATAATTTTTAAAAGAAATATTACTATAACTACAATTTTCAAAAGATATTGAAATTTTATTACTTCATTGGAAAAATTTTTCTCTTTTTTTTAATTAATTAAATTGTATATATACGAAATACTAAAACAGATGTAAAATTCCTATAATAAATAATAATACACTTATTCAAATAAACATTTCAAACACTCTTACTTCGATTCGACAAATCTTATCCAACATGGACGTTCCGATATTCGTGTGTGTACAAACAAGGGAAGAGAACAAAAGATAAAACAGATATAGGAATGTTGTTGTTGTTGTTGTTGTTGCGAGAGAACAAAGTGCATCTTCAGATTTATCGATGGTTATCGATGCACGGTTCGTTTAAGCGGTAAGCAGGAAACTAGCTTTCGTGAAACGTGCCACTTAAGCGAGATCCGAGAGTTGCATAATGATTGTTTCTTTATGGCCAATTAAATTTCGAACATTCACCGTGTCTCCACACCACGTTTCGCGCCCCTTGTTCGAAGGAATGAAATAATTAATGCCGTTTTACGGCCCGTTCCTCTGCCTCTAACGTTCGAATTTCATTTTTAACCCCCTCTGGTGGATTCATCGCGACAACGTTCCTTTTTATATCTCGTTCGTTTTCCTTTTGAATTGAAATTCAAATCGATACGACGAATCAAATTTTTGGTTCCATTAGATAGTTTATGCACTATCTTTTAGTTGCTTGTTCTCTTGGTTTATTGAACTGAAACATTCTGCATTCTAAAATGGGACGAATTTTTCGCAGCTATTATTATATTATATTTCTATGTCAATCTCGTATTCTTGTTATATTAAGTTATTTTAACATACATATATTGCATAATATATGTAAATTTTCGTAATATCTATATGTACATCATTTGGAATGATTTTAATTATGAGATATATGTATGTATGATATAATAATAGTATATAGTTAGATAATATGTAAAATATAGTATAGCATTTCATACAGAAAGGAAATTAAACAATTAATTTTTCTGAAACATGCTTGAAATGAATAAAAGTAAGAAATATAAAGAAATTCATAAATGATTGATAAATGTAAGTAAAAAGTATAAGTATAAAACTATAAAGATGCATAAAATATATTGATTTTTCAATTAATACAAAAGAAGGATCATTTGTTGGATGTTTTCTGAAGGATCATTCGTTTACTTTTTACTTATTACTCGATTTTTAATATTCTGTTATGCATTTAATTATTTTATTCTATTAATTATACAATTTTATGAGAGAGAAAGAAATACAGATTTCTTTGTCATTATATACTCTGAATAAAATTATAATATTATCTATAAAAATATGTATGTATAAAAAAGATAATTAAATGTAAAATTGAAACGATATTTCTCTTTCATTGAATCATCTTGAGAAAAGATAGAAGAAGATTTGAAGGGAATATCGCAGAGTTAAATGAAAAATAAAAAAAGAAGATTGAGAAACGTAGAAAAATTTATTTTTAATAATACTTTATATTTATAAATATTCTTTTCTATATCTCAGAGTATTCAAACGAATCACACTGAGTGAGTTATAAATTGAATTAACATTATTATAATTTTTTTCATATTAAACATCATCAAACGTTCGTTATTGAACGAAATTTCACGATTATTTTCTAAAATAATCGAAGGAAAAATTTTCAAAATTACCAAGAATTAAAGAGTCGTTCCTTTTTAACCTATATTCGTAATTTCTCATAAATTAACACGCTGGGAGAATGTTCCGGTTTTAACGCTTAGAAGAGCGCCTAGTTGATAAAGGAAATTTATGCGAGAGATAAGACTGTTCTGTTCTATTTCGCTGCACCCTAGAAAACAAGTCAAATCGGCTACGTGTTTCGCTCGATACAATCATCGTGAATTATTGTCACCGAGATCCTCAACTTTCTCTCCTCTTCCCCTTTGCGGTTATCCTCGACCTTGAAACGCGCAAGACGATGGCCATGAATGAATCTCTTCAAGCACAAAATCCTGCAATCTCCCGTTTCCCGTTGCCCGATTTTCTTTACCTCGATTCTATTCTTTATAGCATCTCGAAGAAATCTCGTTGAAAAAAATGTATAAAGTGAAAATATTCTTGCAAAAGTTTTGCGTTGATAGATTTATCGTATAATCTGCGCATCATTCTCAACATTCAACACGCAAATTTCACAGAGTTAATGAATTAAAATAGCCGAATAAAAAAAAAACAAAAGCTTCTTTTCTTTTTTAAAACTTAACCAAATCTAGTCGTCACTTTTTTGAATAATGCATATACAATTGCGTGGATCAATAATGAGACAAATCTATATTTTTCCAAACTCAGAATATTTGTCTCTTTTATTTTTTCTTTTCTTTCTTTAAGGATGCAATGTCTTTTTATATTTAATTGATTATAAAAGAGTTTCAAAAAAAATAAAAAAAAATTACAACGCACCATGCATATACAATTAGATCAACAATGAGACAAATCTATATTTTTCCAAACTCAGAATATTTGTCTCTTTTATTTTTTCTTTTCTTTCTTTAAGGATGCAATGCCTTTTAATATTTTATTGATTATAAAAGAGTTTCAAAAAAAATAAAAAAAAAATTACAACCATGCATATAGAATTGGATCAACAATGAGACAAATCTATATTTTTCCAAACTCAGAATATTTGTCTCTTTTATTTTTTCTTTTCTTTCTTTAAGGATGCAATGCCTTTTTATATATTTAATTGATTATAAAAGAGTTTCAAAAAAAAATGAAAAAAAATTACAACGCATCACGTATAACGTATCTCCATTCCAATTATTGAACCCACTACTTTCCTTTTATGCGAGAAACTGGAACTAAAACTCAACGAACTTCTACTTTCGATTAGCCACATCTCACTGACTTAAGTGAAACTTTGCCTATTTTCCAACGATCGCGATGAATCACTGGAAATTTTATGCGAGAGCCAACCACCTCGTGTTTCGTATTCGCGTATACTTTGAAAGCAATAAATTATACCGATAAGACAAAAATAGACTTGGCTCGCTTGTGAATCGCTTGAATAATTTGCGACAGTTTATTATTATTATTTTCTAGAAAAATGCGTTATACGATACGAACTCGAACCACCACCAACATTGGAAATTCCATTCTCCTTGAAAATGATTTCGATAAATGGTTAAATTAAAAAAAGAAGGAAAGTGTTCGTTGCAATGCAAAAAACTGCCGTCAAGAAATATTCCATTATAGCAATTTAATTCCATATTCGTTGCTTGGATCCGGATAAAACAAAGGGGAACGAGTCGCACGATCGAGACGAAAGTGGTCGAAATCTGCAATGCAGATTCGCGAATCGTTGCTGCGTCCGATTCCGTCCCTGTTCCCTTTCGTTCCAGACACCAGGTGCTAATTGCGAAACGCGTGAGATCCGTGGCGAAACAGGCTAATGGACGTAAGCGTGCGTTTAAATACCGGAACCGCGTAAGTGTGTCCTCCCTCGATATCGAGAACAATTGCTAATCTGAATACAAGTACAAGTCCTCTTTGTTTTCCGGTGTATGCATACAGGTTTGAGCGAAAAAAATAAAGATGGAATTTCATATAATTTCAACATCATTTATAATTGACTCTTTTTGAAACAGTCGATGATCCTTTTTGGATAATTGTTTCGAATAATGGCATTATTTTCTAGGAAGAATTAAATTAAAAAGTTATAGGTACAGGTTAAAATGAAGGTTGTAGTGGAGATATAATGCAAGATGGAAATATAGAACATTAAGATTTTGATCTGCATTTAATGGCGCGATCTTTGATAATGATATTAGAATTTAAGTAAAATAACTTGTGTTTCTTAACGGACGTTTTTACGGGATAAGCTTGCACAAGAAAGCTTTCGCGTGTTTAAATGAAATTTATTCTGATTTCTTTTAAAGAATATGATCGTTAAAGGATTAAAGAGTATTATTCGAAATAGTAATTGAAACTTGATGTAATATGAAAATACTTGGAAATTGTTAATAAATTATCAAATGAATATTAATTATTTAGACATCAAAGATACATGTGACTTGATATTTACAATGCAGTTTCGTAAAAATTTAAGATCTACAATATTTCATACAAAATTTCCTAAACAATTTCATTCAAAGAAAAAATATTTCCATTATTAGATATTTTTATTTTCCACTTGGAACTTCAATCATTAAATAAATCTTCCCATTAATATTTACTATTCTACCTTGCGATCCAAACGTTCATAAATTTAAATTAAAACTTTACAATGCAGTTTCGTAAAAATTTAAGATCTACAATATTTCATACAAAATTTCCTAAACAATTTCATTCAAAGAAAAAATATTTCCGTTATTAGATATTTTTATTTTCTACTTTCTTGGAACTTCAATTATTAAATAAATCTTCCCATTAATATTTACTATTTCTTTGCGATTCAAACGTTCATAAATTTAAATTAAAACTTTACAATGCAGTTTCGTAAAAATTTAAGATCTACAATATTTCATACAAAATTTCCTAAACAATTTTATTCAAAGAAAAATATTTCCGTTATTAGATATTTTTATTTTCTACTTTCTTGGAATTTCAATCATTAAATAAATCTTCCCATTAATATTTACTATTCTACCTTGCGATCCAAACGTTCATAAATTTAAATTAAAACTTGAGTTATAAACTGCTACTCAACTTCTCTCCTTTCCCCGATTCCGATTCCCCTTTCGTTCGGCAATCGTTCCTTAATTAGCACGCCCGTTAAATTAATTCGATCACTTTCGATCGAGAGAGGGGAGGATGGGGATGGGAGAAAAATCGTGGCGCAGGAAGGAAATTAGGCGCGTTTTATTCCTGTTACGAAGAGTTCGAGATCGGTGGCTTTGGAACGTTCGTCGAGGAGAATCAAGGGGCTCTATCTATCGCCTCATTTTCATAAATTATATTAATTCGCCACGCCGGGGGCAACCGGTTGATTGGGTGACACGTATTATACGATCATCGCCCGTCTCTCTCTCTCCTCTCCCAAGATCCAAGGATCGTTCCGTCCTTTTTCTTCCTCTTTCACTTTCGCATCACCTGAAAAATCCCTCGAACGCGAACAAAAGGGGGGAGGGAAAGGTGGAAAGTTTTTATGGGATCGTTAAAAACGTGAAATACGGGGTGTCAGCGGTATCGCGATCATTAGAAGCGGCCTAATCGGCATCCAGGCGTTAATTAAGAGCGACACCTATTTCTCGAACGCGTGTGTGAAGAAAGATCTCGAGGACGATTCGAGAACATGTGATAATGTTTGGAATATATTTAATTATTGCTCGTATAATAATTACTTTTTTGTGTGTGTATACATTGTCCAAGAAGAGGGGTCATCCTCATCGTGATTATTGTCGTTTGGGCGGATTATTATTTTATTGAAATGATTCTTAATTTTTTTTGAAAGAACAGAACCATATTTATATTCAGTTAGTGAATGATACAAGAGGAAGTATGCTTTTATAAGCTTTCGATCCTTTGTATGCCTATTGTAATTAATATTGTACATTTATTGTAGTTTATAAGAATTGTAAATGTATACAATAATAAATTGATGAGTCTTTGATTAGAGTTTGTATCCTTTGTATGCTTACTGTAATTAATATTGTACATTTATTGTAATTTCATAAGAATTGTAAATGTATATAATAATAAATTGATGAGTCTTTGATTACAGAGTTTGTAGAAACTTAAATTTTGTCATTGAGAATAAATGGTTAAACAACTTCTTGAAACTGGATAATTCAACTTGAAAAATTGTTCATATGTAAGTCAGATTGTTTATACAAAAATCACTTATACAGAGAAAAATTACGTAAATTATTTTTACTAAAATAAAAAAAATATTTAAATAACAAATTTATAATATCTTCTAAATATATTTTCCAAAGGAAGATCAATTACAATCCGACAGACCATCGTTTGAACAGTGAAACATATTTTCACAAGCTTCTAAGCAACGATTCTCGCATAGATTTTCCAAAGAAGAAAAAAAAAACGATATCTCCAATTATCTTCCAATTATTATTAAAATTCAAACACGTTTTTATACACGTTTCGAGCAACCTTGATCCGAATGCAGATTTTCTAAAAGGAAAGAGAGGACGCGCGGATAATCGCAGGCGCGATCGCAGGATCTAGATAAAACCGGTTATTTTCGAGTAGAATCGTTTTTGGTCCCATTTAATGTATGGGCGACGGGCGTAAGAGCCCGTTGTAACGCGGCGCCCGGCCGACGTGTAAAGCGAGCGCTAACTTAATTTGCACGGTTTCGTCGTCCCTCGGCTCAGGGATAAATAACGCGGAAAAATCGGCGGTAGTTTGTCCATTCGGAAGTTGGCTCGAGGTGAGGATTAATCGACTCGTGCGGTGGGGCGCACTTCCGCCGTAATTATTCCCTCGATTCCCACGAGGAGCCCACCATGAATGAAACTGCTCGCTAAGGATAAAGATCTTTCTAGGTAGGTGTTTCGTTCCAAGTTTTTTTTATCGATCATCGATAAAAAAGAACTGGATTTCGATTAGTAATGGTAATTGATTTTATTCGCTGTTATTATAATGAATATTATTATAATAAATAATAGATTATTAGAAATAAAATAATTTATCATTAAAAAAGTTTGTTGCAAGAAGGAAGAAAGATCATAGGTTTTATTTCTATGATCTTTGAAAAAAGTACCTGTTTCTCACATATTTCGAAAAAAAATATCTTTTTCTATCTTTAAAATCAATTATTATTACAAAACAGATAAAGTTTTTAAGCTGAGTCAATAATTCGAATATAATTCTAATTTAAATGTCCTCTAAGAGGCATTTTTTTTATTTTAATATATTAATTGAATTTTGGCAAAGAGGATCGAAGATATGTGGAATTACCTTGAGAGAGAGCTAATTCGAAACAATCCTTCGAATCAGGTCCAAAGGGATCACGTCCTCGATCTTCCTGATCGTCTCCCTGAAGCGTCGAATCGACGTACCACTTACGAATGACGAGGGCACGTATGTGACGCGTATATACGTCGAACGATCCGGCGCGAGTCGTTCGTCTTTCGAGAGGAAGTCCTCCCCCTTTCCACGCTTTTTTCGACGCGCTTCTGTCGAGCCGGAGGTGGCTCCACTGGTGGGAGGCACCGATTTTTATTTCACATCGCGAGAAACCAGTTTGTAAATAATGTAAATCCATAGAAAACGACCATCTGGAGTCCCCCCATTCCCCCGCACGAGTCTTTAAAAGTGGGGGGCGGATGGTGGGGGATCCACGAATGGATCTGGAGGCGGAGGAGGGAAAAGAAGAGAAGGAGGAGGAAGACGCGAGTGTGGGAATTGTGCGTGTATGAAATGTTGAATCATTTCTGAAAAGGGATTCAAGGGAATTCTGGAGGAGCGCGAGAAAAAACGTTCGCGATGTGTTCAATGGATGTTTTCAAACGGGGTCGAAATTGCTTCAATTTCATTGGTCTAATTTTTTTATACGTCTCCTTTTTGAAACGTTGCAGCTATTTATTTTTTTCTTTTTCGAAAAGACACGACGAAAATTTCGTCCAGCCTCTTCAAAATGATCAAACAAGCCACTTCAACTGTTGTGAGCACGCGATTCACGCATAAATGATTTTTGTGGTCGGAAGTGGTTTCGCATGTTGGTTTGGGAAAAAAATCGGGATTTATTATAAATTCGAATCAAAATATATGGGATCGGTGGTGATTTTTGTGGACGTTATATGGGATGTAAATCAATTTTTTATAATTTGAATTTTGTAATAAAATCTCTCTTTAAATGATGTTATGTTTATAAGACTGATAATTCTTTTTTAAAAAAACATAAGTCAAAATCATGAAAGAGAAATTACATAATAAATTTACTTTGTTAGTAATTTTTTGAATCTTTCAAATGATTATTATCTCAATAATATCTTCAAAACATTTATACAAAACTATTAAAAAAGAAAAATTACTAAAATTACTATTAAAAAAAGAGGAATCACTTCATCGAAATTTAACGTAACTTTTAAACAAATCGATCAACGAGCATTGTGTTTGTTAAAGAAAAAAAAAGAAAGGAAAACGAGGTGGGAATAAATCGTGACAGAGGGGAAAGGGGGAGGGGATATCTGTACCGAAATACATAAATGAGTTTGACTCTCTTTTGTCGAGTATTTGCATATGCTAATGGGGGAAGAGCGTTCAAGAAACAAAATAACAGGTCGAAAACGGGCCGACTGCTCTCTCCTCGACAGTTACGCATCTGTTTGCTATCGCTATCTAGCAATGGCGGCCACTTGCCGCCGTTAATTGCGCCCCCATTGCATGAATAATATCGATAATTGTATTTCCACCGCTTAGGAAGATGCTTTCGCGTCCGACCAATTACAAACGATCTTTCGGGATTAATTCGACGTGGAAATACCTTTAATCTTATCGATGTTATCGTTAACAGAGATTCGAGTGCAATTTTGTGAAAATGTTTTTATTTTTTCTCTCTCTGTATATAACATTATATTAATTATAATATACGGTGTAATTTAATCGATTTTAAGAAACGATATTTTAAAGAAATTCGTGATCATTGCTAGAGTTTAATTTCGCGAGATATAAATTTATTGTTAACATTACGTATTATTTATATATTAGAATATTGTGTATAATTTTTTAGTTCTTGTGACGAATTAAATACGAGTGAGCGAAAGAAATTTGATCTTTAAAGAAGGATCTACAGGTGTAGAATATCATCTACAGAAAACCATGACTTTTGTTGTACTACTGTACCTATCTTTTATCCGATTTAAGTTTGGATCGAAGTTAATTTACAATTCAATCTTTAGTCTTCGTAAAATATTCAAAGAATAGAGCCAGATTGACATCGAAATTATTAAATTAACCCTTCGTTAATCCAGTAGAATATCGCAATATTGTATTTCAAAATATAAAATCTTTGAACATTTAATTACACTTGAAATTGAAAAAAAAAAGATTCCATTCAGAATCCCACGTTGATTCACCCTTCTCCAATTTCTCTCCATACATTTCGTTTTTAAATTAGATCATTTCTTCTAAAATTCAATACCATTCCAAGATCTTCGAAATCGTCAAACATTCGCTCGAACCCCGTTAGAAATCCTACACCCACACCCACATACACATACACACAGAAACCACGCGTGACCAAACAACATCCATCGCCACCTTGGCCTCCACAAATCACCAATCACCAATCACACTCTCGTTCCATCAACCACTGGCCCAATACCTGGAGGACTCGATCGGTCAACTATGAAGCCGCTCGCAGAGCTCCACTCCCCCCTCCAATCGCAGAAACAGAGTAATCCTTTCGTCCGTGGATTTTCATCCACGTTGGCGAAAAGACCGGTTTCTCTCATCGTGTCGGCGCACGACACCGCGCCATTGTAACCACCGTTCCTCGTTCTCTTCATCTGGTTCCGACCATATCTTCGCCTGTTCCTCCAATTTTCTCTCTCCCTTTCTCTCTCTCCCTCTCCCTCTCGTTTGCTCCGCTTTCCGTTAACCGAAGTTTCGAGCGAGTGAAACGGAGAAGGAGGAGAGAAAGCGGGCGAAAGCATGGGATGAGGGGGGGAAGAGGGGAGTGGCTCTCGACACGATCGCGAGATTATAGCTACACCCACGCCAGGAGATAATAGATAGTAATTGCAGGGTTGTCCGGTCCGGCTCGGAATCGGCTCGACAGATCGATCGCCTCGAAGAGGGAAGAGGGAGATAATGATGCGGCCAACGAAGAAATCGTTCTCACATTATTTTCTCGCCGCGGCGCGAGCATGGCCGCCGTTGTTATTATGATTATTATTATTATTGTTATTGTTATCGTTATCGTTATTGTTATTGTTATTGTTATTGTTATTATATATATGCATGCGTACGGATCGGGAGGGGGAGATCGTGACGGGGCAATCGATCGAAAATCGAAACGGAATTTCATGATAGGTTTGGAATAGGGGAGGAGGGTTGTTGATCCTCGAGGCGGAATTCTTCAAGTCTCGCGGATTGGAAGAATGGTTGGTACGTAGATTGTTTTGATTTTGTAATATTGTATGTAAAGGTAAAAAATATTTGATTCTTAAATACATTGTTTTCAATTTGAGAAATGACATTCAATTTTTTTAAATTCATTACGTAAATATAATAGTAAATATCAAAATTCGAATGTCAAAGATGAGCGTCATAAAATTGATATATTTTGGTTTATTAAATAAATTTAAATATGCTTTAAGTATTTTATTATAACATATTCATAATTGGTTTATAATATACAATTAAAAATGATTAATCCTTATAATATCATTTTAATTGAAATTTAAAAGCCAATTTATAATTGATCATTATATTATCATTATCCTTAAATTTCTTCAAAAAAATCTAAATATTTGATATCTCATTCAACGTTTCATTTATATTGACACTAAATTGGAAACTTTCAGTAATTTTAATTAATGCAGATTTTTTTTAAATTTCTTAAAAAAAAATCAGATTAATTACAATTTTCGAATAAAAATATATATTCGTTTAAGACGTGTTAATATAACCCAGGTTCCTCCAGTTTAACTGTATTCAAGTGTCCTTCCGTTTTTTTCGTCGGTTGCAGAGCTTTTCAAGTTTTTTTTTTCTTTCAGTTTGATCTTAGAGCCAGTGTAACCGGAAGGACGAAAGTTTTAGAAAGATGCTTTTTGCTATGTTAGAGTTCAAGATGGAATTAGAGGGTTAAGTGGTGTTTTTGCAAAGAGGGAAGAGCTTGGCTCGTTGCGCCAGTTTTTGATTAATGAATGAACAAATTGGGATCGTTAAATATCGCCGGAAGGGAAGGAACACATTAGATAATAATGAAGATGATACGAGCCACTCTCGTTCATTGCCACTTATTTTCTTCGTATTGGAAATGCCGAGATAACGAGTAATTGCGCTGTGAAACAAATACTAAAAGGCAACTTTCGAAGCCGAAGGGACGAGCCGATTATCGTGCATTTGCTTTTGTTATTATGTTTGTAACAAAAAAAAAAAAGACATCAATAAGTCGAAAGTAAAAGAAGATGAATAAAAGAGAAAATTTGAATTGGAAAATATCATTTATCAATCACACTAGAAATGAAACAATTCTTAAAATATATAAAACACGAGAAAAATAATAAAAAAAATCTATATTAAAAATTAAAATTAAATTATAAAATTAGTTTCGACTCCTTAAACATTAAAATCTACGTAATTGATATGCTAAACAAATTGTAGAAAACATTTTATACAACATACGTGATAAATTTCAACTTCTCACCCATTCAGAGACAAATTAAAGAAAAAAAAGAAACATATATCTATACTATCTTTTTATCCTGTGATTGTAGAACGTTTACAAAATTCCACAACAAAATCTTATTTACGAAGGAACAAGTTGGCGTTCGTGGAATTCGTTTCTTCCAATCCGGGCGAATTATTTCGTATCCGAGATTCGTAAACACGGGATTCCGCGTCGCCGCGATGGCAAATTATTATTTATCGGCCGATCCGAACGCGCGCGAAGCCTAATCGACTAACGGAACGAACGCGACGGGGCCAATAAATTTCGGTTTAGCCGGGGCAATCTCGTTTCGCCGCCGATTGTAAATCGCCCACGCTGCCCCACTCCATCGATCCCCGCGCGATTAAAGATACTGCGGACAGATACCGCGGCCAAGACGGTTTTCACCCAACCATTGTGTTATGCTTTCTACGGTTTTCTCGCGGTGGAGACGTGGCCCACGATATCGTTGCACGTGCAACCTTCACGGGTAATGGGCCTGATTTCGTTTCGTGTTGCTGGACGATACGATGGACAGCGCTTGATCCTCGATCTTTGACAATAAATTGACGTGGAAATATCAAATATTCAACTTAATTGGAGCCACGAAGATGTTAAAGATAATATTATTATTAAAGTATATATTAGAATTTAGATTAGTTAGGTTAAGTTGGTATCTTTGTAAATATAAAAATTTGAATTTGAATTTGTTAGACGATCGATGCTCTTTTGGAAATAAAGAAAATATATATAGAATATCTTGAATCTAGTTTAGAGTTAAGCAAGTTTTTGGTTAGGTTAGGTTGATATCTAACCTGGTTGATATTATAATATACCTGAATTCGTTTTGTTGTAATAATATAACTGTATATTAATGATACAATAAAAATACGTTATATGTTACTTAAATCTAATAAAAAAGTTACTTAAAATCTCTTCAACGTCATATCGAAACTAGAAAAGAAAACCAATCCTTTCCCTTTCAGAACAGTGATATATATAATACAAACCCTTCCCCCATTCCTCTCCATTCCTCGATTCCCTCCTCCTTTTTTTTTCGTTTCATTTCGTCACTCTTCGTTTTCACACGGACCTATCGACTTGACGCTCTCGGGCTCGTCGAACCCTTGTCCGCGTCGCGACCCTCTCGCTTCCGCCACGGGCGTCTCTTTATCACGGCACCCTTGCGCCACGACGAACGACGTTACGAGGGACGATACCGCGATACCTGCACGGCCGTCTCTTTGTTCCATCGTGTCCGCCATTGTGCCGTTTCCCGTTTTGCCAGACTATCGCGATAAACAGCCGGAAAAGCCACGATGAATGACGCGCCACGCTGTAACCGTCGCGCCTCGCGACTTTCGCGCATCGATACCTCGAGTGGAGATTTTCCGAGATGGCGCTGATGTCCAGAACTCGTGCACGGGACAATGAGCGAAGTTGATGCAATCGTGGACGATTATAGGACGATTACAGATCGTTTCGAGAATTAGATGTGGATTTTATTTTCGAGTTGTGGCTCGATGTTTATTAAATGTAAATTTAATATAAATTTAATTTGGGTATAATTGTGATGTCACTTTGAAAATGATCTAATTAATTGTATTTAATATATTGGATTAATTTTTTATCATAGATAAGTTCCTCGAGATTCAGATATATTGATTATATAGTTTTCATTGTAAAGACAGAATAAATAAATTTGAAGTTAGTTGCATATGGTAATACTTGATAAATGTTGATTGCATTAGAAGAGAAGGATGCTTTTTGAAATATAATACAACGTTTATGTAATGGTTCATCGAGGCTTGATAAAACATATATCCTTTTTTTCTGAAAAATGAAATTAGTACTCGAATCAGAAATTTATTCAATTTAAATTTTTAAATTCGATCATAAGAGTTTGCATTCCCTATTGTTAGTTAATATCCATATAATTAAAGTCAATATTTACTCTTTATAATTATTTGTTTTATTGATTAACTCTTGAAAGTTAATCGGAAACGACGATTTCTTATTTATCGTGTATTAATTTTGAATCAAGAGAAGAAGAAAATCGCGCAACAATATCTTAGAAATTTGAAATTAATAAATATATATATAAATATATATCTTTATCGAATATTTTCTAAATCTTTCTCGTGAATGGAATAATTGGTGAATTCGGGAATTTAGATCCCAGATCGCAGACTCATCGCGCAAACATGCGCCGTGAGTCCTTTGGGCTTTACATCTCGCGTTGCACAAATATGTATCCTGGGTCTAATAAGCCCAATTAGGCTAATATAGCCGGTAATTAATACAAATACCAGGGTACGGATATAAAATTTAAACCCAGCTACGCTGAACCGAGTCGAGCACTAATCACCGTTCCATGGTGATCAATCATTAAATTATTCGGTAATATTAATATAACAATTATTCGTCGGTTAGTTCAATTAATTCTACGTTCTAAATTGAAATTCTGTTATAGAATTAAAAGTTTAGGAAAAGGGAAGGGGAAATATAGATATAATAGAATAATTTACAAAAATACTCGTACCGTTATATTTAATTAAATACAGAATACAAATACCTTTAAATAGAAATCATTACAAAAATCCTTTATAGAATAATTTATAAACAATAATAAACAAAACATAAATAAAAAATCTTTAAAAAAATCGATTCTTATCGATTATTACGATAAGAAAACTTCTTCGTTGTCTATGAATTAATTAAACGATTGAGTAATCAAATTTTCGATCTATTCATTATGAAGAATGAGTATGACATTGCATTCGAATCGCAACAATCGTCGAAACGACAAGAGGCCAATGCTAATTGGATAAATGACGCAACAAAGAAGATCGATCTCAAATTAAATTCACTGGTGTAAGTTCAACCGTTGCGAACCAACATATATACACGAATATACATACATATACATATATATACAACAGTGTACGACTGTATGTAACGTAGATTCTCCTGTACACTTCTCGCGGGTTTTGCGTACCCTCTGTCGCCGATGATACAATAAAGTACAGTCAAGGCTGTCAGCCGCACTCTCATCGGCTAAACAGAAGTGTATTAAGGCTGTCAAACGCATTCTCATCGACCGGCTGGAAGAATACTCGAAATATTTGAAGTATTTTCCAATCAGAGTGGCCCGTCGCTCTTACGAACGTATCGTATCCTCGTTCCTCGTTAACGGATCGATCCCCCTCGATTCCCTGGAAAAAATCTGACGGAAATTTTTTTTTTTCTTTCTCCTTTTTTTTTCCCCTTTCTTTCTTTTTTTTTTTTTTTTTTCACCCGGAGATCCGCCTTTTCCAACCTGGGATTACCGGGTGTTAGAAACGTGCGATGCTGGGGAAATTACAATTCGAATTCGAGATTTTTTTTTCTTTTTTTCCATTTTTCTTTTTTCTTTTTTCTTTTTTTTTTTTTTTTTTTTTTCCCCTCCCCAGCAGCTCGGAAAAATTCGTAACGAGAATGGATTTTGTATGTATAGGTAAGTGTGTACGAACTTTGAAAAGAGTTGAATTAGTTTTTCGGGTATAAATTGACATCGGATGAAAAATACGTGGGGAGGGGGGGAGGGAGAGGAGAGGAAAGGGGAGGGAAGGAAGACGAGATTATGATTGATTCGGTGAGAGCTTGATTATACGAATTTCGGGCGAAGATGCGGGAATTCCAATTTATTCGAAAACGATGAAAAAATGTGGAAAACTTTGGATTAAGTTTTATTGTGTGGGGAAGTATGGGGAGATGTATCTAGAATCGAAATCAATATTATGATATTCAAGATAGTGTCAAGTGTTGCGGTGGATTAATATTTGTTTATATTTGTTCAAACGTTGTAAACGAATATTGTATTCTTTTTTTTTTTTTTTTTTTTTTGATAAAGTATATCAGATTGTTGCGGAGAATTTTTGATTAGAGAGAGTCGTGACACTTATTAGGTTTATTGAAAATAAGAAATTGAATACATCTTGTCCAAAAACAAGATTAATAAAATTAATATAATTAATATATTCAAGTTGTGCATAATTTATGCATGCGTTTCATAAATATAAAATATAAAATTCGTAATATTTTAATTATCAAAATTGTACATAATGATTTTATTCTTCGGATTAGTACATTTGTATATAGTAAAATAACATTATGAAATTAATTTGGAAAATTGGTTGTATAACGTTAAATGTATCAATAATATAAAATCAATAGGTATACATCGATGAATCGTATTAGCAGATAATTTTAATAACGTTAATACCAAATTCAAGAAAAAAATGATAAATCTTCGTTATTGATTTATCATTATAATTTCTACGATATAATAAAATTCAAATACGTAGATCGGTCAAAGTATTTGGATACTTATAAACCATAATCCATAAAAATTGCAAATTAATTAAATCAACGTGTAATTAATATTTCACACCGTTTAATAATAATTTTCGTGTAACTGTAAAAATTTGATACCGGGAAAAAGAGAAAATAATATTTCATTGGAAAATAAAGGTATGTGTAAAATACTCCTTGCAACTCCACAATGCAAAGTTAGTCCGAAGAACCAAGGAAGAAGTCTTCGAAAGGCTCTTCATTATACCGTGAAAAAACCTAACGAATGCCATTTGAAAAACAATTTCTTCTAAAACTATCCATTCAATAGCATGTTCTCAAATTCTTCTCTACACTATAAGAATTTAAACGAGGTCAATTCCAAGAATCCTCAGGACTTCTAAGAGGCCAAACAGAAAACAGATTCCAACCTAAGGCTTAACCTAACCAGACACAGAGACATTACACAGGCCGTTTAATATCTCGAATAATCCTCGATTCTCTTTCACGTTTGTTTCTCGTCGAAAAATCTTCGCCGTCGATATTGGATTCATATAAATATCCAATAAATTGGAAGAATACCGTTCTACTTCTACCAAGTAGAAGCGCGATAGAATCGCGAAAGAGGTTAGGGAACGGGCGACGTTTCAGATACACGTCCGTGAAGGAACGTGAAGGTTCGAAACCCTTAATTACTCGGTCGACAGGCGAACCGTGACAGAGGAACGACTTCTCGTCCCCTTTTAAACCCGGTCGGCCGGTTGTTTTAGCAACAATTTAAACTCATAACGTTTGCGATGTAGCCACGACTCGTTGTTCTCGACCGGAGCGTCCGTGCGCGGAGGCTTTGCCATAATTACTCGACCGGTAATACAGAACGGCCCTTGAGTGGCAGCTCATATTACTCGCCTAACCCGCGTGAAAACTAACCCCTTAGGGAATGAGGTGGAATGGGAATTGCCATGGCTCGTGGACGCTCGAGCGAGGAGGGGAACTCGCGCAGCCGGGGGTCCAAGGGTGGAGGAGCGAGAGCAATGGAGGGAAAAAGAAAGAACTTGGATGCTCTCGGCCTTTTTGACCGTCTCTTTCTCGTCGTATTAACGTTCCGTTGGATTCCTTGCCCCGGCTCCCCGGAATGGAAGAGTAAATTACGGATTATAATTAAGAAACGTTTCTTTCCCAATCCCGTAAGTGGCGAGTTTCAAGGTATTGAGATTAAATGAAATACGAATCTCTGTGATATTATCGTATTATTGGTAAATTCTTTTTATTTGTGTAATAAATATTTGAAAATTGTTTAATTTCTGATCGATTATTTTTTAATTGATCGTCTTGATAGGATTTAATTCATAAATCATGAATGGAAAAATTTTTTCTTTACGAGAAATATACCGTTATCGTTTATGAGAGGAATATCGATTAGTAAATTTTTGAATCTATATGTCAGAATTATTTTCTTTTTCTTCATTGCTATGTATGAAAAATATATGTCCATAAGATATATAAAAGCTTATCAAGACCGAAGCAGAGATGGAAAAATCGTGTCTGCACACGATTATTCGTGTTTTCAAAATTAGACTTTATTATATAATCTTATAACACGTTTATTGAACAAGTAATATAATTAAAAATCGTCATAATAATATATTTTTAATTCCTTTAAAAATTAAAATATTTTCAACGAACGATCATGGACGAGATATCGAGATTTTAATTAACGTAAATAATAGCTAATCCTAATAATACAAATAATATATTCTCGAAGTATCCTTTTCCCGAAAACGAAGTATATATATATAAGAAAAAGTATCAGTTCCAGAAACTTCCATTAGAATTCTGCATGAAAGATCAAGACTGAAAAGTTCTAGGTTTAGTTAAAACCTTTTAAAAATATCTACGTCTATGTAGTCGAACATAAAACCGAATTCCACGAAACCTTTACACATCTTCCTTCCTTATCCCTGCAAGTCTTTTAAATTTCAAGCTTTCTCTAAAACGCATACCCTAAACAAACAGACCGGCCGCATTATCAGCACGCGTTCCCACAAAATTTATTTCACCTGGAACTAATTCGAAGCGTTGTCGCGGCGTTAATTACGTCCGCAAATAATCCAGCGTGACGGGGCGCTGAACAGGCGACAGCAAACATCAACGGCCAACGGGGAAGAAATGAATTCTGGGAAAAGGGGGACTCGGCAAAATCGGCCGGTTAAATCATTCTTGCGTAAGAACGTGATCGTGTATAAGCCTCAGCCGGAGGCTTAACCGTTCAAGGTCGCATCCCTCGCCAGTTAAAAAAAATTATCATCCTCTTTGTAATAATACGGAAATTACCATTTTTCGTCGATCAACCTCTCTCTCTCTCTCTCTCTCTCTCTCTCTCTCCTCTTCATCTTATATTAATGAGGTTGAAATACCTCGTTAAGAGCATCATTTTGAGCAACATTTTGCAATAACCTGTCCCAATTTTAATTTTCGAATTAAATTAAAAAAAATATTTTCATGCTATATCGATGAATTTTGTACAAATGTACGTTTGTTATTAATTGTTTAAGAACGTTCATATATTGAACAACTTTGAAAAATCGATTCTGATAATAAAAGTATTGGTGTGTGAAAAATATTCGATCAAGGCTTATTTATCAATTTATAATTTTTATTATTATTTTTCCATATCGCAACTTTTTGAGCATTTATTTCGAGTGAATTTCATTACATTATTTTTATATTACTCGAAAAATTCTTTTTTCTACGACTATGTACAACATGAACAGAAAAAAAATAGAACGGGAGAAAGATCCTTAATAATCGTCCACCAAGCGTTGTCAAGTGACGCGTGCGATCCCCTCCCCCCTCCCCGATTTCTTCGAGGTTTGCAATAAATCGTGGCCCGGCCAGAGATTACGCGGCAAACGTAATTCTTGTTTGTAAGTAGATAAGATAGGTGGACTCGATGAGGTGAGGAGAGCCGAACGAATGTACGTGTATACGAAACAAGCGGATGATAGTGGAGAGAGGGGAGGGGGGAGGCTTACGCCTCTATCGGGTCGGCTTATCTCAGGAAGTTGTCAGCCGGGGCAACCCGTTTAAGGCCGAGGGCCCTGTTCAAACTGTGTAAAAACTTCTTCTTGGAAACGTGAAAACTCGCGCCCTTGTACTCTCTCTCTCTCTCTCTATTTATTATCTCTGCCTCTTATTATCTCTTTCCCTTTTCGAGGAAGCGGGGCGATAACGCGGAACGATGAACGTTTGAGGAAGCGTTGAAAAGCGCGTTTTGACGCGTTGTCCTGCTACGTGACTCAACAGGTCCTCCCTATTGCGGTGAACTACGGGGGTGTTGTCTCGTTGTCTTCTTGTTGCTCCATCGATCGATTCGATGCCGTTTTGTACCCGCTTTATGCAGCCTTCACTCTCGTCTATTTATTTATTTAAGCTTTCGCGTCTATGTATACAGGATGAGTCTGGTAAATGGGTTGGACTTTGTAAATCTCTTGGATGGGAAAGAAAGAAAAAGAGGAAAATTTTAAAGTGTTTCTACATTGATTGATATTTTTTAATTTCGTAATGATGAACTTTGTTACGATTTTTTTCTTTATGACGTATATAAATCGATAGGGGATAAAATAATGAACGAGAATTTGTTGGATTTGGTTGGAAGGGAAAATTTTGATTTTATTTTAAATGGAAAGATATCTGTGCGATGAGATCTGAGTATATCTGGTCGAGTAAAAAGATATCCAGTTACCGACACAGTTCGCTCGATGTATGGTATAAGAAAAACTCATTAGTATAAATAATACATGAGAGAAAGAGAGAGAATTAATGACAAGGAAGATTAGATAGAACGGAAATTAGATAGATACAATCCGTAATGAGAGTTTGAGGAAACAAATGAGGAAAAAATTTTGAGGATGAATTGTATGCATGAGTTTCTACAATATTAAATTTAAATTTTTCAACGATATCAAGGAAGATTATCGAGATTATTAATGAATAATTATTCGATTAATTTGCTTCTGTTTCCTAACGTTGAAAGATTTAGATTAGATAATTTAAACAACTCCCGTTATGACAATTAATCAAACTTTACGAAACAAATTTATAAATTTATAAATTATAATTCAAAATTGGTCTAATTAATTTGAACCAACCATTCATCAAAATTTTTTAAATAAATTCAAGAGATAATATTTTTATAATGCTCTAGAAAAGATACATTATGGGAAAATTGTATAGGAATATTATCAAGGAAATTAGAAATTAAATTAGAAATAAATCGAATGACTTTGCATTCATCAAAAAATTGTAAGATAAAATTTATATACCATGCTTGTGAATTAACTAAATCCTCTCTGAATGAATAAAACACATGTTTTTAAATTACCCACATATCATAATAAAAATTCATAAAATTAAAAAGAAATGCTCAATTAACATTAAAGTTAAGATTGAGAATAATGTATTGTAATACACACACTTAGTTATTTCAATAAAGTAATTATTTTAAAGTTTGACCATCGTTGGATAATCATCAAGGAATACATCACATTCTATAGATAATACAAAATACAAAACACGATCAAAGCACTTCTTTGAAAGACTTGACATTTGTTCTGCGTTTGATCGACTGCAGCCCCATCTACATGGAACATAACTCAACTTCTCCTTCATTAAAAGAATTCTTAATCGTCTGTAATTAAATCCACGCACCACGAAGTTTCTTCATCCACCTAAAAAACAATCCATTCGAATTTCATAACTCTCTCTCTCTCTCTCTCGATCGCTTTATTACATAAATAAGATAATCGTCCACGATTGTAATTGCACGATTCATATTCGACCTTCATCCACAAGTGGTCCTTGCGGATTTAGGGGAGCGGGTCCAAGGAAACGAGCAGCTTGGCAGAGACAAAGCGATGGTAAAAAAAAGAAAAAACTGAACAGACATCGAAAGAACGGAACGGAGAGAGGTTAAGAAGGATCTGAAGAGAGAGAGAGAGAGAGAAAGGAGGAGCGCGTGGATAAGAAAGGGAAGAGGCAACAAGCAGAAAGAGGCTGAGCGGTTTGGCGGGGAAGAAAAAGAAGAAGAAGAAGCGGCAGTTGGAAAGGAGGGAGGGGCAAGAGAGGGAGGGAGAGAGTGAGGTGGGGGAGTAAGTTGTTGGAAGAAGAGGGTTCGGCGGGGCGAGTCACCTGAGCCTAACCGTGCACCACTCGAACTCGAACTCAAACAACTTTAAGCCGTGTGTACTCGCGCAAACAAAACAGCGCACTAATTGCTTACGTCACTCGGCAAGTCAATGGACTTCTCTCGACTCGTGAGAGAAACCCGTGCTCGCCCGCTCTCTGACTCATAGAACGAGTCCCAGGCCGCGCGCGCGGCCGGTGCATGCACCGTCGTGGACGAGCCACGCCGCCTCGCCTTTCAATTAAATCACGTCCACGCACTGTTTACCTCGTATAAACGCACCGCGAAGGACTACCCATATAAATTCACGCGGACCCCCGTTAATGGAGATCAGAAAAGAGGGAAAGGAAAAAATTGGAGAGATCAGAAATCGAATTCTTCTCACACATCAGAAATTTTTCCCTATATTTTTATACTTGTATGTAGATTAGATTTGTCCAAAGGAATTTCCTTAATGAAGAAAGAATGAAAAATTAAAATAAGAAATTGGGGACGAACATTTATGTGTATTATAAATCTCTTGGATGCAGTTATTCAACTATTTCATTCAAAAATAGTCAAAACTATTCTTTGCTGGTGATTGATAATGTGTTGTACAATTGTATTTGCGTGAATCGATGACAGTTAACAAAGATGATGGATCAATGAATAGTTCTACTAATTATTCCACCTCCTTCTCCTCGTTCTTCAAAAAAGGAATCGTTCCAACGAGTCGAGTTGCACGATCGAGGAGGAGAATGAAGAGGAGGAGGAGGAGGAATCGGTTGCACGTCCTTGATGATCGCCTGGTTGATCGGTTGCACGCATGGTTTAAATATAATTAGAGGTCATTAAGCCGGATAACACGTCCCGTTTTCTCTTCCCATGATTTTTCCCTCTTTTTCTCGCCACGATCGAAAGAGCGAAAATTAGACCGTTAATGGCTTCATTTTCACGGACCACGGCCCAAGGTTTCCTCCCTCTTGTGCTCGATCGAACAACCGATCGGATTGAAATTACAGAGATCGAACGAGGCTTGTTCGTTCTCGACCAGGCTCGGCGATAATGACGGCAATCGAGGGGGGGGGAGAGAAGAGGGCCCTCTCGTGTATATGGACTCTATTAATGCTACCTGTCATCGGTATTATTTTCTTGCGTTGGGCATCGATAATCGTTGCCAACCGATCCTGCCAGCCAGATATTAATACGAGGGAAGACGACTTTTTCTCTCGGGCAGAGGTTACAATATATATATATATATATAGCGTTGGACAACTCCGATGTTTGGTAAAAACGCGCCGCTTTGATGGACTTCGCGGTGAAGTTGGGCAAAAACTTGAAACTCCATTTTCCACCATTCGCTATTTGTCGATCGATGAAGGAGCGGCTCTCTGGTTAAGAATTAGAACGTTCCGTGTAACATGTTTGATTCGCACGTTGCTACACGCTTTGTATTTAATTAATAATAATTTTAGAATATTATTCTCGAGGATAAACGATCAGAAATCGATAAGAGTTTGGAACAGAAAGACGATTATAATATATACACTCGAAAATCGATTTGAGAGTTAATGCTCGTCGGAGATCTCTGAAGAGAATGACAAAAATGTAGAAGAAAATTAGTAAGAGGATTATTTCTCTCTCTTGTCAGCAGATCATTGAACAATTGATTCAAGAATTGGCGGAAGATCTCGAAACAATCGCGGATGTTAGCAGGGAATAGGGGTCATCCGAGGGCGCTAAGAAGCTTCAGCTTGCTGGAAGCCAAGTGTCGAGGAGTGTATTCAAGCGTGCAGCACATATCCCCCGCGGTATGCAAGCCTAGCAAGGGGCTATAGAAGCTATCTTAGATCGAACGGAGTCCAATTACCAACGTTATTAATTAATCCCCTACCCTTGGCCCGGCCGGTCCATCGTCTCTCGCCTCCTCCATTCTCAACCCCCATCGTCGTCCGTCTGTCGGCCAGAGATACCTGCCAGGGATATCCCCTCCCCCCCCCGTGGACGAGGCACTCCATTGCACCACCACCGCCTTCGAAACCTGCAAGCTCCTTTAAACACGTGCTATTATTATTATTATCTCGATGAATTTTCATCGATTGAACGACTTGTGAGAATAGGCCGGTATGTATTGTGAGAACAAGATTTGATCGAGACGTGGATGATGGTTGTTCTCTGTCGTTGTACTTTAAGGGAAATGTTACAAGGAAATAGAATTCTGTTTTTCTTTTTTTGTGTTAAAGAGAAAATGTTAAAGTATATTAATGAAATGAATGATCAGTGAGAGGATTTTAGGATTTGTAGTTTCATTGAAAATGATGTGATTGGAATTATTCGAAGAAAGGTTTAATTATGTTTCTTTATTAATGGATATTTGGATAGGTTTTATTTACATTTGTTAATTTAAATAAATGGTAGATTGTTTGTTTCTTTAATTTCATCTTTATGAGATTATATTTTGGTTGACTTTTTAAGCTTTTCCAAATTGCAAACAATATTTATTGGTACATTTAATCATTATATCATTTGCTGATTAATTATAATCAAATACATATTTTTTTTTATTACATATCAATCAAAGACATAAGAAATATACTGCTAAGAAATCTTATATGTAAAATAAAGTATACATTTTGTAAATAAAGTTAAAGTATTGTATATAATGTTTTTTAAAAATTAAAATTACGTATGATTGAAGAACAAAATCCCTGATCTTTAAACAATATTATAGAATTTGATAAAAAAGAATGTAAATACTTTTATAGATGATTATATAGAAAATTAAGATTTGAAGCTGTTTCTATCATCGATTTAAAAGAGAGAAAAATAATAAAGAAAAAACAATTTGAAAACAGCAAAGAAATTTTTACATAATAAAAATTGTTGTTCTATGGCTGTTGAATATTTCTTTGAATCAAACTTCATCGTTTCTCTCACCGAAAATGCTATATTATTATACCCTTTGTACGCCGATGCTTATTGAAAAATCTCGAATGATCCGGAGTCAAGGTCAGTGTAGGTCACAAGGTAGGTCGTAAAGTGATGATTGGCCGAGATACAAAGCTCGTATTATATCAAGCGGCCAATTCTCTTCTCAGGATGAAATTCAATGCCCGATGAGATATTCTTTTTCCGGCGATATTTTCGATTTGCCGTAGTGTTCGGATCCATATCGAAAATTGTAATAATAAAACGATATTGAAAAATTAAACGCTTCTTTGACACCGTCCCGTGTACCATAACACTTGCATCCATTTTGATTTATTCGAATCATCGATTTGTTTGTCGCATATATTCAACTTGTTTATTGACATTCTCAATTTGTTTATTTACACTGTAGTATTATTAATTTACATTTTCCGATTGTTGCGCTCTATACATATCCCCCAGCCTGATATGTATACGTATACAATGTCAAAAACCCAGTAAACACTTCCCTTTCGTAAATAATCTATCCTATCCTATCTGTAAGATTTCTACAATAATGGAGACAAGAATTCAAGTATAACTTAAGCCTGAAAAGCACATAAAGTTATAATTAAAATCAAATATGTCCTTCTCTCTCTTCGATTTAATTATTATTTTATAAATTTTGATAAAGAAAAAAACTAGATAGCATAAAAGAAACATAAAAGAGAATCGAATTGCACATTTTTAAAGAAGGGGATAAGAATGATCAAGTTTGAGAAATTATATAACACACATACACGTATATAGAAATTAAAATAAAATAAATTATGAATTAAAATAAATTGAATGATGCCAGAAAAATTCCAAAGTGAATGAAAATTTTCTCTCTCTTCGATTTAATTATTATTTTACAAATTTTAATATAATAAAAGAGAATCGAATTGCGCATTTTTAAACAAGGAGACGATAAGAACGATCAAGTTTGAAAAATTATATAACACACACATACATATATAGGAATTAAAACGATTGAGAAATCGTAAGACAAATAAAATAAATTATGAATTAGAATGATGTCAGAAAATAATGTGAGCAAAGATTCACGTATAACACATTGAGATACCTATAATGCATTATATAATTTCTTTATTTTTTAATTAGATTTTTTAATTAGATGTACCAGTAAATATCATAAATAATATTTACCTCTTTATCTCTTTAGAAAGAAATTTTTAATGAAAGAATTACACAGCTGCATCATCGAATGCATTACACACACACACACACAAGAAACTCGAGCTTTGAAACAACAACCTCGAACAGCAACTTCGTCTTCAAAAATTTTAGCCGGGCATCGTCACACTCGACTTCACCATGGCCACGGGGGAATTGTTTACCCGACCGAGCCGAGATCTTTATTAACTTTTTGCCACCTTGATCTCGATCCATCCGCCGTTACACACGCCGCTCTTACACACCACCACCACCGATCCCCGCAGCGACCAAAACTTCTGCCTCAACCTTGCGACACCTTCCCTCCTCCTTCCCTTTCGAGCGCTTATCGCCTCTTAATATCTGCCGGTGTATCTTCCAAACCTGTCCTCCCTCCAACGGTACATCCTCTTTCTCTTACTCTCTTTATTACACGCGATAACGATAACGATTTCCCCGACGGTTTATCCCACGGTTAAGCCGCGATTTGACAAATCGTGCTCGAGGCTGGGGGGGGGGGGGAAGGAAGGGGTGTACAACTCCACGGAGAGTTCGAGAAGAAATGGAAGGAAGATTTTTGCGCCCAGGATCAGGACTCCTCCGATCGAGTCTCCCCTCCCCCCTCCCCCCCGTTCGAAACGTCCGTGAAATAACACCAGGGGACCACGGGATCCACGGGAGCGAGCGATGATCGTGGAAAAAGAAGGTTAGAGAGAGGTAGGTAAGGAAGGTGAAGCTAGGGAGTCGCTTTACCGGCCCGGTTTTTTGCCCGCGGCCGGCTGATTGGTGTTTTTGCCCCCGTGAGCTCGAGATCCGATCGAGAAGCTCGGAGCGAGGATGAGGCGAGCCGAGAGGCTGCGCGGTGTCAGTCAATTACGCCTTAACAATAGGGTTACGTTTCAATTACATCGGCCAGGAATTGGGTGGATCTGGCGGCGAGAAGCGGAGGGGAGGGGAGGGGAGGGGAGGGGAGGACGTACGCCTTCTCGGGAACGGGCGTGTGTTGAAACTGGTATCGCTGTCTTCGGTCGTCGCTATTGTTAGTCTGGGAGGAGGGATATCGGCGATGCTAACTATCGATAGACCCTCGATATTAATTAGATAAGTGTAAGGGAGGGTTGATTTTGAAGAAAATGTCGAATATTTTTGTGCGCGAGTGGAGTGGAGATGTATTGATTTTTAGATTTTTTTTTCTTCAGAATGAGCTCGATCGTGGAACGGAGTTAGATATCGGTAAGTAGAGGATTAAAATGAAAACGAAGGATTATGAAATGTTTTCAATCGGGCAAAAATTGGGGCAACGCGATTCTATTTTTAATAATTGTGTAACTGTGAACAACAATTTGTTATTATCGGCAATTGGATTAATATGTTAATGATTTTGGTTCAAGGGAATCCGGATAAAACATTCAAACGTATTCGTATTTATGCAATCACGAAAAATATCCAAGTTCGGATATTCCTTTATTCAAACTGAAAAATTAAAGTCTAAGTTATCTTTTAACAATTTTCAAATTCAAATTTTTCCTTCCAAAGCTTTTGAAATTTTCATCACTAGTAAAAAATTATCAAAATAAGAATAAGAATAAAAAAATCCTTTCGAAAAAGGATTCAAAAATCGCGCTCTGCTGCATAAGCCGCTTTAATTGATAGCCGCGTAATGGTATGCAAAAAAAGGTCCCCCCCTCCCCCTCAGGGCACGACAATACCGTGTAACGAGTCGAACGTGAAAAAGATGGCACCGAGCGGGGACTACCGCAAGGCCCCACGAAGTTCGATCGATCGAAAAAAATGGCGTGGCATGACATGCCGTTGCGTGGGCCCCGAGATAAGGCCCCTCGAGGCCTCGAGGAGAGTGGCGCAACCCATAAGATCCCGGAGTCGTCGAACCGGCAACGCCGAGAGACGACTGTGGTCCCGCGGTCTCTCAGGTAAGGAAGAAAAAGGGAGAAAAAAAAGGGGCGGCCGTGGTGGACGGAGGGAGGGGGAATCGCCCCCTAGAATGTCCTTTGTCGCAGCCCCCTCCTCCGACGCCTGCGTCCACCCTCTCCACGGCGACGAGTCCAGTCCTGAGGCCCCGTGTTCGGGCCCTTCACGTGCGTGGAATGCACGTCGTGTCTTTGGTATCTTTTCGTTTCTCCGCTGTTCTTTTTCCCTTCTCTCTCTCTCTCTTTCTTTTTCTTTTTTTTTGGTTTTCTTCCGGTGATGATTTAAATGGAAAGGAAGGATACGAATTTTTGTGCGATCTTTGTATAAAGTGGAATGTCGATATTCCCGAAATGAATGAAGTAAATGATATCTGCGAAGTAAGATTATGAATTAAGAATGATTTCTTTCGAACTGAACTTCTTTATTCTGTGCGATGATATGTTTAATGTAAAATATATTCGGTCACAAGTTGATAAATCATTGTCTTGATACGATCAAAATTGAAAATTGCGAAAGAATGGTATGTACAATTATAATTTAAAACTTTAGATACATTCGACATTATTCCATTAAAATTAAATATCGATAGGATTGTTGATAAAAGATAATCTATTGTAGGGATTGAAAAAAAAAAGTAGAAATATCGAATTAAAATGTAACAATTCTTCTATCGTTTTTTAGTATCATTTGAATTTGCATATAAGGCATAACGAATGAAGCAGCATTTTGTTGAATTTTAAATATTATTTTTTTCGAGAAAAGGACATTAAAGTTTCTAAAAATAAAAACCAAGACTAATTAACGAATTTTCTATAAATATATAAATATTATTATCAAATAATAACGAGAATGATAATAATTACCCATGCAAAATAGTAGAAAATAATAAAGACTTTTGCTTCTTGAAAATTCTATATTTTATTATTACACTATATTTTATTATTTGAACAACTATCTTTATATCTTCAACTCAACTTTTCATATTTCATATTAAATTTGAAAATATAAGTATCATTGAATCTTCACTAAAACTAAATTTAAATTATTTATACAAAACTTAACTCTCTTAATTATTAACAAAAATTATACAACATCGAAATCCTAAGTAACAATTTATCTCCAAGATTAATAAAATCCACTTGTTATAACGAATCTTAGTTATATCTCGTCCAAAGGAGATCCGAAAACCCACTTTCCAGAACTATCCCCGCACGTTCGATTCTTTCAAATTCGCCTGTCGATCCTCAGAGTCGTTACATTACGTACGAGATCTACGAATCCTCGATCGCGTGTCCGATGCATCGGGAGCCCCTGTGAACAAGGATTATCGAGGACGGTAAAAAGGAGAGGGGAGGAAGAGGAAAGGGAAGAGGAGGGTGGTGGACGATATATAGGGAAGCGTGGCCCGAACTGTCGAATCGAATATCTGGGTAATGGCATTCTGGATCTCCCGCTGCCAGGAACACGGCCCCGTCCACGATGAGCTTAAATTAAGGGTGGACCTCTCATTTTCTTAAAATATTAAATCATCGTGGCGGTGTCGCAGCGGGGCTGCCATAAGAGGGCGGGGAGGGCGTCCAAAGAATGGGGTCCTCCTCCTCCTCCTCCTCCTTCTCCTTCTCCTCCTCTCCCCCCCGGATGGAGGAATTAAAATTCATTGGTCCGAGAAACCCATGTCACCGGTCGAGTGCCATCGTAAATACCTGAAGTCCTCTCTTCTCTTCTCCGTTGAGCGAGGTCACCGCAAAAATTATGCTTCCACGATCCGCCAAGGCCAAGGGACGATGATCTCCATCCGCCGCTATGATACTCGAGTCCCGATCGGCTTTTGTAAACAAAAAACGTCGCCTGTGAACATGTGTAAACGATCTATCGATAATCGATGCTAGTATTTTAATATAAATGATGTTTTTTTAAACAAAAAGGTGTCGTGCACCTGTAATTCATAATTGTTTATCGATATCTGTGTAATAATTGTTTTATTATATTTTGTAGATTTATAATATTGTAGCTTTTATATATATATAAAATAGTTCGAATAAGTTTTCTTCTTTCGTTGTATTTGGATTGACAAACATGTGTAAACGATCTATCGATAATCGATGCTAGTATTTTAATAGTACAAACTGTTTTTTAAACAAAAAGATGTCGTGTAATTTATAATTGTCTAACAATATCTGTGTAATAATTGTTTTATTATATTTTAGATTTATAATATTGTAGCTTTTATATACATATAAAATAGTTTGAATAAGTTTTCTCTTTTCGTTGTATTTGGATTGACGGAATTTGTACTTACATTAATTCAATAAAACGTGATTAACGAAATTATGGTGTTGGGTGCATTTATTTTTGCCGATTCGTTGATATTATTTACATTCATATTTGACAAGGAACAATTTCTTATTTGTAGAATAATGTATTATTTATTATACTTAAAACATTGTGTTAATTACGTTTATTAAATAATGTTTGTTAAAGATGGAGGAAAAATTACAAATAGAAGGGTACATTGGTATTGTTTATGCAAATGCGAATGAAAATAACATTTGTAAAACAGGAGAAGTAAATGTGTAATAGCGCATAAATAAATTCGTACGGTCATGTTTCGTTCAATTTATGATATAAATTCTGTAATTCAAATACAACGAAGGTAAAAATTCACTTGAGATATATCATGTATTATAATTGTAGAATGTAAAAGCTATTAATAGATAATTGTAAATTACAAGAAATCTTAATTAACGCAAAGGAAAGTCGTAAAGAAATTAATTAATCCAGCGATCTTTGTAATTTCTCCATCAATTCTTCAAAACAATGAATGATCGTAATAAAAATAATCAAAGAATTTGAAAAGTACATTTTTAAACATTAATGCGTTCACTAGTACATAAAAATATTACATAAGTATGAAGAAATTTATAATTTCGATTTATAATCCAATTTTTCAAATTTATTTTCATCTTTACGAATTACGTTATAATTATATATGAAAATAGAAAAATAATGAAACTAGATTAATTTTCGTACAAAATCTTTGTAAACAGATGAAAGAGTCAAAAATTTGTTTCTCTGTTTAATTAAACGATATATTTTATTTCACTCAAAGAACAAAAATGAATGAATATATAATTATCGATTTACAATTAAATTGACATTATCTTTTTTTTTTTCGCAAATATTCGCATAATTTTCAACAAAATCCTCGATATCTTAGCGCGAAGAAATCCAAAAATCGAATTACAAAGAATGTACGCCCACCTCCTCTCACCTATTCATACCCACTTATTTTTTTTTTTTATTAAACCGGCTCGAGATACTCGGGGCCTGGGATATTTCCATGCAAACGATCTGTTCCGCCCCCGACAGTGCTCATTACGGCGTACAATAAATCGAGATTAAGCGTATAATTGTAGGCTCGCCTACGAGCGCGAGATAGGTCGTGGACGCGCAGGTGCGAACCACGATTTCCTGTTAATCTTATTCCAATGACTCTCCCCTCTCTCCCCTCTCCCCTCCCTCCTCTCCTCACGGCTCACGGAGCGATGGGCCGCTTTAAATCGCACGGCAGATTTCGTTAGAAGTCGTCGGGGGCGCATTAGTCGCCCCTTTTAGCCCGTTTCCAGGGGCCGAGATACGATCTTCGGGGGTCGAGGCAAGTCGCAACACGAGGCGCGCGCGACTTGCTTTGCATTCGCCGCGTGAGATTTTCATCTGTTTTCTCGGAACGCCACGGTGAATAAACGCGCCTCGTCGACGAGCCGTTGAAAAAGCTTTTGAACGAGGGAAACCGGGCGAGGGATCGATTGCCTCATTGGCAACAGTATCGGCTACCCTTTCGATGCCCTTACTTAGGGGCCGATCAGTTTTGGCTCCGTGAATACGGAAGGTGAATGGAGAATAGAGAATGTCGAGTTTATATATGGGGCATTTAATAACAATTGTTCGACTCCTTTTTTGATAGTGAAATTTTGGATTTTAAAGTTGTTGTAATTCTCAGAGAGATACAATATCCTAGTTCCATTCTATAATGTTCGACTCCTTTTTTTGCTAGTGAAATTTTGGATTTTAAAGTTGTTGTAATTCTCGAGAGATACAATATCCTGGTTCCATTCTATAATGTTCGGACTCCTTTTTTTGCTAGTGAAATTTTGGATTTTAAAGTTGTTGTAATTCTCAGAGAGATATAATATCCTGGTTCCATTCTATAATGTTCGACTCCTTTTTTTGCTAGTGAAATTTTGGATTTTAAAGTTGTTGTAATTCTCAGAGAGATACAATATCCTGGTTCCATTCTATAATTGAAGATAAAAATACTATTCGTATCGTGATATTTATCAGTGGAAGGAAAAATTTGTTTACCTCAATCGTCTTTGTGAAAATTTCACGTATAATCTATGCTCTATTTTTGTAATATTTTGTAATATTTTTGTAATATTGATTAATTTATGATAAATTTTATAATATTGGCATTAAGTATATCAATTAAGATAATATACGAAAGATGGTATAAGAATATTTCTTTGGCTGACTGTATATACACATATATATGTATATGTATATACATTGGCGCGTGAATCGCGCGATTCATGAATCACCGGATGAAAGAATAGTCGAAGAGTGAATGGCATACAGCGAAAAAGGGGACTTAAATCACGAAAAAGGCTGGAAATAATTCCTAAATTTCTATGAAGCAACGGTCATACCCTCATCCCGGCCCTCTCATTCGAGTTAAACGATGCCTTTTGGAGCCGATGCTTCAGAGTCGTCGCGTTTGTCAGGTTGACGAATCAGTATTCTCCCCGAGTAAAAAGCCTCTCTTCGTTCTCTCGACCGCGGAGGGGTTAATCGTTTTTAAAATTTCCGACACGTGAAAGAAGAGAGAGAAAGGTAGGAGAGAGGGAGAGAGGGAGAGAGAGAGAGAAAGAGAGAGAGTGGGATGACCCAGGGCTCTCTCAAAAGAGCGTATCTCGCGCAAGCGGAGAACAGAGCCCGGATACCTGTTGACAGACATTTGCATCTGAATGGAGCGTGCTGTTCCGCTAAACGACTCACCTAATCTCCCCGAGATTATTTTCTCGAGGACACGAGTTTCCTGCCCATTACCACCTCTTACACCGCGTTATTATCGCGATTCTCCTTTTTTCTTGTCCTTTCACCCTTCAACGTTTCCCGTTGTTAATCCCACAAGAATCGAAAAGGTATATATATATATATATATATATATGTATATGTATATGTATATGTGTGTACATACGCGACAAATGGAATTCGTTTGACACTACCTATTAGTCGAAAGATAATTATACGTCGTGATCGAAGACGAATATGTCTCGTTTCTTGATTTAAATCGTGTACAATCATGTGCGAAAGTATTTGTGAGGTATCTATGATAAGACCTAAAATATTGGAATTCAGCTAACCTTGAAACGGTTTGGTTTCAATGAGGAAGAGGAAAATGGAAAACTTAATCATAAACAATCGAATTTTTTATTGTCTTTACGTTCTGTAAATAAAATTTCATTTTGGGAATATTTCTTATTACAGGAAAAAGAATTTAGAAAATTTTGTACCATCTTCTATCATAATAAATTATATTTTAAGTTTTATGTTTAGGTAAAAATTTGGTTTGAATGAAAAGGAAAATGGAAAATCTCTTTGATTGTATGAAATTAATCTTGTATCATAGTAAAGATATATTTTAAAAAGAAAAAAAGGATTGAAAATTTAATAATTTAAATTTGATTTTAATCCCTCAAGATGGTATTGTTATTGTTCTAAAATTATCCATATAATTTTATCAATATTTGAAATTTCTTTAAATTTGTTTTTTCAAAAGATCAATTTTAGGGATGTATATTTTGATATTAATAATTTTTTAATCTTACCTATCATATAGTTAATTTTTCAAAATTTTTCAACAATATCGATTAAATATAACCAATTATCAAAGATTCTATTAATTTTAATATTGTTTTTTTAAAATAACAGATTTTTTTAAAATAACTACACGTTTCAAAAATTCCAAAAGCAAATTACCAGAACAGATCGATACATTTTATTACTAACATTCTCATATAAAAACGTTTCTTTTCCCTTAACAAAATAACTTACAAATTCTATCGTATCGAGCTCGATCATCCCATTGCTATAACATATCCCGCGCGCGGGGATATATTACTCCATTACTACTGTGATTAATTAAACACCGCAGATAAATCAAAGCGGATCTCATTATACCGCAATTCACCGTTTGACAAGACGTGATTCAACCTCTCGATTGTAAGGCCTCCACCAGATCGTTTCCTCCAGAAAGGATCAAAACCGGCCACGGTCCGATTCGTATTCGTCGAAAAGAAATTGACGACTTTTATCCTCTCTTTATCGGGAACAATGCACACTGCGTTATATATATATACGCGCTTATAGGATATTACCTTGAAACCGGAACGAAATCGAGCCGTGGCGAGCGAAGCGGAACGAGATTGGTACATTGGGTTCGAAAAGAAGTTCGAATTAACGTTAGATAAAGGTGATTTAATTAATAGGATGGCCACGTGGCCACGCATTATGCGTGCCCGCTAGGATTAATGACCGGATAAGATTGTTAATTTCACGTCAGGCCGTCCGTCATGTCAATGCGAAGATACAGACCAGTGACAACAGTGCTGTATCTTATGTACGTGTATATTAGGAATACACAGTTTGTGCATAATACGTATACTGTGTTTAATGGTACAAAATTTTAATTAATAATTAGTAACCGTTTAATTGGTCGAATTGAATTGATTTCAGATTGTTCGTTTTTATAATTACTGAAAAAATGTACTTTAGACAGTTTTTAAAATTTATGAATTGACTTTCTATTTAGAATATAATTAAACTCACGAAGATACTTATTTTTATTTTTATCATAATATACAATATCCATGCTCGTCTTTGTTTTTAAATAAATAATATATATGTATGTATTTATATATTGTTATTACGTTATTATATAAACAGAATTTATCAGCGAAATAAAATCAGTCGTATATCTTGGAGCAAGGTTAATGGTATCAAAGGATTATTTGAAAATTGGATCCACCTGAGGTGAAAAATCGACAAGCCGCGAAGCCGCAAATATTTTTATCCTGATTTACGAAAATCAAGTTTTCGCGCGGGCTATTATCAGCCGAATGAAGTTGAAACTCGGCCGGTCCACTGTTCAGAGTAATTTATTGGACAATTTCATCCGGTGGTATCGTTCTATCGTTGAAGCAACACGTGCCGTTGCCCACGGTATCATTAACAGTTTTTCAATTGCGAACTCCACGCGCGGATCATCCTGGGAAAAGTGTTTATAACACCTTTTAAAAATCAACGTTCAAAAAATACAACCGTAATTTCACCACCGTTTTTATTGCGAACGATTGTTTGCTTCATCCTTTTTTTCCCCCCTATTATAACCGCAAATACGCAAAAGTATTTTTATTTTTTTCCCCCTCTTCATATTATTAATTGTAGAAAATGTTTACTGTTGCTAGTTACTCAATTTTCATTCAATTTTCATTCTGGATTATCCAATTTGTTCAATTCTTTTAATACGTTATATTTCTTTTGCAAATTTGTTCGTCAGTTTGTTGTTTGTTTAGAATACAAAGTTCTAAAAGATTTTAATTATTTATGGCGCAAGTAGATTTTTTGATAAATGATGGAAATGTTTTCTGTGTTTTTTGTTATTTAGTTTTATATGGTATTTATTATTATAATACATATTTTTTTTTATTATATACTCAAAAATTTTTTAAAATATTCATTCAACACTCTAGAAATATATTTTGGTTCAAAAATTATTTTGATATTTATTAAATAATTAATATTGACTATTATTTAACGAAAAAAATAAATATAGAAAAAGTATTTGAAAAAATATATTTATTCGAAAAATAAATCACTCATATTCTGCGACATATAAACACAATTGTAAGATACATTCGCAACTATATTGTGGAATTTTAGAATTTTATCAAAATAATATTTTATTAGGCATATAATGAAGAAAATGTATATTTTAATTAATTATCCTAAGTCTATAGTAAAAAAAATACATAATTGAGATATTTCTTATACATTTATAAAATTAATATTTGAATATCTATTTTACTTATAGAAATAAATTATCACTTGAGATTTCATGCATCAAATACCAATCTAAATCACATGACTCATTACTTGAGTCTTGAGAGAATCTTGGCATAAATTAGTCATGCAATAATAAATGAATAAGATAAGATAATTATCTAATAATATAATAAATATTTAAATTATATCTCAAACTAATCATATCATAAAACGTATCAAGTATCAAAATATTTCACCAAAATATTTTTATTTTTCATTTCAAATATTACTATTCAAGATTGTATGCATCGAATATCGATGCAATAAAATCACACGTTCATTCAGATTTTCACACAAAATCTATATATAAGCAAAAAAGAATAATAATAGAAATATATATAAATCAATATTTCAAAAATTTTAAATTGCATCACAAAAATTATCATTTCAAACCGTCTTAAACGCGATTCAATCAAAAACATTTACAAAATTTACCGTATTTATATCGAATGTTATTATTTCTCGTTTCAAATACCATTAACTTATATCAAAAACACGAATCGAGTGAAGTCATACGCCATCATCAACGAAAACGCTGCGTCCTGTTTCACGGGGGGGATCTGTGGGCACAAAAGGGCGTCCGTGCAACAATAAGATAATAGGAAATTCTTCAACGCCATCTCTTATTATGTTTCACATCTCGGCTAGTCTCCTCGTTCCTCGAATGGGTCCAGGCAAAGGGAACAAAGGAGAGGAACGAGGAGAGAGAGAGAGAGAGAGAGAGAAGGAGAAGGGGAGGGGAGAATTGGACGAACAAGTTGAAACCTGGGACAGCTTTGAGAGAAAGAGGGAAGGGGGAGAGAGGGGAACAATTAAAACACATTTATACGCCAGCCAATTCGTGATCACCATTCTCGTCGGCGCTGGGCCCTGAATAGGTCCCTGGATGACGTATTAACTCATATTTGTCTCCTGACAATACCCGGCTAAACTCTCTGCCCAGGTGTCCGACGTTTTACACTCTTCCATCTCTCTGGAGGACGTACGGACGACGAGAGCGTGCATGCCCGGAATTATAATGGGATAGACCATAACAGGACGGGAGACCAAGGGCCACGGAACAAGCTGGGGGAGTCCCAGAGGTAACAGGATTTCGTGAAAGGAAAAATTTCATTTGGATAGGAAGGGGGAGAGGGAAGAAGAAGTGGATCGCGAGTGTATAAATAGTCGATAGTTTCAGGGTTGTAATAGGAGAGGATTAGAAAGTTGATCGAAATGAATAATTTGTACGTGCAACGACAATTCTGGGATGGGAGAAGGTAGATGGTGGAAAGATTGGATACGTGTGAGAGAAGACGTATCATGAGATACGTCTAATCTTGAGGAAATTTTAGAGAGAAAGAAAGATTCGAATTTTACGTCTCATTTTGTTATTTTTAATTTTCTAATAATATATAACAATTAATATTTGTTTCAAATGAAGATGGAGCAGACGAGAAGAGTTGAGTTAAAATTATTTCTTGGAAATTTTAATACAATATTGTTTGAAGAAGAATAACTTGAGAAAATTATTAGAGTATTGAATTGGCATTGAAATAATAAACATCATGTTAAATTTAATATATCAAAAAAAAAATATAAAAAACGAGAAGAAAGATTATAAAATGGAAATCAAATGGAAGGGAAAAGGTTTTCGATTTTCGATTTAAAAAAAAAAAGAAGAAATGCAAAAGGAGGGATAAGAGGAGGGGTTAAATAAGAGGAGATAGATGATCGATAGATAAGGGCGAAGAGGCGAGCATCGCCGTCCCTGTCGGTACAGTTCCACATTCCACGTTCACGACGGGTGGCCCGTTCTTCGGGTATATCGCTGTCTTCCTCCTGCTTCGCATTAGAGGCACGACAGTTCCGTTGTGTGTTTTTGTGATTGATCACGTGATCTCGTCATTCGATATAATAAGATTCGCTTTAATCTGGCCTGAGATGGAACGACGCCGCCACGGTCGCAGATTACCGCATACCGAGATAAAAACTGTTAAGCGCCGTTCCTCCTACCCCCGTTTCGCATATTATTTCTCTGATGTAACAATGTAACCTCCCAAGAAGTTTGTGCCTCCGTGTATCGTTGTACTCGTATCCGTCCCAGTTTGCGAGAATTAATTCACATCGAAAGACACGATATTTAGTACTATGTTATTATTATATTATAATATATATATATATATATATATACACACGTAAATTTAAATAATTTTATTACCTTTGATACAAAATTAAAATGAACGAATTTTATATTATTCTATAAGTAAAGAAACAAGATCATCAAATTTGATTGTTGAACTATAAAATATACAAATTATAATATAAATCAATTATAATAATAATAATAATAATAGCTTTGATATTTTATCTTGTAAAATAAAATCCAAATTAACAAATTTATTTTTGACATTTAATTGTCTATCTTTTATATATAAATTCCAATCATATAATATCCGATAATCTCGCTGTGTCAAACTATTATAAATATAAAAGAATCTTAGAATCATTATCGATGGTATTATTGATAAGATAATAAAACAATTTTCTAACTTTATAATAATTTCTGTTCGAACATGTCAACAGAAAAAGCACACCCCATTTTTCACACACCCGCCCTCTATATTCTCTGTACAGCGATATGCAAACCGCCCCCGTGGGCCATTATACGCGACAGAGGAACGTCGCAAGTGGAACAAAAATATCAGACCGGATACATTCATCCGGCTCGACTCGTCGTCGTCGAGATAAAACCCGTGGACTATCGCGTGGTTAAGATTCATTAAAATCGCAAACACGCCCGAATCTCGTCGTCGTTCACCCGAATCCCGCGGGAGGAGGCGGGGGATCAAAAAAGCAAAGGAAAAAAATAGAAAAGCGAAGGAAAGCGAAGAGAAACGGAGAGCGGAAGGTGTAAAAGGGGAAATTCGAGAAGAGGCAGAAACCGTGTATTTTTTCCGATGGCCATGGTCGGTCCAGGCGGAGCTTAATTAGCCGCACATCCTCCGGCCAAGGGGGAGAGGGGAGGGGAGGGGGGGAGAAGGCGTTACATCATGAAATGTTTCGAAGCCCGCGCTGATTACGCCCGGCCGGCGTTTACACGGCGCGAAAACTTCGGAATTATTCTCGATTATTCAAATTCGCAACCCTTGCCGGGCTAGGGCCGATTCAAATTTATGCAAAAATTTCCGGCAACGCGAACCGCCGTTCTTATTAATATGGATCAATTTGACGTACTAGCCGCGTCTGTCTCCCTCTTCTCCCTTGTCTACCCCCCCCCCCCTAGGCTCGCGTTCCATCCTTTTGCCCGTTTTTCTTTTCTCCGCGTCTCTAACTAAAATTGGACCAAATCCGTCTCTCTGTCTTTTTGTCGCGCGATCCCAAAGTTAAGGTCGCGATCGTGTGTGATTTTTTTATAGGATGGATTCTGATCCTAGAAGTTACATCGATCGTAAGTCACGATTAGATAGACAGCATCGTTTGTATGATATGTAAAATAAAGATATTTCATCTTTTAGATATTGTAAAATTTAAATATTTGTTGTTTAGATTTTGATTTTTAAGGATGATATTTTCACTTTTAATTCTTCAGAGCATTGATGTGAAGAATGATTCGTCACAAAGGAAATGCTTGGTCTTTGATCTCCAATATTTCCATATTTTATGAAAAATAAAATAAATGTAATTGTATTACACGATATTATATATTTATTTAATTGTTCGAAAGATTTTTATGATGGAAATCGTGTATATTATAATTAAATTAGTAATTCGTGTGTTATTATAAAGTTGAATATGAGAGGAGAAAAATAAAAAGTTATACTCTAATAATAATATTTTTATAAAAGTAAAAGTTAAAATAGAACGAATTGGTGCTAATAGAAATGGATAATAAATAGGAGAAAGTTTGTTGATAATTTGTTATCAGGAAAAAATGTTTCCAAGTTACTTCATAATTAATATTTCATACGATCAAGAGAATCTTATTTTACGTGATAAAGCAGTTGAATTAGCATGAAATTTTCATTCCATTTATAATATAAATATATTTCTTATAATATGTTATATACACTTTATTATTGAATTGAGAATATAAACGCATATGACTGTGAAAATATATTTTATGGAAATGATAACATTTTAAAATTGATAAGATTTTTTTAATTAACAATTCAAACATAGATATATATATTACATTTTAAAAAATAAAATTAAATATATCTGACGCAATTTCAATTTCATTCGCCATCCTCGATTATAATAGAGTAAAATGTTAAAATATGGGATAATAGGGTAATAAAATATTGAAGAAAGAATGATACACACACACATATATATATATATACATACGTACACACACGAAAGATCGAAATTGCGAAAGTTCGAGAACAAACGTCGAAGACAAAAAATAATGGAGAAAGTTGAAGGAGAGGGAGCTGACGAAGGGAGGTTATCCTTTTTTTTTTTTTTTCTTCGTGTTAATTCCTTGCGTTGGAATTTAATTAGCGGTGCCGGGTCGAGCGTGCTTATTCAACTCGCCGCTATTTAAATCTCCTCCTTGCTGTATCGCGTGGAAGACGTTTAAATTTGATTTTCCTCAGAAACCGCTTAAACTATAGCGCAATAAAACTAAGAATACCTTGTTGCCGTGACTGGGTCGTAATAATTGTATTTATACCGATTATTTTCTTTTTCTTTTTCTATTCTTTTTTTTTTTGGTAAGGAATTATCAAATATTTGATTTATATAACAGTGAGATGTAGATTTATAGAGAATTGGAAAAATAATTTGTGATTTTTTTTTTTTTTAATGCAAAACTAAAATAATTTATCGCAATATATATTATTTGTATAAATATTGTAAAATTATCGTCCATTTCATTTTAGTCTTGTTTATTTCTCAACAATTTTGTCATTCTTCATTTTCCAATAATTTATGGCTTGGTAAAGATTTATTTGACCAACTATTTTTAATAATATTGTTTATTTCGTTATTTTGATTTATATCTTGTTCAAATTCATATAGGCAATAACGAATATAACTGAAAACAGAAATAAATTATAAACTGCAACTCTATTCAAATTGATTTTTGAAAGTCGAATAAACGTAAATAAAATATTTTATGATCGTGAAATAATATTCTCGTGAAATGAATGTATTATAAATAATATAATATTCCCATTCATTTAAAATATAATATGTTATTTTACTCAATCAAAAACACGTATAACTTTCGATCCAATATCGATCCAATATTTCTCGAGTATGGATAATAAAAAATTTATTTATTAAAATTCATCTCTATAATAAACCAAGATTTTGTACTCTTAATAAAATAAATAATGCTTCTATATATATATATACATCAATATTATCTCAATTATTATCATTTAGCATAAACTATTTATATCACATTTTCATCTTATATTAAAAAAACAAAAATATTTCTTCATTTTGTATCATACTTTTCGTACATTTATAATTTAATATTTGCCGAATGAATAATTGTACACAATTGCACCGACGAAAGTTTCAAGCCACCGATTAATCGCGACATCATCTACAGCTTCGAGGGGTTCCTTTAAATATCGTTAAGAGGATCCGAGAGCAAAGGCTTCGGTATCGTTAAGTTGGGAAAATTTAAATTCGATCGCGATGCGGCTTGTTACGTGCGCGTTATTCTGTAGTTCCACTTTTCGTGAGTTAACCGGCGAACTTGCCAGCAAGTTCACGTGAACGAACTTCCGGGATCGTGGATTCTTCGATCCTCGAAAATTTCGAAAATTGCCTCTGTTAACTGTTACCCTTCGATTTTTTTGTTACAGGAAGTGCCTCATCAGGAAACGATGACATGAATCGAGTATCTTTTTTAAATATCTTCCGATAGGACAATTTTTCTTCGAATTAAGGTGAGTGGAAATTTTTTCTTTGATAATTTGAAATTGATTATTTGTAAATCAAAGATAAAAATAATATATTCGCATAATAAAAATATCTATTATTGTTTATGACGAATAATATTTAACATGAGACGATTAAAATTAAAAATAAAGATGGGGTGATTGTCATTAATGTATTTTAATGATTAATTGTAACGTTATACGAGATCATGACGAAATTTTAATTTTAAAGAATTAAATTATTCATTGAATCAAATTATAATAGTAAATTAAATAATCAATCAATTCTATTGCAATAAATGATCTATTGTAGAAATTTTATATATTTCCCGATTCTTGTACGCATAAACGTTTCAATAATGTAATATTACATACTCTAATAACATTCGTAGCCTAATAATTAGCACAATTGACTTTGAATTAAAACGATTGGATTAATTCTATTTAACATGAAAATTGCAGAATCAGATCAGATTGGTCGAAATCCAATCGAAAATTTTCGATAAATATGTATTATTTCGTGGAAATGTATCGTCGCATCGTATTCGCAATTCGTATTAATTCCATCCATCCTAATATTCCTCGACGAAAGTAAATTCGCATAAAAAAAAAAAAAATTAAAAGAGCAAAAAAAAAAAAGAAGAGTACATCGAAGCTTCGCACCTGCCTGGTTAAAATTCCGTGTTAAATCCAAGGAGGACCAAAAAAAAAAAAAAAAAAAGGACGCGCGAAAACAAAACAAGAAAGAAAGAAAGAAAGAAAGAAAGAAAGCAGACCTGGGTGAATACATTTGACCAGCAGACAACGTTCGACGAATGTTCGTGTGGCCGAGTGTGGCTAAGAAACAATGGTGACGTTCGATGAATAGAATCAGTGGGAGGAAACGGTGTTGGGAGGAAAAGGAAATATTTGAAGACCTTGTCACGCGTCCTTAGAGATTGCGCGGAGTAAAAGTCGTGGACGACTTGAACATCGCCACGGTACCAACCGGCGAATTTCGTATTCCCGGATGGTAGGCTAGTCAGCTTCTGACAATACCGACGTAGATGTGACGTATGTACTACGTCGCGGTATGTACACCTAACTGTGCCAGGCGAACTGTGCCCGCCTGACCCTGTTGTAGCAATGTCTTTGAACCTTGGAGGAGAAGGGAAAATGGCGAAAAGTTTCTGTTTTTTTTTGTGTTTTTTTTCTTTTTCTTTTTTTTTTTTTTATGAAATATTTTAAAATACTCGAAGTTTTATACACAGAAACTTTTTGTTTCTTTGTACAAGTAAAGTTACGAAGGTTGTACGAATTTTGTTGTAAAGGTTTAGGAATAATATAATTCAAGATATTTGTATTGAATATTATAGTTATAGAATGAATTTTAACGCTACAAAATCAATAGACTTTTTTTTAAAGAAATTTTGATTATTGATTTATTTCTATTCCAATTGAAAGTCTAGGGTATATACGGGGTGGTCCACTTAACTTTATCACGTGAAATATTTCATTTATTTTTGATAATATTAAAAAAATATTTTGGATAAAAAAAAATTGAATGATTTTATAGAGGAGCATTTTGATATTAAATTTTTGATATTAAATATTCGATATTTGATTTATCTCATATATTTTTTAATAATTATATTAAAAATAATAGAAATATTTCAAATGATAAAGTGAAGTGGTAGTACTGTATAATGTATATATATATATATATATTTTATTTTAAAAACAATATTTCAAATTCATGATGCTCAATTTAATACGATTTTTGTGTAAAATATTCAAGAAAACTTTTCTTTTTTCCATTAAGACAAAATCTCTTAATGTTCTTTTCTAAATAATTAATTAATTAATATCAATTTTACATTTCTATTAAATATTCTTTTTCTCTTTTAATGAAACTTTTATTTTGAATAATACCATCGAAAGAGAGAAAATATAATAATTGTAAATAATTATTAAATTCAAAGAGACAAATAATTTTAATAAAAATCAAAGTAACTAACCAACTAATTTATCCCAAAAAGAGTCAAGTAAAATCTCCCATTTTAACGTTTTAAAACGAGCAAAAAATTAATCAGGAAGGAAGCAATATCATCATCGTTGATTCTTCCATGATTCTCTCTCCACCATGGATCGCTGTAAGATGAGTGGGAGTATATAAAAAAAATAAAAAGTAAAAAATAAAAAAAAAAAAAGAAAAAAAGAGTAACGTAGCTCGTACGTGTTCGCATCAAAAATTCGCGTGGAAGACAATGCGAGTTGATTTGGAAAGGCGCGTATCGATAGGGCACGAGGGGAGGGGGAGGGAAGGAGGGTACCGGTCAGCGGAACGTATCCGCGAGTGAAAAAGAGAGAGGGTGGAAGAAGGATAGAGAGAGCGAGGGGAGGGTAAAAAAAAGAACGGTCGAGGCATTTTGTTTCCGATCGTTGCACGAATGAGCCGGCAAATTGGAGTCGAATTTAGCCGGCTTTTGCGAGCCGTTTAAACCTTTCGCTATGCCGCGGCGCGCCCGTAGAGTTTGCTGCACGCAAATGAAGAATTGTCAGCCAAATACGGTTCGAGAGCGGTAAGGGGAGGCGGCAGGGGATGAATGGGGCGTAATGCCGGGTCTACCCTGATTGTTGCCCTCTTCTCTCCCTTCCTCGACCTCTCGAACCCATCGGAATTTCCAGTACGAATTTCCGCCGGTGCCTGCGACATCACTTCCGTCCCAGGGACAAGCAGATTCAGTCTAGCCGCGGCCCGCCGTTTTACTAGCTAGCGTTCGTTCCATCCAGATTTTCCACCCCTTTCAGACTCTTCCTTCGATCTTCATCGGCCCAGACTTTTCTCCCAGCCTCTCTAATAAATCGAACAACCAGGATTAGGGATGGTAACCTGAGACGCAGGGGGAGAAAATTTTTTTTCAATCATCAGACAGAATATCTATGCATAGCTATGTCTTGATCTTTTGCATGTATAATTTGACTTGACGAGTGTCCAAGTTCTAGCTTCTAGTTTAGTAAATTTTTACATTGAACAGATCAGATTGATTACTATTTGTGTAAAATAAATATTATTCGATAATTTTTGAAAACATTCTCTCTTTAATATGATTTAATATAATGACAGAACTATCGTTGAAAACCGGTCTAACCAGATTTGACAAATCCAAAAACGACAAATCTAATAATAATGATAATAAGTACAGTAATATATCAATCAATAAATATCAATAATTATATCAACAATTTATTTACCAACTCCAGTAAATATTAATTATATATGAAATTTTGGATCAATTCTTGGAATTTTTTTAATAATTCAAATTATTTCTGGATTTATTTTATCAATGCATTATTGTCCAAATATTGATATTGCTTTTTGATCAATCACTAATATTATAAAAGATATAAATTCAGGATGATTATTTCGTCTAATTCACATAAATGGAGCATCATTTTATTTTTTAATAATATATATTCATATTAGTCGAAATTTATTTTATTGTTCATATAAATTAAATAGTGTTTGAGGAATTGGAATTATAATTCTTTTAATATCAATAGCAGCTGCATTTATAGGATATGTACTACCATGAGGACAAATATCATATTGAGGTGCAACAGTTATTACTAATCTTTTATCAGCAATCCCTTATATTGGTGATACAATTGTATTATGAATTTGAGGTGGATTCTCAATTAATAATGCTACATTAAATCGATTTTTTTCTCTACATTTTATTTTACCATTACTAATTTTATTTATAGTTATTCTTCATTTATTTGCTTTACATTTAACTGGATCATCTAATCCTCTTGGATCAAATTATATCGATAAGAAGATGAAATGGGTACACGCGAGATATATGTAAGTTGGAAGGCATATGGGAGAATTTCTACAATTGTAAATTCAGTATACTTGGATAGTTAATTGGGATCGAAGAATCGACGTTATTCGAAGGAATAGAAGAGCGGATTTCTTTAGCGAGGCTTGCCCGCTTTTTTCGGATTAACGAAGCGTTACGCCTGTGACCGCTCGTGCTATTTATTCGATTACTCGAGAGAGAGAGAGAGAGAGAGAGACGAGAGCACCGGCGTTCGGTAGGCATGGACCAATGAAATTCCCATAGAATATCGCCCCATGTCTTTCACAGTCCGGTGAACTCTGACAATCGGCCTCTCTTGCCGTTGAAAAGGGAACGCGGTCAATTTGAGGCAAACGATCGCTGACAGCCGTAGGGCCTGACCGCGCGCGATGAATTCCGGCTAAAAACCTCGAAAACGTCGAATAACGATCCTAAAGACCGTGACAAGCTTTCTTCGTTCGCCGATGCTGCGCTCCAGGTGTGCCCTCGATCTCGATCTCCCTGGGAAAATGGAGGAAGGAAGGAAGGAAGGATGGATCTGCGGAAATCTGTGTAGATGGCGAAGAAGAAGGGATTTCATTTCCTTTTAATCCTGTATTACTAATCTTGACAACTATGCCTTCATTACATTGGAATGAAGGATGACGTATTTTAAATACGTGTTTCTTTTTTTTCTTCTCGTCAAGCGACTAGCATGAAGAGATTATGCGAATTATTGCTGTATAACTTGGTATCGTGAATCTTTTAAACAATTGTTTAGTGTTATATTATATTTTATTTGTAACAATAATCAGAAACGAGAGTTTGCTTAAAAGACTACAAGTGATCAAATCATCACGGTTCAATAGAAAAGATTACATTTCCAATTTAAGGAAATATTGGAAGAAAATTTCTAAGATCCATAGATCCACTTTACTTTTCAAAGGTTCACCTCGCAAAAATATGCCACCAAGTTAATAAATTCGAACAATTTACTTAATTTAAATAAGTAAACGAAATTTTGTTGTACAACGTGCTATTCCATTCGAATAAAAACAACTGAAAAATCATCTCAATTCCTCTCTCGAAGACGAAACTCTTCGGAGCAATAACCAAGTCGAAATTAGGGGACGTTAACGGCAGTCGTGGCAGTCATAAAAAAAAAAAACATAAGGGGTGGAATGTCTGGCAATTCGGTCTGAAACGCGGTGAAAACAATGCCACGACACCGCGTATTACGATATCGCGAGGTGGTTACGCGTGTTATTATCCGGTGTATCCGTTATCGAGCACTTGCGGTGACAACAGAAAGAGCGATTTCGCGCCACGATGCTCTTATACGCGTTTGTCGATACGCGCCACCTCATCGTCTGATGCGTATTATCCGTTGGTTTGATCGTAAAAGGGGCTCCCATCGTCGAGGGGTTGGCGAAATTGGGGTAATTCGTGAGATGAGCGCGCGAGAGAGTGTTGGACGCGTTTAAAAAGTGATGGAGATGGGGTTGGAAGGGAGTGGTCGATGATTTTTCCCCCCTCCTCCCACTCTGATGTCTGTTTTTTAATCTGTGACGCTCGTTTGTTGGGGAGGAAAAGAGAGGAAATATGCAGCGTGCACTTACAAGTTTTATAAGTTTGATATTTTTGCGATTTTGTACATAAGCTTATGTACGAGGCTTCTACTATATTCTAGAATTAATCGGTTGTTTATAAATAAAACAACGTGACTGTGAAGAAGAGATACAGAATTTAAAAGGTTCTAAAAAATTTGAGAAAATATAGTAATAAGGTAGAAGCTATAGAAAAGATTAAAAAATAAATACGAACGTTTGATTATTAATTATTATTATTATAAAGAAATTGAGAAATATAAATTTATTTCTCACCTGTTTTTCATAACTTTTCGACTATATTATATTATATTATATTATACACAAGTTTTCATTTAAAGCTTTCGTTTATTTTTATACGTATACATATTATGCAAATTACAAAAGTATTAAATTTCCTTCTTTCGTATGCTAAAATAAAATAACATAGTTTATCTTTAGATCAGAGAAAAATTATTACCATTAATGGATGAATAAAGGACGAATTAATACGAATCGTCGAAATGAAAAATGCTACGCTAAATAAAAACCTAATCACGAAGCATATAGGCTCTGGTGGTTACCTCTCTCTCTCTCTTTTTTCTTTTTTCCTTTTTTTTCCCCTATTCCAAGCGTTTCATCCGCGACACCCTCGCGGCACTGTGTTCCACGGGAGTGTTTCGTTTCGCGCTTTACACCGGCACTGCTCTTTATTATCGTTATCGTCATCATCGTGGCGCGGTTTCAACGTCGAAGCACGCCATGTACGTTGCGTTACTTTTCTATAGCCGCCGTTTCAAGCCTTGTTGTTACACCGTTAACTTTCGACGCGATATTTCTAAAACGATCATCCCCCAACGTTGCAATTGCAACGCGGCGATAAAAAATGATTTTATATCCGCTCTGTAAATTTGCCGCTAATTCTGAAAAATTAAATCCAAAAGTAAAAATATGCAGCAGTAAAATTCACAGAAATATCTTTATTATATCTTGTCTTAAGTTATCAGAATTAATTTCTTTGAACAATTGTGAAACTTTTTTTACTTACTTTTCAAAAGAAGAAGTCAATTTTTTCTTTCTCTTTCTAGACTCTTCTCATTTTTTCTTTATTCGAATATAAAGAACATAGACGAAAACTTTCACAACAAGCAAAATTTTTACAAATTTTACTACTAAAATATTATAAACGTCATTCAAAGTTAAGAATATTTTTCTCTTTTTTTCGCTAAAAAAAGAAGAAGAAGAAGAAAACGAATTCAATCATTTCTTTCTTCTTTTTACTTCCTTTATTTCCTAAATCATAAGTAAGAAAAGACGATCACGACTTTTTGCAGACTCACGAGAAACATAACTATTTTTTCGACGATTTCAATTTTTCCCCTTCCCCTTCTCTTGCTTCCCTCCCTCCCCAAAAGGAAAAGAAGGAAAAAGGGAAGAAGAAAAATTCAATTTCCGAGCGACTTACGCCCTGCCTAACCGAAGGTCCAATTAGAGGCGAGACTATCGCGTGTGAACGTAGTCTAAAGCCTGCACGTGCACGACCTATCGGCGATGGGTGCTGGCCAGGAGGAGGAGGAGGAGGAGGGCGGGAGGAGGAAAGGAGGAGGAAAAGGGCGTACTTCGGTATCGCCGTTGGGACTTCACAAAACAGATTTAGCAGGTGAGGTCGGGGAGCAACAGCGGGGGCCCCCGTAAAGAAAGCGTTTAATTAACCCTTTGATCTCGAAAACAGCGTGGCAGCCGCGCACTTAGCTAACGGGGAGGAAGAGAGGGGGCTACATTGATACCGAACTTCGTTAAGCACTTTAACCTTTACGAGGTTCATTTTCGAATTAATCCGCCCTGTTGATTTCTCATCCATCCCTTCCTCTCTTCTTCTCTTGGAAAAACACACGGTTCGGCCTTCTGTGTCTTCCGCATTCCTCGAACACGATCGTAGAGAACTCTCTCTCTTTCTCTCTTTCTCTTTCGCTTCGCTCCATTTCCCACAACGGTCCTTTGTCCATTGTTGCTTACTCCTTTCCCTGATCCCGTGGTGATCGTGTATGTATGATCGTGATTGAGGGTGAATCATGAAGGTGAAAATCAGAATTCGTTGTTTAAGAATCGTTCGTTAATTTTATTATTTTGAAGTTTTTTTTTTTTCGAAATCGTTGAAGATCGATTAGTTATGGATTATATAGGAAGGAAAAAAAATGGGGGAAATGATTAGATGTAGATTTGTTATATAATTTCGAAAGTTGTTATTATTATATAAGGTACGTGAAAGCGTTTTCTTTAATTCATACAAGAATATCCAGATGGCGGTATGCAGGATGTATTATTTCTTTGATCGTATGTTATTACGTAATTTCAATTTTAAATAGAATGAATCGATACACGGAAACCAATTCCCTATTATAAAAATTGCTACGTTCGAGTATTAATTTAGAGAATATTGTAGAAACGAGCGCTTTATCTTTTTTTTTATCGCTAAAATTTTAGAAAAAAAAAAGGAAAAGAGAAACGCGCAAATATTCTTACCAATTTCATCATTCCTCGCAGATTTTTTTCGAGGGAAATTAAATATCCAGCTATTTCTTTGTTCCCTCGATTTAAAGGGGTATATAATAATTCAGATATATTAAATTAAACGTTCAAATAATTCAAATAATTTCGACTCGTTTCATTTCGAGTAATTTTAATTGTTTCGATGTTTCGAAATTAAATATCTACCATTTCTTCGTCTCTCTCTGATCAAATTACAAATCAAACGATTGATTATCCTTCGAACAAACTCCATTCCATTTCGAGAAAAAAATATCTCTAATCGTTTTTTCCACGTGATATTTCATATATACGTAATCGTCGTCGTTTTAGATTAGCCGATCGGAGGAGAAAGGCGAGTTTTAGAGGTGGAGAGGGTTGACGAACAAGGGTTGGCCCCCCCCCCCGGCCTTGTATAAATAATAAAACTGCGAAGGTAAATATAATTACCTAACTGTGTGTGTAACGTGTTTGTAAGCGGAGGAACAACAATCCGTAAGGTTCCCTTGAAAACGAGCCTCTTTTCAAAAGGGGCCTATATAACCCCTGCGCCAATGGCGCGCCAGTTTGAATTAAGATTTCAGTGGCCCACCGTAAAAGATTACGCCATTGGCCAATTTAATCTCCACCGGTCCGCGAACGAGATCCTTTTCACCGGCCCTCCACCCATTTTGTTTTCATCCAGAGATCACAATGCCCCCCTTCCCCTCCCACCTCCCCTCCGCGTAAACATCCTGACTGAATGAAGGCCGCCGATTAATTAACCGGCCTTCCTCCCCCCTCCCCCTCCCCTTTCTTAATGTGTCCTTTACTGTGCGCATGATCTAAGATGTGGAATTATCTTCACGACGGCTTTGATTCTTTTTTTTTCTTTTTTTTTTCTCCATCGAGTTATTTTATATCTTTATACAGATTTTTTTTTTTTTTAATAATTGCAGCAAGGAAAGGAATAGAAGTTTATTGGATAAATGTAGAAGGGGAAGGGTTGATATATTATAATAAATTAATATATATATATTATCGTTCTCTCTCTCTGTTTTGGCTCATTTGATATTAAATTGCTAGTAATTTAATAAGTAAATCTTGATATTTTTTTAAACAGGGATATTATATTGAATTGAACTTGAAAAAGTTTTTTGGATAAATGTAGAAGGGGAAGGGTTGATATATTATAATAAATTAATATATATACTATCGTTCTCTCTCTCTGTTTTGGTTCATTTGATATTAGTTTAAATTGCTTGTAACTTAATAAGTAAATCTTGATATTTTTTTTAAACAGGGATATTATATTGAATTGAACTTGAAAAAGTGTCCCATGAATATATTATTAGTAATTGGATATGGATTTTTGTTCTTACGAAATCATTTTTTTCATAGAAAATATCGAGACTTAAAAAGCAATATTGCGTGATATTTTTATTATTAACTAATAATGAAAATACTTGATAAATTTAGTTCTTTTTATTTATAATCTGTTGTAACAATTTGTACAATCATGCTATATCTTTCAATTCATCTCCTCAATATTCTCAATCATAACACAACGATTCCACGTAAAAGATAATTTTAAAATTACTAAATTTTTAATTTCTTTTCATCGAAACCATCAACCGCGCGAGTTCACCGCAACATTTTCGATGAAGAAAGAAAATAAGCTAAGCGCAACACGTCACGACACATTTATACGCATAATACAAATTCCATCGATCCTTTTCAAACCGAAAGCGAATCAAAAAGCGCAAGCATTAATCGAACGGACAAAACCGCCATCGTTTCTCCCCCGACAACCCTTTTCCATCGATCCTTTCCTCCTCTAAAAATACGCGGTTGAAATTCCTTTTCGACTCGCGCCGACAAATTTGATCGGATAAACGTTTCCCAAAGAAGCGGCGGGCGACCCCGCTCCGCGCCCCTCTTACACCACGACTCGACGCACCCCTGTGCACCCTTGTGCAACGTACAATATACCGCAAGCGGGTAGGCAAGCAGGCAGGCATGCAGGCAGGCAGGCAGGCAGGTAGCTAGCATTATGTGTATCCGACTTCTCCTCCAGGAAAAAACGTACGAGGTAAGTAGGTAAATTTAGCGACGAGAGTTCGAATGCGCCGCTTCGTATGCGAGCACTCGCGGTGACTCGAGTGCGCTTCGAGTGTTCGCGTAAGGCACGTAGATAAAATACGTGCTCGGCTACGCGTGCTTCCCTCTCCTTCTCTCTCTCTCTCTCCCTCTCTCTTCTCGGGTAATTGGCCCTCTTGATCGCGTTCGTAGGACCGCTTTTCAATATTCTCGTTTCCATTTCCTTCCTTCGTGCCCCTATGTCCAACGTAGAGTCCCTGGTTATTTCTGTCCTTTTTTTTTCCTTGTCCTGAGTTTGAGTTTGGACGAGAGGATGTGATACAGGGATACGAGAAAAGTAGGCTGATCGTAGCTTGGATTTTTGGCGCGCAGATGTAATAAGCTTCATGGTGTAATAAGGTGTAACCGAGTTTAAAGGTGTTTGGACATCTTCGAGTAATTAGAAATAATCTGTTTGAAGAGTTGGACCCTCGAAAGATCGAAATCTGATGGATGAATATAAATTTTAGCTTCTAAATTTTAAGTCTATCTCTTAGTTTCGGAGAAATTTTATTTACCAAAATTTGATTTACCAAATGTCAAGTTTAATGTTCGAAGTGGAAGTAAAAAGGAAAAAGGAGAAGGACCAGTTTGCAGGTAAAAACATTTGGCGTGCAGATGCGGCAAGGTTTTGTTATTTTGGGCATTGCTTGGAATGAAAGTTGCTTACAATGGATAGTATTTGAAAGAAGGGGGAGAGGACTGTCAATATTTGCAACTTTTGAAGATAATTAAAGATTTAATATAAAATATTCCATATATATATACTTTAGATATATATGGAATTTTTAAGATTAATAATCATTTATAAGACAATGTTATAATGCTGTAATAGTTTTTCATTAATATCTGGAAAATAATACATTTTTAGCTTTTATTCCTAGCTTTTATTCCTAATCGAAATCCTATCAATTTTAGAATTATCGAATAAACATCAAAGTGTCGCGCAAACAATGGGCGATGTTATCCTTTCGAATGGTCTGTGGAAGGATTTTTAAAAAAAACGGGCGGCAAGACCTCACGCCAAGTCGGTGGGTTGTTTCAGCGGACAGGTCAGTTTGGAATTCGAACAGGCAGCTACCGTAGAAGCTGCTATGGGGCGGGGCAAACGTCAGGCAAATGGAAAGCATCCCTAATTTGAAACTGAGAGGAGAGAGAAAGAGGAAAACAAATGGCGAAATCCCACTCGACACTCTGTTGGCCTTTCCTTCACAAATTTTTCACGATTCACGGCCAACGTATGACGAGCACCACAATCGAGGCACAATCGAAAATATTTAGGAGGGATACTCTCCTTCGAAATTTCAAATTCCGTGTAACGTCGGAATTAAGCTTGTCATCGACAATTTTCTTCGAATCGAGTGTTAATACTAGCATTTGACAACTACAGAATCGTTTACTCAACAATATACAAAATTAAGGGGGATGATTTTTCGTCTCGAAGCTTTAAATTTTTTTTCTACACGAATTGTCAAAGTAATTTATATCGAAGAATTTAAATGAAAATTAGTTAATATCATTATATTGGATTAAAGTTTTTATTCAGGAAAAATAGATTCTCAAATCTAATTCCATATTTCTCTATTTCTAAAATATGTATGATATTTCAATATATCTTGACGAATAAAAAAAAAATATCAGATGGAATGTTTTAACTAAAGACTTGCACAAGTTCTACGTTTATGAAAGAAAGCTTATGGTGGTTGATTTTTTCAGATGGATAGATCCTCTGTTCCACTCGTAGATTTTTGGCTTCGACGCATAATTATATTGCGAAAAAAAAAAAGGTTCGACTTGCACTCTCGTGCAAAATTACACGTAAAAATATCTTTTTTCGTTCTCGTGACTTTATGATCTACATATATATATTAGATCATCTCATAAATTTATTCACCCGGATTCGTTTATGCAATTTTGTATTTTGATTTCCGTTCCGGTGAACGAATTGCCTACTTTGTTGTTAATCGAGCTATTAATTCAAACGTATTGCACTATTATGTGCACAGCTGGATAAATTAAAAGAAGCAGCGACGATAAAAATAGTCCAGCCATATTTAAATCAGAATACCGTGATTTTTCATCAGAATAATGCCAGACCACGTACAAAACGTGTGAAAAAAAGAATTGCGGGAATTTCGTTGAAAAATTTTATCGCGTCTACCCTGTTCCCTCTGTATCAATGTTTTACAATGTTTTTTTTTTTTTTATAATAGACAAACAAGTATCCTTATATCCTTTATCGTAATTGCACAAAATAAAATAAGATATTTAACAAGAAATATTGAAATAATTAATATAAAATATTCGATCGATCCATGATTGAATCGTCTTTAATATCCTTTTCCCAAGTTAATTTCCGTTTTTTTTTTTATTATATTTTCATATATATTATAAAATAGAATATATTTTCAATATAACTTTATTCGTTATACAATTTTCTATAAATAAATAATTGGAAAAATAATCATAACAATCCCTCTTTATATTCTTCTTGAATATCACAATCTTCTTGATTCACAAATTATCATTTCAACCCCTTTGTCTTGCAAAAAAAAGAACGAGAAAATAATTGCATCTAAAAAATATACTTACATCCATAAACCATAACATACAACATCGATCGAAGCATCTTAGAATAAAATATCCTCAAAAACACATATATATATATATTCCAACGTAACAACAATTACTTAATTACTCGTCATTCTAACTTAACAATCATAATCTCAAGAAGAAATATTCAAACATACGAGGAAATAGAAGATATTACAAACCTGGGAAGAAAATTTAAAATTCACATAATCTACATCACCGCCGTTCCACGAAATTACGAAATTACAATACATCCCCGTCACACGACGATCAACCTTCCGTCCACGTAGAACGGCCAAACGAAAAGGTAACAAAGTAAGCAAGCGTGTTCTCGCGAAAAGTAGTTTAGCGGATCGTTACGAGCCTCCAGCTAGGTTGTTCATCGACGCGACCGGAATGTAAATAAGGAAAAAAAAGAGGGAGAGAGAGAGAGAGAAAAAAAGAAACACGATCTTCCGCGTATCGAAACTCGTTCTCGATGAGAGGACGAAAGACTGGAAAGAAAGAGAGAGAGAGAGAGAGAGAGAGAGAGAGGGAGGGGATGGTTGGCCGCCCGTTCCCCAACCTCCTTTTTTTCGAAACGTTTGAAAAAATATTTTAACACCCCCAGGATCCGCGCCTCGCGACAATGACAATACGACCGTTGTTGTAAATTTACCGCGGAAACCTCTGATTTTTAGTAGCAATGATTTTGCAGGGATATGACACACGCCCACGCGGTGCCACCATGTAAGGTGCGTGTATTTTGGCGATTTTTACGAGGCGAGTTTACGAGTTTGCCCTCCGCGGCTTTTTGTAATGATCCTCGGAAGTTTGCGGGGTAAGGAGGGGGGGAAGGGGAAGGGCGGACAAAGATCCTCGAGTCAATGTCTATGATCGACGCAACAGGATGCTCTGAATTAGTGTAAAAGATATGTTAATGTTTACTGTGGTTTCTATAATCTTCACGCGATGAATGGTAATAATTTATATTAAAGTAAGGAAGATGGTTATAATTTTACAAATTGGAAGCATCTTCTTCTATTCGATTTTAATGGAAATTATTGTTTACTATCTATTTAAATAATATCTAGAATTGATAAAATTTTCAGATTTTGATCGTTTGGCAATATAATATAAAATTTACATTGAAAACAGGACTTATATTTTGTATTAATCTATCAATTAAACAATTTATCGTAATAAATATTCAGATTATTCATTTAGCAGAATATTGTCTAAAAAATTTTTATATTTACATTTAGTTCGAAGTTTAGAAGGGAAAATATCGATTTACAAATTTGAAGCTCGAAAAAAAAAACAAACTTCTTATTTGTATTTTATACAAAAATATCACTCTGTCTATCTAACTATTCAACTTCGCCAACTAATCAAAAATACCGTCCCATTGAAATTATTTCTGGAAAAAGGATCACCAATTCGATTCCACCGAATTCAAACTTCGATCGACGAAAAATACACGAGGTGCACATAATACACCTGGCAATTCCTCCACTCGGAGGATACTTGTGCAAGTTGGCAGGAAGGAGAATCGGGGAAGTCCGGTCGGGGAATTTTATCCTTATTGGATTACGAAGAAACAATCCTAAGTCGGCCTAACGAATGCTCGACCGCGCGGGATATCCGTTCAGGCTTGCGATAGATATCCTAATGTCTCCTGACAAGCGTGCCTGTCCTTAGCCGGTCGGCACCTTTTCGAGCTATCCACTGCAATTATCCGAAACCACGGCGAGTGGTTCGGCTCTCGACCTCGTTGTTTTTTCTCTCTCTTCCTCCTCCTCTTCCACCATCGCTCAGAGATCCACCAGGCGATTCCTTTCCAGGGATTCGCCTATTGTCCGAGGATCCTTCGGCCTTGCTGTTTTCCTCTGCCGCTCGATGCAAGTCCAGATAAAACTTTTTTGACAAGATTGCGGTGGGCCGAACCTGGTGAACCGGCAACACGGAGCTGGTAATTAGAGTTACCACCGAGCTCACCAACCGAGTTACTCACCATCGACTTTGTTTTCCTTGTTTGCTGATATATTTCCCTTATCTCTTGCCGATTAGATAGATATACGCGTGTACGGGGAATTTTAATGGTGTTTGGAGGAGATTCGTTCTCTTGAAAGGGGTAATTTTTTCGGAAATTTTTGGATTTTTGGTATAAGGATTTTAGTAAAATCGTTTTTGTGGGTTAAATAAAGATTGTTTCTTTTTTCTTTTATTTTGTCTTTTTAAATTTAAGAATATTATTGGAATTATTTTAATTTCGAATTGGATATGTATTCAGTTTGTATGTTTATGATATCATCTTTATATTATTTGATACATTTATGTATCATAATTTACAATTATATTATTTGTGTTTTGAATGATTGTCGATTTTTGAGTTTTGGAAGAGAGATAGATTGGAAACAAAAATTTATTAGATCTTTAAGAAAGTTAAAATTCATTTTTGATATCATGGTTACCAAGTTGGAAAACATTGAGAGTTTAGAGAAGAATGCATTTATTTTTATTTTCCTCTTCCGAAAGAAAATTCGTAAATTTTTAAAATATCTCTGATTAATTTTTTAAAGACAAATTTAAACACATCTGTTCTGTTGTTCTTTCAAGATCATTATAACTTTCTATTTCATATTATTATAATTTAGCTTCATCAAATTCAAATATAAACATCGATATTCTCATTATACACTTTGACTCAACAACGAAAATAATTTATTGACAATCCGATATTGTTCGAAACGTAAAATAAAAAAATTCAGGATAAAGATACCTTCCTCGAATTTAAATATTTTTTCTCGGAAATATTTCCATAACTTTCACAAAAGAAAAAAAAATACTCGATCAAATTTAAAATTATTCAAATCATCTACAATCATCGGTTCCCGATCTCGCGTGTCACGAAACACGTTACAAAATATCCAAAGATCCCTCTTCGACGAAACCTCCTCGAACACGCCTCTTCCTCTCTTTCCCAAGACTTCGCCAATTCCTTCACCGTGACCCAACCTTCTCCCATCTCCCCGTAATTCTCCATTCCACGCCACACGTTCATCGTCCATCGTCGTCCTCGTCCTCGTCGTCGTCGTCGTCGTCGTCGTCGTCGTCGAAAAAAGAAGAAGGGAAAAGAAGAAAAGAAAAGAAAAGAAAAGAAAAGAAAGGGGGGGAGAAAAAAGGAAAAAAGGAAGAAAGAAAAACAAAAAAAAAAAAAAAAAAAGAAAAACCTATCCACGGCACATGGATTTACAGTGCGCCTAGCGAATAATAGAGACGTCGAGGGAACAAACGGCGCTCGTTGCACGGCGCCTACGGACGAAACGCGCGACAATGGCGCGCGCTTCGTGTTCCTACGGTATGCAAATTGAAAACGCATTCGGATAAGTTGCAAGCATCGATACTCACTCTGTGGCGATCGGCTGTGGCAATACGCGGCCGCACCGGCCGTCACTTTAAAAGTTAAGGATCAATCAGTCGCGGCCATTGTTTCGCCGCATTGTGCGACGAACGCCGACTTGTTTATGGTCCCGAAACGATAGCGTGGAGAAACGATAATAATAATAGACGGGTGCACAGGGGAGAACGTAACAATGAAGCCGGAGCCCGATCGCAATGGTGTGCGCGGTTCTACGACGAACGAGCTCGAAGCAGCGAGTTGGCGGCGGCCGAGCGAGAGGCGAAAGAAGGGAGGGAGAGAGAGAAAGGGAGAATGGCGGGAAAGGGAGGGGGGAGGGGGTAGGGTAGCGTGAAATATCCTTTCGCGCGAAATTAGAATTTCGACGAACGACGACGCGCGGGAAAATACGGGAAGCTGCAGCCTTTTGTGCACAGAGCGCGCTCTATGATCGTAAAACATATTCGAATTTTTCGCGCTTTCGGCTAACTATGGTTCTCCTTTCGTTTTATTGGCCACGTCTCTTGATTCATCGTACGATGCAACGGATACAATGGTTGGAAAATATTGAACGTATTTTTTTTTTCTTTTCTTTTTTTTTTTAATGAAATTTTTCGCTCTTCGTCTCTTTGACGAACGAGAGTTTTTATTTGTAAATGAAATTGTCATTTCGAAATGATTGGATCGAAAGTTTTTCTTTTTTAAGATAGATATTATTGTACCGGATACGCATTGTATATTATTAAAAATTTAAATTTTATTTTTCTTTTTTAAATGGAATCGTGTATTTTTTTCTAATGTATTAATCGATACAAATTGTTAGTCGAGAAATTGTTAGTTTAAAGTGTATTTTAACTTGGATTTATTTTATGGAAGATAAGGAAAACATGAATAGAAGAGCATCCAGCTCCGCGTATTCCTCGTCTTTTCATGAGTTTCGTGAAATTAAATAATTCTTTTTGCAATAAATTTAATAAATGATTAAAAAATTATATAATCATTCTTTATATTTCCATTTATATATATATGTATGCAAATTTTACATGAAATATTTTTTATCCAATAAATATGAATTATTTGAAATGATATATTTATCTTACATTAAAAATATTTACAAATACAATAATAACGTATTGCTTAATAAATTAATTATTTCTTGATTTCGTAAAATGAATTCAAATAATTAATGCGATATATTTTCAATTGCTTATTGCATTATGAGAATGTTCATATAATTAAAGTGGTGTTCGATTGTTGATCAGATAATGTAAGCTCAATGTGAGATTTCAATTAACATAAAATTAATAGTTATTTCAATGTTATTCATCCCTATAACTAAATTACGAATTTTTATATAATTTTAAACTGTTCAAATATTCAAATTAATATATATATATATATATATATATATATATATATATATATATATATATATATATATATATATATAGAAAATTAAATGTATTATATTAATAAAATATATATTAAATTATATCTCTATTGTATTCGCACACGAGATCACAGACGAAACGACTTTTTCTTGTAAAAAACACGAGACAAAATTAAAAATTTTTCCAATTCCAATCCAATTCGAAAAAAATAAAGAAAATCACACCGTTGAATTTCCTTTTTGTTTCATCTTCATTTGATTGTCGAGTCACAAAGAGTGATCTCAAAGCGCTTTAATACGGTGCAGAAGTTATGAATGGGCCAGCGATCCAGTGACCTATATTTTTTCCTGGAAATGCGTACTACATTTTTCCACGAATCACATCTGTCGTTTTATCCGAAGTTTGGAACGTGCGAGCGAGAGATCCGAGTAAGCGACGAAGATGATAAACGACAACAAAAATTACCTACTTTTCTTTACACGACGATATCTCGGGAACCGGAAGTCGTATCGAGACGAGTCGAGAAACATTTCAAAATACAAGATTCAACGCTTCTAATCATCCCTCATTCGTTGATTAAGAATCACTATCCTCCGAGTTACAACGATTCAAATTTTTCTTAATTTTAATACGACTCAATCCAGTTTTCAAGATGAATTACTCGATACGTGTGTTTCTTTCTGGAAGAATACTGCTTACAATCTTATTAATCTTATATTGAAGACTCCAATTGACACAAAATATTCTTTCAAGTAAATCTGAATCTTTACTTCAGTTATGTTTAATTGAATCGAATAATCGAATCGACAGATACAGATTTACTTATATTAAAGTTTCTTTCGAAAATAAAACAATTCATCTTACTCATCCTTCGAATCCAATCCAACAACGTTCGAACAATCGGAATCGGTTGAATTTCCATGCAGCACAACGCCGCCTTTGGTCGATCACCTTATCGAGAATTACAATTAAACGTATAATCAGGCCGATCCTCTAATTATTTCGAGCGATGTATATATATATATATGTATGTATGTATGTATGTATGTAAATTGAAATGGCGTAGTTCCGCGGGATCGGCTCGTCGTTGACCCGAAACCAGGTATGCCGATGTTTTAATCATTTGAAACGCGAGCGAAATAATTCATTCGCGTTGCTATTTACCGCGTTAATTATTAAAAGTGCATTATGACGGCGTGCCGTCGCCTCTGACGTATCCCGGAATAAGTAGATCGCAATTAATGAAGTAATTAATCATGGGATAAATGAACGAATTAAAGCCGGATAAACGAGTCGCGGAACACTTGTACGCTTGCACCCTCTCCCTCCCTCCCTCCCTCCTCCCCGGCCCCGCGCTCGTCGTAATTTCAATTTCTTCTTTGTTTACACGGTGTGAAATAAGCGACGTGAAAAGTGGAGGGAAGCAAATCAGAGGGATGATGCGTGATTGGCGAATGATCTCTGAATGCGCTTGGATCGTGGTGAAATGTCATTTGTCTTCGTAAATTGGAGTTTTGTGTTTTTTTTTTTTTTTCCTTTTTTTCTTCTCTCGTTAAATAGTACGGCGATTATTTTTGACATTTATTATTAAAGATGGAGGGGTTTATGGGATCGTAAAGAAGAATTTGGAAATTTAAAAAGATAAAAAAAAAAAAAAGGAAAATTGACGTTGTGAGTTATACATTTTATTTTTTTCCAGAAAAATGTTATTTAGATTGATAGCTGTTAGTGGCGCGTGTTAGTGGCGCAACATTTTGATTTTTTATCCTGCTAATCATTCTCTATCGTTAGATTTTTCTTTGTTAGTTGAATTATATTTATATTTTTTTGTGTATTTCTTTTTTTTTTTTTATTCTCTTTTCAATCTATTTTTATTATACATTTCAGTGATCATCCATGATCCTTCATTGCCTTATTTATGAATAGTTTAATATTTATTAAGTCTAAAATCTGAACAAATATTAATTGGATGAAAACGTTCAATAATTTTAGGAAAAGAAAGGTAAATTATATTTTTTAGCAAAAAAGTGGAAATAAAAATTCAATATTTTACAACGAATATTTTTTTAATTATTGTAAATAATTATTATGACCTGTCAGGCTTCACTTTATCAGTTATAAGATAAAATTGTTCGAAATTATTGCTTTTAGATTCTTTATTCCTGTAATTATTAAAAAAAAAGAAAAAAAAGACAGACATTTTCGATACAATTAATTTTAATTTTTATTGAGATAGAAATATGCTCTCCCTTTTTTTATCCACCCTATTATTTCAATCATTTTAATTATTTTGTTATCCAGAAATTAATTGAAATTGCTGTTTTTACTAACTAATATTTAGAGATTTTATGTCCATTACGTGATGCATTGAATTTTTTAAATAATTACGGTTTATATTCGAACAAAAATTTAAACAGTTAATTCTAGAAACTTTTTTACAATCGTAATAAAAAAGTTTATGCAAGATTGTTTGTTTTTTTAAGTTATAAACAATTCAATTTTACGCACAGATAAAATTTTCATTGTACAAATTCATCTAAAGCGGAGTTAAGTTGTTTCCATCAACTTAGGAAAATAGAAATTTTTATCTCCAGAATTCATTCTTTCAAAATTTTTCATCAATCTTCTTCGAATAACGAATACGTATATTTTATATTCTTCCTTTGTAAATATAATCTGCACTAAGGTATTCCCTCACAAATTAGCAGTTTAAAATTTTATCCGCTTTTCAAACAGCATAAATCAAGAAAAGGTTTGTACGAGCTTTTAGCACCTGAACTCAGAAAGAAACGAACACTTTGCCCACATCTTCGACGTATCCCCACGATACACATACTACAATCAACCAAAGAGGCCGTGGATAGATCTACGAATGAATACAAAGTGGAAGTAAATCGAGTTCCGACTGTAGAACAAATAGGAATAACACGAAGCTCGAGATGGATCGAACCACTGTTCAACAGAAATAGTAAGGCTTTCCATTCTTCGTTGCTTTTGCCTCCTCCAAAGCCGCGTCTTCACTGAAACAACAAGAACGAGAAACTTTTCGTCTCTCCATGTTCCAAACACACCGTCGAACAAATATCAGAGGATAAAATTATTTTGTATATGTTAAAACAAGATAATTAAAGAAACATTTCGACTTTGTCTTGCTTTATAAGACCATATTCTTTTTTCTTTTTTTTTAACATTGAAAGAATATTGTTAATACGTTTCTTAATTCTTTTCCTCGAAAGTAGAAAACTTTGAATTTCTGTAATTCAGTAATAATTCATACGTAATTTATGTTTAGACTGTTAATTCATTTTAATTGATTTCACTTGTTGAAAAAGCAAAATGAATATTGTTAATATCGATTGAGTATGAGGTTTGAAAAATTTCGATTCTTGATAAAATAGTACTTCAAAATTTGAATTTCGAAAAATGTAAAAATCCAAAAAAAAATTTGAAGCAATCTCTGATATATATATATATATATATTTCCAAATGAGCATTAATTTTTTTGTTTGCAACAGAGAAAAATTCCTTAAAAACAATTTTCTCTCTCTCGAAAAAATTGGTAGAAAGTTTCTCTTCCTCTCGTTTAATTTCAGTGATGCGGCTTTAACAATCCTCTCTGTTCGATCGAGGATGACGCGACGATGACGAAAGTCATTAGCCCTCCATCGACTTTCAATTAATCGGGCCGACCGATCACGAGTTTCGATTAACCGATTACCATCGAGAAAGTACAAACGAAGAGCTTAATTGGATGTTCAATCGTTTTTCGCCTGTGATCGAGGACGAAGCCATCCGTGATCCATGACCGATGTCCATCGTGTCATTCGAGAAAAGAAAATATAGACAACGAAACAAATTCAGTTATATTATATTTGAATATCAGATCATTTCACACAGTTATTTAAAAAAAGAGAAAGTTAATGAGTCTCTGCAAGCCACGAAAAAGTAATTCTCCTTTCATGTAATTGAATGATATAATTAAGAATCGTTGACATTTGCGATATTTCTTTCGAATAGATGGAGACGAGAATATCAGCAAAGATTTATTTTATTAAACTGTGTATAAAAATTTGTGAATTGGATATAATTGCTAAAACATTATATATATCCGATTTATTTTCATATTCTGGTGAATATATAACAATGACGAATATCGTCATATAAGAAACAAGGAATCATGGGTTTCCAATGTAAAATTAGAAAACGTAATTTTAAAAGTTATTTAAATTTTCTCAAGTAGAGATAATTGTGAATATTTTTATCTTTCCGATTCTTCTAAATGAAGATTCGAATGAAATTAAATTTCTTAATCCTCTCTCGATTCAATTAATTAAAGACAAGGGATTAACTAATTTCAATTATACTCCAATGACTCAAATAGACCAAGATTATTTCATAAAGTGATAAGATTAGTTCAAAATAAAAATAGATATATCTTTACTTCTTGTTCAATCATTTTAATCACTGCTTTAACTTAACAATAATAATTATATACAATTACAGAATAAATTCAGAATAAATTCTCGTTCTATTACAAATATAAACACTCTTCTGAAAGAACACTGATCGAATTAAAAATCAATGTTGATCCGATAAACACTATTTTTTTCGTTGCTATAAGCAGGACAGATTTCCAACAATGCTCTTCCAAACTACGCTTGTTCGAAAGAAAAAGAAAAGAAGAAGACGAAGGGGTGGAAGCGGAAGCGGAAGAGTCTGACCGGTAAACGGGAGTAATCATTTTATCCCGCTTTAAGGGAAGCGCTTGAAAGTGTCGTATAATTTTTCCGGAGCACGCGCCGCGCTATTTATGCGCGTAACTCGCGTTTTTCCGCGAGTGTACTCACCGGGTTTTAGCTTGTACCGAGGCTAAGCCGTTTCGCGGATGAATATAAATAGACGCGGCCCGTTTCCAGTCGTTACAGAGAGAGAATCGCCTCCTAGTTTCCATTCTGGACGCGGCTCGCCTACAGTTTTCGCGTGGACACGCGCGCGTCAATTTGGGGTTTCAACAACAAATTATTTAATTATCGACAGTTCGAAGGCCGATTAATTCACGGCCGCACAGAGTGGATCAACCGGGTGTTTTCCAGTGAAACATGGGGGAGTGGGGAAAAAGAGGTTGCTTAGAAATTAAATTAGGATGAAAATGGTGAATTTTGCCGAACGAAATCGTTAAAAGAATGCTGTTCCATCGAACAGGCCGATGTGGAAACGGATGTGTAAATGGATTTTCTTTTTGGTTCTGTATTTATTTAATTGATCACTTGAACTTCTGAATTTTTGATTATCGAGTAAAATGATTATTTTAAATTGTATAATATTTATATAATAATGGTTGAAGAATGTTTAAGAGTAATTGTTACATGTAATAAAGTATCCAAACTAAAAGAGGGGGAAATTTTAAAAATTTTGTTTGCTTTGTTTTTTAAACTTTATAAAAAGTTATATAAATGAGAATCTATTTAGAACAGTCATACGCTATTGAAGAGCTACAGTTTGAATCATCATAAAACTCTAAAGAGTAAAACATCTGAAAAAGTGTATAATATAATTGGATAATCGAAGTGACGAAATTTCAAAAGAAAGAGAACTTTTGATTCGATTTTTCAGAACAGAAACTTATATTCCTGCTTATATTTCTTTTGACACACATAAGATTGAAATGGCAAACAAAATCTGTAACAAAAATTTATTTTAATTCAATGAAAGATTAAGAAGAAGATTACATCAGATGACTGGGAAGGATAAAATGAAAAGTCAAGTTTCACCGTAGATCTTAATTAGATGATGCATTATGGAATTCGCGATTTCAAGCTGTACACGATATCACAAGATATTCCCAACGAAATATGGTGGTCCGTGGAGAACGACACTCGTGGTTGGCCAGCGATAAGTGACGTTACACGAATCATGGGAGGGGCAAAGAGGCTGAAAGTAATAAAAATAAGTAATTACTCGAAGTAATCGGCCACCATTCCGGATTCCCTGGGACCATGGTCGTTCAATTAGCTGAAAGTGTTCTTTCACTTCCACGGTTACCGCGGCAACCATTGTCCGGGACCTTCAGGAATAATACATAGTTGAAACAGGGACGCGAATCTCGAACGAAACGGTGCACTTCCGTATCCTCTTCATTGTTTTTTTACGTGACCATGATCAATCGTGCATTATACGTTTCTTAACGATCAACTCCTCCCAGTCGCAGAGGTCAGAGAAATTCATCCACTTGCTTCATACGAACAGCCTCCCTTCAAACTTACTCCTTATTATCTTGTCGTTTAAGAAGACACGTAAGACATTGACAATTCCATCGGCAGGGTCGAGACGAAACATCCACCTCTTTTTCCCTCCTCTCGCGTTACAATACACAAGCGTAATCAAGATAGTTATCTCTAATCACAACTCACAGCGACGTCCTTCATCCGAGATAATCCTATCTCAGATTGCAGAATGGGGAAAAGAAAATAAAAAAAAAAAAGTAGGCTCAATAACGGACGTTGAACAGAAAACGAACCACGTCCTCGTCGTCATCGTCCTTCTCCTCCACTCTATCCCTCTCGCCGCCGTCATCATCGTCCTCTCGTCGCCGTGGAACACGGGCACAGATAGAGCGGGAGACCGAAGGTGGGTGGGTGGGGGGGAAGGCAGAGAGGCGGAGCGTAATAAAAATAAGTAATTACTGCGAGTAATCCTCCCCCTCCGTCGCTGGCCTCCTCATCTTGCCGCCACCCCTCTCGTTCTCTACGAGAGTCGTTCAATTAACGGGAATACTGTTGTCTTCCCTCACTACGTTTCCCTTCCAGTTCCCCCTCCGGCAGCCGGAACCCCATCCCACGCCCAGCGTCCGCGAAACCCGCGAAATGTTTCACTCGCAAAGTCGCGTGGAGTGCGGGCTGCGCTCACTGTACGCCGAGGTAGGGCGAAAGAGGGGAGATATCGATGCCCCTCCTTCACTCACGCCCCTGACGTCCATCTATCCTTCCCCCACCGCGCCCGTCCCGCACCCCGAGCATCGTGCACCATCCCTCCCGCGCTTCTCGCACTCTTACCCCCACCACCCGCGCTCCAACTCCCTCCACCGCCTCGCCGCGGCACTCTCCGCCATCCCCTCCCCCCACCCCGCCGCTCGTAGCTCGCAGCCTATCCACTCGCGCTCGAGGCGCTCTCACTCTGGCGTACTGCGCGGCCCGTGGCGGAGTGGGGGAAAGCTCCAAAGCCCCACTCGCTCGTCCGCCGTCGTGCCGTACGGTTCGTGTCGTGGCTTGTACGTGTTCTACGCGTCGCGCGGTGTGCTCTCGCGTCCGAACGCGTCTTACACACCGGTCCACGGCCTAACGTTTGACAGCGGAGTATCTAACGATCGACGTTTCGAGCGACGAGTTGCGCGAGATTCGTGACATCGCGAAAACGCGAATCCATCCGTGTTACCGCATCGTGTTACGGTATCTCTGTGCTCCGATTCATATTGTACCCCGGCCGTGGAGGACTAAACGCGGAAGATTTCGACCGGAAGGACAGTGTACCCATGCTAGGACAGGAAGACATCAGGAAGACATCGTCGTCCGTTCATAGGAGGATCTTTGGCGCCCCGTTGGCCGAGTTGGCTGAACTACGACCCGGAGAGACGTCAAGGTGCACCGTGGCTGGTGCGTCTACTGGAGAGTCGTTAGGTGCTGTGTTCGCGATACGAAGCGGAGCTTAAGATCAATAGTCGAGCGTGGAAGACGCGGGCTTTCGAACGAAAGTTTCGTGTTCTCTATATTCACAGAGGTTTTTCGCGGTGACAGAACGTCCTCGTTGGAAGGATCGTGATATCGAGGAGGATCGGGAGGAGCAGTGCGTTGACACCTGTCCGCTCCACTCCACCGGACCACTCCATAGTTTCTACGCGTTAATCTACGCTACGGTTTCGAACGTTCGTTTTGTGAATCAACGGCGACAAGCATCTCTGTGATCTCTCTAAGAATCGTGTCGTTGAAAGAAAAAAAAAAAAACGAAAATTCGAAAAGTGAATCGTTCTTTGATCTTGACGACGTTGTGCAGAAAGTGTTATTGTTTGTTGTCTGTTCGCGACTACTGTTTGCGGCACGAAGGAATATTACCTTTGACCGAGAACACAGCCTACGCATGCCGTGGATCGAGGTAAGAGTCTCACGCATCTTCACGGGCAATCAAGACTCGCCTAAGCCAGGCTTCTTGCCTACGCCTTGCCTACACCTTATCGTCGCTATCTCTCGATATCCGTGGTTAACGAGAGTCCTCGTATATTCGACAAACAGAGGAGTGGATCACATCTCCGCGTTTCATTGAAAGTTGTTATCGCCTAACCACTCGTCAGCTGTTTCCTCGACAAGTGTGGCATCCAGATGGAGGCTGATTGCGCGTAGTAGTATATACGCTTGGTCTCGGTTTCTGTTTTCGAACACGAGTTCTCGTTACCGATTCCCGATTCCCAAAGTTAACCCTGTCAAACGTTTTCGCCAATGGTATCGCCGAGGGTATCGTGCCAACTGGTGGGCACGGGAAGACTGAGAGAAGAAATTTCCGTGTAAGGTCTCGAGGCTGGGGCCACGCAGGCGCGTCCGTCGCCACGTGGTCGAATGGTGATCCACGCTAGCCGAGGTGTTAACCTTTTTCGAAAATCGAGAGGATCAGCCGCCGGCTGCGGCGATGGCGATGGCCGGTGTGCGGTTGCGGCGGTGGCGGTCTCGCGGCCCGCCGCGGGGAGAGGGTTGTGCACACGCTTGGCAAAACAAGTAGTTAGTTACGTGAGCGCTGGCAGGCCGCCAAACGAGCCTGCGAACTTTGAAATTGCGTTCGAGGCTTTCTTTCTTCCGCGGCGATTATATGCGCGTCGGAGATAGGACAATGAGCGACAGAGTGGGACGGATGAAGAGGAGGAGAAAGGGGATGGAAGCTTATATTCCGCTGCTTTCTTCTGCCCTCCACCCGCTCTCCGTTGCCCTCGTATGAGGGGTGTCCAACCCCCGAAGTTCGCCCTTCTGCTTCTCTCTCTCTCTCTCTCTCTCTCTCTCTCTCTCTCTCTCTCTCTCTCTTTCTATCTTCTTTTCTGTAATTCACGCGGCTATCGCCGGTGTATCTCCTTTCTGGCGCGGCCAATTAGTTTGCCGCCGCTATCGCGCCTCCTGGCGGACAGATAGCATCGGCTAAAATGTAATTGGCTCCTTATCGAGCGTTGGCGAGCTTACGATTTCTGGGCTGGACGCTCTGCCCGGCCCTTTCCACCGCACCGCCTCACACGAAGCAGGAACACCAGATTCGATCGGCTTTACGCCTTCGATGCTTTTTCGCTTCTGGCTCGATTTCTATTTTGGATGGGGGAGGGGATGGGGGAGGGCGGGGAGGGAGATTCGAACGAAATTCGCACGACGAGGTCCCCGCTCGTCGAAATTGCTTTTACTCGGCACCCCATTAATCTTTGGGAAGGTAAGAGGGAGAAATAAGCAGGGGGCAAAAGGGCGGGTCGGAGAAAGAATCGTTTCTTTATCGAGATACGCCGGTCAATGCGATCGCCGTTTATTTTCCACGTTCCTGCGTGTTCTTTTTTTTTTTCTTTTTTTTTTTTATTCCCGTTTCAACAACAATCGAGCCGAGATGTATTCGCAGAGTATATATAGGGCAAACTGATTATTTTCGAGTTGTGCTTTGTTTGGGGGTGGGAATGCACGAAGGTGGGGGAATGGTAAAAATTTAATTTTGCCGTTCGTCGAGTAATTATAAATAGTGAGAACTGTTTCTCGTCCAATTATTTATAATAATTTAGTAATAATATATTCTTTTGAATATAATTCTTTCTCTTTTAATCTAAATTTTATTTTCTTTATAAAAATATCGCAAAGAAATACATTTTTATTATTGGAGAATATTATAGAAATTTTATTATTCTTTTTTTTTTGACAGCTTTGAGATTTTTTTTTAAGAGTTAATAATTGATAAAGAAGAATAAAAATGATAGGATTCTAAAAGGATTCTAAAAATTCTTTTTTATCAATGAAGAAACATGTTAAAAAGAAAATGGAATATATTCTTTCAGCGAAAATTATTTATTCAATAAATAACCAAAGTATCGTATTACGTATATACTTGTTAAATTGACTGTTAAACGTTAATTTTGAAATGTCAAACATTACACAAACATAGAAGAAAGAAAAATTGTCAATATAGATAGCAAAAAACCTTTTTTCATCACCAGTTTAAATATAAATACCGATAGAAACATTTAATCGCCATGACTATTCTAAATTTGTTAGCAAAAATTATAATTTCTAAACATTATACACTTTAAGAAAATTTTAAAACATAGAAATTATAATCGCATGATAATATTATCATTATTGATGTAGATTCTAGATATCTTCGTAATACCTATATTTGAGAATGACTCAATACAGGTAGTCGAAGTAACGGACTATTTTCAACGACTTACCATTATCGCGACGTATATTATCGATAACATAATTTACTTTGGCGTGGATGCAAGTCGGTTATAAAATATTTCCACGGGTATAATATTGCTGTTGGGTGTTATTTTGGTTTCCCAGTTTCGAGCCGCGTTTGTTTCGCGGCGGGCTTCACACACGGAATTAGGGCAATTCGAATGTCTTGAACCGAGACTCATCATCAAGACAACGTAGTAAATATTCTCATTATAACGTATTATTATCGAAGTTCCTTTCACACGGATAATCGTATATTCAAACGCGTCTTTCGTTCCGTCTTGTATTTCGTACATTATCTAATTAAATATCGAATAGTTTAGAAATTTTGAAAATTATACTTAAAAATAAAAATATTTATCACTTAATTCGTTATAATTTGCATTGTTATAATAAAACAATGGATAAGGCATTATTCAATTTAAGCTCGACGTGCATATAATATTTGACAGTGGATATATTTAGGCAATGTATAAATATTCTAAATACTTTTGCACATTTGTGTCAGTTACTTTATGTGCAATAATTTTAGAAATATTGACAAGTAGATATTTTAAAATATTTTTTAAACATTTTAAAATTGTAGAACGTTGAAAAGAGTTAGTGTAAATGACATATCACGTGGCATAAATGATATATCACTGAAGAAAATATTGTCTTTGAAAAAGAAGATGCAATAAATCTAGAAAATAAATTTTCATTCAATATAGTAATTATTTTTAATCTGCTTAATAAAAGATTATAGGTTATTTAATTTATAAAAAGTCATTATTTCGGGAAGTAAAAAAAAGATTCTTCTTCTTCTTTATTTCTAGTTTTTCTAGACGTGGTTATTTAAGTTTTTACAAGAATTATAATTCGAAGAATGATTTTTTTGAAAAGAGAAATTACGCGAGAATGAAAATTGAATAAGAAATTTTCATTTACAAATATTTGCATTCATTCAATTTTATAAAAATTTCTTTATTTTATTATATATTTTTATATCTCTAAAGGAACAATAAACCTTTCTCAGTTCTCGCCTGATAAGCTTAAGAATTTTTTTTATAGAATAAAAAGATATAGCTATGAAGATTTAAAAATCTATTCTACCATTTTGTTCAAAAGTTTGAAAATGGTAGAGAAATCTCGAATAAAAACGTCAAAGTTAAATCAATTATTTATTTATTTTATTTATTCACAAAATTTATTGAATAAGAAAATCTTGGTTAAATTTTTCTCCCATCAAAATCCAAGCATCTTTATTCTGTCTATTAATTTCTTTTCATTTAAAGTAATTAAATGAAGATAAGATAAACAAAGCGGATACTTTCATCATAATTATTCCACGAAAAAAAAAAAATATAATTTATTAAGTATAACCCAGATTTTCACCATCGATAATAAATTCAATTAATCACACCTGCATACGATCATTGTTCCATAAAATACACAAATATAAAAAAAAAATCTTCTCGTTGCTGCTCCATCCAGACTATGGATATCCATATGCTTAATTTAAATTTCTATAAACACGAATACAAAAAATGGAATTAAAATAATAAAATTCATTTCACCATTTTTAAATAATAAATAATAATAATAATATTCCTTTGGTTACACTCCACCACTACTTTGCATATCGCATTCACGTTCTATGGATTTATTTACATTTAAATTTTCCATAAATGTATAAATTTCCCGCGGTCTATTTATTGCTTGGAAACGGGTTGAACGGTCGGGAGAGCCAGGAACCGGGCCGCGAAAAAAAAAAAAACAACTTTCGGATCCGTTTCCGCCCCGTTTCCAAGGCAGGAACGTGCAGATCGTGAACGTGCAAAAATTCGGATCTGCCGACTCATTGTTCCCCCGTACCCCCGTGTTCGTTAATTGGAAAGTTTGACACCTGAATGAGATCGTAAAAATGTGAGGGGCAGGGAGGGGGTGCGCCGCGCAAGGAGGGTTGGCCGAGGTCGGAGGAAAAAGGCGCGAAAATAGCGGCCGGGTGGCAGGGAGGGAGGGAGGGAGGAGGGGGCGTCGTAAAATAATAAATTTGGTCCTTGACCACCCTGAAACCCATAACCAGCCTCTACAACCTGTCAAATGGTCGACCCAAATACTTTGGAAGCGTGAATAGTTTCGGGTACCTGCTGCACCCTGAAACCAGGCTCTCTTGTCCTCTGCCCTCCCCCTCCCCCCCGATATCCCTCGTTTTCCTTTCGTCCCTGTGTTGTTTCGATGTTTATTCTCAGTCGGCCATTCCGTTCGGCTTTCGCGTGTTGTAAACGTGTCGAAATTGTATTAATGTTGACGGGGCAAACGGGGATAAAAATAAACTTAGTTTACGCGCGCTCCGAGAATCTGTGTAAAATTGTGTAGTTCGGTTATCGTTGTTGCATCCAGCATTCTTAACACAAGCGTGGGGTGAAAAATTAATACTATTCAATATGTATATTTTTAATAAGTAGTATGAAAAAAATAATATTATTATTGGCGTAGATTTATACGTTATTCTTAACAATGAAACGAGCGAGCAATTATTTAGAAAGTTAAGTAAGTATTGTTGAAAAAAATACCAGGAAATACGTATCCAACCAATATCGAGATTTTTCTTTTAATGGCACGAAATGGGAAAGTTAAAATTTTTAAGGAGAAGAAAGAAAATTGATTGTTAAGGTCTTATATAATTATCTATGAATACTTTTTTATACAAAGCAATTTATTTTTTTTGTTTCTCGTATTTGATCAAATAAATGATGAAATCTTTGAATTTCCTTAAAAATGTTAATCCATGATATTAAGATCAGAGAGATCAATAGGCAATAATAAATTCCAAGAAAATGGCAATGATGCAAGTAAGATGCGCAAAATATAAGCTCATACTGGTTTATTAAATGTCACGGTGACTTTAAAAATCGAAAAAAAAAAAAAAGAAACAAATTACCTTAAAATGCAAATTAATCTTAAAAATGCTGATCAACGATATTAATTAAACGTGTTGATATAACAATAATGAATCGAACGAAAGAATGTGCGATGGGTAAAATGATTATACAGAATCATATATATCAGAGATGAAATTTGTCAATAAAAATATTTGTACGCGCAATGTATGTGATCAAAGTCTAAATTATAATTTATAAGATCGAGGTATCGAGTTTAATGAGTTTATATATCCATAGATTAGGATCAAAAACAAGACGTCGAACGAGTACGCATTCGCAATTAGAGCGACTAGTTTTTAATTTTCGCCGAGCAACGACGCGATTCGATTTTGTTGCGCATCTGCCGCTTAGTGGAACGAGTTCGCGTCAAATGAAATTCAACAAAGGATCCAATTAAGTCCAATTAGAAACGTATCGCGCGACGTGGAACAGCTGTCACGCGAGATAAGCTGCAGCCTCGCGCCACGTCAGATTAGGCTCGATTATCGCCGGGACTCGATAATATGTGAAAAGCTCTGCTACATTTAAACGTAGGGGGAAAAAAAAAAAAGGAAAAATAAATGAAAAGAAAAGAAAGAAAAGGAGAAAAAGAATAATTATTCTTCGCTGAACGAGAAACAGAGAAACGCGATAAACGCTCGTTCCACTGTCTCTTAAACGCAGAGATTAAGCCTCTTATCCCTTTTTTTCATACCGGATTCGCTTATGCGATTCACGTATAAGATATGTGCTCGACCATTCTTTCACACGGTAATTCTGATCTTTTTAATTAAAATTTAGTTCTCTATTTAGTATTTTTCTTAGTATTCAGTTGAGAGATATATTGAAATATTTGAAGTTGTACGCGTCTTTTAAGTTTAAAAGCTTTATACGGCTTTTAAGAAAATATAAAATTGAATTATTTTTTTCTTTTTTTATATATACTAAGAATTCTTTGTCTTAATTTCACGCGTTGATTGACTGCTTCGTATTTCTGTATCAATCTGCACGATTCGAAGAAAATCAATGACAAGCAAAACTGCTCGGTATAAGGAGTTAGTATTGTTCGAATGAAAGTATTATATCGAATATCCATTTCGTTGAAAATATCCAAATAGATCTGATTGCGAGTGGTAAATGGGATTAAATATTTATTTAATTTAGATTGTGCAGCTTGTTGTGCAATATTTCATTACATCGATAATTTTATGGTACCACAATATGGTCGGAAATTGTAAATTAATAATCAAACCTTTGAATTTGATATTCGTATATTGTACTCTCTTTTTAGAAAATTTGAAATATTCTTTCACATGTTTGAATACTATTGAAACTCTAAACTCTATTCTCTTAGTATTCAATACTCGTATTCTAATCCAAATTTTAAACCAAAAAACCTCGCATAGTATACATCCAAAAAATATTTCGAATAATCATAACAATCCTTTCAACGGAGAACAGAATTCTAACGCTGATTCCTCGAATTATCGATAGCTCGACCATTCTCAACTTTCTCGATCGACACTCGGCAACAACCAATTTTTCCCCCTCCCTTCCCCGATCGCATCTCGCCACGGCCTAGCATTTTCACCGACTCCGACTTATTATCTCGACGCCGTTTCCACCTTTTCTCCTCCCCCCTCCTCTTCCTCCTCTTCCTCCTCACTCGAACCGGACACTACTAGAGGCTAGAGCACAGACGTCTTGTCGTAACGAAAGTGGCAGTTTGCAATTAAACGACGATGTTATCGTAAAGGACCTGTAGGTCGGTCGAGTGTACATGGCAGCGAATTAAAATGTAAATACTTGATTAAAGTTAATCCCGGCCAGGTGAATAAACCTGCTGTGGCGAGGGACAGAGAGGATCTTGCGAAGCAGAGAGAGAAAGAGAGAGGGAGAGACGAAGATAGAAGCTGGGACACCGGTGGAGGGGAGGGGTAGGAGAAGGGACTGGCGAGGGCTAGCGGAGGCTGCGGATGGAAAGGGGATGGGGGGGAGGCCAGAAGAGTGGAGGCGGGAAGGGAGGGAAGGGGAAGGAGGGGGTGAAAAGCGCGAGAGAGCCGTCGGTCCTAAGGGGTGGTTTTTATTGCCGGTTTTTATTAGCTGAGTAGGTGTACTCCATTCTGCCTTCTACCCCTTTCCACGCCGCCGCCGCCGCCGCCGTCCCCTTCTCCTCCGCGCGCATCCCTCCATCCGTGTCTATAACCCTTCCAACCCTCCCCCTCCTTCTGTCCTCTCCGCGCTTCCGGGGCGAGGAGACGCGAGGGGCGAAGGGTTGATTAAAACTAACGTTGCGCCAAGAATTTACCCCCCTACCCCCCTACCCCACCGTGAGAAGAGAGGAGAGATTGAAAATTAAATTAATATACAAAACCTCCCTCCCTCCCTTGGCCACCACGGGCTAATTAGTTATATGATAGTGATTAAAAGTTAAGTGTACAAGTCTTTGGAAATGGGGGAGGGGCTCGTTGCTGAGGGGAAGAGGGAGAGGGGTGATCGATCGACGTTCGTTGATATTGAAATTCAGGTTTCAGAATTTGGGAATTGAATGATGAATTAAAAATTGTTTAGTTAAAATTGTTGGGATCTGCATTTAAGTGAATTCACACGTGAAAGGATTATTTGGAGATAAAATGTGTTTGGTATGAAGAGGTGATTAATTTTCCGATGTTTTGTTTTTCTCAAGGTACAAAGATCGTCTTGAATTTTTTTGAAATATTCGATTTGAAAAAAAAAATTATTAAAGTATGTAGCGATTTAATAATTGGTAATATGTGGTAATTTAATAATTCTTTGGTTTTTTTTTCAATTTTTTATACAGTTTGGAAGACAATAATTGTGAAATTTCAAAAATTTTCACAGAGTGGAACTTCATTTACGTGAACAAAATTTCATTTGAACTGTTATAAATTTAATTAATAGTAATTTAATATAGGAGCAAGTAATTTATATTGTCTAAATTTTATTTGATTTTTCTAAAGATAAAATTTAAAATTACACCTTAATTTTTACATGTTAGTTCTTTCTAATTAAGAAATTCATTTTTAATACAATTTTTAATTTCTATCGCGTCAAAGTAGAATTTTTCAAAATTATATTTCTTTTTCCCTAAAGATGAGGATAAATAGTATAAAAATAAAAGTAACTGAAATATGATGATACAATTGTTTCGTTCATTATTTAATTTCAAATTTAACCAAACGAAATTATTTTCCTTGATCTCTTAAAAAAAAAAAATATCCCTTTCTTCCGGACAAAAACGATACATTTTTCATACTCGAGATAATTATATCTCTTCTTTTATTTAAATTTGTACTTCATTAAGATTAATTATTGCAGCGAAATTAAAATGAATTGCAATTGCAGCGAGACAAATACTTTATATTTTATAGAAATTAAATTAGTGACATTCAAGACAATTCCCTTCCCTTTTTTATTTACAATCCCATTAAAGAAAAGAAGATAATTGTAACCTTATTCTTCTTGAAAATTTCTAACAATTGAATAATGATAACAATTTTCACTCATCTTCCCTTTTTCCAAATTTTCCTATTTTCAAAATTGCCTATGCATAATAATAATAATCCAAAATTATTAAACATCCAGACAATTCTCATTCCTTCCTTTCCTTTCTTTTTAAATTATTCCTAAACAATTTTTTATTTTTTCATTATTCCATTTCTAAAATCTATAATATAGATAACCCGCATTATTCCTAACGCGAGCGTAACGAGGACAACTAACTTGTGCACAGAAACCGGTCCAGTTGAGAAGAGAGAGAAAAAAAAAAAAGAAAGAAAGAAAAAAAATCCTGGCAACATTGAAACGTTGGCGTATAACGACGAATCTATTCAATATGCAACTATTGGAAGCGGTCGTAATTAGGAAATAGCTGAAGTACCCGTAAATTTTCATTACGGGGTCAAAGAGAGTGAGTCTCGTGTCGCGGTCGCGAAATGAATTCGCGAAACGGGGGGGAGGAAGTGAGAGGGGGATAGGGGAATGCAACATCGCCAGTCGAATAGTTTTCTCGAGGTATTTTCAATATATGTTTCGTTGACATTAAGCCAATTGAACGTTCCACCAAGGAATGAGTGATAAATGAAATTCCTTGGCGGATTTAATAATCGCTAATGAAAAATTTATTCACCGTGGAGTGAACCGGGGAAGAGTTGTGCAATGGGGATGGGAATGGGAAACGATTTCTCTTAACGAAATTAATCCAACCACCGATGGAATAAATAGTTGCGACATCGAAAAATCTTGATCCTCCGGGGAGAGACAAGGTTGCTCTTGATACGAGACACGTTTCGTTGAATGGCAGATTCTTAATGAATCGAATCGAATGCCATCTTAATTTCGAGTAAATATTTTTCAGGATTGAAAATCGATTTTTGAAATGGATAATTGAAAATACATATTCTTTCTTTCTTTTCTTTTTACTTTATTGTTAATACTGTTTAATTAATGTTGGATTATTAATGGCTTGGAATTGTACGAATTAAATATATATTTAAATTTTGTTTTCTTAAGAAGATTGATATTTTTTTGAAAATATTCATCTTACAGTTTTTTTTAATGGAGAATCTGGTACAGGAGAGAATAAAATGATTGGTGGTATCGTAAATGTCACAGTTTATTTTGCAAGCAAACTTTACTTTGAAATGGTATTTCAAGTATATATTTTAATAGCAATTTATGCAAATATCTTGAAATAAATATATTTAAATTTTAATATAAATAATGTTGAAAGATAAAATAGTTTTATTTTTCAAGCAACAATTTTTAACTTTAATTAATTTTACAATTTGGTCTATTTTTAGATATATATTTTTCTATTTTCTGAAGAATCTGAAATAATCTAAATATTTGCTTTTGACTTAATACCAGAATTACCAAATTAGTAGAATCATCAATAGACAATTATATTATTCTTACAATACAAATTTTATCGACACTTATATCATATACTTATCGAGTTATAAATTAAATTGTTTTGAAATAAAAATGATATTTGTCGATAAAAATAAATTTTAAACTATTTTCATCGACTCGTTTTAAACAATAATTCGAATTTTCCCTCCCAAAGTTTCTCGAATTCAAATAACGCATAATTATGTTTAGCTTGCCCACGTTCTTCAACATCTCCACGATAAGAATACAATTTCTCGATTTCACGGGAGGGGAAGGGAAGAGGAAATGGGAAATTCGGTTCCTAACGATCCAATTATACGATGATATTTTTCCTTTCGAATCCGTCGCTCCCTCGGATCCCTCCCTGTCCGTCTGTTCGTTCATTTCGATAATTAAAACGAAATTTCGCTCTCGGATACAGATTTAACGAATCGAACTTACAGTGGGCGCAAATGAATTGCTTCGTTTAGCGCGACTCACCGACCGTGACAGAAATATAATTTTCAATCTGCGCCCGCGTATACGCGCGCGTTAAGTCAGAGGGTTGGGCGCAGGGGGGAAGAGGGGGGGTTGGAGTTCAATCCGCGAAGAATTTGTCGAAAAAAAAGGAAGGAAGGAAGGAAGGAGGGGAGGAAAAAGAAAAAGAAAGAGGAGGAAAAAAATAACGAAACCTTTTAATGGTGTTAAGTGCGATTCGAACAAATAATCGAGCCAGTATTTCGCGTTCGGTGTTTCATTATTTTTAATGAATATCCATTATTTTTAATGAATCCTCGAGAAGAGACGTTTTGGAAAACGTCGGAGGCCGAGGGACATCGATAATGGACGACGTTTCTCTTTTTATTTTTTTTTACGGAGAATTTCATCTAACAATGTTTATCTATCAATTTTCTATGAAATATTTTCGGATCGGTGGAAAGATTACATTTCGATTCTTCTTTCTTGCTTTGGATGGAATATATTAATTGCTGCAACCGATTTATTTATTTTGCATTTGAGGGATCTTAAGTTATTAATCAATTCGTATAAGATAGATCAGATCCGTGAATTCATTCTTCTTTTCTCTATTTTTCGTGGCATGAAATACAAATAGTAAGATCACAGATAATAATGATTTGTATTATAAAAATTTAAAGGAAATAAAATATACAAGTGATCCTTATATTATTAAAGAATATATATCATTTTAAGTATGTATGAATAAATATAAATGTTTATAAAAATTTATCAAAATATAAGAAATTTCAATAAAGAAATTTGATAGGCCCTTATCATTAAATAATGAATAATAAAATTGTTACTATATTATACAACAAATTAATTTCAAATTTGGACATATTATAATTAATTTATTCCTCTATTCATAAAGCTCTATTATATTTTTTAACTCATTTTACTTCAAAAACGTTCATTATAATGTTCATTATGAAACAAATTCCTGATTAATCAATAACACATCAACATCTTAAGAATTAAAATTTACCACCAATTAATATAAACATACTCACCTTGCATCATCACTCAATAAATCCTCTCTCTACTGATTCTCGCCAATTACAATGTTCCCTCGAGTAACATTTTCAATTCAACTTGAACGATAAAAGGAACAACCAAAATTTCCCTTAAATTTCGCTCGAAACAACCTTCTCTCCTCGACCGTGGAAAAAGCGTTGGAAGAACAATTTTTTCCCATCCAACGGGAACCTTAAACCCTTTCGCAGAGTTAACTCTCTACGCGGGATGCTCGCATAGTTTCCTTTAGTCGGTTACGTAACACAGCCAGATGGATAGAGAGAGAAGGAGCGAGCCTCGACGATTGAAAATCTCGCTTTGAAATAAGATATATATCCGGTGCCCGTGTGTCTGGCGTGGTGGATACGTGGATAGGCAGGGTTGGTGGTACAGTTACTCGAACGCGTTTCCAATCTCATAAAGGCGTCCCAACGTCGATTATTCCCGTTCGATACTTGGCAGAAATTTTTAAGTATATTAGGAATACACTGGCGGCCCTCGCTGAATTATTCGAATGCTTTCAAGAAATTGCAGGATGCATTAGCTTACATTACGCCTCCATTACATTATGAATATTACTCTGCCGTATATTGATGAGAAGAGTGGATCCGGCGCGCGCGCGCGCGCGCCACCCGAGAGGGGTCCGCTTTTATTATTTCTTGCGTTTCAGACGCGCCATTTACGAATTACCACGTTAATAGGGGCGACGCGAGATTTATCGGATCCATGGTTTCGAGTCGACTCGAGGCGACGCGTGTCGCGTCGTTTCCAATTAGTTTTGAAAGAATTGAAGGGGGGGGAGGAGGAAGGTGACGCGGAGGAATATTGGATGGATAATGCGGGTGTAAAGGTGTCACGACGAGGAAATTATTTTTTTTCGACTACTCCCCAAACCAGTCAACGATGGATAATAATGATTGATCGAATGAGAAGGGTGAAGGAATTTGTCCAGGAATTGTATATATATCGTGTTGGATATATTTATCTTTAAATCCTTTGAGTGGACAAGTATTCTTTTAACTCTGATCGGATGATAATCGTGGAGAAAAGATCTAAATATGGAAATTATTAATTTATTTTATTTTATTTTAATTGTAGAAGGTTATGTGATTCAATGTAATTGTTTCAAAGATTCTATTGATGAAATATTGTTCAACTCAAGCTCCAACTTTTAAAATTGATGCATTCCGAATTTAGATTTATACGCATCTATAAAATCATTTCGAATATAACAACGTTGATCATTCGATCGATTTGACGTTTATTCCAAAAAGGGAAAAATAAATTGTGGACCAATGCCTCTTTTCCTCGTACAAAAATAGGGTAGCTATTAGCGATACGTATTCAATATTTTTGGACGCACTTGATGGGAAAATTGAAACGAAAAGTCAATGCAAGTCGATTTAAATCAACGTAATAATATAACCATACAAATACACGTATCATAAATACAATAATTTTTGATCGATTTATCCAATAATAAAGGGATATTTCGCGTATTAACAAATATCGAATATCCCCCATATATTTATTAAAATTTGAACAGAATTTTTTTCGATACACGCGCATTGAAAAACACACACATATATCATGGCCAATACATCCAAAAGGATATTTCGAGCACGGAGAAAACCTGTCCCGATTTAGGAGGCAATTTGAAGCAAGCATACATATATACACACTTGTATCGACATTCTATATTCGAGTTACTTTCAAACTCGTTCGAACGTAACTCCTTTTCTCCTCGTTGTTTCTCTATCTGACACGAGCCACCTCTCTCCACCCTTTTCTCTTGGAACGCCTCGCAGCATTAGCTCGAATACATCCATGAATATTATCCTGTACTTTGGCGAGTGCCGAGAAGGGTGTCTGGAGACGTGAAGGGGGATAGGGAGAAAGAGAAAGAGAGGGAGAGAGGGCTGGTGAAGGGTCGGTATGGTATATAAGGTATAAGGTAGTCCATTAGCGTTAATATTATAAACGTTAGCTGCCCCCTGGCCATCCCTGTAACATACTCACGTGCGCCTGCGCTTCCTCTCTCTCTCTCTCTCTCTCTCTCTCTCGCGCACGCGACCACCCTCTCCACACTCTCTTCCTTTCTCCTCTCCATTTCAACGACCGTTCCCCCTGCTACTTTCCATCTCTCTTTCTTTCGCTCGTTCCTTTCTCTTTCTCATTCATTTTCTCGGTTGTTTCGTATGCCTTTCTATGTATATATGTATATATATATATATCTTTCCTTTTCCCTCGTTTTTTCTTCGTCTAACTACCTAAAACCTTGTACGTCGAGTCTCTCTCCTCTTTACGTTCATCGTCGTACAAACAACACACGCTAATATACCTCTTGACTACACACAGGGAGAAAGAGAAAGAGGTATATATGTATATGTATATGTGTGTGTGTGCAACACGACGAACCTCTTACTTAGGTGTTCTGTTACCGTACTTTATACTGGAGTTCATGGTCTACAGGGTGACCGGATTGTGATCCGACACCGGCCATCCCTGCGACAGGTGGCCTGCGCCAAAAAGGTGGCCTCCTCGATTAGACTCGCCGGACAATGCTATGCATATTGTCCATCATTCGACTTCTCTCCACTTCTCGAAGTGAAGTTAATCCCCCCTTCGTTGATCGTGATCCTCTTCTTTAGCGAATTGGTCTGCTCTGCTTTTTTCGATTTAATTTGGGAAATTGAAAATCTTGAAAGATAATATATTTACAATGTTTCACAGATCGTGAGAGAATAATTCATAATTCAAAAATCTCTGAAATCAAGTCTAGTGATACATTATTAAGAGAATGGTTAAAATTAATTCAATTAGATTTGTGTAATTAATATTGGGTTGGCAACTAAGTAATTGCGGATTTTTTTTAGAAAATCAAAGACAATTTTTTCATGGAACTAAATAACTTTATTCTGTAATGTGTTGCCCATTTTGATCAATGACCTTTTGCCATCTTTCAGACAGCATCATAATCCCATGTTTATAAAACTTCTGGTTTTTATTAGCAAAAAATTGAATCAGATACGATTTGATATCATCATCATTATTGAAATTTTTACCATTCAAGGAGTTTTGTAAAGATCGAAACAAAAAGTAATCGGATGGTACAATGTCAGGACTATATGGTGGATGTGGCAAAACATCCCAACCAAGCTCCAATAATTTTTGCCGAGTGACCAAAGATGTGTGTGGCCTTGTATTGTCATGATGGAATACAACACCTTTTCGATTTGTCAATTCGGGCCGCTTTTCTTCAACTGCATTGTTTAATTTCGTTAGTTGTTCAATGTAGACAACAGAATTGATCGTTCGGTTGGGTGGTAAGAGTTCAAAATAGACAATTCCTTTGTAATCCCACCAAACTGATAACAAAACCTTCTTTCGATGAATACCAGCTTTTGATGTTGTTCGAGCTGGTTCATGTGGCCTGCTCCACGATCTTTTCCGCTTGATATTGTTGTAAACAACCCATTTTTCATCGCCAGTTATCAGTCGTTTTAAAAATGGATCATTTTCATTACGTTTCTCTAGCAAATCGCAGCTGTTAATGCGTTGCGTTAAATGTTTTTCTTTCAGTTCGTGAGGAACCCATGTATCGAGTTTTTGAACATAGCCAAGTTGTTTTAAGTGGTTTTCAATGCATGTATGTGATACATGAAGCTTCTCTGCAATCTCACGAGTTGTACTGTGACGATCCGAATCGATTATTGCTTTGATTAGGTCGTCATCAACTTCAACTGAAATCCGCAATTACTTAGTTGCCAACCCAATAATTTCTATAATTTAAGTTGGTCTGTACTATTAAGATGTATTGTGTTATTGAACAATGGAATAATTTAACTTAAAAACTTTGAAAATTGAATATTATTATATGATTGCAAGATATTTAAAAATTTATATCCTTCGTTATATTTCTCGAAACATTTTTATCGATACAAAAAGCAAATCGAAACTCCATACGATATAATTCCAACTGGAAATCATTCGCTCGCTCCATTCCTTGCACAACGACTGCTCTCCAACGAACATCAAACCCGGGACAAAAAGAGGAAGAAGCTTTCAGCTTCTTTTCTCAATGACATTTAGCCAACCGAGGCGAAAGAAAGCTAATAAGAACGTGTTGGCTTTTAGACGTTCCCACGGGAAAATGTGGTCAGTCGGAGAAAAGTCGGTTGCGTTGCGGGTCCAGGTGGCTAAGAGGAGGCGCTAATTTCCCGTGTAACAATGCGCGATTGTTGTTTATTATTATGTATACTAATGGAGCGCTAAGGGACTCGGCCAACACTCCACGCCACTCCAATTCCAAGAGGATTTCGCTAATTCACCGAATCTAGCCTTCCTCCCCTCCTCCTAACGATGGATCATAGCGCGAAATGGGAATACGAAGTTTGCTTGGGAGAGAGAGAGAGGGAGAGAGAGTTGGTTTTCAACCGTGAACAGAGATTATCCGTCGAACGCAACGAGGGTCCATCGATACACCCTCCACATTTATTTGTTTTAAAATCGAGCAGGGAAGATTATCTCGCGAACCATTTTTAGGATAGGTTAAAGCCATTGTTCCGAAAGTTGAAGGAAAAGTTGATTCGCTGGTGAACTTTTCTCATGAAATTTTCGAAGTTCCGTTTCATTTACATCCCTAGCTAAGTTACATCGATTCGTTCCCATCGAATCTCGCGCCCTTCCCTCATTCATTCGCCTCCTTTCCTGGACGATTACACTGGACGCCGGTTGGTGTACACCCAGATGGAATAATGGTTTTTGTTGAATTTTGAAATGATGAGGTTTCTGAAGAATTTTTCATTCATTATGGATATTTTAGATGATCGTTCTTCTTGTTCAATGGAGAGAATTAGTGGTTTTAGTTAGGTTTGATCGTTCTTTCTTTTTCTTATATATATATTAAGAGTTGTAAAGAATTATTCTTTCATTCCATCGAAACCTTCGTAAAAACTTTTGAAAAAATTTTCTAAAAAGTCACGAAATAAAATAAAATAAAAACTTAACAATTTTAATTATCTTTTCCCTCTTTAATTTCTCATATCAATCAATCAATTAACCATCCACGTAATTAAGACTCTTTTTATCCTATTCAATCACTTTATAAAACTCTTACACAAATTGCTTACAAAAAACAATAAAAAAGAAGATCCAGAGTATATTTCCACCCCAATCCCAATACATCTTTTCCAAACTTGGACAGACAAAAATTACTATTTCCCCTAAAAACTCCGTATACAAGATATCCATAAACGATCTTATTTCAATGTCTCTCCCAAGTCAATTCCCAAAGTGGCTTCCTCTTAGGCCACCTTCCACCCTTTATAAATACTACAAGAAATTCGATTGGCCACGTTAAGAATCGTCGAAGGGTTTTACATCGGAAAGAGAGGATCCAACCTCGTTTCTTATCGGCCTCGAAAGTACAGAGAGACGAGGTGTATTCGAGATCGTGCTATCGCAACCACTCTCGATCACTCTTTTCCTCCTTACGATATATATATATATATATATATATATATGTACGCCCACTCGATCCGTATCGGGGGGAAAAGCGAGAAAGTGGATTGAAACGCGAAGAAGAACAAGACGGATACGCGCGACGCCGCTCCAAGCAATAACGTTAATTGCTGTAATTTCGATTGCCGCTGGATTCGCCGGCCATTTTAGCTATTTCACGGGAATTGAAGTACCGAAGGGTGAGGATGGCAGGTAGGAGGGGGGAGAGCTTTTTCTTTTTTTTTGCGCGTGATAGAGAAGAAACTGGGTTCGATAAACATTCAACGATGATGCGAATGGTGGATCTAGGAAGATTGATCGTTGACGCGAGATATAATTGAGGCGAAGGAAGAATCGTTTCGTGGGTAAATGCAGATCCTATTGTTTCTTGTATCTTGATAGAAAATACTTTTGAACAATGACGATGACGAATAAATTGTTTGTTTGTTGTCTTATTGGGAAAGGGACTATAACTATTCTTTCGATTCATCTATCTTAGGAATATTTCTTCAATTGAATGAAATTAGAAGAAACTAAAATTTATTTTTGAAAGGGATATATATAATCTTTTAATTATTTATTAAAATTATATATTGTTGAAATCTTCTCTTTATATTTTCGTATTATAATGATGAATAATATTTTGAAACTAAATGGAAAAGGTTTGACAATTATATGGATGTTGGTAATAATAATAATATTTCTAATTTTATATTAATAGAAAAATTGTTAACATCCCCAAGTAATGAATAACTCTCGGCAAAATAATTTATTGATGCTTACAAGCAAGTAAACATCCTTCTTGATTTGATATTCATAATATTCATCACCCACGCGAAGCAACATTCAGAAATACAATTTCCGTCTAGCTGTTTTCTTGAACATAAAACGCAGATATATGTACTTACATTCAAAGATGTTACACGTGCACGATTACAAACACGGTCTCCACCACGTTCCCGTTGCGTCTATTCCTGCACCATTGTTGTAATATAGATATAATTGCCATTAACAGATGTTAACATCCCTCGTCGAATTCAACATAAACAAATTAAATTTTAATAAGCAAATTAAGAACGCTTGAAAATTCCCTATCTTCGAGTCCATTCCAAACCTAGTATTTGCCATGGAAAAACAAAGATAATATTTACCTCAAATTACACACAGAATTTATAAAAAATAAACGAGTAAAAACCTTTTCAAAACACTTTAATTCTTAGAAAAAGAATAAAAGAAAGAAACAAAAAAAAAAAAATCATCTCGTCATGAGAATCACTGATGGATCTCGGTCCAAAGGAATACATCCTCGATCGTTGCTTCCAAGAAACACATCGAATCTCTTCGTATCTAATAATTTATATTCCAATTCTTCCTCCAACACCCTTCATTTATCGTTCCCTTTTTGCGTTTCCTATAAGAATTTCCCTCCGTACGTGCGTGCACTCTGAGAACCCCTGGCCGCGCATAGAATCCTAAGATCTCCTCTGACGTCTGCTTAATTAATTACCATCCGCGGTTTTAATTAGCCGGGGCTCCTACCTTCTCCCATCCTCTCTTCCCTACTCCCCCCTTCCCCTCCAGGTCCCGTGGAAAACCATGTGGCAGCCAGCCTCGTCCTCTGTGTATTCGGTGCGTTTGCCCACACACACACACGCGCACACAGAGCTCGACCGTGACACACGTCCACACCTTCCACACGCGTGCACAACCACCAGGTGTGCTCCGTGTCCTTCGTGCACGCATAAGTGCGCGTAACCCAGAATGCGTGATGAGAAAGGGGAGGAGGAGGGGGAGGGGAACGATAAGGGAGGTCGTAAATGGAAGGATTGAAGGACTCGGTGACGTTTGATTTTGTGACGCCTTTATCTGAGAAATGGTGTACGCGGTTCGATAGCGGTGTCCAGCTGCAACGGAGTGGAAAGTCTTCGTTCGTTCCGCTCGTTTTACGAGCGCGGAGGATCGAGGAGGAGATCGAGATGTGGTGTGTAACCGAGGATCGAGGATATTGGAGCGGGGATGATGGGTCGATTGTTGAAGCGTGGAAATTGATATCGGAATAGTATCTAAGTATTCTAAGTATCGGGATTGAAATTATTCGAGAGTTTCTTTGGGTTAGGTTAGGTTTGTATTGAAAAAGTAAGGAATCAAAAAAAAAAGTAAGAATATATCGTGTTAAAATTTCAAATTGGTATCATAAAAGAATTAATTTTATTATTTAATAAAAATTGCAATTTTTGAGTTGTGTCACTGTTGCAGCAAATAAGTGATATATATCTGTATGTTGAGATTAGAGATTTTCCAAAGAAATCAATATGGGTTAGGTTAAGTTTGTATTTGAAACGTGGAATTGAAAAAGGAAGGAATCAAAAAAACATAAGAATATATCGTGTTAAAATTTCAAATTGGTATCATAAAAGAATACAAAGAAAAAGAATTAATTTTATTATTTAATAAAAAGTGCCATGGATTTTTGAGTTGTGTCACTGTTGCAGCAAATAAGTGATATATATCTGTATGTTGAGATTAGAGATTTTCCAAAGAAATCAATATGGATTAAGTTAAGTTTGTATTTGAGACGTGAAATTGAAAAAGTAAGGAATCAAAAAAAAAAAAGTAAGAATATATCGTGTTAAAATTTCAAATTGGTATCATAAAAAAGTATAAAGAAAAAGAATTAATTTTATTATTTAATTAAAATTGCAATTTTTGAGTTGTGCCGCTGTTGCAGCAAATAAGTGATATATATCTGTATGTTGAGATTGGAGATTTTCCAAAGAAATTAATATGATGAATATTGAATTGTTTTCGTTGTATGAAAATTGTATAAAAAAAATGTCAGAATTGAAATTATTGTTCTCGAAGAGTTGTTCGATTGATATTTGGCATATAAAGTTGGACGAATATTATCTTGGCCGTTAGAAAAACTATTTGTGTATATTTACGTAGAGAGATCACGAAAAGCTGATATATGTGTACGTTTATAACTTTCGAAAGGAATTAAACAAATTAGCGTGAACTCCGTGTAAATGTTATGACAGGAATTTCCTGCGAACAATTTAATTGCGCCCGAATATGAATATTTTGCACGGTGAAACGTTGTCATTGTCGTAGGGGAACGAAATTATATCCGTAGTTTTCGGGCGTGGAATAATAGTATGTTTCGGTGAATGTTGTCGACCGCCATTGAAAACGAACACTGAGTGTCGGAGCCCGTCATGTCTTTTCACTTCGAATTAACGATCATCGATAGAAGATCAAGATCGTTTCCATACGAAAATTCCCGATAACTTTTATATATAGAATTAATTATAAATGATTAAATTGATTCCCGCGGTTCGCAATTTTAACTTTTGAAAACGTAATTAAAAAAATAGCGATTATTCTCTTCGTGATAAAATATTTATAACAGAATTCAATATATCGTATTAAAAACAAATGGAAATAATTGGATATAAAAGTGATTAAATATATATATACAGCGAAATTAAAATTTTTTTTAAAGAAACAATTTTTTGCGAATAATTTATCGATAAATTTTAATCAATATCTTTTTTTATATTCAATTTAAGCAATTTTTTCGCATTACTTTTTCCAAATTATTCGTTTTCTCTATGTTTATGGATAATATTCATAACATAACAATTGTGAATAAATTGATTCAAGAATTATTCCTAACCTAACCCAAGATCGAGTACTGTTTGAAAACACATTAAAAATACTTTATCTATTAACTTCTTCCCCTCGTCCAATCCTTTGCAGGACAAACCCTAACCTCACTTAATCTAATCTAATCTAATCTAATCTAATCTAAGCTAAATACACCTTCAAAAACGCACTATCAAATACCTTATAAATATTTTGAACCAATGCATTTCTAGATTCAAAATTATCATTTTCTTCAAACAGAACTTCAAATTCAAATTTCTCTCATTAATCACTGATCTAATTCTACTAATTCTCAAATTCATCAAACGCGAAAAAATCTTTCTATCGATCGAATCTTATGCCACACAGCCAGCCAGAATGTAATGATCGAAACGGATAACAGTTAGGTTAGCTCATTTACCGAAAAAGGCGAGCGAAATACGCGAGAAGGGGGAGGGAAGAAGGGTTGAAGCGATGCGAGAAGTGGGCAAGAAATCGCGGGGACGGGGAGGACGGGGAGTGGGGGACGGAGAGATGGGATAACTGGGGGCCCCCGGTGAAAAGGGCAGACACGCAACGATACAAAGACAATGTGTTTGTTGCCGATTAGCAGAAGGACGAGGTGAGGTTTTTACGAGAGTTCGAGGTATATACGAGGTTCGTGGACGGTGGACAGAGTTGGAAGGAAGGAAGGGCATCGAATAAGGGTCCGGAAGGGCGAGGTGAAGGGACCCAGCCGTTTACAGCCGAGGAGAATCGGGGCCCGTGGCTTAAATGACCCCTCTCTCTCTCTTGGGTCGCCACCCGCGGCTTCCCCACCTGTGCCAAGATTTACGACAATTCGCTTTTTACCCCCTTTAAGAGCTTTCGTATTATCTTACTGCCTCTGTTGCTGCTTCCTCCGCGAAGCAAATGTGTGCACTAGGCTTCTCTGTCTGCCTGTTTGTCTGTTTGTCCATCTTTGTCCGAGCCTTTGTTTCTCTCTCTCTCTCTCTCTCTCTCTTCTTCAGGCGCAGTTCAGGCTTTCCCTTGTTGCCTTCGATTCTCGATTTCTGTCTGTCTTTTCTTTTCTTCTTTTTTTCCGTCTTCTTCTCTCTTCGTTTCTCTTTTTCTCTTTTCTCTCTCTCTCTCTCTCCTTTCGACTACTGCTGGTTGGTACCTCCTCGATACGACGAACGAGTATATTTGCTCAGGTAAGAAACGACGGATACAGGTGTAACGCGGACACGGATACAACGGAACACCTGAGTCTGTGGTAATTATTTCGGGGCGGGGGCAGATATAAAGTGTCTCCTTCTTCGTTCTCGTTGCGGCCCCGCTTTTAATTACGTCAGATTCGATTAAATTGGGGGTCTTGGTCGCGGAGGGCGTTCCTCGTGCCCTTGAAACTTTAAATAATACGTTTCCATGCGTTCCTTTCATCAAGCATGAATCGTTGCGAGATGTGTTACGGAACGGTAATTAAAATTTTTAGGACGTTGCAGTGAAAGGAGGATAGATTTTTTTTTAATTAATTACACATTTAATTAAAAAAAAATCTATATTGATTTTATAGATTTTGGATTACATTTCGCGCAATAAGAATACAGATGTGTTGATATTTTGGTGCAAATTTAAAGTTCAGAATTTTAAGTGAACTACTAATAATTACTAATTATTGTGTAAAAATATTTTCTTCATTCAATAATTAAAGCAATAATCTTTTTATTAAAAATTTATATTTTATAAAGAGATTTATTTATTATAATATCTTTGCAATACGTTAAAACTTTACCCGACGAAAATGATAATTTTGCAAACAACTCTTGTTCCCCTCTCGCAAGTTTCTGGTCGATAAAATTGTTCTTGTCCCCTTCGATCGTTTCACCAATCGTTTCGAGGCTCGAGCGAGCCCTGGATGCTCGAATTCCAGAACGAGACCGGTTAACGCACACCTTCCATCGAGCCTTTAATCGCCATTGTAATTCCTTTTCCAAGCGTTATGATAATTGGACGGTTGTAAGTATCGTCCGTTCGTATAAATCTTATTATTCTAATGCCGTTATTACGATCATAATCTACAGGTATCCAACCGTGGCATCTTCCCTCTCTCCCTCCCTCTCTCTCTCCCTGCGATTCGATTCGCTCGCGAAGGCCCCTCTTCCCTTTTTACGCGCCTCTTCCTCCTCTCTCCTTCGCCTCTGTCTCCATCATCTTTTAACCTTGAACTCCCTCGTTACCGTACCACGCTTCAGGGCGCACGGTTTCAAGAAATTTTAGAGATCCTCGGGGAATCCCATTATGAATCCTGAACCTAACCGAACGGCCACTCGTTGAAACATACGACGACGATGGAGAAAGAAAGAGAGAGAAAGAGAGAAAGAGAGAGAGAGATAATCCAATCAGTTCGTTCCGGTTCTTCGATTCCTCGGACTGTCGAGAGAGTCGGTGGTGATCGCACCGTTTGAGAATGTTCTGTACATGGACGATGTGTTTAAGCGGAAGAAATAGTGTTCGAGTCGACGTTCAATTAGCGGACACGTTGAGTGGACGTGTATATAGTTGCTCGTGTCGTATTAGACGATTTTCTAGACTTCTTCCAAGGAAGAAGTGGGTTTGAGTTATGATTGCTGGATAATTTGTAATGTTAATTTCGTTTGATTTTTTCTTTTCGTTATTTGTAATGATGCCATCTTGGTCGACTGGTACGACCGTCAAATGAATGAATTTGTTTTATGAATAATTGTCGTTTAAAAATTTGAAGTGGAACACGTGATCTTGATATTTATTCTTAATTTTTAATAATCAATACTAATGCTTGACAGCACTATTTTATTAATGATTTTGGAGGGCAAGAAACATACGAGTTTCTTTAATAATTCTTTAATGTAAAACAGAAGAGTAAAATCTGTGCAGCACAAAGCGAAGGATTCTGTAACCTACTTTACTATACTTACCATACACTTTACTGTACTCGTTATCTGAAAATATCCAACATTTGCTCAGGAATAAAATCCATTATTCAACTGCAAATAATGATGGCCATTCTAACTTCTAATCCATTACGAAAAAAATGAAACGATTCTTCTTTTTCGTATTCAATTTTATTTTCAAATTATTACCATCGTATATTTCACTTAAGAAGATTATTAATCGTCTTATAAAAGAAAAAAAAATCGATTATAATTTACGATCACAGTTGCTGCATTAAAATTGAGATTAGATAGCGATAATTTCCATGAAATTTCTCATGTATATACGCTTGATGACAAACTTAAGATGAGTTATTAAAACTTATTAACGTTACCCTTATCTAAAGAAGAAGAGGAAAAAAAAATTTATATTTCCTCCCCGAAATTGAAGTCCATAGCCGAGTGTAGCGTCGATGTCTCGCGCGATACAATAGAAGGTCGCACGAAGGCGAGGACGATGGGGGGACGGGGAAAAATTTAATTAGCAAAAGCCCGAAAATTAATTGCGCCAGGCGTCTTATTGTACTCTGGCCCTGTGCCTCGAAGCGTTACCGAGAACCTGCTGCGTCTATATACACGGGGAATGTAATATTCACAACAGCCTATATTCGAGCCAGCAGTCAGTCTGGCCACCATCCCTTCCGTCCACCACCCCAGCCAGCTTTCCTGACTTGCTCCATCGGCTTTGCCTATGCCTTCCCGTGTACCAGGCTTTACAGTTCTCCATGTGCTGTGTACACGCTCTCGTGTATTCGAACGCGTTATGGATGTTTGGCCTCTCTATCTATTCTCGAAAGATTTCTCCAAATGATTACTTATTAAAACTCGTGCATAGCAAACTAGTTTTCTAGAAAACTTGCCCATAGAACGAAACGCAACGGTTATATTATTGTATTCACGTTGTAAAGTGTATATATATATATATGTATATATAAATAGTCGTTTTGAAGGAATAGCGAGATGGAGATTCGTGGGATTTGTTTAATTATTAAATATGATTCCCAGACTGTGATTACCAGTCACATTTTTGATTCGTGGAACAATGAATCTTAAATGAAAGAATATCGAGATTCTTTAACTGTTCCTTGATGCAGCGTGTAATGAAACGTGGAAAATCACTGGACCGAAGGCAGTTCCCAGGAAATGCCGTGGAGATGATTCCGTGTCTACTAACGAGGCAAAAATGCGTCTTATTATAGAAGTATTTTCCTCCATCGAGTTAACTAACAGCGCCATACCATTATACTCGACTACGTTTCAACTATTTCAAATATGTTCTCGGAATTGTGCGTTTCAACTACCACCGTACGTTTCTAAATCGTAATTGGACGAATGCAATCATTGTAATTTCTTAAGAGGAACAACGCACAGATGTATTGTTTTTCACGCTTCCATCAAACAACGCGGTATTAATTCCCTCGTTGATCGAATACGAGATTCCAATCAACTGTTCGATTATTGTAGAATTTTATTTAAATCGTCAGATCTCTCGTTGTATCTCATTCTTTGCTATTCGAATCATACGTACATAAAAATAACTTTCTCGAAACATATATACATTAGTTGAAGGTACAACGATGGATCTATCGATGAAAATCGTTGACCACCAGCATCGTCATCAGGGTGGTCAACGACGAAACCGGGTATGGTAGGTTTTCGTGTCGATTGTAGGACTCTCCCCATGGCTGTAATGACGAGGGGCGCCGAGGACGACATTATTAATTGCTCCACAATGCCAGCGGCGTGTAGGCACACGAGGGGTGCCCTCCCCCTGCTGATGCTCGTCGATCGACCAGCCACGACGGAAATTTCATTAAGTGGATTCTTATAGACGCGGTTTTCAGATTAACAGTATGATATGTGCTCCATCCCGGCCCAGGAGAGATATTAGATCGGGGACTTGCCTCAGTGCTTCTCTCTAGCTCTCTTTCTTCTTTCTACCTCTTCTTCTTCACCGCGTCTCTGTCGGTCCAAGCACCGTTGGCTGGTTGCCTGAGCACAAAGCCTACTGTACACCCCGGCCTACTCTCTCCACCCCTCCCCAGAGCTTGTAATATCTGCAGACCCCGCTATAGTTGTATCCTGTACGATGTAGCTGTATCTTAGAAGTTGAGAGACCGCTCGAGGGTCTTCCAGGAGGCTGGACTCGTGTGGGGGCGGATTTCCAAGTTTCATTTTTTTCTTTCTTTCCTTCGGCGCAAATATGGGATACGTATTTCGAATGAGTTTTCAATTTCTGGGTCTTAGTCTAAAAATTGAAATTTCTGTTACGTGGATGATATATATATATAGCTATTTCAAGGTCATCTTAGGATACACGAAAGGTCAAGGTCATTCGGAGAATCGTTCTTCGCGTTGCTCTATTTATAACCGCGCTTCTCCTGTTCTTTTCTCGGGTTAGATAGTTTGAAAAAGTTTACTTTGATATTCTTGTATAATGTGACGATACAATTAATGCAATTAAAAATGTTGTATCGGTTAAAAGTGACAGGTCGGATATTAATTTAGATTTAAATTAATAGAATCACTTATTAAAATATTTTCCTGGATTGTTAAGAATTAATTTTAATCACGATCCCATATAGGATAGTTTAATTCTAAGAATTGAAATATATCTACTCCTAATATAATTTAATTTTTTGATTTTTTAAAGGGGAAAATTCAAGATCGCACAATGAAAAAAATTCGTTCCTAACCGAAGTCGCGCCGAGAGTAGTTCGATTAGCGTTAACTATCCGAGCACGCGGAATATTCGGTAAATTTGGCAAATATGCCGAGTACCAAATAGTTGGCGAATATTCGGTGCATCCCTAACAGCAATTAAAGGCAGGGAGATTAACCATGAATGCAGCAACTCGGTCGGTCAAAATTGATTCATTATTGTCGGTTTCTCCGGCGAAGAGAGAGAGAGACGGAGACAGAGAGACAGAGAGAGAGAGAGAGAAGCACCGCTCTCTAAGCTAAGATAATGTACACTAACCTCTGCCCTTCCGGAATCGTGCGGTCTTAAGTTTCCTTCATTATTCCCAGTTATTGCTATTATTATCGTCCCATTACCGTTATTATTTTACGTCGTATGGATATGGCGATTAATCCCCTGTCTTTCTCTCTCTCTCTCTTCAAAACGAATTCTTTATTACATTACATTCGTATCACCGTGTAGAATTTCGAGTAGGAAATTAATTCCCGCCGGTGAACAGGGTTCTAATTGACTGTTAATTAGGGAACGCCTAGTCATAGCGTCAGTCAAAGCTGCTCGGCGATCGTGGCTTGTGTATTGTGTGCGTGTTCCTTGCAATTAAGCGGATAATCGAGTACGATTATGGGAGAGATTATATCAGGGGATTCTTTGTTAATGGATTGTTTATTAAATTTATATAGGATTTAATAATTTTAATAATTTATAATATATATATATAGTCGAATGATTTGATTCTTGATAACTTTGATGGAAAGAGGGTGTAAATAAATCGGTAGGTTTCGTTATTCGATAAATTCAATCTATATGAAATATCCATTATATCTATTTTCGTTAATCTAAATTTAATTAAAAACGAATTTCATTCGATTGCGTAGAAAAGTGTATTCATTTAAAAATATTTAATAAGAAAAGTATTAATAAATGAATCGATTTCAATGATAAATGTTTCGTGCAATCTTTTTTTTTTTAACAAATACGTTTGTTTCTTAATTTTTTCTGTTCAAAATTCTACATATAGATCTCAAGTATGACTATTTAAGGGATTAATCAACAAGAATTACGTGTACATAATAACTCAAAAGTGGAACAAAAAGAAAAACTTTTCCAAATTCACAAATCTCTATTTGGAAATTCTTTCTACATTCGCCGACCAATTGAATAATTCACACGTATCCAATAATAATTCGCAAATTTTTTCTATATAAAAGAATATCAACAAAAGATTTGATAAATCATTCCTCCTTTACACACATATTTGTTTCTCCATCACAGAAAAAGGAATCTTCTCGTTACTTAATAAATAATGGACGACGCAGTATCATCAGTTTAGATTTTTCTTCGTTAAGGTACAGTTGCCGGCCGACGTGTTCTCCTCGTTTCTGAGGGGGTGGTGGATAACGAAGCAGGGTGGGAGGGAGGGTTTAGAAGGCCTTAGCCGGAAGGGTGTGGAGAGGGATCGAGGGAAAGTTGAAGGTAACCGACACCCTTTCGCAAAAAGTAATTGGTTAATGCCTCGGAAATGAGTTTAGTTCCTTTTTTGCTCGGCGAGGACGTGTTGCTCCTTTTTCGGCACCTTCGCCATCCTCCACTCCCCCTTTCTCTCTTTCTCTAACTCTCTTTCCACACACACACACACACACACACACACACACGTAACATTTACATGCACGGAATAGCACAGTGTGTACGCTATTCTTATACTACGAACTTTCTCTTTTCGACCCGAGAGAAACTCCCTCTTTCTCTATCTCTCCCATTCACCTTCAAAATGTTCCTCTTTCTCATTCCTATTCACTCAACCTCTTACACTTATTTTCTTTCCACGCCTCCTTCTCTCTCTGTCTCTCTTTCTTCTTTTTCAACCCGGGTCCCTGTTCTCGCATGCACGCATATATGTGTTTTTATGCTCGCTCCAGGGCTCCAGTCACGCTTTGTGCCACATTGTGCGCACCTTCGGAGCCCCATTATCCCCGTGTAAAAGTGTCATTACGACCCGCGGCGAGGCTCCAAGACGAGGAAGCTCTTCCTTCTCTCTGAATGGGCGTCGCGCCACGCCGGTAGGAACAGAGAGATAAAACCCGCTTAAAGGATTTGTCTCCGTGTCCGGGCCGATTCGTTAACTCACCCGGGACCAGGGATTTTCCTTTCTGCTCCCGGGCACAGAACACCGCGACTTTGTTTCAAAATTGGATAAACGTATCGACTTATCGCGCTCGAATCACCGATCCCACCGTGTTGTATAGCTATATTTTTCGTGGCCGGTATATTGGCTTTGCCAATGAACGTTTCCAAATGTTTTTTCTTCTTTTCTTTTTATTGAATCGTTTTTTAAAGATCGATGATAAAGTCGAATTTTTATAGCGGATATCCTATAAATTTATATATACAAATTTATTTTTCGAATTTATCATAAGTTTATTGGCAATTATAAAAAATGTAGGATATTTATTTAGTACTTATGATAGGTTGTAAAATAATTTATCCTATTCTTGCATAGGGTTAATTAAAATAAATAAGTGAATTGAAAAATTTTATTTGTAAAATTTTTTCGCAATCTTTTTAATATTCATAAAATATCGATTAAACGATTTTTTTCTTTTTAAATATCAATTGCTAATTTCATTATAAGAAAAATACAATAAAAATATCCCTCTTGTTACAATCGATCATTGACATTCCTCATGCAACAATTAAAAATTCTCAACCTCAGAAAGAATTCACACCGTAATTCTAATTCTCATTCTCACTCCTGAACTGAGAAAGCAACTGAAAAATTTCGCAATCTTCTTGAAAAAATATATTGTATAGTATTCTTAAAATATCAATTAAACAATCTTTCTCTTAAATATCAATAATTAATTTCATCGTAAAAAAAAAAATATATAATAAAAATACTCGTTACAATCGTTGACATTTCTCGATTAAAGATCCTCGATCAGAGGATCAATCGAAACAATTCACGCCAACTTGCTTAATCCCAACAATCCTAATTCGAAGGGAAGAATAGATTAAAAAGAAAGATGAACGAAAAAAAAAAAAGAGAAGAAATCATTCTCACCCAAGAACAAAAGCTCGACAACCGGTTAACCCGCGCGTTGAGAACAGCGAGGACACGGATTCGTTAACCGAGTCACAGTGTCTGGCCGCAGAATCGTCCCCGTTTTCCTGCGGCCGCGACGGTGGCGATACGATCGTCATTAGCGGAGGAAGAAGTCCGCCATAGCTCTTTGTGGATTCTCTTGTGCGCCTCGTGTGTGTCGTCCCTCCGCTACTAATGGTCTTAACGAACCCGACACCGGGGCCTCCCTCCCCCCTCACCCGTGGGTTAATACATCAACCGTGTTGCACCGTGCGCGGAAAACCCGGTCCCCCCTCCTCCTCCTCATCCCCCCCTCGATATATCTGAGCCGCGGTATGCGGCTCACGAAGACTTCGATTATCGCCAATTTACCGGCTGGCTCGTGTTTATTCGGTGACCACCGGCGTGGCCTCCGGTAATACCAGCGCCAGGAAATACTGGACGGCGATCGATGCGCCCCTCTACCCTCCCCTCCCCTCCCCTCCCCTTGAAATCGCTTGACGAAATTAGACGGTTAACCGATCCCGGCGAATGCGGCCCGGCCAGCTTTTATCCGTTGATTAATTTGGCGCACGGCCTTCTTTTATGGAAGTTTGCAATGGTAATTGGACAAAATAATCGAGTTAGGTTAGGTTAGAACAGGTTAGAATAGGTTAGGTTAGGTTAGGTTAGGTTGATTGTTTCGTTGTTCTGATCCGAGAATTTTTTCCGATTTGTTTTTCGTTTTCTTAATTGTCAGAGTTGGAAATAAGGAAAAAATGAGTGGTTAAAATTTTGAGAAATTATTAATTTTATTCTTAAATTCGCTTAAAATTTTGCCCGTATTTATTTGTATTTTGGAATATTCGTATGTGTTGAATTTAATTTAATTCGTAGTTTTTTATTGCATGTTTCAAAATATGTGGTTTCTACATTGTTAGGAATATCACGAATTTTTTTTCTATCTTTACTTCGTGCTTCGAAACGAATAAAATCGATAAAAAAAGATATTATCAACATTTTATCAAAATCATCCAGATATTTAACAGATGATCTCTAATTCTTGTAATATTTGGAATATATTTCACGCTCGTTTCATTTGACAATTTATATATAAAGAAGAAAAAATGAGACGATTATATAATAATATATACAATTAATACATTAACAACAGGTGTTCCAATTAGCACATATTCTACCAGAACAATTGTATCAATATTATTTCAAAGAAATTTTCCAACTTTTTTCTACCATGTATACCATAAATTACACACAACAAATTCCATACATAATTATAATATTCGATCGATAAATTAATCCACGAGTCAAACTGTATCAAAATGTATGTACACAAACTTTGCATCATACAATGATATCTTCAGACTTTCTTCGAAGCTAATTCATCGCTTTGAAAGCAAAACTAAAATCATATTTCATCCTAGTTCTATCTAATATAACTTTCTCAACGTGCTCTTTTACTTTTAATTTTTCTCGCCAATTCACCTTTTGTGAAACAACTCCTACAAGACTTCTCTCAATATTTCTCTTACTCTCGTCCCAAGCAACTTTGGTAGCATCTTTTCGGAAAGTGGAAAGGGTTGGCTGCGGTCGGTGAAACGATGGAAATTAATGGATACGCGGTGGGTGTAGCGAGTCGTGGCCGGTGTTAATTGGACCGCAACGGAACGGGTTAAGCCGGTAAGAGGAATGATCCCGTGATTCTGATAATCGATACAAGTGCCTGTTCGATTTCGTTGCGCCTGTTTAGAGGATAGCGCGAGGGGGAGGGTTAATCGGATCCCGCAGGAGGGGCGGGCGCGATGCTTTGCCCCCCGCCAACACTTTTGTTTCCACGTTTGAATTAGAGTCGCTAATTTTCTCCAGTGTGCAATAACTCGATTGCGCCGCCTCGTGGTGTTTCGAAAACCACGTTTAACTCACGAACCAGTTCATTTCTATTTCCCCTCCCTCCTCCGTTTCGTTTAGTCTAATTTTCTCTGATTAAACCAATTCAATCCGCCATCAATTATTCACGGTACCGTGGCGAGTAAGAGTCATTAGGATATTAGATCCGGAACCTCTGGGGCTCTGCTCGCGCCTGTAATTTTCTTTGCGCGGAAAAAGGGAGGAAAAACAGAAGAGAGCGAGATGTATAGATTCGTATTTCATTGTATTTCGTTGCGAAATTGTGCAACAACGCGAATTTATGAATTTTCCTTCCTTATTCGCGAGTTGTTAATTAATGATTCAGCGTATCGAAAAAATTTTCATCAAATTTTCTGATGTATTTAAATTTAATATATATATGTTCTGTCAACTATGGCTATCAATAAAATCCATCCCTGCACGACTCATTAATCTTTCCGAGGAAACTGACGCGCGAGGGCATAAATGGCACAGTTATTGTGCCTCTTTCCGGATGATCAATTAATTTTTTAAAAATTAGAAAAGAAACGCGTGATGATTTAATTATTGTATTTTTGGGATGAAATTTTATTTTTTCATCCAAAGCAATAGGGTAAAAATGATATGACAAAGTCGTGAAATAACAATTTATCATCGTTATCGATCTGATAAATACAGATTAAATACAGATATTTTAAAGAAGAGAAAAAAGAGTATAATTGAAAAATTGTAACGTTAACGAGGCTAGTTTTGAACTATATATCTTCAAGATATTACCTTAAATACTTGATCTTCGTAATATTAATGTAACACCTTCAAATTATTCAAACAACTTTCATCAAACATTTATATTAGTCTTTCAGTAAGATCCAATAACAAATTCAACGTTCCTTCCTTCGAATAAATTCATAGAATCTTCCGATTTTCCATCTGATTTTCCAACTGATGATTTTTTAATTAGATCATACTCGTTAAAATTTATTTAAAATAATATTCTTCTAAAGAATCGTCCAATCCTTTAACGTCCCAAAACAACGCCAGATTTTCAATGGATCGTTTCGCTTTTTTCTATCTGTTCGTAATTTCGTTTACACCGGAAACGGTCGAAATCAGCGACCTAATGAATTCACCGGTGGCCCATTTAGAAAGAGCGACGTAGCCGACGTGGAATGGGTTTATTCCGCGGTTATCTTTACGAGTCGAAGAGATACGCTCTCCCTCGTCTCTCTCTCTCTCTCTTTCATATTCCTCTCTCTCTCTCTTTACGTCGACCTGTCCTCCCAGAGGCCTTTCGAGATCCGCGACGCGGAAGGGGTGGCCGAGCCGCCCCGTGCTGGCAGGAAGTCGACGCTAAATCTTGTCGAGCCGCCACCGGCCCGGAACCGTGGCCCGTTCGTTATTCTTGTTAACGTTATGATCATTGCACGGTGAAACGTGTAATTTCGGATTAGCCGATGTCCAGGATCGAAATCCATGGCTGACGGGCCCTTTTGTCCCTTTCCAACAAGTGACACACTCGTGATGACGCGGTTTAATACCGGTTTTGGGGAGGGTTGATTTATGCTGACGCTTCCTCTTCTTTTTTCCCCCTCCCTTCCCCCTCTGTCTATGTTATTTCTACTCGTCATCGCGTAAAATTCGAAATAATTGTAATAAAGGGGAGGAATATATAATCGTTATTGTTGGAACACGAAACGTTTTATTATATTTCCGTTTTATTATATACAAGTTTTGTTTTAACGAGTAATTTTTTTTTGTAATATAAGAAGAATCGCGCATTTAAGTTTACAGTTTCATCGCGTAATAGTATGAATAGAAATGGGTGTAGGAGAGAAATATTAAGCTGGATTCACAAGATATTTTATATATAATTTTAATTTGATTAAAGTTAGCGTATGGAAAACAAGGAGTCGTAAAATAGTTCGTGTTTCTCTTGTGTTTTATACGTAGTTCAGGTTAAAATATATCCTATATTAATAGATTTGTAGTATCATAATTATTAATCGATTATTTACACTGAATAATGTATTAAGAAATACTATATTTAAAAATTATAATAATTAATTTTGAACGTATATTTCTCACATCGATATCTATTTTTTTCTTAAACAGTTAATTAATTAAATTGTAAAGAGAATTAAGTATATAAAATTATAAATAACACTAATTATCTAAAGTATTTTCTTATACAATTTTTTCGTACAACAATTTATACAAAAATAATCTTATCTTCTCGTTAAAAACCTGGACTCACATATCCAAAATGACACGAAAATTTACTATTTATTAAATAACCATTCACCCTTAATATCAAATCTTACATCAGAATTCACAATTCCATTCATTAAAAAGCACGAGAGAAGAAGTATCTTCCTTAACCTCTTCACTGTCACGTTCTTTCTCGATAGCTTGACGTAAATTAACTTGCCCACGTAAAATATTCAAAACGTTTCAAACCATCCTAGGAACACGTGTAAACGTGTCCACGAGTACAAGAGAGATAGAGATAGAGAAACAGATGGAATAATCCTATAACGAGCACGCGTTTCTCGTCTAGTTTTGCGTAAACTGTTCGAGACTTGTGGAGTGTCAATTATATCTGTACAAAAAGAGAGAGAGAGAGAGAAAAGGGAGGAGGGAAAAAAATCACCTAATTGGTCGAGGCGCTCTAATTGGTCGACGTGTTTAAACCATAGACAGCGGGACAGTGAACCGGGCATTGGTAAGATAACGCCACCTAGGAACAGGTTATGTCGTTCGCGCCTCTCCTGGGAGTGATTTCTTGATTCCAAAGGCGGTTACGCTCGAGATAAACTAATAATGTTGCTAAACGTAAACCTGTTTAACGTATCTATTACACACGGGGAATATGCAAATTGGCCGCGGTCCGCGGGGAACGCGGGGATGATCGGTGGTGGAACTCGCAGTTCGACGGGGAACGAGCGTGTAAAATATTGATTTAATCAATCCGAGTCGTTTAAAACGGACGGCTCGGTTTTATTTGCCCGCTCGTTGCGCCCCATTCATTATTCGGCTCGCTTATCGTGCCGCTGCCCCCTTTTCTCGAATTGTTTCGCCACGAGAGAAGTTCATTTCGATATCCTCTGGTTATCCTTTTAAATAACAACCACGTTTGTATGAGACACGTTTTCTTTCTTATCGCCGATTCCGTGTACTTTGCTGAGCTTAAAAGTGGAAGAAAGAAGATTTCGTAGTTTTTTTTCTTTATTGGGAATTATCGAATCATCGATATTAGTATTTAATTAATATATATTGTAGAAGAAGAGTCACAAGTCTTGAGACAAGATTTCGAATAAATTCGTGATATATAGGTTATGTTAGGTTAGTTTTGAAAGTACTTATTAAGCAAGTTAAATATATGCAATTAAATATAAAGAGTTGCATCTTCCTTGTCATTTTATATCAATCGACTTGAAAAATATATCAGCAATTAAAATATATATAATAACCTTCGATGTCCAATTCTTTTATTATATATTATTTCTTCTTGGCAAGTATCTTTTACATATTTCGATACACGAATGTTTGCAAATTACCTTAAAAATGATCGCCTCAAAAGGATCGCATTAAAGCTTAGCCGGATGTGTTTTGAATTCAACAACCCTTTTCCAATTTCGGGTGAAAAATATCTCCACGGTTTATATTTTCGTTCTCTCGAGCAAAGGGCGAGGCCTGGCGCAGCCCAGTTATAGTGGAATGGGCCAGGCCGAGAGACTGGGAGAGAATGGGTTGTGTAAAAGAGCGTGGCACAAAGCCGGGATTCCCTTGAAAAGGTGTTGTTAAAGCGTTCCTTCGGCGTGTAAGACAACGTGAGCGCGGCCGCGCTCGTCTTCGCCTTTAATTAAACCCATAAATCAATGTCAATTAGTCCATTCGCCCGGCCGTCCGGTAATTAATTATAATTAACAATTAATAATAGAATAATTAGCGGCAACGGCCGGGATGGAAAGTTTTCATCGGGCGATGCCTCCTCCTCCTCCTCCTCCTCCTCCCTCCGGCAACGAGATCGCCCCCCCCCCCTCGCCATATACCAATAAGATTCCCTCTGTTTGCGCCGCGGTTCGAGAAACGCAATGGCGCGGCCGACTTTTAATGAATCCCTCGTGGAACGGTTTATTAAAAAAATCGTGCGACCCGTAGTTACTTTTCTCGCGGGTCTCAAAAGATGGAACGATCAATGTTTCCATCGCCCTTTCCTCGTCCCCGTCCTCGCCTCTCTCGTTAACGACGAAAATGTCGGTCACAACCCAACCCCCTGGGAGATCATCTTCGATCCTTGGGATTTTTAAACTTCGCATAACGAGATCCTTTGATTCTACGCCTCTGTCACTCGATACTTGGAAGCTTCTTCTTTTTTTTCTTTCTTTTTACGAGCCTCATCGCGTTCCTTTCAATTTGCGCGACACGAACGAGGATTTGGAGGGTTTGCTCGCGCAGTGTGGATCTTGGGAAAGTTGTTAGTGGATAAGGTGCGGGGAACGAGACGAGTGTAAAAGTGAAATATGCGGGGAATAGTTGTAGGGGAAATTGATTGAGAAATATATCCGCGTTGTATTTAGAATGTTTAAACGAATTCTCTGAAATTTGGAAAATTTATCTCAAGTTGTCATCGGTTTCTGGATAGAGCGTTTTTGGATTTCGAAACTGGATGGATCACGATTCTTAAAGGAGTCTTAAATTTTTATTTATCACATTTCTTGAAACAACAACATGTATTTTTCTTACTTCCTTCATCTTCATAATTCATAACAGAAACGTTTTCTTTACTAAAAATATAAAAATATCCATAACAATATATTTATCTGTATCTATCATATTAATTTGTCTTACTCATTTTTCATTTTCAACTGATTCCTCTTAAGAATAAGAATTTCAGACAATTCGATCGAATTTCTAAGTAAAAACAATTATAACCAATAAGGTTATTTTTAATTTAAAATTGGAAGTAAAGAAATCATTATTAGACGTCTCTACTCTTTGTTAACAATAACAACGTAACGGGCCAAGTTTTGGCAAGTATCGATGAGGTTCGAATAAATTTAATGGAAGGGCTTCGTGTCGGATTGAAGGGGGCCCTACGGGCCTCGCTAGGCGAGCAGGTGGCCGTTATGGTGGGGCTGTGTGGACCAGACCGACCGGTTTACATGGCTGGTGATCCGAGAACGCCTCTCGGCTCGGTCCTGGGAGAGAAACAGGCAACGAGAGAGGCGCATCCACCGGCTCGATCGTATCCGTCGAGACTCCATTCGGGCCTGGAAGGGGGACGATCGTGATGGGGCACACGTGTTGTGTACGTGAATGCGAAGAAGAGAGGCGAAATACGGATACATACCGATTTCTTGGGATTCGAAATTTGGTTGAATCGTCGTTTCATACTTTATTTTTATACTATTTATTTTATTTATTTATTTATTTGTACTATTTATTGCATACAAAATTCCTCTTTCTTTATATCTGTAATTAGAAGTTTTAATATTAGATTTTTATAACTGTCAGTTATTAGTTACTCGATTTTTTGAAATTGATAATTGTCAAGTATGATATATCAAGTTTAATTGTAAGTAAATATTGGAAAATATAGAATAGAAAGAAATATTAGTTGAACGTCGTTTTATTTTTGTACAATTTGTACTATTTATTTTATTTATTTATTTTTTTGTACTATTTGTTGCATACAAAATTTCTCTTTCTTTATATCTAATTAGAGATTTTTCTTTTAGATTTTTTTAACTGTCAATTATTCATATATAATATATCAAGTTTAATTATAAGTAGATATTGGAAAATATAGAATAGAAAGGAATTTGTATGGGATATTGTTCAAATTATTATTTTTATATACAATAATTGTTGTCTCATATTTTAGTAATATGAATCCAATCTAATCTATTTATATTTCTTTGTTCAATTATTAATAAAAAGTACAAAAGAGATTTAAAAGAAGTGATGTTCCAAAACATCAGTTTAAGGATAAAGTGATAAGACTTCAAAATTTCACAGGAAAGATTCTCTGATCTAATTGTAAGCTGACTATGAATTTTTAAAATTGGAAATTCTTCAATAAAATCATTTTCAATCATTTTCTTTTGTTACAATTTTATATTCGTAAATGATTACTTAATTTTCTTGCGATTTTTTTTCAAAAATATCCGAGATTCAACAATGGACGTCAAATTTGTTGTAACCAAGCGAGAAGAAAGCGAATGGAAAGAATATTCGACGAAAATTGTTAATAATTGTCGAAAGATACTCCGATCGATCCGCAGGTGGCAAAGGTGAAAAGGAGTAACACGGGGAATGGAAAAATGAGCAAATGGAGGGCGGAAAGAGAATAAATAGAGGCACGATGATGGGACAGGAGAAGGAAAATTCCAGGCAAGAATCTATGGAACGCGTTCTATAGATTTTCTATTCCCTTTTTCCCGTGTTTCTTCCCGTTTTGCATATCGCTTGGATAACGATGACCAATAGTGGACACTGACGGCTGATACAGAGATATGACGTTGTCACTTTGCAGTTATATTGCTGTTTGGCATACTTGTCAGTTTAGCAATATTATATTTTTAACTTTGCATAATGGAAATAAATGACACGCAGAACGGAAATTAATTTTTTAAAATTTGGGAAGAAATATGAAGTAATCACTATTATATTTAAATTAAATTTAAATTTTCAATTACGTGCATAAATTATTGCAATTATAGCTTTTGTAAGAAATATTTGCTGAAAATTCTATTTAAAAATTTTATTTCATTATGATATAAAAGATTGCAAATATATATTAATAATTTATACTTTTCTTAACAATTTATCCAAAAAAAAAAAATATTAATAATCACTTATTATAAATCTATAATACAAAAAGTTTAAAAATATCCTTAAATTATTTGTCACCGTTAAATATTTGTTAACCCACTATTTTAATACATATTTACAGTATCAATAAAAAAAATCAATAAGAAAATTACACCTTCATTTCTATTACATCATTAAAAATATATTGTCGAATTGTACAAATCACAATCCCTTGATGCACATAAAAAGTCCCCTGATTAAATTATTCACGAGGCTATTCGCTATGAAATATTCACAGTTCATGTTCCTTCATATTTACCATACATATATATATATACAAACTTCTTTACGTATCTAATAACACTATTATTACATGTCGCGTGCTTTCTAATGAAATCTACCGTAGAACAACGAACCTGAGGAACGTGAATCGGTCTTTGAACAATCAATGCTATCATTTCTAATTGATTTTCAGCATTTATTTATTTATTTATTTATTTTCAATTTTTCTTCCAACACTTATTTATCCTATATCGACAATACTTTAAAGTTTACTTTTTTTTTTATATTCCTGATAAGAGAAAAAGGAAAGGAAAACTGAGAGATCTAATTACGAAAGAATTCACCTCTTTTGAAAGCTGACTCCTTTACAGAACGATTGGATAGAGTGCTGGAGGCGCTCTCGAGGAAACAGCTGGACGCGATTATAATCGCGAATCCGCGTATCGAATCGATCGGCGGAAGTGTTTCTTCAATTTGCAAAACGCTCCTCTCGGGACGGGCAAGGTGGAATGCCAAGCAGACAGATCATGTTAAGGAGGCTGAGTGGAATAAACAAACAAGACGTTTCGAAAGGCGGAGAGGAGAGGAGAGAAGGTTGGCGGTGGTTGGAGGAGTGAAGTTTGTGGACAAGAGGGAGGAGAGGAGAGGAGAGGAGAGAGAGAGAGAGAGACGTCGATACAGAAGGACGCTCGAACAGGCGAGGATCGAGCTTAAGAATGGCAGAACGAGGCGGATAGAGGCGGGCCGTCGAGGGGCGAGATGGGTCGCAACGAAATGGACGAGTCTTGTTGGGGGTTGAAAGGGGCGAGCGAGAGGGTAAATCTTAAATAAAGTGATATGGAGTACTTTCGTATAAAAGCTCCATTTCCAGTGCTCGACTCGAGGAATACCTTGAACACGGTTGGAACCAACGTTGGAACCTTGTAAGGATTTTCGTTTCTTTCCTCGCATTGACCTCATAAGATATCCCCTCGCCTTCTGAGCCGAGGGAGGAGGGGAGGGGGCTAATGTTTGCCCCGCTGCCACTTAAGAAATTAAATGACCGATCGTACCGCGATGGATACGCTTCCATTAAGCCTCTTTGTCGATCGAACGATTCCCTTTTCTTTCTTTTTTTCTTTCTTTTCGCGTTCTTGAAGATAATTTTGATTCGAGGAAAGATTCGAGGAGAGGCTGAGAAATTTGATTGATCGAAAGTTATCATACGTTGTCATTTTGAAATTTAAATACTTTTTGCACCGTGTTTAAAAAAAATTCTATTTCTATTTTTCTCTGATATGTTGATTTGTTGATATTTAATCCTCGATGTGCAAAGTATGTAGGTTTTGTTTAAGCTAGTTCAAACAGAAAGATAATGAATATTTGCTCTCCCTTGCCTAGAAGAAGTTGATGGATAGAGACGCCTTAAAATTAATTTTGAAGACTTATCGCTACATTTTCGATGAAAATGTTCACCGATGCGTTCCGTAAAATTTAATTTAATTCGAAGGAATAATTAGAATTTCATTATTTTAGAAAATTTATCGAAAGTAAGGAATATTTTGATATTATAAAATTCGAAGAATTTATTACGAAGAATATGATAATTCGTATAATCCCAATTAATCTTTCATTACAATCAACCTGTTAGCATTTCTTCTTCGAACAAATGAAGATACCTTGTTATCTCAAAAAATCAAATCAAAAAATAAGAGTAAATAGAAATCAAATTTAACTCTTTATGAATAAACTAGATTCTAATTTAATTCAATTTAATCATATTCCAATTACAAATGGCGTAAAAAAAAGAAATTAACGATTCAACGAAATTACTTCTTTTTCTTTTTAATTCTTAAAAACCATTAATAATTTCCATTTATTTCCACTCGATCTAAAAAAAAAAAAACTCGCCAACGAGTTATACCGATACAATCAGATGTCCTTGAACTTCGAAATCTCCGAGCGGAGAGCCACGCAACATCCCTTCGTTAAGTCCGTACAAGCATCTCTTTGTCTCTCTCTCTCATTACCCGACGTTTCCTTCCCTTATTCTTTTTTCCTCCCCCCTCCATTCTTCCCTCCCCTACTCGTTCTACTACCTACCCACTCCCCACCGGCCGATGATTTTCTTTCTTCTCGTTTTAATCGTCCTCCTTCCGCCGACTGCGCCGTGTCACTTGGCCCGGTAATTGATATCGGGTACGCAGTATGCGAGCTCATTGCAGCGTGGCGCGGTTTAATTGGGAGGAGCCCGGCGAAACGGCGGGTAGGTTCGCCTCTTATTGGATCGCCTAGAGAGAGCAACTCCGCGCTGGAAGAGGAAAAAGAGAGAGGGAGATTACCGCGTTATAAATACGGAGGGCCTTGCATTATTCGGGGGACCCCCGCTGCTAATTGGAGTAACTTTGCTCCTCGAAACGCGATTGTTTACCGTTCGCCCGCGTGCACGAAGAGGGATTGACGCGTGTCAAACCCTTTGAAACGTCCGTTCTTTGCCCCGACAAGAATAGTAATTATCGTGGAACGTAGAACTCGGGCTTGCTCTCGAACGAAACGTCGACGAGGAGGACGAATACGACGCCGCCGCCGTCGTCGTCGCCGCGACGTTTTTTTTCGAGGTGTCCTGGCTCGAGGTTTTACCATTCAACCGAGGAATCCTTTTCTGGACGAGAGGCGATGGGATAAGTATGGCGGGGAGTGGGGGAGATTTTATGCGAGGTAGCTTTATGAATAAAACAACATCGGTGATTGTGGTAATTGGAGGGAACGGTTAATTGTTCTTTTCACCGCGGGGACCGTCCACTTTCCACGTTTGTGCCACGGAAGGTAGCGGAAGTGGACTTGATACGTGGAATACTTGATGGAGGGGAGGGGGTACGAGTACGTCTGGCGATTGAAATGGCGCTTTGGAAATGGTAATTGGCTCGATCGATTCGCGAAAAGAATCCCTCCTTTTCTTTTCTTTTTTCGAAATGTTTTGAATAATCGAGTGTAGCATTATTCAACGAGCATTTTTAGTAATGACGAGCAAGTTGTTAATCGATCGTGAACCCATTCGTTCAATCCATTCCAGTGTTCATTTGTACACTGTAATGTCTGTAATGGCAAACAACGTATGAATAACAGTTGGCTGTATCACCTTAATTTTTTATTTTATTCCAATGTATAATTCAATTTGTCTCCTTTTGTTAATTTATAATAACTGGAAGAATGAAGTAGAGTTTAGTTCTCTTTCTTTAATTGAATACAATTTTTCTTTTTCTTTTTTTTTTCCAAATGAAATGTCAAAACAGAAACTTATTGCATCTGGATATGTGTTTACTTATCACGTTCAAAAGATTTTCCTCGAGGGATATATATAACAGTAGAAATAAAATTGATCTCAATTACTTGATTAAAAGCATCGAATTCAAAATAAAAATCAACTATTCACCGTAATATTTCAAAAATTCGTTTTATTCTTTAAATTCATCATCATCCTCGCGATTTGTTAAGAAGGTAGGAGCAACGGTAATCGGTGCAAATAACCCAAACATTCTTCGAAACCCTCCTCGTTCACGCGAGCGCGAGCCACTCCAATTGCGAGTACACGATATCCACCAAACAGTTTCACCCTGTGCACACTCATCGCGAGAAGAGCCCACCCCCGTCCCACCCCTCCACCATCAACCAGCAGCAATTCGTAGACGAGAAGTCTGGAAGTAGGTAGCCAGAGCGACACGAATCCGTGGAATCGGTTTTCGGTGCGCTCTCCGAGTTATATACACCGCACACATACATAGAGAGCAGATAGATGTACACATATGTACACACAGTATAAAGCGGGGCTTCGTTTTAATTAGCAGTAAACAGCTTCCATTAAGCCCGAAGCAGTAAATCACCTACACTTATACCGAAGAGAGGGAGAGGGAGAGGGAGAGAGGCTCTTTCCCTCGCTTGGAACAACGAGGCATCTTTGGCCGGCTAGCACAAGCTGGAGGGGAAGAGAAAGAGGAAGAGAGGAACGAGGATTGGCCGATCGAAGGGTGAGGGGGAGGGTGGATGCTGGAGGGGTGTACATTACATTTCAATTTGGATCTGTCCGTCCTTCTTGCGGGGAGAACCACTCTCCTGGATCGTCAGCGCGCCCCGAAATGGGGAAGCTTGCGAATTTTCCTCTGCAGCGGAGAGGGGGAGAAAAGCGGTTCTTCCTCTATTTCTCTTTTCTCTTCTTTTCTTTTCCTCTCTCTCCGGATCCTATTTTTTCGCTTTCAAGGTCGATAGGATACGTTCAGAGGTGTCGGAAGAGTTTTCAAAGGTTCCTTTTTAACTTGGCTTATTATTGATTCGACCCGTCTACCTTCTTTGTCCAGCGTAAGGAACAACTTCATCGTCTTCTCTTAATCTTTTCTCTTGTTTCTTGTTTCGCGGCTTCCCCGGAGGAAGCGGATCCGCTCCGAGTCCCCGCGGCTTTCTCGACTTACTCGCTCGGTTTATACTTCAGAGAGGGGGGCAGTTTCATTCCGTCGAATCTGTCTCTAGGTCGAAACATGGAAAGTATCCGCTTAACTGTTACGAAGTTATCTAACAACAATTCCTAGAAACTGGGACTCCAGTTTTTGACCCATTCCCTGATTGTGTCTCTGAAGAAATCTGATCGTGTGCGATACTTCTTTGATTAATTTTATAATTAAATAATAATGAAATCTCGACAGATCTCCTTTATCTAAATGATGTTTCCTAACTTTCAACAACTTTGACATTCATTTTTAACACTCAGATTCATTCGAATATCGATTGTATCGAGATATATTTTGAGACAAAGAAGAGAGAGAGAGAAAATAACATTAGAAGAAAAATCCTTTACCTAGTCAAGGTTTTTAGAGATTTAAGGACGATGGAGAGATAAATATTTGAGGGAAAGTAAGGAATCCCATGTTGCTGGATAAGTCGAAGAACGAATTCTCGAAATCGCCACAGCCATTCCGTATAAAGTGGTCCGCGAGGATCGATATATACGAAGGAAGGAGGGAGGCTTGGGGAAAGGGGGAAACAGAGGCGGGTAAAAAGGAGTTTGGGAAGTGGGGGAGGAGGAGGAGGGGGAGAGGTGTACTGCAAGTGAACCGGCGATATACGATCCTGCAACTTCATCCCGACCTCTTCCACGGAGGCGGAGGTCGCAGGTCGAGGGCTTCGTCAAGTCAGGAACCCGTCGATCCAGTTTGTGCCTGGAATCACGGTCCCGTTTTCACCTCAAAACCCTTGAACCCGACCCGGGAACCGAGTGGCGCTCACGGTCGCGCGCGCACACGTCATTCCACGCACGTAAAGCGTTTGCGAGAAAAGCGGGAATTCCTTGTTTACTCGAAATTTACCCGTCAATTTTTATCCTTTCCTATCGAATTCCTTGAACAGAAGAATTCTCGGGAAGAGATTCGGGTTCCCATCGATCCTCTCTCTTTTCCTCTCGTGAGACCTTCCACGAGTTTATTTATTTCTTGTTTTATTTCCCATTTATTCTCTTATTCGCTTTCGAAAAGGAAATGATCTCTCGCAATCTTTTGATGTCCCTGCATTTTTTAACAATTTGGATTGTGAAACGAACGAGAGAATCGATATTGGATTTGAAAGTTTTATTCTCCATTTTGAAGAAAGAAGGAACGATATTAAATTCGTTGTGTTGTACGAAAATTTGTATTTCCTATATGTGTATACAAGTTATGATAATCGAAAGTTATTAAAATTGGGAAATAAAATTGTGACATATGCTCGATGGAGGATTTTTTTTTTATTATCTCAATATCTATCTCCGTTATTGCTACTCGAAATTGTTGCACGTTATCTGATTTAAATATCAGTTCAAGTTCTTTTGCAAACGTGAATTAAAAAAAAAGTATAATATCAAATAATATTAATTCTTAAATATTAAAGCTTCGATATAATTCAGTAATATTATAATTGCATAATTTCTAAATGATTCGACTCCATAAATCGAAACAAACGCAAAGATTGATGTACAAAAATATCGATCCTCATTTAATAAATTGATAAATTAATTCAAATTTATCTTAGACGAAACAAGATATACAGATACAACTCTCCTCCAATCCTACAATTTCTCGATATCTCTTGTTCGTTCTTTTAACCTCTTCGAATTAATCCTTCGAGGATCCATTAATCCACGTATACATATATATATATATTAACGCCCTAATATATCTGAAACACCCACATCGGGCGTGAAAGTGACCGTTATTAACGTTATTATCGCGTTACACGTCATTCGCCGCGAATGGGTTAATCCATCCCCTCGTAATTACGCGCCCCTCCCCCACCCCCTCGAAACGAAATTTATCCTTTCGGCCGAAATGAAATAAAAGTCGGGCGAAGGGGCAAATCGATACAATTTCTCGCGATTTCACGGTTTCACAGCGATAACAATGTTAAGAACACAATAACAACTCGGCGTCTTGGGCCGGGCATCAATGTAGCAAATTTCTTATTACCGAGAGAAGAAGAATCTCGGCGTTCGTGGAAAAGGGAGGTGGTAGCGGGAAGAGAGGTCTTACAGACCTCGTTTCATGCGGCCGCATGGCTGCAATGGAACCCTTTGTGAGACTTGGGGGCCCAACAAACGAGCCTTTGTCCTCCTCCCCTTAAAAAAGGAGGAGGAGAGAGAGAGAGAGAGAGAGAAGAAGGGGAGGTCGCTGGAACGTAGAATGGAAAACGTTCCCTCGAACAAATCGAATCTATTCGTTTGTTTAGTTTTGCGATCTGAAAGGTGGCCCTGTTCTCTCCCCCCTTCCCGCGGATTTTGTTCGATTTTCGAAACCTGGAATCATTCCAACTCTTGTTCGCCCTTGTTTCGTTCGTAGATTTAATTATGAAATTTGAAGAGGAGGTTGGATAAATTGTGTACGATATTTACGAGTGGTAAAATTGGCTTTACGGCTTACAGGTTTGTAAGCATTTGAACAAATTTCGTACCAGGCATTTATATATCATTGATCTTTTGACGTAATATAAATATAAATGATAATATTACGAATTATAATATTACTATATTATAATGTAGAATAGATATGTTAATGTACGTTGTGAAAAGTGAGGATTTTATTCGTACAATACACGAATGATATATAAATCACTGTGATTTCAGATTACTATTGTTTGATTATTTTCAAATTTCCTTCTCTATGTTTTTCACTTGTTAAGATAATGAAATATCCGCGCACGTATTATAGGATTTCAGGGATTAATACGAAAGTTTATTTATTATTACAATATATTTTCTACGTTATTATTAATTTTACTCCTTCTAATTGTTTTTCCTCTCTTTCTGCAAAATATATGGATGTAGATTAAAAAAATTAAATTAAAATAATTTCAATTTAACTTTACTCTCCTCTCCCCAGTTTTTCATTATGAAAGCCAATATTTTAGAATTGCTGTTCATTAGCACTCAACTCCTTTTTTTTTAGAATTTATAATCGGACACATTCATGTTGAATAGTTTAACATTCTTCTTTTAAACGTTTTGAAACGTTATTATTAGAAGAATTCTTTTTTGGGACGAAAAAAGGACTTTTCATTCGGGATATTTACAGCTTCTACTTTCACAAATTCTTCTCAATTCTCAAACACACAGATTGTATCTTCTTTCTCTGTTTTATTTATACTTGTTCCTCTCTCGTAAATTTAATTAGCAAGAATCGTTGTAAATTTAAAAAAGTAAATTGGATAAATTGTATCACTTAAAATATTTTAAAAAGTTCTACTTCCTGTTTGGATATAAATTATTCATGAGCCAGGAGTTTCAGGATCCGATTTTCAAATCCGATCGTATCTCTGATATTTATGCTTTCTTTGCATAAATTTAATTGGCAAGGATCGTTATGAATTTAATTAAAAAAAATTATATCACTTAAGATATTTTAGATTCTATTCTTGTTTAGCTTGTTTAAATTATTCACGAGCTGATCTGATTTTCAAACAGGATGATTGCATCTTGTCGTTGTATTTATGTTTGTTCGGCGTAGATTTAATTGGCGAAAAGCGAATTAGATCGTTCCACTTAAGATATTTTAGATTCTACTTCCTGTTTGGCATTAAATTCTTCATTGTTAACGAGTTAAAATTAGAAATTGTAACTTGATTTTCATTTAATTCCTTTTAACGGATGACGAATTAAATGTAATGTATAGATTGAGGATATTTATAACGTTTATTAAAAATTTAAATATACAAGAAACGTAAGTGAAGAAAAGAAAGATAAAATGTCTAAAATAAAATATACATTATTTAAAACTCTATATTTAACCACTTTTATAAAAATTTATAATCCAATAATATTTAATTTCCAATTTTAATTATCGATGAATATAAAATATTCTTTAATGATAAAAACTTATTTTTAATTCAATTCCCAAGAAGCAATCTCTTTAAAATTAATTACTGAAATATCATAAGAATTCTTACAAAATTTTCAATTTCTCTCTTTTTGCTTGAACTAATATTTTTAAATATATTCTTTTCAAAATGAATATCTGTAATACAAATTTTTTTAATCTATTCCAAATCTAAATTGAAACAATTTATGTATCCAAAAATTCATAAACATTGTCCAAAAGAAAAAAAAGAAAAAAAGAATATATAAATGAAAGTAATAATTGTCAAGTAAACTTATTCAAAAGAAATTTGTTCCACATTTTCTACAAGGGGCGACAACTTTTATCATCGTTGCTGTCGAATAGCAAAAAAAAAAAAAAAAAAAAAAAAGGAATTTCCATCCCTAAATTTTATTCCACCCCGGTGAATATCCATCGAATATTCATACGCGCGTATTGTTACCACCAATATTCGATCCTGTGGCAATATTCTTGTCAATAGTAAAGGGACAAATTTGTATTGGCAAATCTTGCGGAAATTCCGTGTCGTTCGACATCGATTGGACGTATCGGGTGAAATCAGATTTCGATTAACGTCCCACGGCATCCCTTTTGCTCTCGAAAGTTTAAACACACTTCCGGATTTCGATGATCCCTCCAAACGGGGATCCAGCTTTTGAATCTACCCGAAACGTTTTGTTGCTAAAACGAAATAAATATATATAAGTGATGGAGAGACATAGAAGACATTCGTGATGTTTTAAAATGGTCTCGTTATCGAATAATTGGTCGGTCTGAGGAAAGGACATTGTTGATTATTAAAAAAAAAAAAAAAAAAAAGGAAAGGAAAGGAAGACGGAATGATCGTCGTTCCCTTAATTCATTCCGCATTTTATTAAACGGTGAAAACACGGGCCGCTTTGTGCCCAGTAATAATTCACATGGGTTCATTGTTCCCGCTCGTTAAGATTTTCCTTTGAGACGACCGAATCTTTTCCATCGGCTCGCCTTTCCCTCTTAATGGCGTCTTCGTTAAAATTACCGCGGACGTTGAGAAACAAAATTATCGAATCTCGTCTTCGAGATCTCCCGCGGAAGAGAAAGAAAAGAATTCATAAACTTTTATCCACCTCGCATTATTTCCATGAAACTTTCCTTATTGTCAATCTCTGAGTTAATTACTTGGAATTTATTATTAAACACAGATTATTATCAAACAAGAAAATTAAATTTCTTTATTTAACATAGTTCAATCAATCTTAAAAATTTTAGAATAATAAAACATTTAAAATATTAACAATTAATTTCATATTTATCCTTTACTTTAATTTTACTTTATAATATCTTCTCACGCATTTATATTAAAATTTACAACATCGAAATATATATATACGGCCAATTAGCACCAAACAAAGAAACGAATAAAAATGGAGACGAGTTCGAGTTTCCAGCTCGCCGAGCCCTCCTCCCAATTCCCTTTGGCCGAGGCGTCGCGACGTGACAGCACGCCGTGAGCCAACAATCCAGGAAGGAGCCGGGGGGAGGGGTGGTACATAGAGGGGGTTGGTTGTCCTTTACCCGGGAGACCGCAAAATCCACGGTTCGCAAAATACAGGCCACTCGAGCATCCCGCTCGTGGAAGCGTATCGTCGACAGAGAACGACGAGCAGAGAGAAAGAAAGAGATACATATATATATACATGTACATAGACATTGAAAGAGAAAGTGAGAGAAAGAGAGTCCTGGCCGAGAATCGTAAGCAGAGCGTCGTCTCGTAGCAAGTGCACGTGCGCCTGCAAAGAGCAAGTTTCTTTCGTTAAAGGGGCGCCGTTGGAGGAAGAGAGAGAGAGAGAGGGAAAGAGCGTAGGAGGAGGGGAGAGGAGATGGTGTATCCACGGCCGATAATCCCTCCGGTGTTTTTCTTTTCCGTTCCCCGACCACGACCCACTTATCCCGGCATCGTAGAAGACCTCCAACCCTCTCTACGGCCCGTTTTATCGGGTGTCGCCGCGGGTTATCGTCGTGGTTGCTGCCACGGAGGGTGAAAAAGGGGTTGGAGCTGAAGCAGCGGGAGCACCGGTAGTGTGAGGTTGCTACCACCTGTTGGCAGGACAACGTCTTAGCCCCCTACCCCTTGCCGACCCTTCTCCTCTTCTTCTTCTTCTTCTTCTTCTTCTTCTTCGGGTTTCTCATCCTACTTCTCAGACGCTCTTTCTTCTTCTTCTTTTTTTTAAGCTTCTTTTTTCCTCTCTTTCCCCTTTTTTCTCTTTTTCCTCCACGTCATCCTCTCCTTCCCTCCTTTACTTCGTTTCTAAGGCGATACCCTACGCCGGCGCCAATCACGACGACTGTGGATGTTAACCTCCGTGTATTCGTGGAACGAGAATTAATAGTTGGGGGAAATACTTCTTTGCCGGAAGTGTTGGACGATTGTGATGGGTTGGCTGGTCTGTTGAAGGATTGTTTTTTTTTTTTAGAGATTTAGGAGGGAGGGTTTGGTTTGGTGAAAAGATATTGTCAATATTATATCTCTATTATTTATTGATTGATTGGTGTCTTTCAATCGAATTGATTTTAAAAATATATATATAATTTTGAAGGAAAGAATAATCGATCGATGAAAGGAATAATTGATAATTGATTTAAATAATTATTAATTAATTAATTGTAATATGATAAGGTATATCTTCACTAAAGTTTATGTTATTCTCTTTAGGTCCTGACTCTACCTTTCTTATCCCCCATATGCAAGTACCAACGAATTTTTCGACTGCTGCATGTGACTTAGATGGCTGGGATCTAGGGATTCGCAAGTACTGAGTCGACTGGTCTCGAGGGTAAGTTTATCCATGTTTTAAAACAATGATATTATTGTATTAACTCTATTAAAACTTTTTTAACACATTTCATAAAACTAACAATTTTATTATAGTAATATTTCAAATCCTCGTCGTATTTATTAGAGAGTAGTTTCGATCGATTCGAAGATACTGTTAAGGCTCGAATAACTTTTTGCTGTCCTCCCTTGCTTTTAATTAGGAAAACAAGAAAAGACGATCGCAACGATATCGTGTATCAGGAGAATAACTAAGAATAACTCTTTTAAAACGAAAAAAGCTATCAAGTTATAAAGTACTACATATATACATTGCCGAATATTCGATCTGAAAGATTTGATCGAAATCGTATCTTGCTTGCTAATTTCTCCTTACAAAATATTAAAGATAGATTATCTTCTAAATATAAGAAAATCAATTCCAAAATTCACTCTCACTTCTAAAACTAATCCAAAGAATTGTTAAACTGCATTATGATCGAAGCATCATATATTTCTTCCATTACCTAAGAAATCATCAAAAGATTCCTGTTCAAAGCGTTTCATTTATTCTCGCCATAATTGAATCGCGTGATTACAATCGAAACATATATAATATCACTTTTTCACTTTCACCACAATCGAATTAGAATCGAAGCGTTGCATACGTTTCTTCTCAAAATCTTTTAAGAAAAAAGAAAAAAAGAATTCGAACTTCACATACATAACACCTCGTCCTCCCCATAATGCGTTATTATTCAAACCACGGTACGCAGCGCAGCGCAGCATTTATTTCCACCGTAATTGAATTACACGTGGCGCGTCTAATTGCGACGCCCGGTATTTAGCATAGAGGCCGTGGACTTGGTGCTCCATCAAGATCTATCAACCTGTTTGTGTACGCAACGGTGTTGTTCCGTGTTCCGCAACGGAGAAATACGGCCACGTGAAGGGGTGAAGGGAGGAGAGTGGGTAGCAGTGGAGATGCGATGGCTCGCCGCTATGAGGTCCGGTAATGACACCACTCGCTTCTCCGCCGTTAGTATTTGACATCGCGACACGGTAATGCTCCTGTGCATCCCTGCGCCCGCAAATGGATCTTGACGAGGCCAGAACGAGCGTGTCACCTGATAAATGTTAGATATGACTATTTACGCGCCTGGCTTTACCCGCCTGTGGAAAAAAAAACCGTAGGAATCCGCGGTTAAATGAAAGCAAACGATCCCTCCACTGATTCCGTCTCCCTTTTCTTTTTTCCTTCCTTCCTTTTTCGCAAAAATGAACTTTGTTTCCGGCTTTTTTTTGTTTTCTTCTTTTTTTTCCCTCTTCTTGTCGGAAACTGCGTTGAAATACTACGGGGGTAGTATAGTTTCTGTCCCCGATAGTAATGGATATAGAAATTTATTTAGCAATGCCATTAGGTTAGAATGGATGTAGAATTCTTTGTTTAATTTTTGTATAATGTAACATTATATTATTGCTCAAGTTATTCAATTTTTAATTTATAGAATATCTTTTATTATATTTTTCTCCAATATCAAAATACACTTCTCAATAAGTTTTAAATTTCGTTAAAAATTAAATCTTAGATTCTTAATTTTTTCTTGGCCATGGATTCTCAAAATTTGTAATTATATATACATTTAAGTGTTTATCAACAAATTTGGAAGAGATTTATAATAAATAGATGATACACCTGTTTATTACGAAAAGAACTGAAGAAACACGTTCAAAAGAAACCAAACGATTTTAACCCCGAGAAAGGAAAAGATACTCAAACTCATCGAACGATATCACGATCCCTTAACTGATCACAGCAGTCCACCATATGTGGAGACACCAAGATCTGTTGTTCCCCGTGATCATGGTGCTCGGTGTCGCAATAACGATCGTACGTCGTATCCGTAGCGCTCGTTTGTCCAGCGACTATCCTTCCCCCTAAACAGCACACCAGTCCCTACCTGGAAACGTGTTATATCCGCTAGTCATTGCCGGCAATGAGAGGTTCGTTCGAGGGGACGAAAACGAGGGGATGGCTTCTTGTTTGCCCATTTTCGTGCCGTTTTACCTCTTCATTCCTCTTGCTACTAGCCAGGTTTCTTCCTCGTATCGTTACCTGTCGCTGGTCTCAATTAGAACGACGAGAGGAAACCTGGGCCACGCGTGGGCTTTACGAGGAGCTGAAATTGATTTAAAGAAAAAAGTTTCTCGGCTCTCGTGTTGTGCGGTTACGTAAGCAGGGAATGAACGTGGGCCGTCGAGGTTCTTGAATCTTCTTGTAGAGGTTCCTCCTCTCTGTATATCCCTCCTCGTTTCGAGACGAGATGACTAAATGCTCGGTGAGTGGTTTTGTCCAAATATGTTGGAAACGTGTTCGATCGTGTGAATTTTTGGATTTCGAGGTCGTTGTCCTTGATTCAATAACACCATTCGCGAAACTGGTTTATTCGTCTAGGGTTTATTACATTGGAAAATCGGTGGATTCGTTGGGGGAGATTGAATTGAAACGTTTACTTGAAATTATATACTTATATTGATTTGCAAGATTGGTTAATTAATCTTTTTAAATCGGTGATTTTCAATTATTCATAATTATTTGGTATGGAAAATAAAGATTCCAATACTTATTAAGCGAAGGCTTGTGCTTATTTATATTGCAATAAATGTTTATTTAAAATTAATTTATAATTACACAATATTAATTATAATATAATTACGTATTAAAAATTTTTATGAGAAGTATCGATTATTACAAAAAGAGACATCGAGAATATTGATTTAATTGAATTATTTAAAATACAAAAGATTTTAAAATTAAAAGAAGAATTTCGCTTTTAGAGAAAAAGAAAGAATTAAATTTATCTTTCTTTCCCATACAATCCATTTATAATCGGACGCATGTATTTATGAATAAGAAAAATAAAAGATTTTCTCCGAGATCCGGGAATGTCGAGTTCGTTCTGGTCACCCTCGCACGTTTCATAACCTCTCTGTGTTCCTTTATTGTAAACGCAAATAGAGAAACGGGGCCCTAAGGCTCACTATTGTGAGCACCAGACGCTTTGTTGTTTTTTCATCGAGTCTGAGAAGAGGACCTTAAGGCCCTTGCCTCTGGAACTATTCACGGGCAACGAAGTGGAAGTCCCATTTCTCCCTTGCCTTCTCGTAATCCGATTCCTCGGGACTCTCTATGCTTTTAACTGCTTCCATCCGTGAATAGTGATTTTCTTCACCGTGAAGGAATATTTTGCCACACTTTGTGCTAGAATATTTCGAAAATCTTTGAAATAGATTAAAATATTTTTTTTTACCTTTTCATAAACGAAGTTTTAATCGCACATGATCGATTTTTCAATTTTTAAAGAAAAAAAGAGTCTTCGTGTGACACTCCATTTGTATACATTTATAACGTATATATATATATTGATAAATAGATACGTTTGTTGTAGATTGCATCTTTATGATTTTATAACTTTTTATTATAATAATTTTGAATGAGAATATTTATAATATTTACAAAAGGGATAAAATTGAGTAGATGCTGCAATCTGGTTTATTCATTAACATTAGAATATTATTATTTAACTCTCCAAGAGCTGTTTCTTTCTTCATTAATGGTCCCTTTACGAAACTTACCGATTAATAATATTTTTCGTAAATTACTATTTATATAAACAAATCAAATAATCATTAAAATACATGTATCCTCCTCCAATCCATTATTCTAAAAAATCTGAAAGCTTCAAGAAGATAGACATTTACATATATAAAAAAAAAAGAATGAAAAGAACTCTTAATCCATTAATTTTAAATAAAAATTTAAATTTGTTCCCCGATTGTTTGGATAATCGATATTCCTACGCGAATAATCCTATTACACGCCGAATCTGCTTATCCTCCAAACAATCTCATCGTTTGAGAACGTTTCGCGTAAACGTTTGTGAAATTTTCATTCAACGCAATCAGAAACGGAACTTGAAAACGGAGATCCGTTTTCTTCCCTTCGTTCTCTTGAATTTCCATCAAAAAAAAAAAAGAAAAATTCGTGCTTCATCCACGATCGAAGCCACAATCGACACAAGAAAATGGCCGAGAGGAGTCCATCCGAGGGCAATAGCTAGTTCGCTCACGGAGTGGCTAGTTTCGCGGAGAAAACAAGGAGGGAGAGGGGGAGGGAGAGGCGAGGAGGGGGTGGAGGGACAAATTGCGAGCGAGCCAGTTTTACGAGAAGCGTAAAACGCCCGTAAAGATCTCGCGAGTGCGTATTAATGGCTCACTGTGTACACTGTTATCGCGCCATTATGGAAATTCATTAATGCCCTCGGCCGAGCCGGAACAACCGGCCATTCCTCCTCGAGAAATATCCCCCTCGCTCTTGGCCACTTAGATACGAGATGATTTACGGCCCACTAAAGGCCTTATCATTTCGCCCGATATATTGAAACTTCTTATATATAGGGAATCGTGGGAAGACGTGGGCCCGGAACACGGCCCGCCCCATTTTCGTTTCAACGCCGATCAAACTTAATTAAATCTCTCGTTCTCTCGTATCTGTTGGGGACCGAGTAATCGCATCCCCGAGGAAATTTAGAATTTCTGGAAAATAAAATTCTGTTCCTGTGGTTAAATAAGATGGGTCGATCCCTTAATCTTTAACGCACAGATTATATATTTGAAAGTAGAGTACTTTTCTTTTTTTTTTTTTTTTGTAAATATTGAAACTTTGGAAACTTTGGATATCCAGATATGAATGGATGAAAATTAAGGAAGGTTGAGTCTCTTGATTGTCAAACTTGAGATTCGATCTTCGATTAAATAAATTAATTATCGGTGTATCATTGACAATTCTGAAATAACCAATTTTAAAGAAATATATAATATATTATATGAAGTATAATATAGTAGCAGTTCGATTCAAGAAATTGATGGAGACAAGTCTGCAATCTAAGCATTATATTATCTATTCTGAAATGCATGTTTTACTTTTAATTTTTTCTATTTTTGTTAACGAGAAATGAAAGTAATTTTTCAGTAAAGTGAATACATACAGATTAATCTGTATTAATCTGGCAACAGTATTTCTAATTGATGATAATATTTCTATTTTTAAACCGATAATAAGATTTATAGCACGTGGCTGATCAATGGGCCAGAACCAATCCTGCTCATGTTAATGTCTATACCTTTTAAACCATACACCTTTCAAAATTTCTTCTCTTCTCTTCTCAAAACATTCTAAAAATTGATCAATATTTACACGCTATAAATCTAAATTTCCAAAGTAATATCATTTAATGCTGTATAATCGAGTAACATCGAGAACTTTGATTATTATTTACACAATGATTGATCGAAACGAAAACGCGTTAGAATGTTTAACCAACATGGTCCCAAGCTGACGACGACGATGATGATGGTGTAAGAAACAGATGGCCGGGACTTTATGGCGAGCGACGTTATCGTAAACCTATTAGGAAGGCTCGTTTTATTACGTTTATCGGGACACTAAAAAAAACTTGTGCAACTCCTGCCAGTCACACTTCTCCCGACGAGAATCAGAGATTCGTCCGTTCGGCATCAATCTCTCTAATCGCATCGTTTAATATTCTAAACTTAAACTAGCACTTAAACTGCCCGCTAAAGTACCATTTTTCTCCGAACCGTTCCGTTCCACAAACATTTATACAAGCAAACAAGCAACTTGTTGCGTAATGCGTTCGACATTACACGTTTTCAAACGTTCAACCTTCATTCAGAAATAGCTTGGAAATAGCCCTGGTGGAGCAAGAAATGACGGTGGCCGAGGAACGCCGTATCGAGAGGCGGAAGAAGGCGCGAGACACGCCGGTGATCGTTTAACGATCATCGATAAAACATGCTCGACACTTGGACAACGTGTTACGTGAGCTAGCACAGACCGGGTATTTAGACACAGAAGGAGGATAGACTCGCCTTTTTTCGGATATATATTTGAACCATTGTTGCGTAATTGCGCGTTACCATTCTTATTACCATTTTATCACGTTATATTTTTTTTTTAGATAAAACTTAAGAAAAATTCTCTTTAACCTTCAAGATTTATGGTTTCGTCTAATATATTGTTATTTTGACTTCCATCTTCGAAGCATTAATAACGTTGTGTAACTCAATATTTATCCGAAATATTTATTAAATCAAGATGATGAGTCTTTATAAATAGAATAGAATACTTATATATATATATATAATACAGGAACTTTTTACACACATCTTTAATAATAATGATTATATTTATCACGAATAAATAAATAATATTCATCTATAAAGATTTTATCGTATCATTCCAGATATATTATTACAAATAATAAAAGAAGATTACTTTACTTATACATTTCCAAAGACTGTACAAAATTTATTAAGTAACGTTCCTTGTAAATCCCTGTAAAAATCACGCTCAAACTATTCCCTGGCATTTCTCGAAACGCGGGGCACGAAATCCTATAAGATGATAGGTCTATTCTGTATCTTGTCCGTGGCGACAGGATCATGGGATACGATCAGCGCGATCGATAAGAAATCGCTCGGAAAATTGGCTTATTCCGATCGACCGGCTCCGTCTCTCTCTCTATGCTGACAAACGACTCTGTCGGAAGTGCCGAAATACCTGCGCATACTGGCCCGCAAAGTGGCTCTGTCGCTTGATATATCGGTCCCGACACCCTCCATGGATCTTCTTTCGAACGATAATGGACGCTGTTAATCGTTTCCGAGTGTTTCTCGACCGTAACACCGTGTGTAATAGATTATAATAGATCTCGATTATGATTTTTTTTAAATGACGGCTTCATCGACTTTACGATTTGTTCTTATAATTAAAATAGATTGAAAGAAATAGTAGTGGAAAATTTGTTATATATTTGAATTATTTTATTTAATATCTAAATCGTGAAATATGAATATGTTGAATAGACTTGTATTATATAATAATACAAGTAGTTAAAGTAATTGCTTATAATTAAAGTTGAATTTTTTTCACGTCATAATACTTATTTCAAAATTTATTATTATTATTTTGTTGAGTTTTTAATATTATTCCTTTATTGCGTAATTATTATTTCAAAGAAAAGTTTATTCGAAATTTATTTCTACTTTATCTAATTTATTTCCCTCCAGAAGTATGTCGTTGAGAATTTTAATTGTTTCGCAATTTAATCTGAAAGAGGCTTTATAAGAGCTAATAAAAAAATTATCCGAAGCTGAAAAATTTAACAACTTTTTTTCTTTTTTTTCTTTTTTTTTCCATCGAATCCAACGATGAAAATAATCATCGTTATCTCTATATAAATATCAAGACTTGAAGAGATACTCGTTCGATGGATGATCGGCAATAATCAAACAATGTAATCGATATTAATTGCGCGAGCACTCGAACTGACGCAATCGACGGAACCTTTTCAACGATTACGCAACGAGGCAATGATTCATATTTGACGAGGGATGAAAACACGATTAATCGAGGTGATGACCGGTCCTGATAAGAAGGCACCACTTTCGAACGATCGGAAAAAGAAAAAAGAAAAAAAGAAAAAATGGTGGAAAAGAACGAATCGATTAAAATCTATAATCAGGAGTATGTTGTAATCGCATGTTACACTCGATGATCTAATGTAAATAAATCGTGAGATTATCAAGCAAGCAAATTGTGCAATTTCTTCAAGCAAAAGTGTCCAGTTTGATTTATATCATCGATTTCTTGTCGAGAGTTATTTCCTCTAACGAATTTAACTGGATACGATCGTAATAATCATCGAACTATTAATTTCTATCATTTTTTAGTTTTACGTTTTTCCTTTTTTTGGTTATTTGCAATTGCTTAATATCGTTAAATTGAAATGAAAACGTAAACTGTTTGGAATATTTTAAATTTCTTTACACCGACATAAAATCCACAATAAGATTTATTATGAAATTCAATAAATTGAAATACTTCAAACGGTTTGCGTTTTATTTACAATTTAAAGGTATGACGTTCGTCTTGAACGATCTTATGTAACTCGATATTTCATTCCATAACATCTTTTCTTATTTCCACAAAGAATATATTTGCCAAATTATCTTTCAAAATATCCAAACATAATAGATCAATCGTGTATAAATAATTTCTCGAAAATATCCAATCTTTGTCTTATCTTTGACCTTAGATATTTGCGATTAAAATATGCTTTAACAAATCACTCTTAACTTAATCGATTTTGATTTTATGCTTTCCCAATTTTGCATCGGGAAATTTTTCACTGAAAAAAAAATATTAAAAATCATCTCGAAACAAAATAATCGTTGTGCAGAGTCGTAAGGGCTCTGTTTGCTCTTCTTAACAAAATACAATATATAATTTCATTATACGATATATTTTTGGAGACGGCGGCATCGTTCCAAAGAAACGGCAAGGTGGCGCGACGGTACACCTGTGACTCTTTCGTTGAAATTGAATTTTAAGCGCATCCACATTTAGATTTATAAATATTGGATTGGCCGGTGGCCAATCAACGGCTAGAATTATCAACAGGGCGTCGTCAATTACAGGACACCTTCGCCGACGTTGACATGATGTAATCTTCTTGATCGAAACAGAGAAGCCCATTAAAATGGTCACCATGTGTTGTAAAATAACCCGGCCACGTGAAGAATCGAAACGGAAAAAGTCGAGTACAATGGAGGGGTAATTTTTTTTTTTCGACCACTTTTTTTTTCTTTTTTTTTTTTTTTTTTTACTTTTTTTTTTTGCGTGATTCGATTGTTTTCCAGTGATTTGATTTCGACTTCGTGGACCGAGTGAATTGCTCGAAATAATTAGATTTTGGTCCTTTGTAAAGGGAGCCTGAATACTGGTCCACGTTACACGAGGCAGTTATTGCGAAATTTTTCAAAGCTTGAGGGCGGAAAAAAATATTTTCGTCGGAAAACATTTCAACATCCGCAGTAGATAGATACAAATATTGTTGTACTCACTTATACTCCTCCTCTTTCGCGTCTCTTAAAAAAACCTTTCAAATTTATACGTGATTAGAGGGAGGGAAACTTTGATCGATCCAAATATTATTAAATTTTAATTCATTAAATCATTACGACTGATAAAATGCAAGAAAAAGAAAAATTAATTCATTTGTATCGTTGCAATATTCTTATCTGCTTAAAATAAATAAATGGATCGAGCTTAATATTGTTTTAGTAATAATACCAAGTCCACATCGCATGATATGATAAACTTGTAATAATAAAATTTTCTTTTTCAATATAACAATTATACGCAACGATCAATATCAATTATTGAGATGATTATAAAACTTCTTACTCTTTAGAAATTATAAATACAAATATTAATGAAAGTTTACTGTTACATGCATCGAAGTGACGATGAAATGTTATACTAAAATTTTCTTACACATCCAAGATGACCTCCATAAAATAATTCTAATAATCTCGTACAGTTTTCAATCATTTCTCATCAACGTTCGATTCAAAAAAAAAGTCATTTCATGACAATTTTATCGAGACGTTAACGCGAATTTCAATCGTGGATCAGAGAGTTACGCGGTCCCATTGAACCTGTTGCGGTCACCGGCGGATTTCGTACGCTGTTGGAATAGCTTTATCGTGTCTCCGGTCCGTGCAGTTTCCACCGAGATAACACACTGTATCCGACGACTCCGTAAGATAATCTTATTGTTGCCGTGTATCCAACTATTGTTGTACAGAGATGGAGTGGTTTATTCGAATCTTTGATACACGCCATTTTCGCGGGGGTGAAACATTGGCGCTTCGATCTAACGCGATCCCGCGTTAATTGGTTCGTTTAAGGCCATTAATTGCGTTTCCTTCCCTCCGCCCGATTCTCTCGAATGAATCTTCGTTCAAGTTTCGATTTGCAATCGAGGGAAATTTTAATCCGACCCGATGCTTAGGACAACGTCGTTTAATGGAGATTTGGTCCAAATTTAAATTTTACTCTATTTGGATTTAAGAGAAAATCGGTAAAAAAGATGTTCTTCCAATGAGAAATTTATCCATCAGAATATTTAATTCTTAATTTTATTAGAATATTGTACATTTAAATTTTGAATAAGTTAGCTTTCTCAAGCCACATATCCATTTATAATAAACCAAATAATTTTCCTTATGAAAAAAAATATATATATTTTTGAAAGGATCTAATCCTTCCATTATCTGGCACGATATATAATAACACAATTAACCCTGTCCTCGCATACAAACGTTTAATTGAACGAATAAGATTTAAAAATTGTGAAGAAACAATTAATTCACGAATTAAAAATATCCAAGCAAAATATTACGCGGATTGAATTAAAAATCATCGATTCAGGAAAAAGAAAAGGAAAAACTCGTCGTAATTTTTCACGATCAAATTGAAAAATTTAAGAAATATTTGAGTTTTACGAATCTGAAGCCGAAGCTGAAATACGGGGGATATACAGAGCACGGGGGCGAACAACAAACAACGATCCCGAGGCTTTGGCCAAAATAAAGTCTGCCGCGCGAATTGGATAGAAATAGAGAGAGGGCGCGTTATAGTTTCGTGCAAACATTCGTTCGCCGCCCCTTCCCTCCCCTATCCTTCCCCCACCGCCGCCATATACGTAATACGTATCAAATGATATTCGGGACAAATTTCCACCGTCTATTTTCCGGCAGATTAAATTCGGTTTTCGATACGTTTAACGACTCCTGGATCGACAAACGGGGGAACGATCTCTCTCGTATGTTCCCTTCCCCTCCCCCTCTCCCCCCTTTATAACAGGCTACGGGAATAACAGCTTTCATCGCCGGAACTCGATGAAATTCCGCCCGATTATAAATCGTATTTTTCGAGGATGGAAGGATCTATACTATACTATATATATATATATATACATATATATATATATATATATATATATATATATACAGTGTATGTACAAACAACTGGCTACCGTTACACGAGCGTGCTTCCACACGAAACTTGTTCGATGATGGAGCACGATCAGTTAAAAATTGAAAAAAAGATACGTCAGAATGCAGAAGAGAATGGAGTGAGACAGAAGGAAGATTTTTATTAATATTTTAAGATAAATAATATTGCGAAAATCGATATAAATTCTATCTACTCGAAGAAAGGCGATTATCCTTAATTTCGGATTAAAAATTTGAAATGATAAAACGATAATTTTTTAATTGGATAAATATCTCAATATTCAAAGTGTATAATACTTTCTAAAATAATATTATCGATGATCAAATTTCGTTCGACTCGAGTTGTCGTATGATATCTCGTGAAAGATATCAAGTTCAAAAATAAAAAGGGAAAAATCGAAAAGTTTATTTGCGTGGTTTAGATTAGAAAAGATTAGAAAAAAGTCGTTGTCGAGGAATAATCATTTCTCCGCGGATATCGATGGAAAAGAAAAGAGGGAGGGAGAGGAAGAACGGGCGTTAAAGTGTCCCGTGACGAAGTAAATAAGCTTTTGGCGAACGCGTACGTTTTTATGGAGGAAGCGGGAAGAGGGCGCTGCGCGTGAAATTCCATCTCGTCGGAGGTGTGCTTTTCGTCTAGGATGAATCGTGAAACATTTTTATGAAGCTCGTAAACGAGGCCCTCCTCGTCGAAGTCCTGGCCCCGTGTCTCCCTGCATCGGGCAAATTTAATTTGGTTAAACGGGGAATGAAATATCCCCGATTGCGTTCGTAAATATTTACCTGCCTTACGGAAGGAGGCTCGAAGAATCGAGCAGGGAAGCCCCTTACGGAGTGTTTGTTAAAATATATACGTAATTAGCTTTTTCGAGATTGGACGTGCGGCTACTTAAGAGACCGGTTTCGTAATTTCAACATTTCTTACAGAAAAAGATTTTTCTTGTGTAATATTTACAATTCACGCGGATCAAATTTATAATTAATGACCGCCGTGTGTGTGGCCAGATATCGTAAATATATGTAATTTTTTTTATTAACTTGTAAGCGATTTCACACTGTATGCATCAGTCACTGTATCCACGATCATAATCGTCGATGGATGTTGCAACAACATTTTATAACGATAGGGTAATTATTGGGTTCGAATTTTTGGAATCGTTTTTGATCACGTATCGAAATGAAAAAAAAGATCACTTTAACGATAATTATAATTATATATACATACATTTACATATGTTTTATCGACGAAGAAATATTTTATCTTTTATGAGGAACAAATTTTCAGTAGAATGAATTTTTGTCCAAGAAATAAAAAAGAGAAAAAAATTCTTTTCGAAGACTTGAAATAGGAATAAGTAGATATTTATTGGCTATGTAATGCGATATTCAATATCAAATAGGATAATTGGAGAAAATTCCACTTGTTTATTAATTGTCAGAATTATGCTTCATAATTGAACCCCTCAATTCCGAGTAGCTTTTTCCTAATACCATCATCATTCGCAAATTGCCAACATCAATTTGTACAATCTGTGTACAAGCTAACTCACGAGCATTTTCAGTAAATGTTTAAGTGCAACGAGATACCGTGTTCTAACAAACTGAACAACCATACACACACATATATATATGGAGAACATGAAATAACGAGGATTTCTTATATCTAAATTCAACGATCAATCCATCACGACAACAGATCATTTTTCCAATTTATTGGACTCCCAAAAATTTTAAACAAATACTTTCCCGATTCATCTTCATTATCCAACAACAGATTTAATTTAATCGAAAGATTTTCTCAATAAAATGATTGAAACGATCGATAAATATAATACTTTCATATCTATTAAAATTCTCAAAGCTTATTCACGTCGATTATACCTGCTCCATGGGAGGGGAGGCCGTGCAATAAATTATATTACAAATTACCGCAACGAACGCAGAAAGAAATCACTAAAGATTCTTAATAAATTTCACTTAACATCGTACGATTCGGTGAAAACTTTCACTGAAAGATAAATTATCATATATATATACCTACTCAAATACGATACGAAAATTTTATTAAAAAGGAGAAAGATATCAAATACTATCTGAAGAAAGAGAGAAAGGATTCTATTTCTCCCATTCAAATTCGCGCGGCAAAATGGACGATAAAAAGCTCTCTCCTCCCAGAATTTCCTTCGAAAAAAAAAAAAAAGCTGGCCATTAACTCTCGAGTCGAGAGTTGGCGCGCCATCCGTTTAATTCCTCATCGATACGTGGCACACGGACAGCCACGCACACGATCACACGTGGGAGAGCCGGACACGCCAGATGCGGCGCGCCCACGCGGTGAAAGTCGCGGTAATTGATTCCGTGCTCTTAAGACATCTCCTGGAGGAGATCCCGCGGCGAGATTAAGCGCGAGAGAGGAATCGGCTGAGAACAACCGCCTCGATAGAAATCTAACGGGGTAAAGGGGAAGGCCGGCGACCGTTATACCCGCGTGGAAAGAAAAACGCGTATGTATATATATATATATATATATATATATATATATATGTAAATACCGTTTGCTCGAGTTTTCCGTATGAAGGGTCGACCCTTCACACGGAATGTTGGAACAGGCGATTGAAATTCGTGTTGAGACAAGCGAGACATTGATTTAAACGTTGTGCGAGCTAATTGGGAATCCGATGGAGTTATGGTTTCGAAGTGTTTAGGCGCGGAGGGGTAATTTGGTTTAAGTTGGGGGAGGGATAAATTGGAGGGAATATTAAGTTGGCGGATTGAATTATTGACGTAGATTTTTTCCTTCTTATTGTAGAGTATATATATATGTTATCAATATTTTAATATTGTAAAAAGTGAATGTGATTGAGATAAAAAGATTATTTTTCGAGATATTGTAACATATATGTTTTTAATAGTAATGTTATTTAATATTTATTATAACTTCATTTCAGAAAACAATTTAAAAATTTTCTTGATCCAAATTATCCCATTTTTAAAGATTAATATTTACTTTTACTGAAACTACTCTTTAGTGAAAATAAAATTGCAAGTGAAAATTTTTTTAAATCCAACTCGAATTGAAAAAATGAAATTATTTATTAACGCGTTGCATAAATGTAACTTGATTAGATAAATCCACTACTTGCAACGTTCAGAATTGATGTATTAGAAGTTAAAAAAAAAAAAGAAAAAGAAAATTCAAGCAGGTATTTCAAATGTTACGTAAGTGAGTTCATCTCCTCTCTTCATTCCACATTCTTTTCTAATCCCTCAGTTTTACGATTTTCTTAATAATCGTTTAATACTCGCACGACCACCATCGAATATAATAAATGTATTGGTATACAAAGTATTTGTAAATATGGAAACGTTCTCTGAAGCTGAGAGAGGAGAGAAATTGTTTTAAAGAAAAAAAAAAAAAAAAAAAAAAAAAATTGTTCTAGCAAAGCTAATGTAAGATACATGATGTGTTACGGCCACATATGTAATAATCCTTAAATATGACTTGGATGTTGTTTATACAATTAAAATTTTGTTTTACGACTTAGGAACGGAATTGATTTGAACTTTAGATGGGGTTAATTGGCAATCGACTTGTGGGAAAGTTATTAGGGAATACGTGAGAGATTGGTTGGTTTATTGTTGGAAGAATACAAACGTCGAGCATGGAGAAAGTGTGGAGAATGTACCGTGGTAATTGATGAGTGTAAATGATGCCGTGGTTGTGTGGTATTTAGAACTTTGCGAGAAACGTTTTGCGATTTAATAAACTTTAACTCTGCCCATAAATCAACGAGAAAATTTTTATACGCGGGATAACTAAGAAGAAATATTGAGTGAAACGTCAAAATTAACATTTCTGTAAATACAAATTCTCGGATATGTACAATCAATTACAGAAGTCTTCGTATATTTTCAAAACAAATAACAGTAACAATAATTCCGTTTTATAAACGTCATTGCCGCGTATGGATCGCGATAAATTGTAAATATGGAGTAATTTCTTTTTTTTCTTTTTTTTTTTTATGATGGAATATCACTTCGAAAAACTGTTAATATTTATTTTCATTGCAATTTTGAATTTTAATCATCCCATTGCGAAACATATTCTCAGGCGAAAAATAATAATCTACACAAATATTCATTAAAATCAAGATTTTTCAAGATTTTCAAGATGAATTTCCTTATAACATGTATGGATATTGTAATTGACTGTATATATATATATATATGAATTTTCTAGATTTGATTTCTCGTTTTTCCTTTTTTCTTTTTTCTTTTTTTTTTTTTCCTCCCCGTTTCTCTCCAACCGCTCACGAAGTCAAGTGGCTGAGTCTCGAGGATCGAGGCTCTCAAGCTCGAAACGCTTTCTTTATTTTTTTATAATAACGATGAGTCAACCGTGAATCAAGTGAATGGCTTGCATAAGGACCGAGAATCATCGAAGCAAAATGAATCGACAATGGCGCGACGTTTTTGGAGGCGAATGAAAAAACACGATGCATTATCGTTGAACGTCTGTGTCTCTTCGTTCGATTTCCATGATATTTGCTCTGGACATGTTATTTTGCGTAGGTTGCAAGCCAAGCAATGTATTACGAATGATGTAATATTTATTTTAAAAAATAACATTATAATATCATTTTTTTAAAAATCTTCAGAAAGAATCAATCCATTTGTTTTCTTTAAGAGAGATATTTATTTGGAAATTTAAAAAAAAAAACAAGAGATTTCTTATACATGTATATATATATATATATATATGTATGATAAATTTGACGATAAAAGCATCGAAAGAATCGATCGAACATGGTTTCATATTCTCCCTCTTGTGTACTTGCGCCGAGTATTCCACAATAGACACCAAATGTCCCGTTCAAAATTGAAAGCTAAAACGCGTTAACAACATTCCGCCTATCTGAATCGATTTCGTAATGGCAACACCGTAACTCGCATTACAAATACTATAAAAGGATGTGCATAAATTTTACACGTCGCCAATGAATTTTGATACACTATCGAAATTCGATAAAGCATATTCAAACTCCTCTTGAAACTGAAAATCTAAGATAAGTTAACATATTTACAGAAATTTTTGCTCAAGAAATATAAATTCTTTTTTACGATTTAAAAAACACGCGTTTGGTTAATCAGAATTTCTAGAATTTTTAGAAGCGAATTTTAGACACCTTTCGTCTTTCCATAAAATAAAAATTTTTCAAAATTCTACTTTCTTACTTCTAACTATCCAATCATCTTTACATACAATTCCAACACAAAAAAAATTTCATCGCTGGAACGAGAGAAATCATTCGTTTCTTCCGTTTAACGCAGAGTAAACTTTCCTCCCCTCCTTTCGTACGCGGCTCGTTAACCATTAATAATGATCATTCGATTACTGGCATCGTGCATAATTCAATAACGATCCGCGGTTTAGGCGTAACGTTGGAACGCCATCGTGCAGGCAGGTTCCATGACGATGACACTCGTCCCGCGTAATCGGTCATTACGGCCGATGACGTGCGTTTTGCGTGAGACTACGGGCCACCGAGCGTTAACTTTGTTAACGTTCGAACGAGATCCACGAGTTGCATTAGAGGACTGATGGACTGCCTCGCCACGGCAACGCGCATTAATCTTGCCCTTTCGTGCACTCTTGCCTCGCCTTCGGATCCGAGCCAACGAGGATCTCCTTCGATTCTTTGGGAATGCACTTGACTTTGCTCGGAACGAACCACTTGGAACTAACGTTGGGCGGTCGTGTTCGCTTAAGTTGAATCGATTCACTCCGACTGTTTCGTGTATTTTTTCTATTTTTTTTCCTCTTCTTCCTTTTCTTTCTTTCTTTCTTTTTTGAAGAGTGAGTTTCAGTTCGATTGGTTAATGGATGGATTTATGAAATGGAATGATTTGATTTCGTTTTGGAAATATTTGGATATCCATTCGAGATGATTAAATGCTAGGGGTTGAAATAAAGTTAAGGGAGTTGTACTCGTTTCTTAAAGTTGATGGTATGAAAAATTTTAATAAATATGTTGCATCTCTTTTTTTTTATATAATTTTTATTTATAATAGTGTATAAATTGTATGCATTATAACAACATGCAGTATAATTAGTTTATAACAAGTATAGATTAGTAATAACTGTAAAATAATTGTAAATTAAAATAACAGAGAGAAGATTTTCTCTATATTAATTGAATATTTGTTTCAATCGTTTAAAAACTAACAATTTGCTTGATATTATATTGATATTGTTTTTTGTTTAGAACTGGAAAAAAGAATTAGTTTAGAAAATTGTAATGGAAAATTCGAAGAATTTTATAAATTCAGAAAGAATTTAGAGAAGAAAATTTGAGATGAATAAACGATCTGTATAATTCAATAGGTTAACATTTCATCTTTATTATTCCCTTAACTACGTTCCACCGGTATATCACGCGGTAATTTGTAATTATCCATGTTCTCTAATTGTCATAATTTCGGATAATCATATCTTAACGATAATTCCAACTGGACACAGAATTTCCCATATTGCATATTTCTGATAATATTGCAGCGACGTATAATGACTAAGTACTTGTGTTTGTTAAATATAACCCGGTTATAATCTATGAAACGGCTATTAATCTTCCGAGAACGAAGATAGATGAACTTCAAGAAAGTGACGCATAAACCAGATATTCCCTCTCCAACCAACCAAGTAGTAGAAAACTGATTCTATTACGCATTTCGGCGTATTTTATTCTTTTTTTTTTTTTTTTATGGCAATTATTTATTCATTTACCTTCTCATTTTTATGATCGTTCGTTCGAAATGATCAACGATCCTCGAACCATATAATTATTCCTGCATCGTTAGTAATTGCATCGTTAATTTATTTTATCTCGTCCGAATAAAAAATCAGTTCTAACGTTAAAATTATTTATTGCTATTATTTTTCATTCAATTGTAAAATAATGATGAACGATTAATTATTAAAGGTAGAATAAGTTGTCTTAATGCGATATTAAATAAATTATGATTAAAGAATCTTGATTTTATCTATTGACACAATATATTATCATTCATTTCAATTTATTTATTTATTTATCACATCTCATTTATTTTAATTGTATACACACGAACGTACGAAGAAATCGCAAATCATCGTGTTTAAAGAGGGAAAAAAAAACCAAAAAAAAAAAATGTTTAATTCAATATCCTAAGTTTCTTCCAAGGAATCCTTGAATTAATACAAATATTCACACTTATAATGCATTTTTTTTTAAATATGATCGAGCCTCCATAACTCCATCATCATCATAATTATTAATATCTATCTTATGAATATATATATTATTCTTGAAACAATAACAATTTCCAAATATTTTGATATATCAAAATATTAATTACAAAATATTCCATTATTAATTGCGATCGTACGAAACGATATTTTTTTTTTATGAACATGAAAATCAGAGACAAATTGTTACAGTAATCCTTAAACGTTATAAATAAATAAATAAAATAAATACCTTATATATAAATACTTTTACGGTTCATTAAATTTTTTTTTTTTACATTAAATTCTAATGACAATCACGTCATACTTGTCCAAGCTCATTACCACTTTTTTTCCTTCGATAATTTACAGAAGTTTAATCGCCAATTTTCTTACGTATCTTTCTTTCGATCGTAAATATCGTCAATTTGCATCGCGTGTTAACATTGCAGCCACAAAATTACGTTATTGGTAACGACATCCAACTGTCGGGGGCTTCCATTCGTCAACAGAATACATTCTTATCGGGCTCTCCTCCTTCCTACACACAGCCATATCATCTAAATTATTTACATCCCCCTACGTGACTTATCGATCTGTCGGTTAAACGTTTCCTGCCGCTCTTTTGAACGAGCTGGCTGGTGGAACGTGGCGTGCTGTTTACAGTTACCTTTCAATTTAACGTCTTTCTCGACGAGTGATGGAAGAATGGAGTATTATACCGATGATTAGTCTTAAACTTTTCTATTAGATTGTTTGTATTTCAGACACGTTAGTCATAAATGCACGTGTACGTATAAATGAAACGCTTTTATAATGCATTATTCAGGCATCGTATGTTGGTCTTCAATGGTGGAATCAGTTGATGCCAATTTTAGAATGATTGAAATTAATCTATCGTAATTTATCTTTAAGATTATTCTAAATAAAAATTCAAGAATATTATAGATCGTATCTAACTAATTTTTATATATTCACGAGCTTAATCTAATAATCCAATCGATATATTTCGTTTCTATTCGTAAGAATTCGAAAATAAATAACGCTTTAATGCGTGTAATTGTCACCCCTATCGTTGAAATGACACATCGCGAAACTAATGATTCTCAAGATGATAAATTCGAAGATAGAACACTGTGTATGCGAATATTTATGAGCTCCATTGTCGAAAAGACATCGACCCAATATCATTAATATGACACGTTCGAGTAAATAATTTCTCGTCTAAACGATTATCGCGTCAAAGTAAGCGTAGCATAGCCAAGGACATCAAATTTTTATTTACTATCTTAACCTTAAAACTCTTCCTTTTCTAAACGAATATCACAATCCTGTTTCGAAAGAAAGAAACGCAGCCAGGATCCAGGTAGAAGAACGTCCCGGACGCGGAGCGATACGTCGTTCCCCGTTGTATATAATACTTCTAACAGGTCCGCGTACAGCGTCGGCAGACTTACGTTCACCTCGGCAACGAAACCGTAAATCGATAACAGCCGTCCTAGGCACCAGTTACATAATATCGAGCCGAGGCACGGGCACAGTATCCATTAATTAATTGGCATTATGCGCAAGATAGCGTACCGTCTCCCTTCATCTCGCCTGCCTCCTTTCCACGGCTTTTTCCCTTCCCCTCCGCGGCCATCTCCCCACTCCAGGCGTGCCGACTCCCACGCGACCTCATCCTTTACCCCCACCACGCTCCATTGCCCCCACCACGGGCCTCTTTCACATTCCCCCACCACAACGTCCCGCAACGTCTGTGCCTCTCCGCTCTCTCGCGCGCCGAACCACTCTCTCTCTTCTCCCTCCCTGACGTCCATTAGAATATTAATGCGAATTGATGCACACGTGTCATTACCGTAATGAGTTGGTTGGTGCTGTCCATGGGTGTACAAAGTGTCGTCTGAAAAGCAATCACGAAATTGCGGGTGTCTCTCCGTACCATTCCTCCTCGTCCCTTCCACCCACCCACCCCTTGTCCTCCGCCTCCCCCACCTCTCCTTCTCCACTATTCTCTTACTCCGCCACTCCACTTCGCTCCTTCCTTCTCTCTGTCTCTCTCTCGCTCGCTCGCTCGCGTTCGTCGTTTCTCTTTCCTCGCTCGCTCTCTCGCTCGCTCCTTCGCTCGCTCGCTCGCTTGCTTGCTTGCTTGCTTCCCGGAGAATTTAAGTACCCGTGTCTGACTGAGCTACGTGTTTGCGACACACGGCGGCCCTGTTCAGATATCGGATGAAGAGAGGATACGTGTGTATGTATTCTGGATACCTGTGGATGGATGGTCCTTTGCATTGAAGAATCGAGGGACTCGCTCGCGTTTGAATACTTTGCCTCGGTCGAGGGGGGAGGTGGAGACTCTTTGGCGGGGAATTACATCGTATGGAGTTAGGTTATAGCCGGTAGATCGATGGGATTGGAAATGGGATGGGTTTTAGGTGGTGTGAACGGGGGATATTGGATTATTCCGGCCAATTTATTGTTTTAATCCGGACTGGCTGGCTGGCTGGTTTTTTTGAACGCCGTGGAACAGACGGGAACGGTGTTAGAAATTTACGACTTGTTTGTAAAATTCGGTTTTTACAATTTTGAAAGCGTTGTTGACCGATGAAAAGTATATAGCTCGGAAGAGAGGGCCCAACTGGAATCGTAACTCTCAATTACGCGTCTCGGTTTACTTTCCTGTTTAATTACAGACACGTGCTGCCTCCTTATTATTATATTTCGCATAGCGTATAATTTCCACGCTACAATCGAACACCGCGTTATACCGAATCTCATCCATGATAATTATATAGAATCAACCGGGGAAACGACCTGTTCCAAATAGACTTAAAACGAATTCCAACCGTTATCTCTCATCGTTTCAACACTTCAAAATACATCCTCGAAAAAAAAAAAAAGAACTCGTGCATCCTGTTGACGTGCATCCTTATATACGATCGCAGAAGGAACGTTGTTCAGCGTGTCGTCGTCGTGCAACGCCGCAGATGGTATCACGTCCCATAAAAAAGATTTTCCAGTATGTACAAAGGGAAAGTATCTTGAATACTTGTAACGAAATGTTAATGAACATTTTTTTTTATCTCCATTTTCTACGAGTACATTATTTAATTCGATTTTAAAATATAACGTTATAATAACATTATAATGTACGTGGATAGAAAAATTTTATCTCTACCTCTTTATTATGTTTAGAAAACAAAAGGGATGCAAAGAATACGAGTGTTAATTTCATCTCCTTAAAGTGATATTCCTTTGAGAAAAGATTGTAATGCATTAGTCTCTTAAACAAAGTTTCATAAAAAAAAAAATATTTAATTCTTCTTTATTTCTTTGTAAAAAAAAAAAAGTTTCCAAGAAAGTTACATTCAAAATATCGAAAAAACTTTGAAGATTGATACTTTCCCTTAACGAAAAAAGGATAAAAGAAAAAAAAATTTGTAATTTATATATAAACGCTACATCCAAATGTCTGAATTCTCTTCGTGACAAGAGAAGAGATTGCAAGAACGATTTTACGAGTCATCACAGGTGAATTTCTTTGCAAGACAATGTTCGAATATTTTCGTACGTGCAGATTGGACGATCGAAAAATCGAAAATCGCAGCGACGTTCCAGCACAGGACGATCTCAGAGGCGAAACGAGCTGTAAAGCGATCGTTAGAGAGTACGGGCCACGGGTATATACGATCGTATCGGTAGCTAATGGACGTACAATTAACGTGCCGCGCATCTGCGATTGGATCTCCGTCAAACGGCGATAAATTAAGTTAATTAGCTCGTTACACGTATCACCCGGTGGCTTTGGCCACGGTTTGACGAATGTGACGCTCGTTAATCGCCCGATCCGGGACTCGTTCGCTCGGTTTCCTTCCACCGCCGTTCCCGCCTTTCGTCGTTCTCAAGATTCTCGAGAACTTTTTCAACCGTTCACCATGTTTCTCATCACGTTGATCGACGCAACGCCTGTTCGGATCTTATTTTCGTTTGCCGAGTAATTTTAACAAGTGAGAAATTGAAATGAGAGATGAGGGTTTGTTTGAATTTTTTCGCGTGGTAATTAAGGAAAGATGTAAGAGTAATTCGATTATTTGAGATCAATAATTTGGAATATTTTAATATCCAATGAATCATTATTTGTTACGAATTTATGTATTTTGTATTTAAAAGATAAATTCTACGTTACGTGATATATAAGCGCTGTTGCAAAAATGGGTAATTTATTACAGATTTTGGATTAAGTTTGGAATAAAAATACTGGTTTCTTTTCACATTTTTTATTACTAAAGGAACAATAAATCGATCAATCGCGCGCTTTATCGTTTTACCGGCAACAAAAATTAATTATTTCGTAATAAAGATTTATCAAGAGATCGAAAACTTATCGATCAATTAAATTAAATTAAACAAGTTCTTTTATCATTTATTTATTTAACAATAAATAAATCGAGATAAAAAACTTATCAGCTCAATAATTATTAATTATTATCAAGTAATAAATAAATATATTTTTCATTTCTATTCCTTTCTTTAATACTATATAATCAATAATTTTAGTCAATAATTTTACAAGCAATTTTCCTTTAATTTTTTCAACACTATCATAAATAAATATATATATATATATATACTTCTCTCGTTGCAAACCTTTTTTAATTGACAATATATCGAATTCAAAAAAAAAAAAAAAAAAAAAAGAAACAAGAATTTCATTCCACCTAATATAAACACTTTATATTACCGGTGATGTCACCAGTAGATACGAGTTTATCTTATATTGTTCACTTGTATTGTCATAAGATTATATCGTTGCAATGGAAATTTAATTCGATAATATGTTTTCACGAATATGCAACGTGTTAATATAACACGTTAATTTCGGAAAAAATTGTGTCGAATCTCTCGAAAATTAACTGGAATCGGAAGTGTCAAAAATTTCGAGCGTATATAATAATCCATTTTTCGGTGGAATAATAACACGGAAAAGGAAATAGGGAAACAGTATCAATTCTCAGGAGGGGTTTGTCGTTTATTCAATTCCGATAAATTATAAAGCTTCATTACACTCATTGAATCCCGGTTTGCCAGGCGTCTCGATAATACCAAGCATATTAATATCGAAGTTACAGACAGCAATAGCAGTGATCCATGCACAGGAAAACGCGTACGACAGGCCGGGCATACCGTTGGTCGATCAATAAATGCTACCAGTACGTAGACCCTATTAATATTTCCTTTTATCCTTCCACACTGCTGTAATATGCATAATAATAATATGTTGGATACCAGCGATAATAATTAACCGCGTGACAAAGCGTTTACGCGTTACAACGAACGTGTGCTTCAACATCATACACCCCCCCTCGCCCACCCCTTTTGATCCGACACGTGGCCCTCGAAAATGGAGATGGAGGAAAGTGACCGAAGCCACCGATTGATTTTTCTTCTATAACTCTCTGAATATTATGAAAAACGTTCAGATTAATTTTTCATAAGGCTTTTTCATCTTGTTGGTTGAAAACCTTGCCAAAATTTGTGTAAAAGGAAAAATTATTATTTTTTAAATTTACAAAGAAGCAATGGAATATTTTAAATCATTTATCTCTTGCAAAAATATAAATGTTTCTCTTTTATGAGCAAATATTTGATCTAGAAGAAAACAGAAAATGATTAAAGGATGATATTATTTATATTTATAAATTAGAAATAAGAATATTTAATAATTTATGAGTCGAGTTTGTCAGTTTTTAAATCATTATTCTGAAATGTTTATTTTGTTTTCTATTTACAAGCACTTATTTAAAAAAATTAGATCTAAGATATGACATAAGAGGAAAATTTCTTTGATCTGCTATAAGCAGATTGTATGTGATATGGTCATTTTTTTCACAACGACTATAAGATAATTATCCAATATATTCAATGCGGTATTTAATTTCATAGCATTTCTCTTTGTTCAATCCGTTTCAAACATTATGAATATGCCATGAAGAATGGGCGCATATAGATTCAATTTTTTCAATAAAAAATAAAAAAAAGAATAACCAAGTTTTTCTCAATTTTATTTATTCAGATAAATATAAAAATACTTCAAATAATTTAACTTTTATTAAAAAACAAGAATGATTCATACAATAAGAAACTTTTGGCAATGAATTTTGAATGAAAATATTTTCTTGCCAAAAAAATGTGATAACTTCACTGCCTCATACTTGATATTCTTAATCTCAAGTTCAAATACTTGTAAATCCAAACAATAGAAGAATATAAGAATCTTATTTTAACCTATATTATACCATTTTGATTCGACAACAAGAGATACTCAAAATTTGATTCTAAACAAAAATTCTGCAAGAAGCGCAGAATCTGAACGATTTCAGAAGCATAATACACGTGTACAAAAGAAAAGTTTAAATTATCTCGTTATTTAACACTTAAAATAATATACGACATTCATTATATCCTCTTCACTCGAGAAGAAAGAATACGCGTGTATTTCGGCCAATGAAGAAAATACAGAAAGACTCATTGGAATATCACGTGTGCCTGGTTCGTATCACGCGCTTTCTCAACTCGAGAGCCTTTTTTTTTTTTTTTTCCTCCCCCCTTCTTTTTCTTCTCCTCCTGTCCCCGTTGGCCGGTTGCTCGGTCGATTGTACCACCAGCCATAGGAGAAACGGAGCCCTTTTCATCCCCCTGCCCGCCCAACTTGGAAATTGTTCTCGACTCGATCCAGCCCAGGTTCTTGTCGGCACTCAAACTAATAAGCTCTCCGGATTAATTAAAATTTTGTCCGATGTTGCTGGCCGAACCGTGAGTTTTCCACGTATAAACAGGAAACGTAGGCCCTCCCTTGTTCCCTTCTTCTTCTTTTTCTTCTTCTTCTTCTCTCTTTTCTTCCCTTTTTCCCTCTCTCTCTCTCTCTCTTTTTCTCTCTCTTCCGCTTCGTTTTTTTTTTGCTTTAGTTTTTTTTAATTCGTCGATTCCAACTAATTACGAGGCGAACAGGTATACAAGAGGGGGGAGGAAGGGGGGTCACGTAGCTCTCGTTGCGCCAGCGTGGTTGTATCACGAACTCGACGTTTCGATGGCTGCTTCTCGCGAGCTCCCCCTCTTTCTCTCTCTCTCTCTCTCTCTCTTTTTCACTCCCTTTCTCTCTTCTCATTTGCTTTTTTTCTTCTCGTTTCCTTTTTCACGAATAATCCCCTCCTCTCTCTTGCGCGACTCGACTCTCTCTCTCTCTCGTCGTTAATTGCCATTCGAGCACTAATTACTCATTAACGACGAAGAGAATCGTAGGAATCGGGGGAGATTTATGGATACACGGGATAATTTCATAGGCGGGCACACATAGGGAGCATGGGAGGTCGTTGGTGTGGGTGCTCGTAGGTGTGCGCGCGCGTTCACGAGAGAGCCCCGTTATCGAGGTGAAAGGATCTTTTATTTAGTAATAGAAGTTCGAAGTGGAATGGGTTTGAAGATAAACATCGTTACGTGCTCTCGTGGCTGTGGCAGATAATTATTAACCATTAAGCGGACCGGCGTAGAAGGTCGTACCCCATTTTCCAGATCCCGTGCTTTATACTGTTCGTGAGATTATATCTTTAATATCATTCGAATCTATTCCTATTATAGTTGGCTCCTTTTTTTCTTCTTCTTCTTCTTCTTCTTCTTTTTTTATATATATCTGTGTTTTGTTTGGAATGGAAGGATGAATTTCAAAGGAATAAGAAACGTTTTTTGTGAATGATTCGATAAGCTGTGATTAGACGCCATCTTTGCTTCAGATGAGATCTTGAAAGTAGATGTTATTCTTCGAGAAAGAGAGAGAGAGAGAGAAAGAGAGGATAAGATAACGAGATATCTGAAGTTTTCTTTTTTTATTATTCTGATTCGTTTGAAGCTTTTGAATGTCTGAAAGGGAAGTAGATTAGAGCTAGGAATGTAAGTTGCATAACTAGGGTGATGGATTGTAGAACGAAACAAATTTATTGTGCATGATAGGTTTATATATTCAACTTTTGCAAATATTAAAATTATATCATGTAGCGTGTCTATGTAATTTTTTAATTATAGTAGATAAATTTCATCGTTAAAAAAATCAATGAAAAATCAATCGATGAAATTTGGTAAAATAAATAGGGGGAATATTTTTCAGCAGGAATAGTTACACATTTTTATAGCTTCTAATTTATTTGACTGGTTGAAAACAATGCCGAATTGTTTCATCTGAATTGATCGCTAAACTGGACTAGTTTGTGAACATAAAATATCACCCTCGTAAAATGAACAGCGACATGCCACCCATTTTGGCATTGTTTGTTTTATTGGAATCAAAAATCGACATAACTTTTCTACTAACTGCGAATAATCAATATATTTTTTCTTTTGTTACTGATGGAGAGGAGAGAAATTTATAAAATTCTTTTAAATGAATTTAAGATACTTAGATGTTAAGAAATTTTTTTTTTTAAATATTGATCATATATTTTTACAAAAATACAGTGAGAAGAATCTTTTATAACATAGAAAATAAGTTGTTTTTTATTTTTTATTATATTATCTTTCTTAATTTAAGTATCTTAGTATTTTTTATTTATTTACATATATTATTTTTCAAATTCATTCCTTTATTCTCACAATTTGATTTTTCTAATTAAATCATTTCTAATAGAATCTAGCCAATCTAATTTAATCTTGTTAGATTCTTGTCAAATCTGGAACAATTTGAATTCGCGAATTTTATTTCACACTTGATACCATATCACTGGATTTATCCTTAATTAACTAATTTACGATATACGAGTGATTCGTAGTTGCGTAAAAATCTTCCAAGTTTGATTCACCAACAATTCTTCTTCGTATCTACATCGAGTAAATCTAAAAATAATCCAGTTATTTATTTATCCTGACAAGGATAGCACAAAGAGGATAATTAAAACCGCACGAAAGATATTTTAAAGTAAGGCAATTTACATACATGCACGACGTTTATAAAAAAAAAAAAAACTATTATCTCTTCTCAACCTGCACACAGCCATAAATTCTCGCGAGTGACGACAAATTGCCATGATTGACTCCACTTCCATCCAAACGGAGCGATGCGATCGTCATCGTGGGCTTCCCATCCCACAAAGACGTCCCCATGTCCCCCCTCTCCAATTTTCCACGGACCCTCGAATAACACTTCAATTCAGGATAATATCGCAGCTGTCGTTGGTAATGCGTTATTATTTCCTGTTTCGTAAACGAACGCCGCAGGACGTTCAATTGCACCCTCGACGTTGTGCACGCACGTCGGTTGGTTACCTTCCTCGTTCCTTCGACTTTCCTCCCCTCAATTTCCTCATCAACTTCCCTTTTTTTTCCTTTTTATATTCATAATTTAAAACTTTGTGACATTTACAAGTACAAAAAAAAAGGAGAACGCCAATTTTTTTCATTAAAGACTTACGCAAAAAGTATATTATTTGATAGAAATCAAAACGCATTTCTTTTTTGTAAGATCTTAAATTGAAATCATTTGATTATTATGAGAATTATAATGATTTGTTTTATTAAAAATATAAAGTAGATTATATTTGAATCGTTGAATTGACTTTCCTTTAACCTATCATTAATGATCATTACATATCGTTTTTATTTGTATTTCCAAACCAGATTATATCTTAAAATAAGCATATTTCTTTAGATCACTACACTTTATCTGCAAAAGATAGTAGAAAATTTTAACACATTCCCTCTTCTGCCAGGAATATTTCAATCTTCGGCGATCTTGGAATTCCAAGAACAAAGTTGAAAACCCCAAAACATCACGGAAGCAATTTTGCAATTTCGATTTTAGAATCGAATTAATCAACGACCTAGAAAATCCCTCTTCACAAATTTTCGTAAAAACGCGCATCTCCTTACCATGTTTAACCATGTTCAAAACACATTTTGACTAAGCTCTCTCTCTCTCTTTCTCCCGAAATTCGATCACCGCTTCGCGATGTCCTCGCATACTTATTCGCGCGCAAATCGTAAGCTGAGAACCGACAAATGTTGTAAGCCCGAGGCACGAGGCGATCCAGGAGCAACGTCATGCCGGATTGCATCTGCTGAAAAGAGTTTTATTATTCCCGCGTACGGGCAGATGCGTGGCGGAGGGGAAAGGGAGAATGGGGGAGAGAGAGAGAGAGGGAGAGAGGGAGGGGAGGAGTGTGGAATTGTATTAAGCGACACGGAGGAAGGGGAGGGTGAGAGTGGAGGGATGCAAAGGCGGGGAATGCAGGAAAAGAGAAACATTGATTAGAAGGGGTGGCTGTGGAGAAAGGAGGAAGCGCCTCGGCTCTTTAAGGACTTCGGCTCTTTGTCGTCTCGCTGGGCAAATTAATACGATGAAGGCACGTTAAGGATCCTGTTCTCTTCGTCATCCGGCAATAAAGTTTCGGCGGATTCCTTTTCTCTCTTTCTTTCTTTCTTTTTTTCTCTCTCTCTTTTTTTTCTTTATTCCTTTTTCTCTTTTCACGTGAAGGGTGATCACGTGAGTTCGTCGTTAGAGGGATTTACAATTAGCGTGTCATTGCGCGATGCGATGCAATTAGGATGTTGCCGGCTGGTCGTTATAATTGGGGGAGGGTGCGGCAGTAGTTAGTCTCGATTGAACTTGGGTAACGTGATCTGGATGACTTAGTTCTTTGAGGGAAAAAGAAGAAGAAGAGAGAGAAAAAAAAAGAAGAGGGAAGTAATTGACTCGATGGCGCGATATTATGAGTCGATGATATATGCGTGGTTTTGTACTCGTGTCGTTTTTTTGATTTAAAAGAGAATAGGGAAGATAATGGAGGAACTAATATTTGTTGTATATAAATATATATATTTGGACAGAATTTATTATTATATTGGTTATATTGGTGATTTTTTAAAGATATATTATATTTTATTGCGACAATTGTTTTTTGATATAATAACGAAATTAGTACTATATAGAGACAATTAAAATTTGTTGTAAAATGAATAATGCAATAAAATAGGTGTTAATCGTTCATTCATGCGCCAAGATTAAATTTGAAACAAAACGAGAAGCTTAAAAAACTGTATTTATTATGGATCCATTGTAATTGCCCAGAACGAAATAACGTGATTGTGAAAATAAAATAAAATAAATTTTCTCGTTATATTCGATTATTGCATTAAATCTTGTTTATTAACAGTTTTACAATGTATAAATATATGTATAAACTTTCCTACATTTCATACATTATAAAATTTCTTAAATCAAAAACAAAAAAGAATTATTGTATATGTATTCCTATCTCCTCTATAAAATTCAATTTCTATAACAAAGAGATTAAAAATAATACAAGAATAAAATAGAAGGAAAAATCAGTTTAAATCTCTCGTTTCTAATAAATTCGAAAATTTTCGTTCAAAATGGAATATCTTGCAGGGGTTGCGGTTAAGAAATTAAATTGGTTACGAACTACGGTGACTAGGCCGTGATAAATCCTGAAAAAAATATGTGTTTGACAGATATTACTCGTCTTACCCTCGCCACGTCCTCGTTTTCACAATCAGACCCCTCAGCCTGGCCTCTCTCTCTCGATTCCTTCTCTTCCATCCCCCATTGTATTTTTGGTTTTCAATCCCCTGTTCCAGTTTCTTTCCGTAAAATTACCATATCTCCGAGTAACAGCTGCCACAGTCATCCTCAGCATCTGATAAACTGATACCAGTGACGCACTGCCAACGTCCGAGGGGGTGTGCAACCCCTGGCCCTCCTTCAAAAGATTCTTCGAAACATCTTGAAGTGCATAGTTGGACGATTTTGCACGTGGTCGGTTTTGCGTGCGCAGTTTCGAGGGTTGTTTGGTTATAAATTGGAATTTATGGACGGATTTTCCGGGTCCAACGTTGGCCGCCACCGTCATTAGGTTTGTAAATTACCGACACTTGAAACACCGTTTCCGGCCTGCGAAGCGCTTTATTGCCCCCTGTACCAGCTCTCTTTATCTTTTGTCATGTTTCCATTTTTTTCTTTCCCTCTGTTTGACGATCGCCAATTGACAAGGTCGTTGAGAAATAGCTGTAAATGGGGTGGAGGGGGAAGGGTAATCCTTAAGAGAATTTCTCTTCCGCCAGATGTTCCTTGCTTTTCAAACGTCACACTGACAATCAATCAAGATTTGGAAAATTTTACCGTTCAAAACTTATAATTAAAATCGTTTAAGACACGTAATTTATTGATATATCTCATATGTCTCTATATTTGATCTTTCCTTATGAATCTAACGTTAAAATATATTATTCAATGCAATTATTTTTATTAATACCCTTGAATCTTTCCTTACCATATTCAAATTTTCAATAATATTCTCAATTTCCAGGTAAAGAATTATTTTACAAAAATCTTAAAGGAATCTACTTTTACTTAATAATTAATATCTACAATAATATCATCGATATTAATAAATACCGAAATATTTTAGATCTAAACGAACGATATCTAATCAATAAAACATCAACGAATTCGATAATAAACAATAATTAAAAATTAAAAATTATCATACGTGAATATCTCGCGCATAACCTATATAACTAGGAAGAAAAGGGGGAGGGAAACTGCGCGAGAGGGGGGTGGAGCCGTCCGGAAACGTAACAAGACCCTCGTATTTCATCACGGCGAGGAGGGATTGGCCGTTGGAAATTTCGTCGAATTACGCAGCGAAACGCGGCCCGAGCCAATAACCGAATCATAATCCCTTAGTTTTACACGGGAACGCGGCACGCCGGTCCCCGCGTAGAGGGGAGGAGGGGAGGCTTTGGCGCGGAGAGGGGAAACTTTACTGCGCAAATTAAGGCGAAGTGGCAGTCAGTAATTTTATGTGCCCATCTCAGCCACTGATATTGAATTTCCTTAGTCGCTTAATCCAAATCCTCGAGCGGGGAGAGGGAAGCGAGAGAAAGGGAGGGGAGAGAGGTGGAGGGGCGCGTGGGCGAGAAACCCTTCGTAACCGGCGGCAGCGATCTCGCGAAATTGAAATCATTACTTTACGGGCGCACCGGCAAAATTGGCTACACACCCGGTGGATCACGATGGAATTTCTAAAAAGCGGGCAACCCTTATCGTCCCTAATCAGTTGACGGAGAAACTTGGTGATGAATGGATCGATCTTGGCGCTCAATCTTTCCTCGAGATTTTTTTTCGCGATGTGTGGGATGGTTAATTTGAGAGGATTGTTTGAAATTTGATGAATTTTTCGTTGTTGACATTTTTATTATTATTGTATCAATCCTTCGTCTTTGTTATGTCTATATTACTGTATTAATTTTGTATTTTCTATTATATTATTCTGGAAAAATATGTCGAATGAATTAATATAATATAAGAATTTTCATAAATTGCGTGTGCGACGATAATCGCTTGAGAGATTAAATTACTTCTGAAATATTCGTTTAATATTACAATTTAATGTTATTATTTTATTTTAGCTCTATATATAGTATATTATATAGCAACAAGATTCATTTTAATTATCTTGTATTTATAAGTTAATATAACGTAACGTTATATTTCATTTTTTTCTTCATATCATTATATTGCAATATATCGTTCTAAGTTTTGAAAGAATTGAGTATTAACTTAGGCAATTAATTTCAGAATCACTTAATCTTTAAAACAGTTGGATCGTATGAAAAGAAATTTATAATGAAAAAAGATGTATAATATAAAAAAGATTATATTTAACGAATAAAACGATGCAACTGTACGTTAAATTTATCTCAAATCGTTAAAGGTAGCAGAAAAATTAAAATTATAAAATAAAACATAGTAGTACAATTTTTCAATACTTCTCAATCATAATAAAATCTTTAAAAACATTTCCAACATTAATACTTCGAAAAATTCTTACATGCAAAAAAAAAAAAAAAGCTTCATGTACAATATTCGAATATATTACAATTATTCCAGCATCAAATCAAGAAATCGCTCGACACGAGCGATCAAACACGCTATAATCCCGAATTCTCATAACGCCAATCCATTTATCCAAGAACAAAGCGAGCCGTTTCGTCCCCAGCTTGAAACCCGAATCGGCCATTTTCCGGGTCGATTCTTTCCAACGCGATCTCGAAGCCCCGCGGTGCGCGGGACAGTGTACGCGGAAACCGCAACGCGTGAAACGCGATTCCATCGGCGGGCCAAGTAAGCCGACATTTCGATAATCAGCGGCCACGTGTTGCGCCGCGCGGCGCGGCGCGTTGACTTGCTATAATTACTTTGGCCGAACGGTTAACACTCGGCGGCCGGCGCCGATGCGAGCTGGATCGTGGTGCATCGCGCGCATACACGCCGCGGGATAATTTATCGCGAGCCCGATGCCCCGTTCCACGAGGATATTATCCCTCTATGGGAAGGGAACGAGTGTTGTTGCTGGGCTAGTGATGGGATCAACCGAGTCGCGTTGTAATAGTTGATCTGATAAGTTGAGTAGAGAAAGAGGAGACGGTTCACGTTGGTGGTGCACGATTTATTAACTGTTGAACGATGATGTTGAAGAATGAAGAGGAAATGGAACGAATATCGTTGAACGATAGTGATGGGATTAAGCGTATCGCGAGTGTGATTGATTCGATGAGTCGAGTTAGGGAAGAGAAGGAAACTTCTCGTGTGGTATATTTATTGGCTGTTAAAGGTCGATGTTTGAGGGAAAGGAACGAATGTTTTTGAACAATAGTGATGGGATTAAGCAAGTATAATTTGATGAATCGAATGGAGGAAAGAGAAAGAAATTGTCTTGTAAAATTATTTATTGAATTGAATTGCTCTTCTTTCTAATTTTGCATTAAAATGTTTAATTAATAATAATTTAAAATTGGACGCTTATCTCTTAATTAGCTTTCTGTTCATTGAAATATATTGTATCATTTTGAACAATTGTTCGAGTTATGATATACTAAAAATAAATATTACAAAATTTCCATTTCGTTTACTTTCTTCCTTCTCTTTCCACGATTCAGAGAAACAAACATACATACACTTATGACAATTCTCTAATCCTATGACAATTGTCCATTTATAAAAATTCCAAAACAATTTCGAACAAATATCCATATCTCGATCTCTCTCTTATATAGAAAATTACATGATTCTCATCACAAGGATTAAACTCTGCTCGAGAAGCGTCACAGCCATCGCTAATGAGTGTGTGAGAAAAGGAAAAGGAAGAGGAGAGTACCCCTGATGCGCTCGATCGTCGTTGAAACGAAACGGAACTAAATGAGTCGGAGAAAGAAAGGCGGAAACGAGCGGTGGAGTGTATCTGAAAGAAAGGAAGAGAGAGAGAGAGAGAAGAGAGATGGGAGAGAGGGACAGAGGGTAAACGTTGTTGCAGTTTGCCCGCGGGGGCACGAGGCAATTACAAAATTGCAAAAATTAACCATAAAACTTGGCCGGCATGGTGCGCGCTACCATAAAACTAGCCGGACGACCGGCCAATCGGCGCATATTTTTGGCGTTTACGACCAATCACGTGGCCGCTGAGAACGCCGTGGATGCCCTTTCCCTCCCCTTCAGAGAGCTCTTCACCGCGCAAATATTCCTCGAGCGGGAAAGAAAATTGCACGGCCGATTTCTGCAACGCCGATCGAAACAACGCTGTAAAACTGATAACTCCCTGCGCCAACCATCCCCCTTTGGTCCATTTTTTCCACCGATGATTCTTCGCCCTTTGTCCAAACCGTTTTGGGTAAAACATTCCAAGCGTGCTGAAACCACGTTCCCTCTTTTTTTTTCTTCTTTTTGGAATTTATATATTCTTTAGATTCTTTTTTTTTTTTTTTAAGAGTGTTAAGTTTTCTTCGTTTTAATTTTTTAAACGGGGATTTTGTGTGGCGAGAGAGGAAATACATTGATAACAATCTCGAGGAAATTGAAAAGAGATGTATTTTTATATAGCATATTAATGAAGCTAATATAAAATTTAATAGTAAGATAAAAATGTTTTCTTAAATGGAATGAGAAAAGGTAGATTTGCGTTTTTATATTTTCATTGCTTTTCGTTTCTTTAGATATATGTATTTTGCAAAGTATAGAATTTATTACGTGGAATAATTCAAAAGTTATCAAAAATGGATATGTTACAATTTAATCTATAATATTTAAACAATTTATATTGTTTGTTAATTTAAATCTTATCTAATTTCTCGTAACATTCTTTGTTGTCGAAACACGGACAGTTGATACATATTTATAAAATTATAAACTGGTCCACATTTATTCGAGTTCAATTCGCAATAATTTCGTTTTAAAATGGCCCCGATAAGAAATCTGTGATACAGCCCCCTCTAAATTGGACCGGTTTGAATTGGCCAACCCCAATTGGATCAATTTTGAGGACGCGACTCGAATTACGCATAACGTCGCTTTATGACGCTCGTAAAACTGTTTTCAAAAATGTCGCCTCCGCCTGTATCGATTTGCTTAACCATGTCCAATCCCAAGCAAAAAAAAAAAAAAAAAAAAAAGAAAAAAGAGTAAAAAGGAAAAACACTGTTAATAATAAAATAGTAAAATGGAATGATATTCAGAAATTATCCAATTATCATTTGCCCAATTATGACGATAAAAGTTTGCGTAAAACGTTGCTTGTTAATAATTTTATTATAATTGGGACGAAAGCAATAAAGGAACGTGGCAAAACTTTTTTTTTTATCCACGATTTCTAAAATTGCCGTTTACAATCACATTTAAACTGTTATGAATTTGAATTTGACTAAGATTTTTTCTCACAATCCATTCAAGAATCATTTCACTGGTTTTTATAAATTTTTGTTCAATAATTTAGCTTTAATTCATTTTATTTATTTTCGAGGGATAAAAATTTTGAATCGATAAATTAAAAAAAGGTGAAATATAATAAATGATAATATAATAAAAATAAATAAAGTACAAAAATATATTTAAAAATACCAACCTAAAATCAAAAAATCGAAACTTCGAATAAATAAAATAATCTCTAACAACTTTTATTGTCTCTTTCTCAATGCTTGGAAGGAAAGATTATTTAAATTTTCAAACATAAGAAGTCATATTTCTTCCATTATCCAAAACACGATGCAAACACAATTTTAATTTCCTCATTCCACCCTACTCTACATCGATCAAAACCGTAACGAACTAGCAAAACCATCTCTAAATTTAACCCAGTTAGGGGTTACACTCATTTCACAAACCTTCTAATACACACACATACACATACACACATACTAAATCACCGCGTTAGAACACACACATCCCTCAAAAGGGCGTAAACAGAATAGGACGAGGCTAATCGCGAGGCCCGTCGTCGTTTAAATTGATCGGCATCCTTTACACGTACGTTCCTTCCTTCCTTCCTCCCTCTCTCCTTCCCTCCCTCCCTCCTTTCCTTCGGGATAAAAGGAGAGATCGGGTTGGAGGAGGGGAGGAAAGAAAAAAAAAAGAAAAAGAGCATCCGTCCACGAATTGATCCGGCATTCCGTTTCGAACGCACAATACCGCGATACAATCGTGGCGAGCAGCTTTCCCTCTCCCCCCCGGCCCCTGCACACGGGCCACACACAATAAATTTATGCCACCATTCAGAGTGGAGCCCTGCTACTTTACTTACCCCGCCATTCTCCCCCTTCGCGCACGCGCGCGCAAACACGCGCGTCACAATAAGTCCGCGGCCTGTTTAATAGAATAATTAAGGGCCCTCGTGCGGCAGCTGATGCCCCGTTTCCGCGCGTGGACGTGCATTGTTGATATAGGGGGTGCGCGCATTCCCGCGGACAATGGGGGGAGAATCGAGCATTGATCCGATCAACATGCGAGAAAAAAAGGAAAAAATGGCAGGAAGAATCAGCGAGTTGAGTTAAGGTCAAATAATAAGTATAAAGAGTTGATATTGTAATTTTTTGGGACAAACCTTTAGTTGGATCGATTCTTAGGGGAGGATATATATACAAAAGTTTAGGCTTGAGTTATGTTAAGTTGTAAGCAATTTAAGTTTGAAGTGAAGTTAGATGAAGTGAGATATGAGGCAGGGTATGGAGAGAGTTGGTGGGAGGGGGGAAGAGAGAGGGAGAGGATACATGCAATATTGTTTAAAATTTGTGTAATATTCGATACGAATTTATTTTCGCGAAGTCACACATCTATGTGACAATCTTGTCTCGCGTAATTGGCTGGGAAAATTAAATGAATACCCATTATATTAAACTTGTTTGTTCCTCGACGAATTTACATAATAAAGTTCTATCTATGAAAAATAAAACGCAGAAATTAAAACGAGTTTTTTGTAAATAATTGTTAACATTTTTATTCCGATTGAATATTAAGTAGGAGTATAAATATTTTGGTAAATAGAGAATTAATTATCTTTGGATAAAAAATACAAACGAAAACTTTTAAATTAAAGCCTGTCCATAATATCAAATTTAATATAAAGCCTTTTGAACGGATAGATTCGGGACGAAGGGGTCCCGAATAGTTAGGCTGTAAAACGTCCTCATCAGGGTGGGCACCGGTCCAAATGTTGGTTAAAAGTTTTCATGGTAAATACGAGGAATCGGGAACACGTTCGTTTGCATCCTTGACTTACTGGACCGCGATAATACAATCTAAATACAGGGTATTAACCGTGTGTCGCTAGATTTATCGAATTGGCCTGTCGCAAACACTCGTCTTACGGCTACGCCTTAGAAATACCTGTCTTACATAAATCATGTTGCGGAAAAATACATTTTTCCTATTCTTATATTATACAAGATCCAAAAGTAACCGGAATTTGAATGGAATTTGAATGGAAACCGTGCAATCAAGATTATCGTAAATCACTCTATAACAATTTAATTTGATTTATTTATATACATATATATTGACCTTTCCTTTTCTCCAATCCTTCTGATTGCAAATATATATTTGACAAAACTTATCACCTCTTTAGAAACAAGCATTAAGCATACGTAATAACTTGAACAGTTTTCAATTCCATTAAAGACAAAATAAATATATACAACCTCTCCTGTGTCCTGTGTAATTTCATCCAAACTCTGAATCCTTCCTTTCCTGTACTGCAAACCTGCAAATAAGAGCAGAAATACATTCTCAATTGATTATACCCCCCTTCTTTGTCTCGTTCCTATCTATCATTTTTCCAAAATAATGAACAGAAGAATCATCCTCGACATACGTTCAATCGCTTCCTTCCTTTTTAAAAAAAAAAAAAATTCACTTTTAAGCAGTGACCCACTCAAAACTGTGGTAATACGGTTTAAATACATACGACGCGTGAAGGCGTTGATATCGTGGCGGCGGTAAGGTGTAAAACCGCAGGATTCCAATGGAAACAGTTATTTGCGGTCACGAAGTGCTCCGTGACGTATCCCAACTCGCGCCTGCTTCGCTTGCTCGCCGACTGGCGCGCGTGCAAACTTGGCCGGTGTCACCCATACCTACTTACGGGATGCATTTATACTCGGACGTATACACGTTCAAAAGCAAGCATTTATATACACACTCACGTATATTCAAACGCGTACACAGACACCGTAGACACGTCCAGAAGCATATCCAGGCACCGCGTAACCGATGGTAGCTGTACACACCTTCCTTCCGTCCTTCCTTTCCCAGGAAGTGGAGTCAAGTGGACCCACCGCCACCGCCGGAAACTCCACTAATGACTAAACTTGCTAATTTCGACCAATTAGGCTCCCACCTACCCCCTCCATTTCCCATTTCGTCCTCCTCCTCCTCTCTGTCGCTTTCACCCTTACACCTCCTCCTATCTCTTTCCTTCTCGCGTCTATCTCTATCTCTATCTATCTCTCTTCGTCTCATCCCTGGCCAACTTGCAGCCTGTCTAATGCGCGCCGCATTTACCTTGACCGATAGACGCTCGCTCCTAATTTCGCGGCACATTGCGCACTGCGGACTGGCTGCGGATTAAAATATTTTCTTATTAAATATCGCGGAGGTTCTTTGCTCACGAGAGCCTTTCTACTTCTGTTTCATTGCGTGGCACGCAACGATCCCGATCGTTGGCACTGATACGGTGCAGAGTTTTAAGTCAATCCTTTCTCGGCGAGCCTCTTAACGAGCTTGGGAATATGCAACAGCTTTGGTATTCGAGTTTATTGAATTTTTTTTTTTTTGCTCTTTGAAGGGAAAATAGATACTTTGGATAAAAGTGATGAAAGCTTATCTTTTATTAGGTAGAAGGAATGAATCTGTATTGATTTTTTTATTTTATTGTTAAAGTGATTAGAAAGATTAGTGGATAAACAGATATTCGTAGAAGGTAATGGGATAATGGACCTTAAACGTTGATTTCAAATGAATTATAAACCTGTGCTTACGTGCGTATCCTGTACTTACAAATTGAAGTTTTACCTTTTTGCGACCGATGTTTGTTTCCTTTGCAATTTGCTTCGCGTGATTGTAGGCAAGTTGTCGGCTAATCGATGCATACTAGCTACTTTTAGAAACGAACTCGAGGTCTAAATGTTGAGACTGCTTTCTTTCAGTAAAAATTAATAATTTATTCAACAGATTTATTGAAATATTTTCAAGTTTTGTTTCACATAAAACGTTGTGAATATGTAAAATATCAGAGGTTGAATATTATATTTATAATATAATAATTTGAAAAAAATATAAAGAATGAATAATTCAATAAATATACATAAATAAACAAGCGTATGAATATTTTCTGACTAGTTAATAGTCAAGTGGCGCTAGTATCGATCTATATAACATATATATACACTAATTTTATTTTTTCTTGCCTTTCTTTTAAACGAACATTTTAAATTATGAAATATCTCAATCATTGTAAATTAAATATGTAATAACTATAATAAATATCAATACTCAAATATTCTCAAGCAAAATTACGTATAAAACACGAAAACTTTGAGAATTAATTCTATCCTCTTAATGAAATTTTTCCCGTCCGAAAAAATAAATTATTACACGCACACACCGATCTATTAACGCTTCACTATACTCACGCAAACTTTTATCAAAATCAGAGATGAATTTTTTTCGTGAGATAATTTACTTTCAATTTAATTTCCTAATCTCCTCGTCTTTTCAAATTTTCCAAGGAACCAAGACCAAGGGTAAAAAGGGTAAGAAAAATTTCGAGAAATCGTGGCAAGATGAGCGAAAATCATTCTGCTCCCTCTCTCTCTCTCTCTCGTTCGCAAATTATTCGGCAATTGAACATGGCCGGCTAAGTAGTCGAGCGATATTGAGTGTTGTGGTCGGTTTGAAGTTCGCATGGTGTGGAGTAACAAGCTGCCACCGTTGGATATTTATGGGGGCCGTCAGGGGTCGAAGCCTGTATCGTCCAATACGGTGCGCGAGGGTCCGCATGGAGCTCTCTCGCAGCTGTGCCAAGCGCAAATAACAGTTTTACACTTTATCCTTAACCGTGCACGCTTCCTTCGGCGAATTCGCGACCATTTTGCCTCTCTTTTTTCTTTCTTTCTCTCTTTCTCTCTTCTCCTTTTTTTTTTCTTCTTTGTTTTCTTCTTCCACCCTCCACCGAGTCGGCGCGTATTTTCTCCCCCGTCGAAAATCAATTTTCTTCGGTCGTCGCGTAAGCAAATTCTGGACACGTTGAACGCACTTACCGTTGATTTACGCGTAATGGCCAGCCGGTTGACGATCTCTGGTGACGAATCGGAAAAATCTAGAATCTCGTTCCGTGTTCGCGCCCGATACTATGCTTTCACCGATTTCACGCTTATAATATAATAAACGTCGCGGAAAATGAGATTGAAGAGGTACAATTAAAGCGAAATGCCTCGTGTTATTTGTTACATTAGCAGCATTTTCGGAGGGTCCGAGAATCTGGTTGATTTATGATCGTGTCATTTGCTCCATCTTCGTTCCACGGATCAAGGGTTAAACGAAAACTCTGGAACGACTGGAATAATATTATATATATGTATACTTTTGTAACAGAAATATAATTGATGTTAAATTGATATTTAATAGAAATGAAAGGGATAAGGAGAGATCTTATTCCATACTTTACTTTCGCAGAATTTTGTCACGGAAATAAATCATCGAAATAAATCGAGAAATAATAATCGAAACACCAAGAGGCCTCGTATCATCTCCTATAATTCATAAGAAGTGTTCAAGGATTACAAATCTGATGATTCATGATCGTGTACTCGTTATTTCCCGGATCAAGGGTTAAATTAAAATCCTCAGGAATATGATCGAATATAATCGGCTGAAGATATTTAAGAAAAATCTTAAGAAGAAAACATTGAAAAAGATTCCAAAAACTTTCAATTAATTAGAAATAAAATAATCATCTGGAATATCTTACCATTATCTCCCAATTCCTCCAACAACTGAAATAAATCACATATTACATAAATTTATATCCAGAATACCGAATTTGGCGAATCCTTCATATTCCTCTTCCAATCTTTTTTCTGGTCAAAGGTTAACGGAATGAGGAATCTCAGAGAACCGAAAATATTCAAGGAAAGTCTTTAAAACGGTAAACGGAAAGGGTGAAAAGGCGAGGGGTGATAAGGCCCTCCTTCTCTCCAAAGACGAAGGTCGCGGGTGATCGTATTAAGGGGCCAGCAACGAGCGGGTGGAGGGAAACGGCGGTGGGCCGGGGACGGCGTTAATGCGCCAGAGATTTATGTCGTAACGGACAGGATGAAATTCCATCGCGGTAGGTACGCGTACATAAGTGGCGCTGGTGTACAGGGTGATGCCGGCGGAGGCGCGAGAATTATGGTGGCCCGTACTGATATTCACCATAAACCCCGCCCGTGTCGTCCCCATCGGCCGGCTGGCCATACTTAATTAAATACGTATTAAGGGGCTGAGTGTGTTCCAATGTACGCCCGTATCGTGGGATAATATATGTTCACCTGTGAACGCGCGAGGGAGGGGTGGGGGAGGGCACCGGGGTGAATCGCTTTGGAATGATCATCTTTTTTCTCGGCTCGACTTGCTTTTCGGGATACGAAGGATCGAAACATGGATGTAAACGACTCTCCGGATTAAATATATCCGTATAATTTGTAAAAGTTTTCTTGCGATTTAAAGTAAATTGATCTAAAAATTGTGATTCTAATCAATGTAGAGCAATCTCTTTTATGGCAGGAATTCTTTTCTACAATTGTGTCAATATATTTCAATTATCTAATTTTGCAATCTTATAGAGTTATAGTTTGATAGGAAATCTTTTCTACAATTGTTTCAAATATATTTCAATTATCTCATTTAAAATTGTGATTCTGATCAATATGTAGAGCAATTTCTTCTCTGGCAGTAAATCTTTTCTACAATTGTTTCAAATATTTCAGTTATCTCATCTAATTTTGCAATTGACCTAAAAATTGTGATTCTAATCAATGTACATAGAGCAATCTCTTCTCTGGCAGGAATTCTTTTCTACAATTGTTTTAAATATATTTCATTATTTCATTTTGCAATATTATGGAGTTATAGTTTGGCAGGAAATCTTTTCAATTGTTTCAAATATTTCAATTATCTCATCTAATTTTGCAATATTATGGAGTTATAGTTTAACAGGAATTTGTTTCTACAATTGTTTCAAATATATTTCAATTATCTCATCTAATTTTGCAATTGATCTAAAAATTGTGATTCTAATCAATATAGAACAAGCTCTTCTCTGACAGGAATTCTTTTCTACAATTGTTTCAAATATATTTCAATTATCTCATCTAATTTTGCAATATTAAAGAGTTATAGTTTGGCAGGAAATCTTTTCTACAATTGTTTCAAATATATTTCAATTATATCATTTAATTTTGCAATATTATGAAGTTATATATATATTTGACAGGAATTTTTTTCTATTTTAATATTTAAATTGTTTCAAATATATTTCAATTATCTCATCTAATTTTGCAATTGATCTAAAAATTGTGATTCTAATCAATGTAGAGCAATCTCTTCTCTGGCAGGAATTCTTCTCAATTGTTTCAAATATTTCAATTATCTAATTTTGCAATATTATGGAATTATAGTTTAAAGAAAAAAATTAAAAGGACATTGAAAGTTAAGAAAGAAAGCAGGGGTTAAATAATATCCAAATTGTACTTGCAAGGGTTTTCTTGTAAGAAAATTTAAATTGATCTAAAAATTATGATTCTGAACTAATATACAATTGAGCAATCTCTTCTTTGTAATATCATGGAGTTATAATTTAGGGAAAAAGATTAAAAGGACACTGAAACTTGTATATATTACAAATGATTAAACAAGCAATTTTAATCACAGAAGAATGAAATTATACTTTTCCTTATTATGAATAACTCCAATTAACTGTAACATTTGATACATTGATACGGTGTATTTTATTGTTCAGAGAACAATAATCCCCCAACAGTTGTTTTCAGTTCAGTTTGATATACCGAGCACAACAAAATACCCGGTTAAACGGTTCGGGGGAATGTCCATAATGATGGTAAGGAATCAGTTCTTCCTGGTGCAGGCTGGTGCCCATTTCGCAACAAGCCAACGGGCCAACGTCCAGAGGCATTCCTGAGCAACTGGCCGACGACAATAAAATAAAACATTACTATCTCGGAAATAGCGCCTTCGCCTTGGACCCGCGTTCTCACCCGCGCGAGAAGATTTGCTTTCTGTAATAAACGTTCCTCCTCGAACGGGTCGCGAGCGCCCCCTCGGCCCTTTCGTGGAACGGGGCATCGCCGCGCCCCGCCATTTTAGAATATAATCTTCGCCGCGATTTGTCTTCTCCGAGAAACGCGCTTTGACACAGGAACTATTGTTCAATGTAACTTGCAGAACTCGGTTTTCGAACGTGCGGTTTGAGAAAGATGGTCCAAATATTCGGTATATTTGTTCCAAGATGGCGCATAGGTTAATTGTAATTCTTCCTAATATATAGGGATTTATTTTTTCATCCACAAAAGATTCAATTGCTCGATCTTTAATCCAAATTTTTACATTAGATACTCTTTTTTAAACAAGTTATTATTACTTGCCTGTAATTTTTCTCTTCTCTTGATTCTGAACTGATTTATTATTCGTGTAATTTATCTTAAGAAAAAATTAAAAGATCAATTAAATATCTCTTATTTAAATCCTGTATCATTTCCATTTATATTCTCGATAAATTTCTCGAAGGAGAATCAAAAAAATCGAAAGAGGCGAAGAAAAATTCGAGGCAAACAAAAGGGGGCGTCGTGGCATGGGCCACGAGAGAGGAATCGGTCGAAAGAACGGATATAATGATAAGTTGGGCCCGGGTTGATGATGAGCATCGAGGGACAGCGCTCGAAGACATTGAAAATAATCTAATTATTAGCGGGGGACGATTATAGTAATTAGATGCAGCGTTCGTTTGGGCCAAGTCGGTCCCCTACCTATTACAGGTATACTTCTTCTTCCTATGAGAGCGGTCAAATGAAAAGGTGTACACTCTTATGGGCCTCCTTTTCGAGGAACCCTCGAGACGCAATTGTGTGCGCATGCGCGTGTGCGTGTGTGTGTGTGTGCGTGCGGACAACGTGGAACGAAAGGAGGGAGGAAGAAAGGGAGAATGTCGAAAAAGAAAGAGAAAGAGGGGGGTCCACGTTCCCGGCATGCAATTATGTAGGAATCCTGACTGTGGAAGAAAGCTTCCTCGATCGCTTGGCTATGCATTGAATGCAACAACTTTGAAATGATCGTTGACTTCAAGGTGGACGCTCGTTGTTTCATTACGATTCCACGGCTTTGTCGTCCCCGCGGATAATTTTCTTGCGCCGATGTACCTTGATTTAAATCCTCCCTTCTGGGAAATGGGACCTGGATCGTAACACACTTATTCTCTTTGTCTCTTTCTTAATGATTTTCCTTCATTTTTATTTTTTCTTCTTCCTCTTGCCAATATTGATGGAAGCAAGATATACATCTTGAGATTTCAGGAAACTGTGTTAGCAGTATTTCGGCTAATTATATATTTCAAATTATATAATAAATTAATTAACTTTTGGAATTCTTTTTTTTTTAGAATAATTTTAAGAAAGAAACCAAATTTGTATACGTATATGTGTATCGGTATCTCTGAAGAGATTAAGTTTACGTTAGATAAAGTAAAATAGAAGTTACAATCCTCGAAGCAAAAATCTTTTTAAGCATTCCTCGTTCTCTTAAAAAAAAAGGAAACTTAACAAATTTCAATTCCTCGCAAGATATTCAACACCCTCCTCAACCCTTATGATCGTCGTCAAACTCCCTATCAACTTACTTAAAAGCCTTATCCCTCCCCCATCTCATTTGTCACAAGTACATCTTCTTACCACGCTTTGTTCAGCGGTTCAGGAAAAACCCTCCCCCTGGAAAGAGGGGAAGGGGAGGCATTCGCATTTTTCCAGGGATCTAATGGAGGCATAATAATCGTGGAGGCGCGCGGATCGCCGGCGACCCACCCCCGCGCGCTCTCCTCCCTCCTCGAGAGTAGCGGGGATTCTTTCTCGTCGTCCACTACAAGCATCGGAACGGCGTCGTTATTGTATGGAACGAGGCGTCCTCGTTATCGTCGCTTATCGCTAATAAGATCGCTGGACCGCTCGTTATCGTCGTCGTCGCACTCGCCCTGTCCTCATTTTCGTACGATTGCGATCGTTAATTATCCCTATCGCAGCTGATCGTCCCCTCTCTCTCTCTCCACTGGGCTCTCCCCCCTCTCTCTCTCTCTCTCTCTGCCTTCGCCACTCGTCCGAAACGTTCGCCTCGCGTTGGTCTACCATCATCCACCTTCTCCCTCGTCGACGCTGTCGCCGTTGTTGTCGTCGTTCTCCTCGTCATTATCATTCCGGTAATTACCGGTGTATTCCCTCGTTATCATCTTGTTATCGGTTGTGCTGCTTCCGCGGCCGATCGAATTTCGAGGGCCTCCTCTCTCTCTCCTCGGGTCAGCAGTCGGTAAACAGAACTGCTGCGTCTCGCGATATTCGTCGAAACTTGGATAAGCTTTCGCGAGTAAAGCTTTCGCGTTCCAATCCTTTTTCTTCTTTTTTTTTTTCCTCAGTTGGAGCGTTTTTCATAGAGTTGGGATGATATTTTTGTTTTAGAAGGGAAAGTGTAATATTGTGATGTGATGTAATAAATGAATATCTGAGTGAAGTAATGAAGGATTTGGGGAAGTTGGGATAAGGGAATTGAATATTAGATATGCTTGTTATAGCAAATAAACAATGATTTCTGGCCTTATTGTATTCTCATGAAGCTCTGTTTATTTATTTATTTATTTCATGTATTTATTTGATTCAAGCAACGTGTATTCGTAATATAAATAAACGGAGTACAACATATTACATTGTAATTTATAATTACAAAAAAAGGAATAACATAGATAATTTGCATTGCAAAGTACTTGGACAATTAAAAATTTATCGGATACATTCTTGTTCGATTATCAGGATTTTAATATAACGAATCAAATACGTTTAAATAAAACAGGTTCGTTAAAAAGTAATGAAGAAATGAAAATATTTCTCAAAAATATTAATGGCACGGAGAATGCATAAATTTTCAAATTATCGTTACAGACAAGAATTTTTAATATTGAGATACGATCGATTACGATCACGCAGGTGTCGATAAGTTTGACGTATCAATATTCACGAATCGTATGTTTTCGCGCATCATCCTCTCGAGGCGGAGGAATGGCAACGATAACGTTCGTTACAAAGGCCCCCCAATTAGCTCGAAACTGTTTCTCAGGAGCGGGGAAACAGTAGTGTACGCCCTAACGTTTGGAGATGTGGCTTCGATCGAGGCCTGAATTCGACTAATACGCACTTGGATTTCGCCTTTAAGTATAGAGGCAGCGCGATCTCATCGAATCCAAATGAACATCCTGCTGTCGGCGGTCGTGGCGTAATTTCAATGCGCGTTAAGGGTACCTGATTATTTGGGAGAAACGTAGAATCCGAACGAAAATCTTTCTCCCAGTCAGAGAAAAAGAAAAAAATAGAGGATGAACGGATCGAAACAGCAATAGCTATAATAATCTTTTCCCTTTTTTATTATTATTACAACACAAATACATAATCATCTTTTTTTTATAAATATTCTCAAACTAATTCTATTAATTCATCTTCTTAATGCAATATATATTAATAAATATATAGCATATAATCAGCAAAACATTCGAGTTGCTATCGAGGATAAAATATCGTGTGTTATGCGATTGGATGCATTTTTATCAAAATTTATAAGTATAATTATACAAATATATCAATGCTAATCTAATGCTGATCAAGCGTTGCCTGTTGTTCATAATGACGACGTTCCGCAACGAGATGTAACCGAAGTTGGCGCGTTCGATTCGCATATTAGTCGCGCATCTCGGTTTAACGGAAATACTTGAAAAGCGGTTGCCTCCGCATTGACCTTCGTTAACTGGAACATAAGTCACCGCCTCGGCTTTATCCGGCTGAATAATCGTAGAACGTAAATGAACAAACCTTGCAACTAATTGGAACAGATTGAACGTACGATCGCGTTGTGTGTGCGTGCGTGCGTGCGCGTCGCGAGTTTCTTCGCAATTAATAGCGCTGTCACGTTGCACCAATCTGCGTAACGATTGCAACAGCCCGCGTATCTCAATCGTCTCTTTGTCCTTTTCTTTTTTCTTTTTTTTTTTTTTTTAATTAATTGTATTTAATACCATTTCAATTTCAACCCCCGCAAAGAGACAAACGTTGACTGAAGGTTGAAAATATTTTGTTTCCGGGATAAGAAAATCGATCGATTTCTTGATTAAGATTAATTAGACAAGTTATGAGAAGTTTCGTTTTATCGATAAATATTTTAATTTTGGAGATAAGAATAGTGAAATGGTGAGCGTGAAACGAGGTGGATGAAACTCTATTATTCGTTTTTTAATTAAAAAAAAAAAAAAAAGAACGCACGTACGTCGATAGATCGTCCCGATAGGACAAGCGAAATAACGAATAGCTTAAGTTAATCGGAAAGATTGTCAATTATTCGAAGTTTGAGAATTGTTTGAGACATAACGTCATAATTTTAATTATAATTATTTTTCATTGATAATATAAATATAATGATAAATTTACACATGTTCGTTAAGATCATTTGAAAAATTTCCTTAATATCTTTTCCATCATCGTTCGTATAAATAAAATAATAAAAATTTCATCGCTATACCCTATACAATATACAATACGTGAATTAAATCATACATAAAGAGGTTAGGCTCGCTCGCAAGTTAATTACTTCCTCCACGAATCATAAAAATAACGTGTATATACTGTCAAATTAATTTTTTACAATACATTCTTAAAACGTTATAGCACAATAATATCTTATCTCTTTCATCCACCACGTGAATCAATCCATCTCCATCCACGACACAACAACGTCCAAACAAGCAATTCCCCGCCGTTTCAAATTTCCACCGGTCGTTCCTCCTGCAATATAACCAGGCGTCGACAATCGGCCGCGAATGAAAACCTGTCGTCTGGATGGGCCGATAAACCGAACCGGTAATTAATAATTAACGGTTAACAATTAAGAGTGAAATTAGCGCGTAACACCGCGACGTTTAATTGGATGTAACGGCGGCAAGGGGTGGAAGAAACGAGGGACGTAGGGTGTAACGGCCCGGGGAGGGGAGGGGAGGGGAAGGAGGGCAGATAGAGAAGCTGGCAGGTGGTGCGCGACGGGACGCACGATTCCTTCGATGTCTCGCTCTGAATTTAATTTCCTCCGCGGTACACATTGACTGATAAATATTGCGGCCCCGGGGAGATCCTCAAACGTCCGTATAATTAAATCCCCGCTGAAAATTCCTCGGCCACGTCGTCGTTCACGTTCGATTTTCTCCGCTCTTCCTCCAACTTTCCCTTCCCTTCCCCCATATCTGTTCATATCTGATTGCTTTGTAATTCGTTTTAATAATAGGCAAGGATGGCTTCCGGCTTTGAACGAAGATTCTTCTTAAGATTGTATTTTTCGAGGGAAATTGTTATCGTTTCCCTCCTTCTTCTTATTTTTATCTTACTTTCGAATTTAATGATTTTTTTTATAATTGATTGATATTGAAAAATAGGATAGGAATATGAATTTTGAGAGGTAGAGAGAATTCTCTCGGAGAAGTTTTTTTTTTTTTTTACTTGAAGTGTAATACTCTCGAAAGTTTTTATTAACGTGTCTCCATCTTCGTAGCGAGCGATTCTCATTTAAAATTTTTCTTTCAATTAAGAAGAATTTCAATTTAACGTTGATTTGTTATTGAATCGTTTTCAAAAGTATCTCAAAAATTGATTTTTAAAAGGATTTTATATTCATTAGAAATCTGGTAAATTGAAGCCAAGTTTTTCATTGTCGAAAAATAATTAAAGATATTGGCTTTTTTCATAAAACGAGGAGATAGAGAATAGAGATAGGAAATTGAAATGGAATTCATAATGAAGTATTGTTATTATTACGTCGCATTAAGTAGAAATGTTCTTTAAGCCATATACACGCGTGCAACAAAGTCGAGGAGGTTAACCTCGTCGCTGAACTTTCACGAGAAAACGAATTCGAAACGAACCGTAGCAAGCTCGAATCAGGGAACGAGGAACGAGAAATTCTGTTCGGCGGTTCATTACGCGTCGTAACATCGTTCGTCGATTATGTTATGCTTTAAAGGATTTCGAAAGGAGAGAAAAAAATATCAGGTATAAGATTAGACTAATTTATCACTAATTTATTTGAAATGGAACACACTTTATGCGCCTAATATCGTTTTTAATTGGATTTCGAATAGTAGATTAGATTAGCATTATATATAGCAATTTATTTAAAATGAAATATGCTCAACGTATGTTGTTTAACCTCTCAACTTTTATTAACAGAAAGGAAGTAAATTATAGACAAGTTGGCAATTCACAATGAGAAATTGAATTGAATTCTCCTCATTTTTTCCCCATTTTGTTTCAAATATATCAGGTTAGGTTAAGATTAGATAATCTATACCGTATATTTTACACGTTTAACGTCGTTGTTTCGAGAGATTTCGAATAAATTGGATTAAGTTAGATTTAAAATGGAATGGGCAATTATATCCTCTCCTCTTGGTTCCTAGCATATAAAAATGATTCGAGATATGGATCTATTCCAATTCGTTTTCAACTAACTTTTTATTGACGTATTACTCTGGTACTTGTAATCGGAGTCATAATAGACTGTAATTAGCGCAAGAAATTGGTATAATAATTCTTTCCAACTTTCACTCCGTGGCTGCGTTTATACCCCTCGGTTCTATCCGACCGATCACCTCTCGATTACATTTCTGCGCTGGTATTACGTGCACGTTTCCATAATTTCTTTTTTACCTGTGCGTTAAATATCACGACCACCCTGCAACTTTGCGCATGAAATTACTATTCTGATAGATGAGTATTGCGTTACGATGTGTCTCTTATGAGATTGAAACGAGGTTCGGTATGATAAGCGTTGAATAAGCTGATATTTTCTTGTTATCTTTTATGAGGTGTAAAGAACTTTCATAAGACGATCGTGGCATAACTTTTGTTTCGTTATGTTAGCAATACTGCAATATTTTTTTCTTTTTCTTTTTTTTTTTCTTTTTTTTTCTATCGGTTCAATTCGAGATGTTATATATCTGTTATTAATTCAAATTTTTACGATTATATTCGTTTGTGTAGCAATAATTTTGGTTAACAAAACTGTTTTCAAAAACCATCGTTAAGAAAGAAGATAACGGATTATAACTGTTGCGTATATTAAAAAAGATCTTTGATATATCGTTCACTTGTTTGATTTCATTAATTCTTTAATGAAATTATAATTTTTAATATCCGTAAATTAATAGCAGATATATAAGCCAAGTAAATAGCGAACGATTTAAAAATCTTTTAATGAGAAGATAACAAATCTTTAGGTTATCTTCGATAAGGTCATTTTAAATAATTGAGTATTGGATATTAAAAAAAAAAAAAAAAAAAAAAAAGAAGAAAAATTAAAGAAAGTTCAAAGATCGTTTAAATTAAACAAAGTTCGAAGATCATTAAAATGCTAAATATACATCTGTTATATATAAAATATATCATTATCTCAATTTCATTTCTCTTAATTCGAAATTTCTTTCTCTAACAGTTATAACTGTTTCACATATGACGATAAGTTAGGGGGGAAAAAAACGCACTAAACCTGTCACTGCACACGGGCTGTAAAATCGTAAAATTTTGAACTAATAGTGGAGAAATACTATTTGTAGACTGCTTAGATGTTTATGGATATTCATATTTTCATCATCACAATTACGGAAGTAAAATCTAAATAAAGATTTGATCCAAATATTATAATTGAGCATTTCGTGTTCGATATTTTATATATATTTTTAGATATTATGCCTGTTCACACAGATTTTCTTATAAATACAATCTATTATTTATTTACGGTTTCAAAAAAAAAATGCATTTTCCGACGAGTCGATATCGATACAATTACGATTAATAAACAGATTTACAGATTAGATAAGCTTTATATAAATAGATTCTTATATGAAATAATCACGTTTTTACATAAGTAAATGGATTCTTCCAGATCTAAGAATAGTTAGATTAGATTAGATCAGATTAGATTTTTCATAATAAATAAATAAATAAATTCTTGCAAGATTATTACGCAACAACGTCATTTCCATCCTATAAACATCGCATCTTAACGGAAAAAAAATTACTACCACAGTGTATCCAACATAGAGAAACGTTCCTCGTACCTGCGCATGCGCACACGCATGTCCACGTCCAAGACTCGTGTCGTTCACAGTTTCTAATCTTAACTTTCCAATTAGTAAAGATTAAAATTAACAAAGCGCCAGGTCGAACCAGGCTATCCCTTAAACTAAAGGCAAAACGTTTTTGAAAAACGTAGATACGGAAGAATAGATTGGATATTTGTGAGGTTACGGCTCGCCTTCGTTCCGTAGACGCTGTTTCGTCTCGAAAAACGGTGAGCACCGTTATAACCTTAAATACCAGGTACCAAAATAGGGCGACGTGGCACGACGAGGAGGGAAGAAAAGGCACTCGTTACACTCGGCCAGGACAAAAAGACAGAAGTTTTCGTATGGGTGGACGATCCTGTCCCTGAAGCGACACCCGCTGAGCTACCAGGAAGGACGATTATTGTTAATTAAGGTGGGCGTGTCGGGCAGGTCACACGCCGGTTTCACGGCCCTTAACGAAGGGACAGGTCAGCTCGTTTTATGAATTCTAATGCCGGAGGCAGGCCGGACGGACGGACGGCCCGCTTCACGAAAATTTTCACCGACCGATTTGCATTTCATCTGCCTTCGTCGACAGGTCGAGGAGAATTTTACACTCTTCGCCTGCTGCTTCGACTCTCGTCGCCTCTTAATGTAATTAGTACCCCTATTCACCGCCACGTTGGATTATCCGCCTTTAACGAGGCTGTTTGATAACCAATCGAGCGGCCATTGTTCGTCCAACGTTTTTCTCGAATTAACGATTCCCGGGAAAGTATGAGTTTTTCGAAGATCGAACTCTCGTGGCAATTGTGCTTCCCTTCGAATTGTTCGTTTCGAATTATTTTTAATATATAGAATTGGAGATTCTGTTTTTATTATTTTTTAATAAATAAATAAAAACTTATTAATTCGCTAATTACTTCATCAAAAGTATACAGGATATTTTATTTTGATTCAGTTTAAAAATTTTATTGAAAGATATATTTCGAAGAAAAGTAGAATCTTTTTAAATATTGTGTTTCTCTAAATCTATTCCGTAATTTTTGTTTGTTTATTTTTTCGATAAAGCTTAATTTCCAAGATATTTTGTTATCTAAGTCATGGTAAGATAATATATTACTTTAATTAATAATTTTATTTTAATATCAAGTCAAAAAAAAATGAATGAATCATTTGACGTTTATCAACAATCTTTTCAACAATCTTTTTCAATGTTAATGCGAGATATGATGAATTCGTTTTTTCGAGGAATGTATATATATTACAAGTGGAGCTGTGACGAATCAGAAGAGGTTAACGATATTATCATGCGATATAATCGAGAACGAGAAAAAGTGATTGAACGTTAGAAAAGATCATGAAGGGGTGTAATTAGACCGAGCTTTGTTCTTTCTTACCGCAACGAATGCCTCGTTTCCGGTGCCATTGTAGTCCCATTGAGGAGCTCTACGATCGAAACGAGAATCTTCCATCAATTCCTTCGAATCTCTGTTTTTCTTCGATCCCGATTCGAATTATTGGGCGGAAAATTAGACCTTTGATGTCGTCACGCCTACATCAGCCGCAAAAAAATTTAGTTTCTCGAGGAAATATAAATTCTCCGTTCCCCTGCTTCAATGTTTTCTATCCGCCAATCGGTTGTCTAAAACAGTGATTCTCAATCCTTTCTCACTTGCACGCCAATATTTATTTCTACTCTACATGAAAACACACTCTTGTGGATCATAATATCTTTGGAAAATTGACATAGTATCATAATTTGATATAAATATTCTCTTAATTTTTGCGTTCGTTTCGACTTCTAAAATCGAATGGATTATTCCAAACAAAACCACAAAAAAACAATACCACAATAGAGAAAAGGGAGTGTCTTCAAAATCAAATAAACCTTTTGAAAAATAATTAATAATTAGATTAGATTAGATTTGTCTAAACATCACGTGAAATAATATAAATATTATTTCAGATTATATTTATCTTCGCTGGATAGATAGTTTAACTTTTGTATAAAAGAATCCATAAATTGAGAATCACCGATCCGAAAGAGAAACAATATTTTTTCAACTGTGATGTCAAAAAAAAAAAAGAAGAAGAAGAAGAAGAAACCTCCACCACTAATCAATCAATCGTATAATTTTCCACTCGTAATCTCAGGAAATCGAGGCAAGTTGCACGATAAGAACTGGAAACTTTGAAATGGCCTGTATAGTCGTTCGACTATAATCACTCGATAAACAAATAAACCAATCGAACGTTGATCCTCGTAAAATGTTTATCACGCCAATCGTATTCTCGTACCCCTTAGTTACAACAACAACGATCCTCGATACGTCTCTCTCTGTCTTCCTCGGGAGTGATCCTGCGAAGAAATAAAAATGGAGGAGGGGGAGGGAAGAAAAGGAAAGGAAAAGGGAGAAAATATCTCAAAGGAAACAAGCGAGAAGAAACGAGAGCGAACAAGGCCACGTTTATCACCCTCCCTTTGACCACCCTCCCTTCGAATCCTCACCCCTTCCCTTCGCTACTCCATCATGCTTTATTACCGTTGCATCCGGATTGAATTTAAAATATTCCTTCGGCGGACGAACTCTTTCGCGAATTGCCCTATCGTAAAAGGTGCCCTTCTTCCTCCTCCCCCTCTCTATCTATCTCTCTTCCCTCTCACTCTCGGATCGTTTTCGCTACGAACTGCTGTTTCATTGGAATCGCGAGGGTGGGTGGTGGGTGGATATTATGAAATCGTTGCGCGTCGTCTTAAGGGCCAATAAAATTGCACGGAACCCCGGCCACGCCGGTGAAATTAATATCAGCCAAGGCACAGTTCCATTGAGGGGGGAAGGGAGGGGGAGGGAGATGTAATGCGGCGGTCGTCTTTACGACCAGTTCGGGGGGGAAACTGTCGCGGCCTAAATATCGTGCTTTCTTCTCCCCCTTCTAGGAAGGAAGGGAGGATTTTTTTTCCACGAATCGACTCGTGATGAAAGAAGTTTCGAAGGTTGTTTGCATATCGATCGAATTTGTCGATCGATACCGTTGATATTGGGATTAATTAAGATTTAAAAAAAAAGGATACGACGGTATTTTTGAATTTTATCAAATTGTGGAATGTATTAAATTAATGTTAAGGAAAAAGTGAATGGACGAAATAAAAACTTACTTGTTATAAAACTTTACTGAAAAGAAAAGAGTTACTCAAGTAGATTTAGAAGTTAGAATTATGATTCGAAATTCTGAATCTTTTTTTTTTTCAAGATTCCTGAAATATTGCCGATTTTTGCATTGTTATATAATATTTTCCAATTTAATTTTATAGCGGTATTTTTATGATGTTATAAATCGTCATAAATTAAAGTAGATTGCAATCAGAAACACGTGGTTGCTGGTCAAGAAAACAAGCAATAGACTTTTATTACTTAGGTAGTACTGGTGGATGGCGTTCAAATCCCTTTACGTAACCTAATTATATGTACATGTACATTAAGTCGAAGATATAAACCCAAGATTATTTTATACGTAATTTCGAAATTAACTTTCTGCTGAAATTTAATACAATATCTAATTATTGTACCATTCCTTTCCCGAGTCAAAATTTATAACTCGCATTTCCTCGTTCCAAAAACAACGAGCAATAAAACTGTGTAATTAAAATCCTGTCAAAAATAAATAATTTTCCTCCAGACGAAAGAAAAATTAGGTTAAAATAGATTCTTCATAATAAGCACATTCCCAGACTTTTATACTATTCCAAAAACAGTGGTGGTAATATCATTAAACAATCTTTCTCTCTCTCTCTCTCTACCTAACAATACAATAACCGTTTCCAATCTCGAATCTCCACTTGTAACCATAATCCTTCTCCATCAACGCCCACTAGGCCATCATAAATCCAAACATTCCGGCGAACAACCCTCAAAGCCACCCCTTGTATACATATATATATATATATACCTTTCCATTTCTCGTTTCAGGTATCAGCAGAGAACCGGAAGAAGAGAGCCGGTTCTGGCAGTGGCGCTCCCCAATAAGCTTCCAGTTAGATAGGCCACGAGCTTTTGTTTTTTCGTCGTGGGAAGCTGTTGGTGGGCTCGTCGGGCCCACCCTCTCATCGGTCAAGCTGGCGAGCGCTCTAACCGCTGGTATGAACCCCCACCACCCGGGCCACTCCGCAGCCTACCCGCATCATCCCTCGCTCTCGAGCAGTCCTCATCACTCTGGGCCCCATCATGGCTACAGCACCGGTGGGGGAGGCGGTGGGGGCGGTGGCGGCGGCACCACCACCACCCCTGACCTGCCAAGCCCCCACTCGCCCCCTCACGGCCCCGCCATCGACCCAGCAACCCCTTACGGCTCCCTTCAGCCTGGCCAGGGTATGGGCAGCAATGGGCATCATCACGGCGCTGCTGGAATGATGGCCGATCATCCACATCACCCAGGCCACCCTCACCCCCACTTACCAAGCCATCCAGCTTATCCACCCGTTAATCACAACAACAACTGTACGCTTAAGGTAAGCATTGTTCTTTTGATAATGCGTTTGATAGATGAGAAGACGTGTGGCTATATTATATTATATGATGGATAATTTTTTTTTTTTTTTTATTAAGTCAATATATATAATGTTCTATACAAGATAAGACAAGGTTTTTCTCTTGGTTTTATTTTTAGATTTTAATAGTTTTTAATGACTCTTGTTTTACTTATACTAAAAAAAAAAAAAATAAAATAAAAATAATATTTTTATTGCTTTTTAAACAAAAGTATAACAAATATGAGAAGCAATAACTTCTCGGTGTTATTATAACTGTATTATAAAGTTGTTTAAAACTTAAAGATCAAAATTTATATCGTATTTTGTCATAAAATAAGTTTTAAACGTTATTTTTCTTCATAGCCAGTATAGAAGAATATTATTTATATAGGTAGAATTAAGGAAGATGAGGGGGAGGGGGGAAAGGTTTAAATTATCGAGGAAATTTTTCTTTTTACAAAGTTGTGAAAGTTGAATTTACATTTACATTTTCAATTTATCTACAAAGATGTACAATTTTCGAGAAATTCCGCTAATTTTAAATATCCAAATTTTATTACATCGTAAACTGTATCATCTTATATATGCATCGTGCCTCGTGGATTAATAATTTCTCATCTTCACTTGGAATCCCGTATCATTATATTTCCTGTTCTTTTTATTATCCCACTCGTTCCCCATTCAACGCTCCCCCTCCTCTCTCTTTCTTTCTCTTTTTCTCTTTCTCTCTCTCTCTTTCTCTCTCTTATTCTCGTTTCTCGCGACCGTTACAGAATCAAACGACGAATGAAATTAAATTAAAATCCCTCGTTAATGAGGCCTGGCCGAGTGTCGTCGTTTCCCGCCAACCCTGTTCCACCGATGCTGAGAGAGAGAAAGAGAGAGGAATATCGGTCTGGTCTCGTTTCGTATCGCATACGTTCTCCTCGTACGATTAAAATGCACTTTCTATGCTGGCTGGTCGCGCGAGGATGGTCACGAGAAAAAGTTTTCAACCGGAAGCAGCTGGAACTGCATACCCGGCTCATTGTTCGCCTAATAACAAACTGTCGTTCATTACGTAATACCGTTCTCCTTCACTATCTAATATTCCAAAAAACATAACGTACCAATCTCGAGAGAAATCGTAACCGTGTTTAATTATCGAAAAGAGGGTGATTTCGTAATTACCCGCAATGTAGCGTAGTGTATTTTCTTTTCCTTTTTTCTTTTTTTACTATTGGATTAAATGTTTTCAACAATTATCTATCCTTATTCATCATGAATGTATTATGTATTGATTTTAGGAAGCTTATTTTCTTTTGTGTATCAGGAAACAGTTGCACTTAGTTTATGTTAAGGGTAATTAAGATGAGTGGTATGATTAAAAAAAAAAATGTGAGGGTAAACAAAGAATATGAACCGAAAGAATTGATTGAAAAAGAGATTATATTAAAAATTAGTATCATTGTAAAAATTCTATCGTTATTCTAATTACGAATAAATTGTAGATAATTATTGAATTGAGAAAGTAAAAAGAGGATTTAAGAGATGATTCTGTTATAAAATAAAATAAATAGTGAAAGTTAGTGTACAATAATGTTCTAATTTATTTTTCGATTATTTGTTCTTTTTATGAATAATTTAATTTTGCTGTAGATGTGAAAATAAAACAATATGAGAAAATTTAATTTATTTTTTTTTTATGAAGAATCATCCCTCCTTGATTGTACAACGAATAATAAAATCTTGTATAAACATGCAGTAAGAAATCCTTGTTTGCTGAATATGGCGATAGAATGAGTATCAACTTCATATTCTCTTTTTATTTTGCTTTATCTGATGCAAAATTAAATTGCTTATTACTTGAAAAATAAGGTTTAATAGGCATTCTACATACCTTTTGTATTTGTTAATCTTTAGAATTTTCTCTTAAATTACCTACCTATGATATTTCATCTGAACATTCTTGTAAATTTTAAAAATCTTTTTCAAAATCTATCTTAAACGATATAATTAAAAAAAAAAAAAAAGAAAGGAAGATTCTTTGCATAAAAATAAATTAAGAATGTAAAGTAAAAGATTGAAAATTGTTTCATTCGTATCAAAGAAATACAAATCAATAAATTGTTGTATAAAAATATAAATAAAACATTATTTATTAATCTATTTATATTTTATTAATATATATAAATAATTATCACAATTTTTGAAACGTTAAAATTCTTTCCTTCTATTATGAAGTATCGTTTTATCGTTCTGGTTTGAAATTATGATTAGAAAAACAAAGTTCGTTTCATGTCCTTGTTGGAAGATAGAATTTGCATTATTGTCTTTGGTAAAAAAAGAAAAAAAAGGAAAAGAAAAAAAGAAAAAAATTAAAGTCCATCGAGTACATACGCATTAATCATATATTTCAATTTAAAAATAGTATAATAATATCGAATGAATGTAATGAAGCATCAGCGATAAGAAGCGAAAAGTAATATTAATTTATCAATATAATAAATACAAAAATAAACTATACAGAATTATAAAAAAAAAAAAAAAATATTTTAAAAATTCTATTTAACATTCATGCATATTTGATAGCGGTAAAAATACTTTAAATTACTAAGAAAAAACAAAAAATTCGTAAAATGGTTTTTGTCCTGTGCTATCGAAAAAATTGCATCATTTTTTTTTTATTGGTCCGTGTAACTGATACTGTTTTCTATTATTAGTCGAAATATCATATGACTTATGATTCGCATATGACGATATTTTTAGTGGTCACTTGTTTTCAACTTGTTGTCAAGTGAAACAGGATGATGATTCACAATCTTTGTGAAAAAAAAAAAAAGAAATAATGTTAAATTAAACGAAATATTTTAAAAATTATTGAAATGATAAATATATACCATTTCAATAAACGAAATTACAAATAATATAATGTTTCTAATATTTCAAATAATGAATAGTAAAAAACACAACGAATCACAGAAAACGTCACAAATTATATTTTCAATATATACATATAAATTTTATTAAATATATATATACAATGTATAATAAGATGCACAATGCGATATTACTATAAAAAATTAGTCTACTTACTTTCACATTAATTATAGAATTAAAATTTTTAAAGAAATAATAGTTATATCTCGATCGAAATTACGAACAAATTAAAGCAGAATTCAAAAAAGAAAAAGAAAAACTTCGATAGAATTTAATCTTAAGCAATTCTGACAACGATTAGATTATACTTTTAAATTACCTTCTTTTTTTACTTTCAAATTATTTCGTACTTACGATGAAAAAAAAAAATAGTCCTGAAATACCCGTTATCTATTATATTAAGAAAAAGAAAAAAGAAACCCTATAATTCTCAAATTTTTTTCATAGATCCACTCCAATAATAGAGGAAGAAGATATATTCATATTCATACAAACCTTTTATTTATTTAACACCGGTAGCAAGTACACGGTGTATCTCTATCCCTCTTCCTGCCCCCATTACCGGGTCACCCAGTGCAACCTCTCTTCCTGCCCAATCTTCCCGATCTTGTCAACAGATCAACGTCCGAAACGACTTTTCACCCCGTCGGAATCGGCGTAACGTACAACAGGTGGGACCCCGTTGTAAACCCCGAGGTCGGTCGAAACTCGTCTGTTAAACGTAGGGAACGGAGAGAAGCACGGAGAACGAGAACCGCGGCGGGGTCGCAGGCTAAAATTCAGAAGGCATTATCCGTCTACGTGACCCTCACTTAGCTCGCCATTGACAAACGTAACAATATAGGCATTTACCACGGAGAAATATAATTGAATAGGGGCGGAGGGGACTGCGAGGAGGCCAGGCTGCCCCCTGGTTGCCCCTTTCCCTCGAAACGCCGCCCCCTCCTCGCCCCTCGTGATCCGCTCCACAATACTCGCTCTCTGTCCCACGCCCCCCCTACCCAACCTAACTCCGTCCTCGTCCGGCCTGGCCGTGGATGGGTCTCGGTCCCCCTTCAACGTTAGTTAGGTCCTTTCTAGGCTCACCTTTTTATTCCCCCCACCAGAGGACCGCTCCTGCTGCGGCTGGCCGGGGTACCTGAACCCGGGGCCTCTCGCCAGGCATTCAGAGGCCCAAAGCAGCCACGGACCAGTCAGTTTGCTGCTGACTTCGGTCGGGACCGGTTCGCCTTTTTCCTCTCGCCGTGGCGCGTGCTGCTCGCCTCTCTTCCTTCTCCTCCTCTTCTTCTTCTTCCTCCCGCTTTTGTATCAACTCGCGAGCGAGCGAGCGAGCGAGCGAGCAAGCGTCGTGAGACTCCGTGACCGCTTTTTGCGTCGCGTAGACGCGAAGCGGTTGTCGCCGCTTTCACGTGTATAAGCTCGCCTTTTTGTTTCTTCTTTTTTTTCTCTCTCTCCCCCTTCTCCTCCTCGTGGTTTCACGATCGTGTGGAGTGTGAGTTGGAAGAGGATCCATCCACGCGCGGGATGGTACGCCGTGCAAAGGGAAGCGTGTTGTTGGTCGCCGACGGCTACGAAACTTTGTAACGTGTACACCACTGAGATTATTCCTAGAAGGGGAAAAAAGTGGAGGGAGTCGTTGTATCTCTCGAATTCGGTTCCTTCTCGTCCGGTGGATGGGCACGTTTTATTAGTGGTTGGTTGGTGGGTGCGAGGTGGTTTCGAAGGTGTTGTTGGTGATACACGGCCGATCAAGGACGAATGGTATCCGGCCAACGTGTGTGAATACGTGAGAGGAGAGGTTGGACCAGATAGGTCGCCACACACTGTTTTCGGGCACACTTTGTATCTCGAGCTCCTCTCCGGTTCTCGGTGATATCATGGAGGTGCACGCGCATCACTACAGCGCCATCGCATCGCGGATGAACCAGATGAAATGTTTCACCGGGGATAAAATTGTAAGATTATGCTCGTTATTCTTTCGGTGTTACGAATTATTGTGCGATCCTTTTTTTTTTTTTTTTTTTACACAATTATATGCGCTTTATATGCGTGCATCGGATGTGCAATGATTATGATTTTTTTTTTTTTTTTATTCCATGAGTCCGATTCTGTCTACAAGTTCGATGATTTTTTTTTTTCGATTCGAGTGGAAATGTATTTATACGAAGGTTATTTTTCATTATATGAAAATTTATCAAGAGTTAAATTAAATTATTTAAAAATTCTTATTGAGTGGATGGTTCTAGATATTCTTTCGAAAATTTTGCTACATCAACGATAACTTACGTAAGAAAGTTAATAATGTAGCAAAACTTTGATTCGTCATTTTGTTTTCAAGGATATCGAATAAATAGTTTAACGATATAAATGTCTTTGCAATATTTGATATGTTTCTATATCTTTGATATACAAACAATGCAAAATAAGTGAAGAATTGATTTATTATATTTTACAAAAAATTTTTACGAATACACCTATGATAAAGGAACAATAATTTGTATCATGAATCAACAAAACTATTGATTTTTCAAAAAGATTGCATAGTTGCAATCCTTACAATTATAATAACAATACTTGTTATCTCTTCTTTTTTGCAATCCAATATAGATACACATTTTTAAAATAACTCTCGTGAATTAAATAGTTCATTAATTAATTAACGAATTGAAGAAATTAAATGTATTCCATACACAACTAATCGATCGAATTTCATACTCATTTCGTATCGTACACTTACAATCCGTTACTTCTCATTCCAAAGACGTTCAATTGTAATTCTAATTCGCATATACAAAGTTTCAAAAAAAGAAAAAAAAATCTCTCGATTAGCTGTAAACATTCTAACGGTTACGGTTTACAAATTTCAAGCGTTCGACGTCCGAATTTCGTCAGAAACTCTCCACCGAGGCCGTTGATGGCTCCCTCTTCCCCTCCCTTCGGCAAATTGCTCGGACGACTCTCCCGACAGTTCCGATTGCCTTGATTTATCCCGATACTCGCCCGTTTCCGATCACAGTCTCGCGTTAATGGTATCGAACGTTCGTATTAGCCACGTCCCCCCCCTCCTAAATATGCATATTCATCGATCCATCCCGACTGTCCCTCTCTTTCCTCTCTTCCTCCCTCTCTCTCTCTCGTCCGTTGGAAGACAATACCGTCGCGCTTTTTTTTTTCTCGCCCGTGTCGCGAAGATGGTTCTCATTAGGGAAACCGTGGGGGGAGGGGGGAGGAGAGGGGACTAATTAAATTTTTCCAACAAGTTAACGATTGCACAACGAAACGCACAGTTTCTCCTGTGTTTGTTTAAAACGACGCTGCTCACACCGACGTTTCCTTCTCCTCCTCGCCGTTGTGTTTTCCATTTTTTTCCCCTTCTCTCTCTCTCTCTTTCGCTCATTCTCTCAGCTGAGACACAGAACGAAGAAACGATCGAATCGCGGATGGACTAATCCATCCATCGGCTCTCAGGTGACTCACTTCCACGCGCGTAATTTCGTTCGTAGATCGGAGTGGAAGATGATAATCGCGGAAACAAAGTTTCAGGGCGAGAGAGAAAGAGAGAGATGATTCTCGTGTCGGGGAAACAAGGGCATCGAGTTCATCGGTGGCGAGTTAATTCCTCATAAATTGCGGCAGCTCGTCGGCTTTCTGAGGACAAACGGCTCTTTTTCGTTTCACCTGTGTGCACCACTGGAAACACGGCCCACCTTGAACTCTTTCTCTCTCTCTCTCTCTCTCTCTGGCTCTCCCTCCGTCTCTCCCTCTTCCTTCCACTTTCTCCCGCGCTTTTCATTAGGATCGCGTGGACACACCGTCGTGATATCTCTCCACGAGATCAAAGGCGAACGATAAGCCCTGTTTTATGTGGGATTCGCGATTCACGTATGCGACGCGCGTCTGACCATTCTTTTACGCGACTATTCGTGAATCGCGTGATTTACGTATGCGACACGCGTTTCCGTGTTTTTCTTCTTCTTCTTCTTTTTTTTCTTCTTCTTCTTCTTTGAACCGCGATTTATGCCTAATATGTATGTACAATCGGAGAGATAAGATACTCATCCGATTGTTTCTAATTTCGATTTCGGTATTATCTTCGTTCGATTTATATTGCATTTCGCAGATGAACGATTCTACTCATCGAATAAAATTGCTCGAAACGTGTTCGTGAATCAACGTGCGTGGAAAATAATTTATGGACAATTAACGTATCGATCAGGATTTTTTGAGATGTAACAATGAGATTGTTTATTAATTTTCGACGATTTGTAGAGAATTTAACAGGGATAGATTTTGAGAAATTAAATAATCGGATGAATATCTGTACGGCAAATAGAAGAATTTAGTGAAAAGAGAAACTCAAAATTGTAATTATGATATTTTTTGTGTTTGATCCTTCCCATCATCGAGTTGATTCTTTCTTCGAATCGAACTGACGAAACGAAAAAACAAATGTAAAACAAATAATATAGTCGGACCCTGACTTATGTCCTCTCGGCTTGTGTCGTTCTTTTTCTTTTTTTTATTTACGCATTTTTACTAGCAATATCATTAGCAATTCTATATTATATTCGTGTTTTACGTATTAAATTATATTATACGCACGCAATAAACGCGTATATTTTTACATATTATATCATTACATGTTTGCAAAATATTATTTATCTGGCTAAAATTTATTTTTACCATCCAGCAAGGTGCAGAGAATTTTTTTTTTGTTTGCATTTCTTGGAAAAGACATCATCGAATGATCTCGAACGTTAAATAAGAATTAAGAAAAGAAATTATGCATCGAATAGTGCAAATATGAATATTCCATATCATCAATTCATGAATCGTGGGAGAAAGGGGTTAATTAAGGGGTTAATTAATTAAAATTACGAGAGGAGGATTTCACAACAGATTTTCACTGGAAGAACGGTTCCAGATATCGGCTCAATTTTGTATTTACGACGATCAAAGGATGCCTTGGCCCTTTCGTTCTTACGACTTGTTCCGCCCGATTATCATAGAAATCGTTCCAGTAAATCAACCAGTAACCTTGGAACCAGTTGCCCTCGCTGTTTTTCGAGGTACGCGCGTGTAATAACGAAAGAAATAGTTTCGTTTGCTCGAAACAGGTTGTGAGAGGTGACGGAACCTGGGATTCGAGGGGCTTGAAAAGTTTTACCATTTTGGCCGGGCATGGGAGTTTTATAACATACATAGGGTGTTAATATATTCGTATAGACACCTTTTGGAGGGTTGATTGACAGAAACTGAAAAAGCTAAAGTTGGTATAACAAGAAGAAAATATATAAATAATTATTCATCGAGTGATAAATTGTAAGTGAAAGATATAATGATTAATAACTGGTAAATTTAATGTATTTATTTGTAATTTATACAAGATATTCGAGAATATCCTTTGAAGGGTAAAAAAAGTATATGCAAAATCGAGTCTTGTTTATCATAAACAATTGTACGTCTCGCTTTTATGCAAACTAGGATTGCTTACAGCTTAATAAATAAACCTTTCGACTTTTGTATACCAATAATTTGCTCTAAAATGTATCCATTTAAAAATATTACACGTAATCGAAGCGTTAAGATTAATTCTTACACAAAAGAATTTTTATTTATAACAATATCAATAACACTTCTTTGGATTGAAAGATAGCCAAGAATCAATATATCTATCATCGACAGAAAAATATCCCATCTTAATGTGTTTAAAATGCGTATTGATTTTCGAGTTACGACAAATCGAAGAAAAAGTAGGTCTTTAGCCTCGAATCCGTTTAGAGTTTATTATGAGATTGACAGAAATTAATGATATTCATGACCTGCAAGAAAAGGTACGCCTTGAATTTCGAGTTTATTGAAACGACATGCTCTCCTCCTTCTTTCCAACAAATTGGTCTCGTCCAAATGTCCTTTCATTACTGGAAAATTTCTTATATTATTTACAATTAGACTATCTTTATTTATTTACTTTTTTTTTTCTTCCTCGTAACAAAAGAATCATACAAAGTTGTCTCTTAATTGTTCCATAGGTTTAAGACACGTTTAATGAAATTTTTGAGATTCGTCAATTATTTTTCGTTAATAGATACTGTAAGATCATTTTTTTTGTACAGAATAAAAAGTTATTTTTTTTTATTTCGAAATTTAAAATTCTTCCGCTCTCGAGAATTATTGCTTGTGTTAATGGTTATTGTTACGGGGATAGCCCACAATTCTTGATTCACTTGCGAAACAGAGCAACTCTTGATTACGTTATTTTCACTAGCATTCTGAGATATACTTCATTTTACGAATATTTTATTTTGAAATGGATTAGTTTACAGTTTACCTCGAATTTATCCACGGGAATGGAACGTTTAATTATATAATATTAACATTCTCTAATACCTCTTAATAATATTCCATATTTTAATTAATTTCCCCATTTAATAACGTTTTATTATTTATCCAATAATTTTAAATTATATAAGTATCTAAGCTTAGCTAATACCAAATGTATTTATCTACTTCTATTTAACGTTTCGATTATTATTTATTGTCTCTATTTTGAATTAAATTACATATTTGACTTATTACACTTATTCATAACACTATAAAATTCTTGAAAATTATATTAAAAAATTATCTTAACGGAATGCTTAAAATCAATCTTACGTGTCTCATAATAGTTTGGAAAATTACTTGGAAAATTACTTTGTAGAAATATAACAAAATTGCGAAAAGCATATTTTCGCGCGGTGTACAACTATATCTTCATCAAAAATTCTCTGTATTGGTAGGCCTCGACGAGTTCTCGCTACAGCAACGACAATTTCCAACCGTGGTTTATCGGATGGCCGTATATTTTAATAATCAGCGACGTCAGCCGCGATTATTCACGCTTACCGGCGTTTACATAATCGAGCGACTAAGTGTTCGCCGAGATTGCCCGCTTGACGCACCACGATGATTTATCGCCAGTTAATGACTTTCGATTTCGTATTAATTATAGCAATGTATCTCTCTCTCTCTCTCTCTCTCTTTCTCTCGTTTCCCTCTGATTTCTGCTAATAGAAGCAATCGTTGATCATTCGTTAGGTTCACATTGCAAAGTGTTATTACGTTCAACATCAGTTTCGTTGCGTAATCGGCCAATGGACACTCGATAAAACAGTTGAGGTCCGATTAAAACAAGAAATGTCGCGATTTTCGATCAATCTGCTAAATGTGATTTATATGTATATGTACAGTTACGTATATATCATATAGTATGTGGAATATTATTCTCAGTAACGAAAACATTTTCATGAATGATATATTCTTTTTTTTTAAATTAATATTTCATTTTAATTATAATTATATAAGAATATTCTTGATACAATCAATTATTTTAATAATTATTTTTTGTAGCTGTTAGTTAGAATATATATATATATATATATATATATATATATATATATATATATATATATATATATATATAACTATGGAAAGTTTTTGCGAGATGGAATTAATAATAAAAAAACAAAAAAGTTGCACTTCATCCGTGTTTTATACAAGTAGATAAATGATGTTTGGAAAATTACGAGTGTTTTTCATTTGTTTAACAAAGTGAAAAGTTATCGATTCATGTGTATCCATGAAAGTACCATTCAACAGTTTGTTTGGACAAATCAATTTCCACTTCACACCGTTAGTTGGCGAAGTTCGCGCACTTCAGAGTCCTGCAGAGTTGAAGTCACCGAGTAACTTCATTCCTTCTTAATTGCATGAACCAATTATTTATTCGAGCAGTTGAAATATAATTTCGAAATCCCCGACATATTATTTACTTTTTTCTAATAGAAAATTTCACACAGAGAAATTATCAATTCTATTATACAATATTTCTTTCAATATTTTTCATTTCTTTTTCAATGCCAATGAAATTTGGATATGAAATATTTAGATTCATTCCATTTTAAATAATGGAAGGCAACTCTGTTATGATATATGTTGGAAATGTTTTAATTGCAAATTATTATATATATAAAATATACGTTTCTTTTCTGTTGCAGCAAGAAGGAGGCCCAAGCGGACCAACGGGGATCCAGCAGTGCGCCGGTTGCGGCGGTCAAATAGTAGAAAGATGGCTGTTGCTCGCAATGGATCGGTATTGGCACAACGGTTGCCTCAAGTGCTCGTACTGTGGCGCGGCATTGGCGGAAATCGGCCACTCGTGCTACACCAGGAGCGGCATGATCCTCTGCAAAAGCGACTACAGAAGGTAAGGACGCATTCATGTTTCTCTTCAAACTGGCCTGGGGCTAGCATTCAATGGATCTAATGACACGTGTGGATACACGTTGCGAAATTACGAGACGAACTTATGGGGTTAAGGATGGGGGGGGGGGGGGGGGAAATTCGATTTTTCAAGTGGTTTCAACGCGAACGATATGGAAAAAGGAAATTGAAAAGTATAAAATGAGTAACTTGTAATTAATGATTGTTGAGGAGAAAATGTCTGTAACGCTGGCTGCTTAATTCTTTAACACTGTGATAACCGGTTAGTTTCAAGCATAATTTTCACGTTAAGTATTAATAAAATATGTTTCTGTTATGTTTGTGGAGAAATATAATGATTCGCGTATTTGAAAAATAAAAAAAAGGTACAGGTAATGAGCAGTTGAAGAAATGCATAAATAAATAAATAAGTAAAACATATTGGCTATTAGTTAATAGCTACGCGGCGCTAGTATCGCGTCACCGGTAATCACAGCGTTAATACTCATGCCAATAATGTCCATTTTCCTTATTGATTTTTATGCATTCGAAAACTTTAATATCTTACGTCCCATCTATTCTTATTGTTATGAATAAACTTTTAAACGAAAACGAGAAATATAATCTCTGATTAATTAGACGATTTATCGGGCAAAAAGAAATCTCCAAGTATAATTCCTTCAACGAATTTCTGTATAATGATAAACTTTAGAAAATTGAAACTATTGAATTTTATTAACAAACGATCCATGAGATATTTAATAACTAACGTTATCTTCTTATCTATTTCCTAACATTTCTACCAGATATAGATAGAAGCCTATATTTTTTAATACATCTAGACATTCTTCCACAATTATAATCAGAAATATAATAACTTGATATCAAATATACTCACGAATTATTAATTTAAATCAAAAGTTCATTAAGAAAAAAGGTTATTTTATCCAATTGTCCAATTCAAACAATTCAACGAATAGAATTTTAAAACTTTTCAAACTCCCTTACCCATACCACATCTTACAATTTATACATCCGATTTCGACTACAAATTACATTTCACCGTTTCTATTATCAATTGCTCGAAACTGCTGGCATTACTTAGGGGGATGACCCGATTGCTCTGTCTGAAACGTCCCAGCTCTCGCAGCCGTTGATTGATCGCGAAACAGGATTACACGGCACGAACGTCGCGTTCCGCGCTTCATTAAATCGCAGACACGCAATTGCCCGACCGATTAATTCCGTGGCCGTGGCTCGTATCTGGCCTGTTCGATTATTATAACGACGCTCGTCTCGGTAGAAGAAGTCGTGAAAAAGTTGTTGTCCCAATGAGGGGAAAAAAAGAAAACAAAAAAAAAAGGAAAGCTGTCGCGATTACGCGATCGGTTATATAAACGGGGCACGGGTTCTAGAAATTAAGGATAATAGATACGCAACATTTTCACGGTGATAAACGGTTGGCTACTGGGTGAATTAATCGCGCCACTTCCGGCGCATCGGCGATTACCGACCGAGCAGACTCGTTGGCTCCAAGTATCGTGCAATCAACATTCCGCTCGTGCAAAATAGCTGCAATCTAGGAAGCTGTCACTTCACGGTGACACTTAGCCGCTGATTATATACGCCTCTTCCTTCGCCCCGCTCTTCAAACACTGTTTGCAATAACGCGCGCGTGCGGAATCACGAGTTTCTTTCATGATCGTTAGATATATATATATTTTTATCATCGATTTTGTCACCGATACGATTTCGTATTTTTGTATGGAGAAATTGTATGGAGAAGGAGATTGTTCGATTATTGTGAAAAAGGAAAAAAGAAATAATCGTTCCTCTTTGTTTATTTTGCAATTTGTAAAAACTAAAGAACGAACGAGAGGTAATGAATAATATATGGAAATGAAGTGAGAAGATTCTTTTTTTTCTTTTTGATTTGTGATATAGAAGTTCTAATAGTGGTAGTTTCCAACTTGTGGATCGTAAAGTGTTTTTTCAAGGGGTCGCTGCTGTCGTTCTTAGTTAATAACTTTCAGTACTCGTTTCTTTTAATGTAATTACGGTACAATATAATTACAGTGCCACTCATTTCTCTGGGAAAAAACCGTGTTAATTTCCTTAATGTTCTTTACTCTATATGGAGGTTGCCCGGAGTTATTTGAATATTACAGAAGAGAATTGAAAAAGGTTTCAGAAAAAAAAGAAAAAAAAAGAAGAAGAAAACCGTCCTAATGAAACTTTTATATATACCTCGCCGCTCTACGAGTATCCGAAAGGCGTTAGAAAACTTTCCATCGAAAACTTTCTATTTTTTTTTTTTGAAAATTATAAGATAACTTTTATCGATAACAGTGTTTATCTTTCTTAACTTTTATATATCGACACCAGTGTTTAACAATCGAGCGTTGAACGATTACCAAAGATCTCTATGAATATGCCTCGTCAATGCGGGCAATCAGATCCGATTTTTTCGTTTCCTGAAATTGATTAAGAAAGAAAGAAAAAGAAAAAAAGGAAACCTAGTCGCGTTGAAAACGGTTAATCGGCGGAGACCGTTCCAAATTTAGAAGATTCGAGGTCAAAGCGCAATTTAATGAGAAACAGACGCAGAAGTTAGTTGGCATCACCTTAAAATAGATCGGCACAATCTGGCCAGGGCAGCCGGTGTGTACGAAATCCAATGGGTGTCCGTCCATATTTTTTCTTCTTCATCGACCTGTTAATTCACCGCGAGACGATGCTTCTTTTCATCTCTGATTAAACCTGGAAAATATACGATCTCGGTCTTCGAACCGAGAAACAGCACACCGTAAACTGAAATTTTCTTTTTCTCCCTTTCTCTCTCGTTAACGATCCCTGATATAATTCGATGAATTTACGGCTGATTCTCATTAAAAAAAAAAAAAAAAAAGGAACGAACACGTATAAATTAATATTTCGAAAGTTGAAATTTATTATTTTTATCCTCTTTTCTTTCTTCTCTTTTTCTTCTTTTTTTTTATTGAAAGTTTCGTCATCATTCGAGAATTGATAAATTGGATAAACATGAAAGAAAGTGACACGTAGTCGAAACGAAATTGGCCGGCGTTCCGGGGATGGAACGAATTAATTAAACGGTCGACAATGAAGAAAAATATTCAGCCCCGTGGCAGTTCGAAGTAAAACGGGTCGGCTGGTCGTTATGAAATTTTATACTTCGTTTAATTAATTCCTTTATTACGATCTTCGACGGGGACTGGTTTCGGGATAGGGAAGGCTTTAAGGAACGTTTGAAATTTTCTCTCTAGTCGGAAAAAATATAGAGAAATCGATATATCGAAAAGATATACTATAATACTTATTATATCCAGATATTTTTTATCATTAAATCATTTATAAACTCTCAATTAAATATGCAACAAAACGAGTAGTAGTGTATACTCTCCACTTATTCTTTTCCTCGGATTATAAATGCAAACCGGTATTAAAATCGACTGATTTGCAAAAGTAATGAATTCGAGTGGAATAATCAATTTACCGATCGTGGAATATTAAAAATGTTTTCAAGTATTACTTTGCAAAATAAAATCTTTTCCTTGAACAAACAAATTTTTTTCTCTACACACCCTTTTCAAAGATTAGAAGATTCATATATACGAATCCCTATAAATAATTTAAAAGAAGAAATTGAACTTTAATTTGAATTTTAACTAAAAATAATGGTAATGACTTTTTAATTTTTTTAAAAGAATACCGACTTCTGATAGAAATATATAATAGAAAGAAAGAAATATCCTAACGCGAATTTAAGAATTTGTAAACAATCAAAGACGAGGAACGTATCGAGTTCCAACTTCTTACTCTCGGATAGGATAGAAAATTTCATTTTCCCCGGAATTGCAGCGGTTATAAGATTCCTCGTGAACATTTGTATTCGTGGTCATGGTAGCCCTCCTCCTCCTCTTCCTCTTCCTCTTTCTCCTCCTCGTCGATACGATCGCGACAGACTCGTCCGCAACGGCACACACACGCCCTAATCTGTTAGCACAGTCCAACGATTTAGTCTAGCGTAGTATCAATATTTGATTACGAGGCGTCTCCGTCCCGCATGCCGGAATTGGAGACGGATTCGTCCATCTAGATGTCCAGTGGCGCGCTCCTTCGTATTTCCGGAAGTCGGTTGTCGTCGTGGAAATCGATCCTGGCTGGGATCACAATGCGGGGAAAAACGTCCCCGTTAATTACGCGATCGTGCGGATCTCCTTTGCTTCCAAGGAAATCCTGTACATATACTTGCAAGATCGTTGGATAGGACACTTTTTTTCGTTTAAAAGGAGAGGAATGGATTAAAAAATAAATTTGTTTGAGACGGAAATTATCTGATTCGTAAAATTCGATTCGAGGGATAAATTATTTTTTTTTTGGAAATAAGAGACGCGAGGAAGAGTACGTTTGAATGGGAAGAAAAAAAAGTAGAAAGGAAGATAGAAATTTTTGGAAGATAGAAATTGTGGGTACAAAAAATATCTATAAATTTGTCTTTTCAATAGTGAAATAAAATAATGACTATCTGGGTTAAATAATATGGTGAAATATTAACATTGATTCATTTTCAGAATGTATTATTATTCAAATATTATAATTAAAGATAAATGCAGCAAACGAAGGATGAAATAAAAATTCTGTTTGAATTTATTTCGAATCCTGTTATTTCGTACTCGTGTACTCTTGGAAATATTCTTGCGTATTTTTGATGATAAAATTAAAAGGAAATCGAAAAAAGGATTGTATATATTTTATTTTCACTTCTGGACAGAAGTTATACGAAGTTGTACGTGGAACATCTTTCTTTGGAAATCAAAGTCAGAATCAGAAAAGTTTGAAGCGATGGAAAAATTGCATCCAAAGAGAATTTTGGAGAAGATGGTGCACTCTATCATAGATTGCAGAGGATACCCAGAACTTTAACCCAACTGGTGATCGTTTCGTCACATAGGCGGCGTACGATAGGAAACACGAGATCTCACAGGAAATTTATAAAAGAAAGTCTCAAAAGAGATAAAAAAAAAAAAGAGTTGACTTTGTTATTTTCTTACGTGAAACAACTATAAACAAACGTTAAAAATTTCAATCACAAAAAGGAAAAAAAAAGCTTCTCAAGTTTTTATAAAAGAGAAGCTTTATATAGCTAAATATAAAAACAAGTTTTAAAAATCGTTTGAAATTATCACAATAAATTTTCAAAAATTTATCAAAATCGAAGAAGAAGAGACATTTACGAAATTCAACGTCACGTTCCATCAATCATCCCTTACTGCATAAAAAAAGAAAAATTAAAGTTTAAATATCGAAATAACTATATGAAAAAATAAAAGAAAAATTTCCAAAGTCTGCCAATTACGAATCGAAGAAGAGACATTTAAAATGCACGAAAGAAAATTCGGCGTCACATTTCACCGCGTAAGGTAAAGGAAAAGTGGTTCAATTTGCCGGCAACGATTGCCTCAATTTAATATCCTGTTCGGTTTGCTCGTTAGCTTACCTCGGCTAGGAGGCGCAGTATCGTTAAAGACAATCCTTTGACGGAACGACTCCTCCGAGCACGGCTACGTGTCCCTCTTTCTCTATCCATGTATGTGTATGTGCGTGCGCGTGTATACACTCCGCGAATCAGCCACGACAATTCGGGCGAGAGCGCCCACTCCCACCCCCACCCCCCGAAGATGCGGAGAAAATTTCCCCGTGAAATTTCGATCGGAAAACAAGCCGCTATCCGAATTGAGAGAAGTAGCACTCCGGAGTAGCGGAGTGACGCGACAGAAGCATCGACATCAGGCTTGCGGTACGGGGGTTGCTGTTGCGAGGGGGTGTGCGACCGAGGAGGAGAAAGAAGGAAGAGGCGAGTGAACAGAGACGGTCGAATTGCACATCCGGATAGAAACTCGTAGTGGGGGGGAAGAAAGGAAAGCTGAAGCGAGATAAAAGAGGAGGGGGAGCGATCGAGAGAGTGAATGGCGGAGTGAAGGCGAAAGAGAAGGTTGATCCAGAGACAGAGGAGAGAGAGAGAGAGAGAGGTGGATGGAAGGATGAAAAGAAGAGACAGACAGAGAGGGAGAGGGGGATATATATAGGTGGGATATAGAAGGAAAGAGGGACGGAGAGAAAGATAGGCGAGGGTAGAAGGGAGGGTAGTGGTTCGTTTCTTTTGGATTCAAGGAATGTTTCAATCAGTTTGATTGAAGGGCTGAGCCACGGCAAGAGGGTAAACTCGATTTACAGCCGTGCACGAGGGGGGAGGGAGGGAGGAGAGCGAGTGAGAGAGAGGGAGGGAGGGAAATGGGGGAGTTTGGAGTGTATATATATATATATATATATATATATATATATATATATATATATATATATATGTATATGTATATATATATATATATATATATATAGGTATGGGAACGGTTCGAGCCGGGACACACTGGGGTGTACGAAGGTTGGTGAGGAGGGTGAGTGGGTGGTAGTTTCGGGAGGAAAGAGGGAGGGTGGCAGGGTGGCGGGTGCCACAATCACCGAGATGCGTCCAATCACCCCCAGCCTCCAACGCCATCGGGTTTCGGGTGCACGGACGAGGACTGAAGGGATTGAAGGTGTACGGAGGGTGAAGGGGCAGGGGTTGCGGAGTGAAGAGAGCGGCCAATCATCGCTCGGCTTTCCGCTGGAGCGACGTCGTCGTGGTGCTGGTTTGGCCTAGATGTGCAATCAGACCGCTTCAGAGCACCCCTTCTCTCTCTCTCTCTCTCTCTCTCTCTCTCTCTCTCTCGCTCGCTCTGGATCTGTCTGTCCGCTTTTCTCGCTCTCTCGCTTCATTCTTTCTCCCTCCCTCCGTCTCTTCCTCTGCGTCCCTCCACCCTGCCGCTCTCCCCTCGCCGTTTTCTCTCCCTTCCCCTCTGTTCCGCCTCCGTCTTTCTGGCCGAATACCAAATTCCAGCAATTTGGGTAGGTGGGTACTTTGTTGAATCAACATGATTGGGCTTGACGGAACACGGCGACAGGGAGAGACAGAGAGAGAGAGAGAGCGTCTCTACGTCTGCCGTCGTCGTGCCGGAGCGCGATTCCGAGGAGAGGACATCATCGTCGCCGCCGATCCTCGCTTCTTAACCCTTTCGCGGTCCCGGGGACCGGTTTGTAGCTTGTAATTCCATTAAGAGTAGATGCGGTCGAGTGGCGTGCGGCTTCTCCTCGGTCACAGAGTTGTCACTTTGAAAGGGGCTGTAGGAGAGGGGAAGAGAAAGAGAGAGAGAGAAAAAGAAAATAAAGACGAGATTGGCCAGATCGAAGTACACTCGGGGAGACGAAGTGCACTCCCCATTTCCGCGTCAACACGCGATCAATGACGCGCTAAAGGTCAATATAATGCGCACCGAGGCTCTTCACTCTTTTCACGGAAGAGTGGGGAGGATCTCTCCTCGTACTCTGCGTGTCGTCGAGAAACGTCGAGCTGAAAAAGTTCGACGATGAGAGATCTTTCCACGATGATAAAAACGTCTCGTTGATAACGATTACAGCATCCGAGGAGGGAGGAGGAGGAGGAGGAGGAGGAGGTATTTACGAAGAGTGGCAAGAGGATTAATAACGGAGGCGGCCGGCACGCGAAGTGAAGTTCCGTCCTCCGCGTGACGGAAGTGGCGATCGACGCGGTAATGACGCGGCTTATCGCCTTTTGCTCGCGCGACAACAGCGCTCGCGAGGGGGAGAGGGAAGGAAAGTTGGAAGAAAGATCGAGGTTGGGAAGAAAAAAAAGGAGGAAAGAGGAAACGGAAGAAAAATAAAAGCGGAGGAAGAGGAGAAGAAACGCGCCCCGTGTCGCGTGTTCGCGGCGTGAGGAGGGGTTGAAGAGAGAGAGGAGAGTATTTCGAGGTGGAGGAGAGGCACGGGTGGTGGTGGTGCACGCGGATCGTGTAGACGCGGCCTGGTTCGTCGCCGAGCTAGCGAGGTTTCCACGGTAGTGGTGGTTGTGTGGGTCGTTGAAGAAGTTGGTGGAGGGTGGTGGTGGTGGTAGCAGCGATAAGGGGTTCATTAGAGGCAGTTTATTACTGCCTTTGAAGTCTCTCGCGTGTTGCCGTTAAGTCGCTCGATATCTCGTAATATCTCGCTCTAATCTCGCGAGGAGAAGTTAATTGCTACCTCCACCTCTGCCACCTTCTCACCTCCGACCTACCTATATTCGATGCCCTCCCCCTCCCCACCCTTGCGGGGCCACCTTTAACCCTCTTCGACCCTTCATGTCTCACTCTCTCTCTCTCTCTTTCTCTCTGCCTCTTCCATATATCCACCACTCGTCCTTCCCTCCTCCGTGTACCGCCACGTGTCGCCTTTACAATCGAAGAATTTGATCCAAGGATATGTCTTTTTTCTTCCAAATTCTTTGTTCTTACTTCTTTCTCTTCACCTTTCGATTAGGAACATTTTTTTGGAGGAATTGGTATTCGATTAGTTATTGAAATTTGATATATTTGACTGAATATTAGTGTTTAATGTGACAATGTATTATTGATAGAAATGGTTATTATTGGAATAATTCTTACTTTTTAAATAATATCATTTGAATGATATATTTGAATATTCCTTATTTTATTTATTTGCTACTTAGATATTTGCAATGAAATTTTGCATTTCTCGATCTGAAACGTACGTTTCAAGATATTAAATTCTAGAGATTATTTGAATCGCATACTTTTTGTTTATCTTTCACTTGCAAATGATGCTCAATGTTGCTACGTAATTTATTTTGTAACTCGAATCTTCGCAAAAACCTTGCCAAAGAAACGCTGAAAATAATTCGCGATTATCTCATAAACATCTCGCGTATCAAATGATATATACATGTACATCGTAATTTTCAGTTACGAGATTTTCGAAATGGAGGATGGGGCGGAGGAGCGCAAAAAGCGATCGTAAATTTCCTTTCGTGGATGCCGGTACAATATCTTATAATTAATTGTACGTTCTTTCGACTGCTAATCCTTAGGGACGACTACCTTAATGAAAGTAATATTTCACCCGTTTGTAAACGTCCGTTCCAATAATGGCAGTCAATGGTCCGCCGCTGCATTACCCTACATAATAATCACGGTAATATTCCTGTGGCTAGGAGAAAAAACTCGTACGTAAAACAATCTTCGTAAATGTTCTGCAAATTTACGATCTACTTTAGCGGTGGAATGGTTCGATCGTATCTTATTTCAGAAAATCAGAACCTGGATCAAGTTCAATACATACTTATAAATTTGAAATCCAATATAAAAAATTCCCTTTAGAAGATATTCGAATATATTTTACTTTGCGAAATGTAATTGTTCGCTCATTGCATGTATAAATGCTTGCAAAGAATTATACATACAGGAATATTAAAGAATATCAAAAGTATATAATTATTCTATTGGTAACTATTCAAAAACTAAATATTTAATTTGTATAAAAAAACGCTTAAATTATTGTAAAATAAAAAACTTGTTACATTATTGTGCTTCATCATGAGAAATTCTAACGACTTTATATATATATATGGCGATCGCGATACTAGCGCCACGTGACATTAACTACAATCTAATACTCGGATTACACGAATTGATATATAAGATGTTAAAGTGTTTGTTGGTATATCTTTGAAAATGGATTTTAGAGTAGCTACGATAAATAGATACTGAAATAAAAAGTCTTATTTATTAAATTTCAAGCAATTTCGCAATCTCGAAGATAGATTAAATCCATTAAATAATTTCTATGTAACAAAATTATTATCAATACTTCCATCTTCCAAGAATTACTTTCAAGACAAAATATTGGTTTTAAACGAATGCAGAAATTCTATTACGGTATTCATAAGGCGTATAATTTATTCGACCAGTGTTTAATTCCACTTCTGAACTCATTTAAATTCTAATCTATTCGAAACTGCTTTTTTCCCCCAGAATGCTTATAAAAGATTCAAATCTGTCCGTCAATGCTCAATCGAATCGACTCGAAACGTTATTTACTCTTATCTATCACTATCTTCTGTACATCCAGCGTCTTCCATATTTTATTAATTCTCCATTTTCCGCGATTTTTCGTATTTTAATTTACCTAAACAATAGATCACGTTTAGTCTGTAACGAAAGGATAATGCTCGATCGAGACTCTGGACGATACGAAAACTGTCCGGCCGTTGATTTTATTATCGTTCAAACGGCGTATTTCGATATTAACTGGTAAACGCGGACTCGATCGGGCGAGGAATTTCTGCTCGGCAATTTAGTCGAAATTCCGGACATCTGGCTAATAATAGTCGATAACAAACACGGCATTATTGGCCTACCTTTGACGGCGTTAAGCTTTGTGTTCCCGTATTTCGACCGCGAACCGCGTATTAAGCGACACACAGCCATCGCGCGAGATCGCCTCCCCCTGTCCTGTGCAACGAACACTTCTCGACTGCGAAGAAAAATTTAAGAAAATTTAATTTATCAACTTATCTTTCCTCCTAAACAACTATATATTGCTTCTATATCTTTTTCAAAACTATCGAATTTGTATTTAAAAATATCCTTTTCCCTATTCTTCCTTATTTTATTAATTTTATTAATTTATCCAAATATCTCACAGGGATAACTCTCAAAAATATCTTCATTCATAACTTATCCAACTCGTATATTTATATTTCTTTTCGAAAACGAAGCCTCGAAATAAGATACATCATTCTCTCTTCTTTCCTCACCTTATTTCTCCATATATACTATCATCATTTCTACAACACAATCAAAATTCGATTTTCTTCTACCGTCCTCAAAACCGCATCCATGTCTATTCATCATCATCATCATCATTTCACTTCTATATAGATAATACTTTCGTTACATTCATTCCTCGACGATATTTCTTCGACGGTAATTGAAACGTTAGATCGGGGGACTAATTGACGCGTGCCCGCGTATCCCCGCGGCACTTTGGCCGTAATTGCATAAGCAGCGCTCGAATATATCGCGGTGCTCGATCGGTAACGTTTCAGAAAACACGAGCCGGGAGGGGATCGATCCCGGGTGGAAATCGCGAAGTGAACCGGTGAAGGAAAGATAACGAGGCGAGCGTCGCGCGGCTGCTAATTGCCTCTCCTCGCCGGCGTTGCCTCGGTTTGCCCGTTGAGTGCCACGACAATTCGCCCCATCGAGGTTCGCCTCGCGGATTTAATAAAGAAGGGATGAATCCCTTTTTTTCGGGATGAATCGAAATTACCACGATCGATTATCTTCTGGCGAATTTCTGACTTAATTTCTCTTCACTAACCGAGAAAAATGCGTACTATGCTCCTGTTTAAAATATTGGATTGGCAACTAAGTAATTGCGGATTTCAGTTGAAGTTGATGACGACCTGATCAAAGCAATAATCGATTCGGATCGTCACAGTACAACTCGTGAGATTGCAGAGAAGCTTCATGTATCGCATACATGCATTGAAAACCACTTAAAACAACTTGGCTATGTTCAAAAACTCGATACATGGGTTCCTCACGAACTGAAAGAAAAGCATTTAACGCAACGCATTAACAGCTGCGATTTGCTAAAGAAACGTAATGAAAATGATCCATTTTTAAAACGACCGATAACTGGCGATGAAAAATGGGTTGTTTACAACAATATCAAGCGGAAAAGATCGTGGAGCAGGCCACGTGAACCAGCTCGAACAATATCAAAAGCTGGTATTCGTCGAAAGAAGGTTTTGTTACCAGTTTGGTGGGATTACAAAGGAATTGTCTATTTTGAACTCTTACCACCCAACCGAACGATCAATTCTGTTGTCTACATTGAACAACTAACGAAATTAAACAATGCAGTTGAAGAAAAGCGGCCCGAATTGACAAATCGAAAAGGTGTTGTATTCCATCATGACGATGCAAGGCCACACACATCTTTATTCACTCGGCAAAAATTATTGGAGCTTGGTTGGGATGTTTTGCCACATCCACCATATAGTCCTGACCTTGCACCATCTAATTACTTTTTGTTTCGATCTTTACAAAAGAATCCTTGAATGGTAAAAATTTCAATAATGATGATGATATCAAATCGTACCTGATTCAGTTTTTTGCTAATAAAAACCACAAGTTTTATGAACGTGGGATTATGATCCTGCCTGAAAGATGGTCATTGATCAAAATGGGCAACGCGATTATTTAGTTCCATGAAAAAATTGTCTTTGATTTTCTAAAAAAAATCTGCAATTACTTAGTTGCCAACCCAATAGAAAGGGAACCGTATTATAAAATTACACGAGGCAGTTTCAAAAGGAATAAGGGAAGAAATAGCATTATGCCTCGGTCTAAAGAGAAGAAGAAAAAAAAATGGCGGGTCATCGATGCAGGCTTTCCTTCCAGGATTAACCGGCCATGCATACGTAGATACTGGCGTGGAATATGAGTATCGACGTTATCGAGTGGCCACGTCAAAGGAAAGGCCGAAGGCAGGAACCGAGGCCGGGACAAATATACGCCGTTCCCGAGGCACGAGGATCGCGGCGGCATTTATTATTCACCCGGCTCGAAAGGGTCCTGGCGCGTGTGTGCGCGGCTCGATCGTGGGTAAACGTCCCCGAGATCGTAATGTGGGCTTTACTTTAACGATTAGGTTTTTCGCGAGCGTGCAAGAGCACCGGCCTGCCTGTGCACACTCGTCGCCGCCGCCGCCACCGTCGTCGTCGTCGGCGTTTCTCCTCCTCGTCGCCGTGCGACAGGACGGCTCACTCGGAATTGATTCGAGGAATAATCAATGCTGGGGACTAACGTCGTTCCCGTGTACGCGCTCGAATAAAGCGCCGCGACGAAAAACTGTGTTTGCTTCCTTTCCTCAGCTGCTTCTCTCTCTCTCTCTCTCTCTCTCTTCGTTCGTGAATTTTTCTTCCCCCGATCGAACATCGCTGTTTTAAGGGGATGAAAGGAGATGGTTGGTGGTCGTTGATTTGAAATTATAGGTGTGTTTGAGACGAAATATAGGCGTTGAAAGAGCGTTATATTTGTGAAGAAAGTGTTGTAGAAGAGGGGAGATTGATTAATTTTTATAAGAAACTTGTTTTAAAGATAAAATTTAAATTCTGCTATCAAGGGGAGGTAATTTATACGGTTTTGTTATAATATAAAGTGTTAAGAAACTTAATCAGTGTTTGATAAAGTAAATATTGTATTGTGGCGTAAAAAGTTACGAGAGTGCTAAAATATTTTAATATTAAGAGATCAAAAGTTTTCAATAGATAAATAAAATAATTTATCGTCAGAAGTTTTGATTAATATCTCTGCAATAATCCGGGAAAGAATAGGAACGTAGCAAAATTATTCGTGATCGATATTTTTTACAAACCTTAACAGACAAAAAATTTCAAAATTATTCCAAAAACTTCCAAGTTATTTAAATTTGTTGATTAAATGAATCACAATTTGTCACAGTTGATTTATTATTAATAATAAATAAACTAAACAATTAGTAGTAAGAAAAAAAAACTGCAAAACAAATTATCTTAAAAATTAATTCAAATTAATTCCTGTCGTGGACGATCTTCCCGCAGAAATGGCAAAAGGTTAAATTTCTTTGTAACGAAACCATTCGATACCATTGTTCCATATGGTATCAAGACAGATGCGTGAATTGTCATAGAGCACTGGCTATTGAATATTTAATGAACATCGATGGCATCGTTTTGTCAACACGCGATCCCGAACATGGCTTGTATCGATCGTGCGGGGAAGGCGTTTTCGTCCGGCTGCGGATATCGGCTGTCGATCGACGAGTGGTGCAAGACCGAAACCCAACTTCTTCTCCTTTTAATCTCTCTTCTTCTTCTTCTTCTGATCCGAGCGAACGTTCTCACTCGAATAAATTTAAATATCGAGTTTAATACTGAAACAAATCTCCGAATAAAAATATTTTACACGAAGCGTTCCTCGATGAAGAGAAAAAATGGAAAAAATCTTGGAATATTATATTGTATATTATATTGTCGATAAAAAGTAATACCATCGAGGACATGTATATGCCTTCTCGATAAAGGAAACTCAAATTTTTACAAAATTGATTATATAAATTCGTATTCTGAGTTTCTGTCACAAGCCTTATAGTCCCATACGTATATGTTGTAAAGAAGACAAATGAGCCGGCAAGCTTTGATTACAAGGATCCAAGTACCGTTAAAATCTCAATCTGCACTCCCCCATCTTTACCAACATCTCTAAAAACTCTCTAGACTCTAGTCCAAATATAATACCAGCCAGGAATCCGAAATTCTGAGATAGCGCGCCACCGTGCAGGGGCCGGCAAAAGCGATTTTCAGCGGAATGATCGTCGAACAGCATCAAAGATGAAACGGGTGGATGTATAAAGTGTAGCCGGTTACAGCGATTATTGAAATATTAAGAACGCTCGGCCGGTTGCCTCTATTATTAACCTCAAAGGAAACCCTGTCAACGTGAACCGCGGACGCAAACGTTCGTTTAATACGTGTCTGGTGACAAATGCGGGCCTTTTTTTCCTTTTTTCGCGAAACGCGGAAGGTTCAAAGGGAGGAGAGAAGTTTCCGACTGGTATTCTCGAGAAATCGGCCGAAATGATGCAAAATAATGATGCGCGAATTGCAGAATCTTTTGGAAAGAGTGACAAGTAATATCACTTTGGTTTGTTTCAATTTTTTGACAAGATTGGAAAACTATAATAAATATGTAATAAATGTAGATGGATATTAGGAAGAGATATATTGAATTGGATTATCTTGTATAAAGATATTTTTGTCCTAGTTTGAGCTTAATTGCTCACATTTTTGAAACTAAAAAAATAATAGCGAGACAAGTACAAGAAATTACCACAAGATTTTTAATAAATTGAAATTGAAATTGAATAGATTGAATAAATAGGGAAAATATAATACATCTGTTTTTGATCTATGGAAATAATTGAAGATTGAAGACGTTTACTCTTGGTAGTGTTTGTGCCGAGTTACTATTGCTTTCCAAAGTTGGGAACGATAGTTCTGCAGGTCAGAATTGGAGTTAGAGGGCATTTTGATGTTTGGACAGTACTGGATCGTACTGTGAAAATACAATGCAGTTACAGTGAAAATTACTAAACGTTACCAACTATAATATCGAATTATTGTTACGAGCTGAGAACGTAACCAGGACGATTGGTATTTGTTGGAGGATTGAAAGGGGGATAATCGAGAAAGATAATCTCTCCAAGTCGTGATAATTTTAATAAGCGTAAGGTTTTTACTCTCTCGAACAATTCTATCAAAACAAGCTGTTTTTTTTTCCCTTTCTTTCTTTCTTTTTTTTTTTTACTCATCGAGAAATAACAAGTTTCACTTATAAACTATAATTAACTCGGACATGCTCTCATCATTCTCTTGATGATGATAGAAGATGATGCAAGGTAAATTTTATTTTCTTCGAAGGATTGGCTGTTTTTTTCTTTTTTTGAATAATAATATTAGAGTTATTTATACTTGTTTTAATTATTATTTATCCATCCAAGTTATCATTAATCTTCAATCAGAAGATTGTCACGAATACATCGATCAATTTTCATTAACATTTAAAACTACTAAAAATTATATAATATGCGTACTCAAGTATATAAAATTAACATGGTATTTATTAGATAAATATAATTGAATAATATTATGCTACAATTTGCTCTAAAAAATAAATTGCATGATCATCAAATAATAATTCTTCCTTCCAATAATAGAGATAAATCTTTTTACAATTTTAAAATATTTAAAAATTCCCTTTCGTTTCTCTCGTGCAAATTATTTTTATTACGAATATAACATAAGAAAATTTGTGTATGGATTAATACGAAATTCAGAATAAAAAAAAAGAAAAAAGAAAACTAAATTTTTCATTGTGAAAGATACACGCGAGCTGGTTTGACTATCGGCGGGAGAGATCTCGGACGAAACCGAATTTATGCATCGGTGGCTTGGAAGAATATCCACGCCGACCAAAATATTCCTCGAGTCACGAAATAACAGAGGTGAGTTTCGAGAACCGGTTTCAGAAAGGAAAACGATACGCACCGCGTTAAAGGGTTAATACCGAAAACATGGAATCACATGGAGGATAAACAATTGGTAATCGTTGTTGTTCCTTCAATAAAAAACAACAACAATAATAAGAAATATAATACGAGCGTATCGAATTCGAAATATCGAATCCAAGAACCTAACCTGAATTCACTTCCAAGTTGAGTGGCTATAGCCACGTAGTGATCGAATTCATTACTCTGGCAGGGCTTACTCCGCTATCTCGAGTTCCAGCCAAACAGTTAGAAAATTCTAATTAAACTGATTGGCAAAGTTTTAACAAGGTATCACCGTGATGAAAGTACGAACCTTTTAGGCTGCGGCTAGATATACGTCAAACAGACCGAACCCCGCTTGATAATTCACCTATTTATATACCGTAACAAACCTCGTCTAAAAAAAAAAAAAAGAGAGAGAAAAATCTATATCCTCGAGTCTGGAAAACTCGTAAGAAAGAGACGGAACCCTTTCTTGTTGAAAAATAAACGCTGGTTCCGGATAACAAATTAATTAGAATCACCGGTTCAACGAATTTGGCAAGGATTGTGCAAACGGTTGCCCGAACATAGCGGTACCAGGATGAATGAAACGTGGGCAAACACGGCCCTCAAAGAAAGTCGGCAAAGATCGAGCGGCGATCAGAGAGAGAGAGAGAGAGAGAGGGCGCCAGTGTCAATCGGTTTCCACCTGGAGCTAGGTGGACGGTATTCGTGCAAACTGTGAAAGCAATTGGCGACCCGTCCGGGGAATATTCGGCCGGCAAACGAGTCAAATATCGCGTTTGATACGCTATCGAGCCGAGTAATGATATTTGGACAGGGGCTCGTACGACCTGGAAGGTTTGCTGGAAGGGTTCGCCCGGACGCCTGCCGTGCTCGCACACGCGGAACGACGGGTGTCTTCGTTTGAGCCGGTAATTGTGGCCAATACGTGGCCTATTTGACGCATCCTTCATCGTGACAAGTTTTTGGAATTGATCGAGAATCCATGGATTTTTTTTTCGAAAATCTTGCAATGAAAGAAACTTTTGAAGAAAATGGTGAAATTATTATATTCACTTTTAATATATCGTCGAGCTAGGATTTTCTTCAACCCAGTTCCAGTTCAAAGTTTCTCGATCCATAAAATTATTTCAACACGAGGAAAGAAGAAAATTACACGTGAAATCAATAAAAAGTAATGTTAAATGTGGTTCTTGCTTAAAAATATTTTAAACTCAATCCTATTCAAATTTTTATATTAAAAAGTATATTAATTACGCGTAAAGTATATTCCAGAATATTATCGTTTATCTTATTATTCAGAAATATCGGAATTAAAAAGGGGGTATTTTCGAATTTATCCATTTTATTCGTTTAAATTAGAGTTGAAAATTTGTCGCGCGGAAAATTTTCAATAGGTTATTTGTACAGGTTTTTGCAGGGGTTGAGGATCTTTTAATAGAATCGTTGGCAAAAGATAGCCGGGAGATAATGAAAGCAAGCGAAAGGAATTAAACTTTCCCCCCCCCCCCCCTCTTGTTTCAACTTTTAATTATTCTCTAGGTGCTTGGTTATTTTCTTAAGGAAGAATTATTATTCTTCATTACGCGGCGGAGGGCGACGTCTCCTCCGCGCGATCGTTCCGCGCGATCACGCGGCTGAAAATCGCGAAAATCTAATTAATCGTATGCAGGAAACTGTGGCGGATGTTCGGCGCAACGCCCAGTAACTAATTAACCTTCGTCGATCCATCATTCGCCGTCGTGCAGGGGAGGAGAAGGGAGCGGGCAACAGGCAATCACATCGAAAGCCTGTTACGAGGCGAAGGAATATTAGAAAACACGAATGCTCGTTTGAACGATTGGAAAACCGATTGTTCTCTCGCCCGTTTCTGCCGCCAAACCCGCCTCGCGGTGGGTTCACTCCTCCTTTTTTTTATCCTTCCCTTGATTCGTGGTTATTATTTCAACGACGACGACTTCCATCCGCGATATATAGTGGGATGGAATGAAAAAGAAAAAATTGGGGGGGAAAGGGGAAAAAAAAATTAAACGAAATTGATATGATTATCTTTTAACGGTGGGGAAAAGAGAGAAAAAGAAAAAAATAGTTGCGTTTAATTTCATCGATTTGAAAGATAGTTACCGAAGAAATTATTAATGTTTGAGGTAAAATTTTTCAAACTTTTCTACCTCTTATTACGTTCAATATCCTTCCCTCCTTAATCTTATTAGTCTTATCTATATTACAAACTTGTTTATGGTTTGTAATTATGTAAAATAATACTGGCAATATGAATATGCAAAGTAAGAATATTTACAAACTGATGATATTCTTCGATTTTTATATCCAAAATTATTTTCGAAAAAAGAAATATTGGTAATTTGATTAATTAAAACCAAAAGTTGTATTATTATAAATTATCGAATAAGAGATTATAGAATCAACAATATGATAATTTTTAACGCGTGTAGCATAATAAATTTTTTGACGAGATCGAGACTTTATTAATTCGAAAGACATACGAATTTTTCATTATACTTGTATAAATATTAATTTTAAATTAATGAGAAACAATTAATAAAAAAAAAACGCATGCTTCGTTGTTCGATAACTTTGATATCCAACTCTGTAACGAAATTGTTTTTTAATCTCGTTCAATTTCAAATTTCGCGCCCTGATCCTTTCCTTTGCTACGCCAATGAATTTCCATCTCTATCTCTCTCTCTCTTTCTTTCACCCCGTTAGTTTGCTCAAGGAAAGATCTTTTCTCGAACAGCGAGATCATTTCCAGTTAGATTGTCGGCTTAAAGGGTGAAAAGAGAGAAGGGAGGAGGGCGGTAAGGGGAGAAGGGGAGAGTGGGGGAGGAAAAGGAGAGAGTGGAAGCGCGCGCGTGCCGCAAATAAGCGTCGATAAATCCGAGACGTAATACAAGCGGGTCGGCCGCGGGGCAACTTAATCCAGGGCCAAATTAAATCGTGGCCCCGACAAATCTGTGCTTCCCGAGTGATTTGTGGCTCCGTTTGATGCCGCCTCCATATCGGAAATAGCTCGAACCACCCGTGCCCTCGGTCATGGTGTTATTCAGGAATCAATGGAATTTTCTTCCTTATGTTTCCCTTTGCCTCGCCTTTGCTTTGCCATATCATGAATGCTTTTTTCTTTTTTTTTTTTTGTTGGAGATAAACGCGATCCAATTTCAACAAATCAGTCATTTGTTGTAATTGAATTTGTTGTTTTATTCTTTATATATATATATATATATTTAAGATAATTCCAGAAAAGATTCACAATTTAGATTTCAATTAATGAATCTTGATATCTTTCAGACAATTTTCCTTGGAATGAGAATAATTCAATATTATTCGCGTTTTCCATTTCCCATCATTCATCATTTGCTTTCATTGTGAATATTTTTGTTCGAATTTTTTTTTATTTATTTTCTTTAAATCTATTCGAAGAGAATCATTCTACTAGAGGATGTTACGTTCTGGTATTAATTTTGTATCCTTTTAATCAATTAATTAGAAAACTGAATATTTGAATCAGATTCCGATCCTCTCGATGAATTTTATCCTCGGAAATTTCACCGTGTGAATTTCCATTTTACATATTTTTTTCCCTTCTTCCCGCAAAGATTTTTAAATTGCATCATTATAATGCTAGCCGTACGGCTGCTATTCGATTCTTCCACAACGCACAATCACTTTCTAAACTGTGGGGTGGGGAGGGGAGGATATGGAAAAAAATAAAAAGGATCGAACGCACACCTGGCGACTGTGGAATTTCCATGGAGGCCTTGAAGAGAGAGGAGGAGGAGGAGGAGGAGGAGGAGGAGGAGGAGGAGGAGGAGGTCCCTTGGCAGCGATCAACGCGCGTGGATCGCGCGTCGCGCCACGCCGATCGATGAGCCCTTAATGGCGGACAAATTGTGAACGTTGACAGGAAGATGGAGGGAGGCCATTTCGCGGGGAACCAAAGTTCGCTAATTGCAAGGGATAATCGAAGTTAACGGTCCTGTTGAGCGATTTTAACGGTCGCGGCGCCGAAGGGTTTCTTCGCGGTGAGATCATCGCGCCCTCGCGATCCCGGAAACCGCCATTCCTCGTCTCGATGGTATTTCCACGCGCCACGCGCGTTCAAGGAAGTAATTATTTCCAAATAACTTTGGATACATCGATCGTTAAACATTGATTATTATTTTTGTTTCTTTTTTCCCAAAAATTCTAGGATATTCCCAAAATTTTTCTCCCTTTTTCGAAAAACAGTTATCCAATTGTCGTGAAAAGGATGGAATTTGAATATTTTCGTTCGGGATCTCAAATATTTTGAATATTCTTGTTTCAGGAATTTTTTCAGTTTTTGAATAGTTTTTGACAAAATATTTTGTCATTGGTGGTATATTTTGCTAGAAGAAGAAGAAGAAGAAGAAAAAGATTTTGCTTTTAATTTTATTATCACATAAATAAGTAACATTAAATTATTATAAAGAATTAAATGCGATTAAATGTCGAATACGATATTGATCATACTTTCAAATAATCAGAAATAACTAAAGTAACTAGGTAACAAAAACTAACGAAAAGTAACTATAAGTAATGGAGGATAAAAATATATACGTGTTTTCAGAAAATTATTTCTTTTAATTTCATTTATTATTTTTCCAGAAGAAAATAAAAAAGGGAGATATAAAGGCAGACAAATAAATAAACGAGATATAACTATTTCATTCATAGCTTAGAATTTCACGTTATTCGATGGGATTTATACAGATTGTTTTATTATTTGGAAATTATTTTGTACCAAAATTTAGTCAGTATAAATGGAAGAATATAAATCCTCTTCCCAAATATATGTCTCGATATTAAACTCTGGAAATTGTTCGCAACGATCCACTATTTTGGTAATTAAATGGCAGTAAAAACAGTTTATGCCTTTGTCCTTGTGTTTGAATTATAGCCGTTTTTATGTTTGCTCAGCTTGTACCAGTTTATCTTTATAGCTCTACGTAAACATTCTTTTTCACCCATTTATTACATCTTTTTTTTCTTTCTTTTTTTTTTTTTTCGAAAGATTTGATTTAATCCATCGTAAAAGTCAAACCAATCTCGAGCCTTAACATCGATTAATTATTTTTAATTATTCTCAAAATCTTATTTAATTGCATTTCCAACCTCCTTATGAAAAATTCATCCATCCAATTTAAAACTTTCCAATCCATTTTCAAGACAGTATAACAATTCGCTCTTCCAATTTCACAGTAGGCAATCGCCATTTCCCTTTTTTGCGCGAGACCACCGATAGCGATCGACGAATCGAAAAAAAAGAAAAAAGAAGAAGAAAAAAAGAAAAAGAAAAAGAACAAAGCCACGAGGATCAATGCGTGAAAGAGATGGGAGAAGAGAGGCCGCTAACGATCGAGAAGAACGTGTGTCAACGTCACCGCTTGAACCACTCTCGTTTTCGACGACGTCGGCCTTCGTTCTCTTTATTTCGACGAGCAGTTCGAAACAAAGAGGGGGAGGGGAGGGAAAAAAGAAAGAAAGAAAGAAAGAAAGAAAGAAAAAAGAAGAAGAAGAGAGGGGGAAAAAAAAAAGGAAAAAATATATTTGCGGTGTTCCTTTTCCCGGGATCCGACGGGAAGAATTAAAATTCATGGGCGCGCAGCGGTGTGGCGGTCGGTAACAACCCCCGAGTCGGGAAAAAGAAGAGGAGGGAGCGATGGAGGGGGCGGTTAGCAGGGGGTGAGGCAAAACGCTCGCTCTGGACAAGCTCTGACTCCTTTGCAATAGTCGCGCGCTTCTTTCTTTCTTTCTTTTTTCCTTTCTATCTTTCTCTCTCTCCCTTTCATCTATCCTACTCTCTCGTTCTTTCTTTCTTTATTTCTTCCTTTCTCTCTTTAGAAGATCGAGTAAGTCGCGTTTCTATCCACCGTTTTGCGACACGTGGAAAATAAATCTTCGGGCTCTTTTAAGATGTTCTTTAATTTGGCAAAAAAAAGAGAGAGAGAGAAGGAAGAAGGAAAGATAAACAACGCGGAGGCGTTAAACGGACGGTTAAAATGTTTCACCGCAAGATTTATCACGATTAACCTGTCGTAAAATTTCGCCAAACAGATTCAGCGTTTTAATAATCAGTGGGTTTATGATCGTGTTGTAGCTCTGTTTCGAGAGATTTAATTAATTAAGTACTTTCTTATGAACTTTTTTCTTCCTTTCTACATAGATACATTCATTTTCACAGGATTCGAATATATTATTAATATAACGATGAATTGTAATAATTTGACAAATATTTGGTTCCAGATAACCTTTAATTGAATTACAAATGTAAACATTTTGACATTACAATGAATTAAAAATTTGTAAACACTCATAAGTGTTTAAAAGTAACGTTTTATCAAAGATATATTTAAGGGAAGTAAAGTAAGATGATATCTCTATTATTACAAATAATCCTCCACAAAGAATTCAAATATATATCATATTTCATCGCCAACTCTTGCCTCTGAAATTTAGTTTCTAACGTTTCGAAGCGGAGCGAGTTTCGGCCCCGTTTGATTCGATTAAAACGACGATTCGAGGCTCGCCGAAAGGAAGGCTCGCTGAAATTTTTCTTTCCGCAGGATCGTGCGGCCGTAGTGTACACACAGTGTACTCGTCAAAGCCCGCGTCCAAGGTAAACCACCCCCGTCCTCTCCGTTGGAGAGAGCGGGTCTGCGGACACTTTTGGTATCGTTTGCTTGTAAAAATAGTGACGATTCGGGTGGAAACTCGAATTAACGTCCGCTCTTAATCCGGCGCCACGTTATTCATCCCCGCTCCTTTCCTATCTTCCTTTTTTCCTATCCTCCCCTTTTCATCGGTTTCCACCCTTTTCGGGTGTTTCGTTAACGTGGCCTCGGGCCCCTCGTGCAAATTCATGTTGATTTTTCTTTACGCCGAATGAATCGACACGGGTCGTTATCCATCGTTTCCGCGAATTTTCCACTTTCTCCGTGAGAGAGTTAAACGGTACGTTCACGCTGTCCCGACGTTTCTCGTTGTTTTGGTAGACGATGTTTGAAGCGGTCGTGAAGGGAATCCGTTTGAATAGCGAGGAAGGGAGGGAAAAAAAAAAAAAAATTCTATCTCTGTTTCAAGCTTAAACTCTCTGGTTAACGAGACGATAGGTTTAATTCGATTTGACCCGGAATTAACAAATCTCGATTCCTTGGAATTTATAGAGAAATTATATTCAAAAATACATTTGTTACATTTCAATTCAAAGCTCGAAGATTGGTGAATGTATTCTTATTGGTTTTCTTATTGGAAATCAAATTGAAGAATTTTACCATTTTACAAAATTAGTAATTATTAATATTAAGATTGACAAACATAGTTATAAGTTATAAATAAACGAAAGAATTATTAAACGAAATTCGATTAAAATTAATTTTGATAATTGGAATTTTATTTCTCTTCGAGTCAAGTTTTGGTTAATATTATTTTCAATAAAGTTAATGTTAAATCTCTTATATTTCGATCATTTCATCTGTAACAACTTGGTAATTTAAATGGGTAGGGGTAAAAAAAAAAAAAAAATTCTATCTCGGTTTCAAATCAAACTTTCAAACTTTTACTTAACGAGACGATAAGTCGTAAATCTTTTACACAAATCTTTCCTTTCAAAATTCTTTAGGATTTTTATACATAAAATGATATTTTATTAATATTTTAAACGTCGAAACTTTTACTTTGATATCCATCGATGAAATAACCTGTGAATTTTCTAAATATTGAAATTTGGAACGCGTAATACGAGGTATGGACGAAAAGTAGGAATATATTTTGTTTCCCTTTATCATTACAACAATTTTTTTTTTTTAAGAGGTCTTGTAACGTACTCTACTATTAGTTCAAATTTTACGATCGTATCACTCGTCGTTCGTGTGCAACGACAATGGACACGTGTTTCGTTTTCACAAGTGAAAAATAAAATGTCTGGCGATCTTTTGAAACAGTAATAACGAATTAACGTTATGGAATTAAAAAAAAAAGGAAAAAATGTTTCAAAGATATGGCGATGATAACATAGAATACATAATGCATACTTAGCATTTTAATGATCTTCGAAACATTTCTTTTAATCTTAAAGAAGCTGTTCAGCTCGTAACACTGTATATGTAACACATACTTAGCATTTCAATGATCTTTAAATCTTATTTTTTTTTTTAACTTGACTTGACCAATTTATCCTGTTTTATTTGTGAAAATGATTGATGTACAAATCATAAATTACATATATTTTTTTAAAATAATTATATCACACAAGGATTGAATTTTTTTATTAATTATAACAAAAAAGAACGGATAATTTAAAGAGTTACTAAATATTTTTCTTAAAAATGTTTTATGAAAATTTACAGAAAAAATATTTTTAATGATAAAATAGAAACAGTTGATGTTTTTATTACTATAACTTAATATTACAACTCGAAGATACAATAATAGTCTAAGTCGTCTTAAAAATCTCACTTTAAGTATAATTCGTTCAAAAATACCGGAGATCAAAATTTTTAGACAAATTTCCTCATCAAATACCAAATAGTCACCAAACGTTTCCCCCTCAATCCTTAAAATTCGATGAGAGAAACCGAAAACACCCACCTAGAATCAGAGAGAGAGGAGGGATTGTCAGCGCCGCCATTCGAGCACGACTATAATAATAATCATATTTTGCGGCTACGGGCCGCATAGCAAATAGCATCACGATGTGAATTTCTCCGACAAGCGGCGGGGGTGCGGTTCGAAAAGAGAGGGGGTTGCAGCGCGCGAGTTCGCGTGACTGTGTGCGGAACACGTTGGACTCTCGACGACTGGAGCGCAACGGGGAGGGGGGAGAATGAAGGGGGATGGAGAAAGAGCGGGGCACGATGGAAGGAATAGAAAAGGGATAGGACAGAGAAGGGGGATCGACGAGAGAGAGAGAGAGGGAGGGTGGGTTCTGGAACGGGTCAGGGTTCGATGGAACGGTGTTCGGGGACGGTTGTACCGTGTACTCAACCTAATAACCGCGATCAGCCGTCGCTTATGTGTGCCTAATATATCGAATTATAGCGGCGTGCCTTGAATGACAAACTATCGGTTTGGTGGTGGTAGGAAGAGGGTGGGCATCATCATCCTTGGTTCGGAGACTATTCGAGGTTTGGACCACCATTTAAAATACCAGAGATACTATTTTTCCATTCATTTGTTCTTCTTGGTTAAATTTGTTTGATTTCTTCTTCTTCTTTTTTTTCTTTCTTTCTTTCTTTTTTTTTTTTGTATTTATTCGAATGAATAGATTAGAAAATTAATTTAATTGTTAGATGATTATTTAAGAAATTTAATGCCTCTTTCCACAACGAAGCGAAGAATGGATGTATTATATAGCGGGGATTAATTTTAAATACTTTTACTCTATTAGTATTTATAGATATTAGATTGACTTTCTAGCATAAATTTTAATAGTAAAAACCTGTATTATTTATCTAAAACTTTTCTAATTAAAAATTCAAAGAAACTAATCACCAGGCTATGAATTTTTATGTAACTAAAACGTGTTCGAATATTCAAGTAATTTACTGAAAATATGTTGTTATGCAAAATATACGCTAAATTAAAAAGTTTATTTTACTTAACATAACTTGTAAATATTTCATTTTATTATCCTTCGAATGCTATCGGAAAATACCTTGAAAAAGATCTTGAAAAAAGACAAAAAAAAAAAGAAAGAAAAAAAAGGAAAAAAAAGAAACAAGGTATTCCAAAACAAAGTGTAACCTTGTTCTTAATTCCTGCTCGTTAATTTTATATCTATATTACCAGCCCAGTAATTGTTTCTTTATTAATACATTACGAACGAAGCATTTCTCGCTTAATTGCGACGTCGATATCAATTACTTCTCTTCAAAAGTTTCCCTTAATTACCAATTAAGTTGTGTTCCATTTGTTTCATTCTCGCTAAAATACACGCTACATAGTCGGGAAAAACTACATACAGGGGAAAAAGATTTCATACGATCGAAATTTCATTCGTTGCCTCACGTCGATTTCTAATTATCGCGGCATTCCAAACGCCGCGTCGTCCTCCGATCGTCGCACGATCGTCGAATCGTAATCAAAGTTCGTCCAAGGATTAATTAATCTCTCGATCGGTCTCGACGTCCACCACTCGTTTCCCAGCTTCCTTACGGGGTCAGGGAATCTCGATTAAAAACAAATACGCATGAATTATGCAAGAAATTGACGAGTTCGTGGATCCGGTATTAATTGGCGAATCCTTCCACGCGCTTTTGCCCACTCGACTTAACGAGTATAACCTTTTCGAATTTTTTTCCGACCCCTCCCCCCTCTCTTTCTTACTTGCGTCTCGTAATTACACGCGAGCACAAATGAATGCAAAACGTGAAGAATCGTCACTTTTTAAACGTTTCGCCTCGAGGAATCGGAATTTAAGGGTTTCTACGTTCTAAATATGGATGGATATCTGTAAGAAAGGAAGGGCCGCTCTGAATTCTGGACCAGTCTTGGCCAACGTTTACGCGGGTTGGCGTAATTTAAAACCGGGACGGCGAGCAACACGCATAATTGGCTGCCGCAATGTCGCCTTGTTTTCCCTTTCTGGGGTGGAGAATCGAATTTGGCGCGGTTCACTCTGCGCACGAATCTCGGCGCATTCGGAATCTGGTTCTGTCGAATTTCAATTCTATTCACAACGAATTTGTTGTAGTTAATTACAGGGTTTTGCCCAAAGAAACTTTTTTTCCTTTTTATATATATATATATAGTATCGATACATAGTATAATTAGCACCGCGATACTACTACTGGAATAAAAGGGGTTTCTTGATTAACTGGTTTCGTCGAGAGAATATAAGAGACAAAGGTTATTATTTTTAAATGAAAATAAAGAATATAATTACTTTTTTATAAGTTTACTTAAGCTCTTATATTGCATCATACGTGTGTGTATTTATGCATTTATAAAATTAATTAGGAAAAACGTATCGTGTAATTGAAGAAGAAATTCTTTTGTCGTGTCAATTATAAACTTATAACACGTATTGTAAAACAATGGATGTAGAAAATATTTTATACCTTTTATTCGTTTAAAATTAATTGATAGATTATATCGATTTAAATTATTATATTCAATTCTTTATCTAGATATTTATCAATTGTTAAATTTTATATCAAATTATCAATAAGAAGAAGATAACAACCACCTCTTTACTATTAACTCATCTTTAATTCCCATTTGAGTAAAATTCCATTACACTACAATCTTCATCGTTATAATTAATAAAATAAACTTTTCAAAATTTTTTCACCGCTGTGAAAAGGCATCCGTTTATAATCTAACCTAACCTAACCAAACTGTATCTACCTTTCATAATTAAATATCGCAAAATTATTGAGTAACTTCGATCGAATTGAATTCGAATTTTGCCCAATTATTTCATTTCTATATTCTCATAAATCTGAACTTATCTAATCTTAATCACTTTCTTCCTTCCTTCCAATACAATAATCTATACATGCATGTTAAAAACTGTGTAAAATAAATTTCAACTATTTTAATTAAACGAAATCCATTTTAATATATATCCAGCAACTCTGCAATCGAAAGACTAGGGAAAAGCCACGTATCATTATCCCGGGCATAGGTACGAAAGCGAACACCACCGGGTGGCCCGGTCAATTAAACACGAAAACGTGGCTCGATCCCCGGCTACGCACGCCTCCCCCTGTATTTCCTGCATTACTTCCCCCTTTATCCCTTCTGCCGGTCGATTTCAAAGCGGAGGAGGGGGAGCAGCCCACCTTGCACGGCCACTCTCATTTCGAGTGTATCGATGAGAGGAGCGCGTAATTGGACGCGGCGGATAATTGTTTTGCTGTCCACCGTCTCGCGTTGGCGAGAGCTCTCTCTCTCTCTCCCTTTTTTTTTTTTTTGATGGACGGAGCACTCATTACCATTAAGTGGCGGGACCCCAGCGCATTGCCTGTTTTTGGAAGGCTAGAAATCTATGGCGGCGCGGCTATGGCCGACGAGGGTCGATTTCGCTCGATCATCGCTAATTGGGCCGATACGTTTCTTTCAGGGCATCGCTCATCAAGGGTTGCGTTTTAGATTACGCATTTCCTTTTTTTTTTTTTTTTTTTTTTGGACATATTGATTTTGATGTACTTTTAAGAAGTATTATTATGTAGAAATTTATTATTATATTTTTTGAGAGAGGAAAGGGAGATTGTGTTGTTAATTTCGTTAAATTTCTTGACCCAAAATTTAACTTGCAAATGTTGGGCATCAAGAAATATTATTTAATTTTGCCTCGAGTTTATAATTTAAAATCAAGCTTCATAATACTCTTACATATATTTATATTTATTACACCTATTATAAATTAACTTTCTATATTAATATCCTTATAGATATATCATCTAATAAGCTTCAAAAAATTGAAATGACATTTAACCTATTATTCTTTTCTTTCCCCTTTTTTCCCTCCCCGACGAATTCACCATTCGAAACGAATTCACCAAAAAGCGAACAACAACAACAACAACGTCTTCACGTCGATCGGTACGTCGGCAAAGTTCCCCTGAAATTCCCTTTTAACGCGAAATCTGTCTCATTAACAATCTAATTAATAATCCAATTACGCGGTAAGATCCGGCTCCCTCCGGCATATTTTCACGGTAACGGGAAAACAATTCTGTCGGTCGTTTCCCTTCTGGCCCCTGCGCCCACCTTTGCACGAGAAATGGCGCTGTGTGTTAGGAGGAGAAGTAGGAGGAGGGGGAAGGGGTGACACGAGGCGCTCCGGGGTTGTTGCCTCATCCCCCTGAAATTTAATAAGCAATTACCAGGGATGAAACGAGACGCATCTGTGTACCTGTATAAACGAGAGAGAGAGAGAGAGACAGAGAGAGAGAGAGAGGGAGCGAGGAGAAGTTATATGAAGCCGAACAGAGGGACGAGGTGAGAGAAAGAAAAAGGGGTGAGGGGTGGTGGCTGTACGTCCTCCCTGGCGCACTTGAGAGGAAACAAGGGGGGACGCGCCTAAGTACACAGTATTTCCGATAAATTATGTTTGGTCTGGGCGATTTGTTCAACGCGACGCCCGCAATCCGAAAAACCTCTTATTTGCGAAATTTACCGGGTTGGACAAGCGACTCCGTTGGCAACAGACTCCTCTTCTTCTGCGGTTTCCGTGCAATGGGGTCCGAGATGAAAGTTCGCCCTGATGAAATTTATAATTGCGCTCCGAGAGAGGAGAGAGGGGGCTAGTGTTATTTTTTTTGGAGATCGTTGAATGGAATTATCGCATTAATTCGGAATACCATCGTTGCAATTTTATGTGGTGGAAAAAAAAAAAGAAACGAAATACCTCTTGTAATGAAGCGAATTTTTCGATTTTAATATCTGTTACATATGAGTGATTTTATATATTCGTTCACTGTCATTTATCAGATAATTTGCGAGGAAAGTATTTTTAAAAAATTGTACAGAAAAATGATTGTATGATCTTGGAAAAATGGAATCTCGAAACGAGGTTGCATTCGTTTCCTTTCGCTAATTAATTAACTAATTAAATTCGTAGAAGTTATTTAGTCCAAATAAGTGCTCGGAATATGTCAGAAGGCGCCACTGTGCAAGCTAATAGGGATGCATCGCTGAACAGTGACTGTAGATTAGCAATGAGCTTCGCGAAACTTTAAATATACTTCTATCATTTTCGTTAGAATTACATGTGAAGAGATGTTTTTGTAAAGAAGATACATGTACAACGTGATAAAACCTAAAATCAATTATTTCTTATTGAATAAATTATTCTAAATACGATTACTGAACGATGTAATATACGAAGAATATTTCGATTAAGTATAATATCGTGGAAAAATTTATTCCATAGCCAATCATATCGCGAAAATTCGAGCAAAATAATCGAGTTAGAACGGGAAGAACGTGCTCGAGGCTCGAAATTTTCGCGCGATTATTTGGGCGCGCGACAACGTTGGTTGGCCGTTGAACGGTTTCACGCTCAGCTTCCGTTCGACGATCTCGAAGGGTTGACACGCCGAGACTTTCGATCCACCGGTGGAAATTCGATAATACGCGTTCCCCGGCAGTCGGTAGCCCGCAAGGTTCGAACGCCTCTCGAAACGCCACCACGCCACAGGTGGTTGCCAAGTGTCTCATCCCGCGGACCCTCAAATTTTCCACACACCGCCTCGATTACCGTCGGATCAAGCCTTTTCTTCCACGACGAATCTCTCTGATCTCCCGTCTCCGGATTTATCTTCTGTAATTTTCACCGAAATTTCTTCACCCCTATTCGACTGCGAATTTTTCCTTTCGATGGAAGATAGAAGGAAGAAAGGAGAAAAAAAATGGGGATGGAATTTTTTCTTTTTTTTTTTCGTGCATTTATGGCGGAAAATTTTTTAGGACGAGGAGAGAGAGAGAGAGAGAGAGGGTATTTCACTCGAGAATTCCTCGTCAAATTCGAAAACGATTGTTCACGTTGATGAGAGCGGATAAAATATTACGGATTCCAGAACGTCGATCCCTAGTAGGTTGCAATGCGGTTGTTTCATTGGTTCTCCCTCCCCCCCTCCCTCCCTCGGTTTTCGATATGTGTGTATATCGCGAAATTATCGGCGCACCGTCGAATCGAACGAAAGAATGGAATTTAAACGATACACGCATAATTCTGTGGGCTTTTATTTGCGCGAGAATCCACATTGATCGTTCCATACGTTTCAAATTCTTTCACCATTACTTATTATTATTTACACGCCCCTATTTCGTATATTTTAATAATTAAAACGTCGATTAAAACTTAGAAGATATATATACGTCCACCGTGATATATCAAACCATTATCCCTATCTCTTCTTTGCTCACTTATTCGTATCCTGTTTTCCACGCCTTCTTACCTCGTATAATCAAGCCAGGATACAATTATCGTATTATCACCCTATCACGCAGATTACCCATCATACTTAGTATTTTATCACCGATCATATCGCCATTCCAACACGCTTTTATCACTTTTAAAAGAGGGAAGAAATGAACAAAAGGAGAGTGACGAACGAATTGAAAATTATCCATATTTTCAATGTACCATTACATATTATCGCTCGAAAGTATCTTGGGATGTTTGCTTATTTTTCGAAATATGTAGTTTAATTGTATAGCAGCAGGATTACTTCTTATTTTCCCGTTCCGTGATACCGTTGCAGGAATTTGGAAAAATCTAATAATCTCAAATAATAATTATTTAAAGATTACAAAATTCACATTCAATGAATATAACATCATATGAATCTAATTAAAAACAATTTCTATCCCTTCAAAGAATTCTCTTTTTCCCAACTCAAACGAGAAATTATTCCAATCAATAATCCGTTTAAATCCTTCGATTAATATTAATCCATATCACTGATAAACACCATTCATTTTTCATCTTCAAATAATCAACAAACACCAAATAACATCCCTCCACCGAATAAACCAAAAAATGATACACCCACCTAAAGCATCAATTCAAAGGAAAAAAAAAACAAAATTAAAATCCCGTCATCCTCGGTTCGAATCAGTTGAAAACTTTCTCTCTCTCTCATGCCGCATAGCGAAAGGTGTTAATTACTATTTACCAGGTTGATTGACTCGGGCATAAATTGTCCCTCGAACCAGTTCCCTCTCGCGTCCGGCCGCTTGCATGCGCGCGTGTGTCACCTGCGGGGGCGGTGGAGGCGGCTAGTTGGGCCAGCGCAGAGGGAATATTGAAACGAGAACAGGGAAGAGGGGGAGAGGGGAGGGGGGATTGCGTAGATTGTGTCGGCCGAGCGAGGGAAAAGGCGGTTTCCACTGCGTTTCTGGTGGACCCGTTTGCGACGCGAGGGAAGGTGGTGGTGGTGGGCAGCGCGGAGAGCTAGGCGAAAAGGCATTAACAGCCTCTTAACATGCAGATTGCCCCCTAAAGACTTTAGGAGTTGGCCGAACGTTGATTGGACGATTATTTAATACCTCGTCGAGGGGCCTCCGTTAACTCGCCGCGTTAATCCATCGTGTGTGAGCGAGTTGTTGAGTCGATTCACTTGCGCGATTCCGTGGCAATTTCGAGCGGCCGGCACGCTCGAAATTACGCGACGAGCCTTGTTGTCTTCTTCCTCGAGCCGCCTTTTTTAACTCTTTTTGTTTTTTGGATACGTTGCATACGCTTGTGGTTTTAATGAGGTATGTATGAGGGAAGGAGTGAGATTATGATGATCGGGTTGATAATGATAGTGACAAGACGAAATTGCGCCGCTACCAGTGTTGGACGATGGTACGTGTTTCGTTTAGCCTCGTTTAGACTGATGATCGCCGGACACGAATGAGGGTTGAATTATTAAAATTTTATTGTAATTTATGTTTAATAAACATGAAACGTCTATTAATGTTTATTGATGGTCCCTGAAAATTTAATGATATTATATGATAGGAGATAGATTATTAATTTGAGATTGTTTTTGTTTTATATCAGATTCAATTTTTTTTTTCTCTTCTATATATCGTATCAGATGGAATTTGTACCAATTTCTCTTTCTATTGTTTCTTATGAAGGATTTTCTCTTCTGTATATCAGATGGAATTTGTATCAATTTCTGTTTCTATTGTTTCTTATGAAGGATGTTCATTATTGTATATTTAAGCATTGAATTGACAAGTTTGGAAAATTAGCGCCACATGATTGTTAACTAAAAATCTCTGTATATTTATTTATTTCCCTGAAAATATATAAGTAAAATCTTGGAATTGAACTTTTCAGATAAAATATACATTCTATATCACTTTTCCAAGAAGGAATACGATAATTCCAATCGAAACTTAAATAAATCATTTACTAATTCCAAAACACATGCTACAACAGAAATGCAACACACGTTCACTCAACATTTTCAAACTTCGATCAACCACGAATATTAAAAACAAAGGATCCCTCGCAAATTCTCGCGAAAGAAAGAAAAGAGAAGAGGAGAGAAGAAAAGAAAAAAAGGGAAAACGTATCGAATTCCGATTATCGTCACATCAAAGGGAAATGCGAGCATAGAGAAACAAGACTAACGAGAGGCATGCCTCGCCCTAAAACCGAGGCCAGAAAATAGAGGAACGAGACACAGCGCCGAAGGGGAGACGCCAACGTGTCCGGAGGAGAGGAGGGAGGGAGAGGTTCTGGGGGACAGTCCGCGTGCTGAATCGTTAATTCGAGGAACCAACAGGAATAGACAAAGATATACCGTTTTAATAGTGACAAAGAAGCTCGGGAAGAGAAGAGAAGACACGAAGTCTTGGCTTGGAGAGGATCGCCACGTGTATATATATATATGTATATGGACGAGACGAGAAGGGGCTCCGGGGTCCAATCGCGTTTAATAGCACGAAATTACACCGAAATTGGATTCTAATTTACCATCCGCGAGAGGCAAATGTATTCAAATTAGCCGGAGGGGAAATAACGAGTCCTTCGGCCGCGGGATTAAATAAATTTCCTTTCTGTTAATGATTATGTAGATTGAACGACATCTCCTCCTTCGTGTCCCTCTCTCTGGGCCCTGTGTCGCGGCTTTTCTTTTTTCTTTTTTTTTTTTTTTACCAGGGTGGTTGGACCCGCATTGGTCCACCCATGGGGTGCAAGAGAGGCCACGGGACCGAATTAAGGATAATTGCCTCGCGGCGAAGAAAGGAGAGAGAGAAAGAGAGGAGACGTGAACAGGCTGAACGATATCGGACCGCAACGTACGGTTCAGAGAACGTTACCGCGTACTATAAAGGCTGCCGGTCACCTGGTGAATTGATTTTCGACCACGCGTGTGTGCCCCCATGGTTAAATATATTCCCTTGATTTTTATCATTTTTCTACCTCGAAGCTCTCATCACGCTTTTCTCCTTTCCTTTCGAATACGCGACACCGCGATTTGCATTGGTGATGCGCCTCGTCCGAGTTTACGGTTTAAGGGATAAATAATGCCCGGAGTGGACTCGCGAAAATGCATCTGCGTGGGGTTGGTTAATTTAGAGGTGAATTTTTTCCCTTTTTTTTTGGAGAGGAGGAGGGTTACGCGCGCGGGTAATGGGAGGATTTGTTGAAAAAGGAAAATGGATGATGAAAGGAAGGAAGGGTAAAAAGGTGATATTCGATGAAGAATCGTTCAAAGAATTTTTTAACGTATGAATGTCATGAGTTTGTTGTTTATTGTATTTTATAGTAAATTGATTGAAAAGAAATCGTGTATGTATATATATATATAAAGTTGCAAAAATATAAGTTAAAGATATTACTTTTGAAATGTCAAGAAAAAGAAAAAAAAACAAGGGATACGTTTATAACAGATTATAAAAAGTAAATTAATGAACATAATATTAGAAGAAAATAATAAACCAGTAATTATCATAAATGAGAATAACCATAATAATTTTATATAACCAAAGGAAATAAAAAATAATTGAATTAATGCTAATGTTCACCAATTTCCTTCTATCGTTTATATAAATTAATTTTCGTTTACCTTATTACCTTATATTAATTTATTATTATTCACTTGTTATAATTTATTTTTACTTAAGATCAAAACATCCGTGTGTGTAATAATAACATTCTTAATTTAAAAAAAATATATATATATGTTAACACGTTGATTTTTCCAAGTCAAATAAATGAAAATCGATTTAACGTAATCGAAACAGGATTGTTACGCAAAAGGTATCCACTATAATAGGATAATTGATTTTTTTCATCGTAATTCCGTGTCATTAACTAATTCGTAACACATTCGATAGAACGTTAATAACACTTTTATCAAGAAGAAGAAAAAAGATTGCTTCGTAAAATAAACTCCTATTTATAAATTTATAAACACGGCTTATTTTGTATTCATATTCGTGTAGCATGTATTTCATTGCACGATATATACCTAACGCGTCTATTATATATCCATTACCTGTCTTGGCGAGATGTGGGCTACAGGAGACTTTATATAACGCGAATGTGGCAATACCAATTATAAAGCTTCAACCAAGCAGTTATAGTAAATTCATTAACGAACTTTTCTCCCCGTTGCGCGGGAAGAAAAACAAAAACGAACGCGAGGGCAATAATAAATGTAATGGGCTCTCTCTCGACCAGACTAGAGTACTACTACACACCTCGGTTGCTTCCACCAACCCTTCGGACGTGAAAGAAAAAGGCGCGTACGTACACACAGATTCGTGCACACACAGATGGATTTCCTGTGCTACGTGCCACGAGGAAAATGGAAATAATCGTGTATCGTATTGTTACGATGTTAAATTTTATTCTATTAAACCGTGATCGGTACTTTTGTTGCGTCATTGTCAATTTATCGAAGCCTCCATCATCGGTTTTCATCATGGATTGAGACAGGAAAAAAAAAATTGAAATAAGCGAGATATACCAGAGAATTGAAATATTCGAATATTATTACTTGAAAGTAAATAAAATAACTATTTATTATTTATTGTATTCGGATTCGATGTAAACGAAAATTATTTATTCTTCGTTTAAGTGACTAATGTACCATTTTTTTTTATTTCTTAATATTGGACAATGGAAATAAATTGTTATGTTACGTGCAATAATATAAATTCAGTGTATTGTATTGGAAAAGTGCATCTTTTTCATTTTCTTAATCTGGATTTTACAGCGAGTCAATTAATCTCAAATAAATATACATCAAATTTACATATTATTAATAATCCGTTTCAAATGAGATTAAATAGTAATTGAAAAATATCATTAATGCAAATTTAATTTGAAGATTACTTACACATCGTTCGTTTAACACACATCTCGTGAATGTGATGAAAACGGAAGGATGGGATGTGGCGGGAATTAATTGAAATTTGAAAAGCGCGCCATTGATAAATCCCTCGTTCGTTCGTTTTGGAAATCATCGGGGCCTCGAGCCCGGGTTGCATTCGAACTAACGACGATTCCAACATTTCTAAGAAACACCACGGAACTAATTGCGATAAATAAGAGGCCTGCGGCTACGTTTCTACGCTACGTATGCGTGACTGGTTTTTATCCGGCGTGGCATCGTGCTTCCAGCCCCGCGGGCTGGAGCCTGTAATTCAACGCGTAATAGCGCTACATTATATCTCAGTGTTTTCGCAAGAAACCGCATTTGTCCCAGTTCCAAAAGTTTCCAGCGTTTTATCGCTTGCCGCTACCGTGCCCCACGTTTCGCGGCTATGCTACACAATGTACAATTTGTAACAATTCATCGCTATTGCCGGCTAACGAGCAAAGGAAGATGAAAAACGTGAAATACGTAGTTTTCCATATGCATAAACGCGTTGTTATATGGGTATCAAAATAGGGGAATCACGTGATATACGAGCGGTTTCGATTTCTTCAGGTTTGAATTTCGTGAATATTTTTTTTCGAGGGTTAATACTAGTATTATCTTATAGTAAGTATCATTGTAAATTGGATTTATAGTAGATTATGCATTCTAATTATATTCATTAAAATTTTTTGAATAGGTAGGTAAGAATCTTCAATTAACAATTTTTAATTATTCGTTGCGTGAATCATCGTTAATATCCATAATTAATATTCGAATCATTGTAATGTTCTTATTAGAATGTTTATTAGAAATCATAATAATTGGAATGCTATTGAGGACGCGATACTAGCGCCACGTGATTAATAATTGCTCTAATGAACTTATATTTATTTATCTATCTATTTAATTTTTTAAATTATTATATGTTTCTATAAAGAAAAGTTCGTTTATTTTTAAAGAATATTTATAATAATAGAAATATGATATAACGTTTTTTTTATATAATTTAAATATAAAATTTACCTAAATTTCGATGATTTATTTGTTTAAATTATGATAACACTAATCTTATGCATAAATTTAACTTGTATTATGTTATATACAGAATACTCTGCAGGAATATTATTTCAGAGTTTAGTTTCGTTAATATATTATTGTTAAATATCATTATATTAAACTAGAACTCCATTATTTTCTTATCTATCCAATTAGCAACTTGGTCAATAATTACATCGATAAAATAAAACATGTTGCACATATTATTACCTTTTTTCCAATATAAATGATCCAATGATTTATTATGATTTAATTATTTTACATTTTGGAATTGAATATATATCCCATGTACATACTTGTATAAATATTTTCCAATAAATTAAATGCACTTACTAATGATCTACAAAACCGTATACATTTTTGCAATTGAATTAACTCGTATAAATATAATTAAACAAAGTTCTATTATAAATGAAAATTAAATTTCGAATCGAATCAAATTATCCTATTATTTCAAAATCAAGGAGTTAAAATACATTATGAAATCAATCGATTCGTGAAACATTCACAATTCACGCATCGATCAGACCGAAACAAATCGGAATGACTTTCGGGCGGAAGTTGCGTAACGGGAGAGTGCGTCGTGATGTAAACACGACTGCAACTGCGGCGCCGTGAGATACACCCTTATCAGAAGGGTGGCACGCATTCCCTCATTACCGTGGCCTCGACGAGCAACCCTCCACTCCCCACCCTCCGGCTTCCAACCCTCCTTTTATCCCTGTCTCGTGTTCAGTGGCGTAGGGAATGCGGCGAAGATAACGCATGCCAGCATGTCCGGCAGATAATGTTTAAAAGAAGAAAAAAAAGAACACCTGTTTTCGAATCTCTTTTGCCATTTAACAATAAAAAAAATTCCAAAATTTGATCGAATGGATAATGACCGTTCCTTTTGATTATTACATCTCGCTTTAAGGATGATAAGGTTTCGATACGGTAGAAGTTTCAAGGGAAATCTTGTTTGAGATGAGACGATCGAAGAGAGAAATTATTTATTTCTGAAGGAATGGATTTGCAATGATTTCATTTTTCATATTTAATGCATAAAGATAAAACTAAAATAGTATAAAAAATGAAATTCTATATTAAGAGAATATGGACAAATGAGAAAAGGAAAAAAATAAAAATAAAAATATCACGAAATATTACGAAGAAAAAATTATTCCTTCGAATTTGTTTTAAAATTGAATTCTTCAGATTATTAACTAATCAATTATCTTACAACTTATTAATTATATTAAGTCGATAGATATCAGGGGATCGACATTCCAACAGGTGATTTTAATTACTGTTGACATCGTAAAAAGATAACAACTCATCTTCGATTAATATCCTTAATACTCCTCTTATTGAATTTTATAAAATTCACACAGATAGTGTATAAAATCAAACAAATATCCTTAGATATCATTAGAAATATCATCAAAAATTAATTCTTCTTTTTTTATATCCCATTCCAATCCGAATAATCCCTCCCTTTAGGGGTTGGTCCAAAAACCAAAGGGTTAAATACGCAACGTGAATTCACGCAACGAGATTTAATAGTCCAAAAGAGAGAGAAAGAGAGAGAGGAGCTCGGATCAAATCCGGAACCATAGATTCTGCACTCGTTTATATAATACTCGAGAGTCGAGTAAGTATTATGCTCGGCGGCTGGCTCAGAGATAAAGCGGAGTCGTTATCTCGGTTAGGGGTTTCAACGATGGCGCCGGTGGGGGTTGGTGGATGGCGAGAAGGGGAAGGAGGCTCGAAGAATGTTGCTTAAGGGTTGTGAATCGTAATGGGCTGCGCCCTCGGGCAAGAGTTGACGATGTCATTGGAATATGTAACGCTAGCGCTCCGCTTTTTAGTTTTAACGATAATAAATCCGACACCGGCTGACTCCACGTTTTTCTTTTTTCTTTTTTCTTTTTATCCTCCTCGATATAGGATGGACAGTAGGTAAATGGATTGGTAGATAAACGGAAGTACGATCGATTCGATGGTTTTGAGTTTAAGCTTTAAACCCTTGCGTATATCGCATACATCTTACACTAATCGATTCATAGTTAAAGGATATTTCTATATTTTCATACAATCATTTCTGTGTTAATTCTTAGTAAGTGGGCACATTTTTTTATAACTTTCGAAAAGGAAAAAACTTATTGAAGATACTTCATTATACAATCGTTCGACCAATCATCAAACGTTTAAAAGATTTATTAATGAAACTAAAAATCTGTTTGATAAAATTTCGCTCCTATTACGATCCAGTCGAAATTAAATGTAATAATTTCGAATATATTATAAATATTATCTAAAATTCTTCAACTTATCCCATTCAATATTCACGAAAATTTCTCACTCACTGCAAAATTCACAAATTTCCTTTCGCGAATTCGTGAGGGAGGGGAGGTTTACGTTAAAATTTTAATTAAGCCTCTCGAGTGCATTAAAAATTTCAATATTTAAGACGAGTATCCTGCCCGCTAGGAGGAAGGATGTAAAGTCGCTGTAATTTCCCGAAAACGCGAAACTCTATCCACGAGGAGAATCATGGTGCCCCCTCCTCTCCCCTCTCCTTGCCAGAAATTTTCGTACGCGAGAAGGAAAGCGGTTGCGCGCGCGCGATCGATCCCTCCTCCGCTCGACGCGGAATCAATTATCAGGCGACAAGTCCGCGCGTGTAATATGCAATTAACGGTTTATTAATCAGAAGCAGCCCGATGTAATCGCGACGCGCGGTTGTAATTAACGTCGCCAAACTCTGTTTAGCAGCGGAGAACTGTTAACATCATGCAAATGTTCCAGTAATGACGCGTACTGACAACGCACTTTTGTTTCGCAACCTTCATTTAGCCTCCCGTTCATTCCCTGGCGACGAGCCGTCCCTCCTCCTCCGACCGCGAACAATATGGGAATGGGAAGTGCCTTGCGAGACTGATATACCGGGTGTCCCTCGCGGACGTGACTTCCAGATGATATTAATACGCGCATTAAACGCATATTAAAAAGGCGAAGAAGAAGAAGGAGAAGAACGGGCACGTTTGATTGAGAAACAACAATTAAGGAACGTTTGATTAATTTTTTTTAAACACGTGATACGAAAGAGATATAAAAATGAGAGAGGAATGTGAATGTAGTTAATCGGTTTTTTTTTATATATATATATATAATATACATTTTTATTGAATGGGAGAAAATTAATAATCTTAACCAATTGATGAAACGGATGTCCCTCGCGTACGTGACTTCGAGATGATATTACACGTGTACGTTATCGCCATTCAAAGAGAAAAACTTTGATTATATTAATTTTACGTAATTTTATGAAAGGAATATATATATATATAAAAAGTATGTAACGAGTTTAATTACTTTGCCTCGATAATCATTTTTGTCGAACGAAATTTCATGATCGATGTTCGATACGAAGCACACGCTGCTGATACTTTTTTCTAAAAATAATAATTACAAACTTCGATTCGAGATTCACAAGTGAATTTACTAGAAAAAATCCTATAAGATAACGCTTCCCTTAACCAATTCACTACCTCGAGACTCCACGTAGTTGATCCGAGATACTATCCCACGAGGGCCGAGTTAAACGATGCGCCAGAAGAGGAGGACACGAAATACAGGATTTAGGGGCACGCGGGAAGAATTTAGAAAAAATCAGAGAGAGACAGAGAGAAAGAGAATGTGCTGTCGCGTCGTCGTCGCATAGTTGCAAGAAGAAGAAGAAGAAGAAGAAAAGGATCGAAGCACAGTCGTAGAGGGGGTAGAGAAACAGTTCACGAAGGATAAAGCTAGAGAGAGAGAGAGCAAGGATTAAAGCGAATAAGATTGCGATCTGTGGTGCAAGATGAGAGAGGAGCGAAGACAGAGGAGAAGAAGAAAGGAGTTCTTTTGAATCGGAGGTAAGCGAAGGTTTGCAGGTGTGCGTCGACCGTGAGACTCGGTTAGAGCGGGATGGACGATCCGAGGACGAAGCAAGTGGCGAGAGACGGATAGATAGAACGGTGGAAATGATCGGAGCGAGAGAGATTGAAAGGACACGCGAGGATGGGCGAGGAGGAGGGAGAAGAAAGTGTACTAAGCGGAGAAAACGAGCGTGCAACGAGGTGCAGGGGGAGGGGGCGAGCGAGGGAGGAGGGAGCTGTAGGGGTGGTGTGCGACATCGCCCGCTGCAAATTGCAATTTTGTTGTGAGATCATTATAAAATACATAATGCCGAGTCGCCTACTGCCACCCCTCCACTATCCCCTGCACCACCGCCCCACTATCCCGTCCACCGAACTCGCTACTTTCCTCCTCGTTTTCTCCGCTCTCCTCCTCCTCCTCCTTCTCCTCCTCTAACTGTGTGTGCGCGCGTGTACGATATTCCTCGTATCCTCCTCCGCGTTGCACGGACAAAGAGGGAGAGTATTTTGTACAGTGGTCGGAAGGGAGCAGCGGGGAAGGAGGAAGAGCGAGAGGAGGCAGCGTCTCGTTAAAAGTTTCTAGCGACGCGTATTCTTAATAGTCTGCGCGCGGACACGCCGTCATTAAAATTATAACCAACCGCCTGTATCACCACCCCGGTCCTCCTAACACCGCACGCCGCCTATCGCCATCCATCCGGAGGCCCCGTTTCGTATTTTTCTACACACATACTCTCTCTCTCTCTCCTCTCCCCCTTCTTCGTTTCGAAGATGGAGAGCAGTGAGTGAAAGGAATGCGTTTTCTTTAAAATTGGATATCAATGAAGTCCAGAGGATATTCTGTTTGATGCTCTATTTGCGTTCTGAGAGGGGGAGGATTGAAATATAAGGGATGGATGGATTTCGTTGAAGAGGTTGTTGTTAGGGATAAGTAGGTTATCCGGTATATTGGTGAATTAAATGGGTGTACATGGGTGTTGTTGTGCGATTAAATGGGCGAATTTGAATCTCGAGATGAAAAGAGGTTTTTATTTAAGGAAGGATGCTTGTAAATCGATTTGATAAGATATAGACTTTTTAACGTTGATCTCCTATTCTGAAGATGAGTATTTCGCTTAACAATGACAGAATGACATATTGTACTCACGTTTGTGATATTCTCCATTCATTTTTTTCGCTTCAAAAAAATTGACAAGCCAGTTTATTTAAGTGTAATTTCATTTAAAGAGAATCTTGTTTCAATTTTATTAATTTTTATAATAGATGACCCGATCAATCATTGAAACAGATTATGTGTACTTCTATGTATTGTATATTTTTATTTCAACTTAACGAATAAGTATACCTAACTTAAAGAAACAAATACGACAGAATAATTAATCAAAGTGGTGGAAATTGTCAGAGGAACCATTCGATACTGGCTATTACTAATAGTCTCAAGCTGCCAATTGTCCTCATCCCCCGACTGTAACAATGGCTGGAAGCATTCGTAATGCAGTTACCCGGCCCAGACGATAAATGGCCAATGGGGGCGAATCAGTTATCCGAACTGTCGCATCCGCGAGTAAGACAAAGATGTTTCGCGACCAAGCTCTCTTTTCTCGCTGGAAGCCGAAGAAGTCGTTTGAATTTGTTCGAGCAAACATACCCATTCGGCCAGATCTCCGTCATACTTTTTACACGAGCCATCTCTGTCCAACCGAAAATCATTAATCACGGAAACCGCATCGTTCGCTCGTAAAATGCCCCTCCGATTGCTGGCCGGCTGGTATCGCAATTTCTCCAGAACCCCGTTAAACAGCCAACGAAGGTTCCCAGACCCATCACAATTCCAAACTATCCTCATTCCTTGTTAAATCGTTATACAGCAGGGGGATGGAAACGGACAAAGACGATCAAGGAGGGGGGTGTCTGATCGCGAGACGACATCGGAAACAAAAAAATTTCCACGTGTAAAGAATTTATCTTTCTAAATATTAATCGTCTTTATTAATTCCTTAAGGATTGAATTATATTTCATTTGATATAGATTTAACATATGTTAGGTTTAATTGGACAGATGATGTACGTTTTCTGATAAACTTGGTCGCTCTAGAAATATTTTTATACAAAAATTATAACTTCATTCATTTATATGATTGTACATAATGACAATTTTCCTATATATATACAGGAAAATTCTTTTCTCTAATTCAACTGTACTAGAGTACATCAGAAAAAATTTAATTTCTTCATAAAATATAAGAGTTTTTTTTATCGATATTCTAAATATGACAAACACAATAGATTTGTATATAATGACAATTTTCCTGTATATATACAGGAAAATTCTTTTCTCTAATTCAACTGTACTAGAGTACATCAGAAAAAATTTAATTTCTTCATAAAATATAGGAGTTTTTTTTTATCGATATTCTAAATACGACAAACACAATAGATTTGTATATAATGACAATTTTCCTGTATATATACAGGAAAATTCTTTTCTCTAATTCAACTAGTATACTAGAGTACATCAGAAAAAATTTAATTTCTTCATAAAATATAGGAGTTTTTTTTTATCGATATTCTAAATACGACAAACGCAATAGATTTATCTCTATCCATCAGATTTCCATACCAAAATTACATTTCATTACAGAATTTATCGCGAAATAGAAGTACAACTGCACCAAAAAGATCGCGGAAATTCAATTGCCTGCGTTGCACGCAGCGCACACATATCAGATTTTATATCCAAGCCAAGAAGAGATACTTCCCCTCCGCCCGGATAAAGGCGGCATTAACTGAAACTTACGCGAACTCGCGGTCCCTGTAAATATGTAAATACGAGGCTAGTTGATGTTATTGCACGTAGTAGGCTGCGCGTTCCCCGGCCGGAGAGCATAAAATAGAACCGACCGAAACAGGGAGAGAAAGAGATCCTCCCTAGGTCTTCTGGTAATCGTTCGATATTTAAGTAGCGAGTTTAGGTACACCGGGTATATTTAAACGCGCTTATTATCATATAAATACAAGTTGGACGTTCAATTTACGCGTCGGAGTGCCTCGCCTCCCTCCTCCTCTGCGCCTCTCCCGCACGTACTCGCGCTCTCGTTCGCCCGCCCCTCGTTCGTCTCTTGCCGGTGTTACGCCGGCAGAGTTACAAAAGTTATTATTGTTATTACCGTACCGTTTAGAAACTTTTGTTGCCCGCGATAGATACCAACCAACCTACCTACCTACCTACCTACCTACCTATCTACCTATCCTGCCGCCACCCACACCTACCTATCTTCCTTTGCCCACCTCTCCACGTGCGCAATCCCGCGCGCCGCTATCCGGGGATTTCAGTTCTTACCGCGGTGAATTTATTGGCCGAGGGATTCGGTCGCGACGACTTTACCAACCGAGTCGGGTTGCCGGGGGCGCAGGTTGCTCCGGCGAACGAACGAACGAACGTTTGTTTCTCGATTTCTCGAGCCGAGTTTAGGGTTTAGGTAAAGGAGAATGTGGGGATTTTTTAAGAGGATTTGAGAGATATCTTCTTCTGGATGTTTTTTTTTTATTAATATCGAAGTTGGAATACGGAATGATTGGGAATGTTTCGGAATTATTAAGCTTGAGAGGAATTAATTTGGTACAAGGTATTTGAGATTATTTCTTGGTTTTTAATATTCGAGAATAATTATATATTTTGTGTGAATGTAAAGAATATACATAATGAAATGAGTCGATTATTGGATTAATTTTTTAAAAATTAGCGTGATTTTATTCTGTAGCAAGAAATAGTGATTAATCAGATTCTAATAAAAATTGAAATTAATAAAAACACTTGTTAAACGTATAAGTCTCAGAATAATAATAATTTAACGAATTTTCAACAGGTGATTTACTTCATTATACGAATATTCCTTGCCTCCCAATTGATTACAACGATTAGAAATCCATAAAACGATGCAAAAGTTACAGTATACAAGAGCATCCGTGAAATTACGTTTGTCAGGGTTTATCAACAGCAATCTCTTGGTTCTTTGTCCTTTGGCCTTTTCCGCAACATCCCATCAAATCTCTAAGAAAACTACACGGTTCTTCGATTGCTTTTAAGATGGGATGAAGATTTATGGGGGAATTCATTTAATAGAACAGATCGATATCTGACGGCTCGCATGTTTCTTGCCCCGAAACCGTTTCACTTTGTGAAATAACTGGATCGATTGAAACACGGAGGAGGAGAGGTGAGATAAGTGAAATGCAGTTCTTCTTTTTTTTTTTTTTTTTTTTTTTTTTATAATGACGTTGTCCCATTTGCGGCCGTAGAGAATCGGTGCCACTTATGATTAAGAAAACGAACGATAAGCAACTGTAATCTACTTTCACGGTTGCAAGAAAACATTGATTGGCCGAAGAAACGGTATTCTTCAAAAAATTGCTCCTGCGAAGACGCGTATAATTATTAATTTAATTAAATTTAACAACATTAACAAATTATTATTATGTTTATTTATGAACTGTAATTCTTTTAGGTATATTATACTGTTAGAATAAGACAAAGATTTTAAAAGTTAAAACTAAATTAGGGTTAAAGATATAAATAGAATGTAAAAACTAATTCTATTCTTACATCGATTAATGGAATATTGAATGAGAATTTAAAAGAAGATGATGTTATAAAACATCGGGATTTAAATGAATCATAATTTAATCCTCGAGTTATTTACAGAACCGTTTACTATTTTTTACGTGTAAAAATTAGGTCAAGTATCGAAACGTCGGCATTGAAGTGTTATTAAACTTGAATAATTCATAATCGTAATCTGCAAATAATTTATAACTTTTACCAATCAATGACAGTACATAAATAATCAAACTATAAAAGTACAAAATAATACATACAGTATAAAACACATATGAATAATATTCTCTACAATATACATTCTTAACATTCTTTCTTTGATTCAATTAATTCTATTAATTAATACATTATAAAAAGATTTCACTTCTATCTCTTTGTTTTAAAACAAAGACTAAAAATCTTGTTATCTTTTATTTACAAATATAACCACTAATTCAATTAATTCCACCTAGTCATTATCATTATTCCAATTGATACATATATAAAATATCATTAAAAAAAAATCCTTTATTTATACTCGGATAATAACTCTTCCTTCTAACATCCCCCTCAATTGATATCCTTCCTCAAACGTATCGTCGCAAAATCATCGAAACGCTTAAACAAAAGTGCAACGCTTTTTCGAAGAAACGAAAAAGTTTCTGCGCGGTGAAAAAGTTTAATCGGGATTGCCCTGGAGAGAGAGAAAAAAAAAAAAAGCAGATTAATAATTCATAGATGTATGCGCCCGGATAACGTAGGAATGAGAGCAAACAAAAAGTTCGATTCCCAGAAAAGAGTTCACCGGTGTTCGAACGATCAATCATTAACGAAATCTTGAAATATTAAATCGATGGTAGCCTTTGCAGACGCGAGGGTTATTTCCCCTATCCCATTGATACGCATCTAGAAGAGCGGGTTCGAGCTCGCTGTGCGACGCTCGAGAGACAGAAACAGAAACGGAGGGAGAGCGAGGGAGAAAGTGTGAGGGATGGAGCCAGGTGAGGGAAAAAGGAACGACAGAGAGAGAGAGAGAGGGAGGGGTTACTCGCGGTGCAAACGCGGAGGAAAAAGTGTGCGTTCATCGTAATATCGAGCGGGTCGACCCCGATGCTCCGGCGCCTTCAATTTCTGCTGAAAAATAGCGTGCATCGTGTTCCACCGGCTGCGAGGGTTCAATCTACCGGTACGCGAGAAATCTGTTATCGCTGTTAAGCGTCGAAAATATACAGGGTACCGTAATAAGTTTCGAAAAAAGCACGCGTGTACACACACACACACTACCGCACTGCGCGTGGCCTGCGAATTTACGGGCTTCGAGTCGTGTATTTTTTTTTTTTTTAATCTTTCTTTGGTTTCTTTGGTTTCGACGACTTCTTTGTCGATCATCAACGAGGAAATCTAATTATCCGTGTGCTAGCTGTTGGAAACTGGAAATTTGTTAGTCTGTTTTCCTGAAGATTCTGATAAATAATCAATTAACAGTTTGATCAGACGGATTTACTTGTTGCTGTAATTGTGAATAGTTTGGAAAATTATTATAAAATTATTACTTTTTTAGATTCTCAAAGATTCGTCATAGAGTAAAAAAATTAAATCAAGGAAATCGAAAATCCAATTTTTTAAAACGTTGATCCAACTGTAACATTGATAATTAATCGATAATTATCTCAACATGCAGTTTTCGATAATATATATCGAGAAGATGAAGGATGCGGTAGAGAGACAAAAAAAAAAACGATGGATAAATTTCTTATTACACGTAGTATGATTTATAGTTGGAATCTTATCTCGGACAGTGGGGACCGGAAATAGAGGGGAGGGGTAGAGATAGATAGAAAGAGCGAGAAATGCGTGGCTCGTTGAGAATTAATCAAGACGTATTAATTGCATCTCGTTACTTTAATCTTCGGCCAACGATCCGCCTTGAGCTTCACGAATCATTTAACGAGTTTGCGCTGGCCGACAAAATCCACCGCCAACTATGGAACGTTATTCGTTTACAAATATTTGTGAACGTGTTGGGAGCCACGGATTTATCGGCCACGATTTTTAACGCGGTCGCCGTGGTTTAATGAACCCCGCTTTTAATTGCTACGCTCTATCGCGATCGTATAAAACGGGGGCCGTAGAAAACGAGATTTTTATTGAAAGAATTTTTCGGTCGGACGCGTTAATTTATTCGTTTAAATTATGATATCGATTGAAATTTGTTTGAATTTCAATGTGAAGGGACAACGATAGAGGAGATTGGCCAATTAAACCAGCCAATATTTTCAATATTCTCTCTCTCTCTCTCAGATATTTATATTAAAAAAAAAAGAAATTAAAAAAATTCTTAAGTGAAATTAGAAAGCTAATGTTTTAACAGTGTTGTTTATTTGCTTACATATTTTATGTTAATTGAAAGTGGAACAGTTGTTTAATTATAATATGATATTATTGGTTAATCCTTTTACATTGGACGCAACATTCATTTCGAAAGTTAATGATTAAATTGTTTTTATATAAAAAACTCATCCTATATTATTCTTCTTTTATTCAATATAAATAACGGTATATGATCGACGATTGATTATTATAATGGTGTTCGATTTTTAGCCAAGGCAAGCCTGGTTAATGGTTACAACGTAGCTTTAGATGTAGCACGATACACTTTCCACATCATATGCGATGGCTATTCTTTCACTTTTGTTTCTTTCACTTTCTAGCAAACGGTGTGATAAATGTGCCATGCTCACGCGATATCATAAGGAATTCGCGTTCACATAAAACTCTTTAAATAATCATTTATCTTTGTTAAATAATCGTTCGTCTATCACTTGTAAATTTGTTGCCACTAAGTAAAATACAAAAACGTAGATCATACCATGATCGCAAATATATGAATTTATTTTTACTCAACAAGTTTAAAATTTAGAATTTTTCTTAGATGATCATTAATTGAAAAGCTTTCGTTTCGTCCTCATTTTTTTTTTTTTTTTTTACTAAATAATCTAAGTTTGAAAAAGATTCCAGAGATCAAAATAGAATGATCTTTTTTACACAAAATAGAGTACTCTTTAGAAACCGATTAAAAGAGGAGCTTACAATTTGACAAAATTTTTCTTTCTTCTTTAATAAATAACATCCACCTGAATAATAACGTTTTGTTATAATAAAATATATTATACAGGATATAAAAAGTAAATCAATGAAATGCATCAATGAAAAAAAGAAAAGTATAGGGGATCAATTACGATGATGAAAGGTAAAGGAAGGTACGGACGGGGTTCTCGTTACGAGTTGGTAACGGAACAACAAGGGATTAAAACACGGAACGATTGTTCCTTCCGGATCTTTTTCGTCCCGTATAATCGAACCCTGCGGGATCGTAAAACGACAGATGTCCTGCACCAGCAATAATTGTTCGACTTCGTGAAAAGACGAGGCAATGAAAGAGGGACAGAGAAAGAGGGCAGAGGAGCTTGAGCTTCGACTTAATTAATCTATTTAAATTAGCCGCTTCCTTCCGCCAGAAGAACGCTCGTTCCGGCGGCGTCCGCCTTAATCCCTCGGTTGTTGTCGACTACGATTCCGGAGATGGGGTTTGAAAGGGGTGGGGCGGTGTATAAACTCAGAAAAGAGAAACGTCACGGGGCAGAGAGGACAATTTATCCCCCTTCAGCTTCCAAGCTGAAATTTTAACGGATGTGATTCTCGTGATCATCTTATGGATAATCTGATAGATCTAATTTCTGGAGACAACAAGGGGTGAAAATCGATTTCTTTGCTTCGTAAATCGGGATTTTGATGTTTCCCGTAAGCGAAAGTCGTGTACAACATTTTCAAATCTTTAAATTACTAGAATCTTAGAAATAATTTATTTATATATTTGCATTATTTCAAGAGAAAGACATTTCTTTTCATTGCGATGAAAGAAAAGATCTATATTTGGATCAATTTTAGGAAAAATTAGTTTGAAGGTATATTAATTAATACTTTCAATTAAGTTCTTATTCATGATGAATTTTTTAAAGAGAAGTAAATTCGACAATTTTTCATTAGATCTCGTATAGAAATCGTAGAAAAAAATATTCATACTTTTCCCTTCCCCTGAGATCATCAGATTCTTCTCGAAACTCTGATTTGCAAGAATTTATTGCCAGACAAGAGAAAGAGATATTTATAAACTTCCTTTTAAACTCGTCCATTTAACGATCGCATCAAAGATTATTCGTAATAAAATAAACCCGAGCGCAACAAAACGTGGCATACAAATGCATCGATCCTTGCTATTTTTAGAAAAAATATAACAACTATCCAACTTCTAAGAAACAACGCGCGTACACAACACGCTTGTGCAAGATCGAATAAAACGTATAATACACGCACACGCACACACATAGGATAGATACGATAGAAATTGAGACGTTGATCGAGAGTCTTGACAGCGGTATTGCGTACACGACGGTCTCTCTCTCTCTCTTTCTCTCTCCCCGATACCGGTTCGATAGGGTTGTTTAAATATCAGAAGGTAGATCAAACGAAAGACAATGCGCGGGCCTGTGCAAAGTGACAACTATAGGAAAGTGAAATTGTGTTCGATACACTGGTACGCGCGTGTGTGTGTGCGCGCGCTCACGCACGTGGGCACACAGAGAGTGGCAGTCACGACTGATCGATCCTCCTACTGCACGGTCCCCTTGTTACCCGGGGGGAGGGGGAGGGGGAGAGGGGAGAGGGTGGACTCGACTGTGGCGGGCAAGGGGCGGTAGTAGACGAACGGCGGAGAGGAAGGTTAGACGAGGAAACAAAGCATGCAATCAAAACGTTAATTACATTAAAATGAGTCGAAGATCAGACCAATCAGAATCGGGTGACGATGGCCTCGAGCGACGCTCGAATCCGATCTAAAAACTTGACCAACTCGCGTCAATTTCAGGCGGCCAGGCAAAAATTGATAGAATAATCTCGATAATCGAAACTTCTTAAGCTCGGCCGGGATTGATGCGGCCGGTTTGAAATCGAGCAAAGGGGGGAGGGGTAGGGAGTGGAGGGGGGTTGTTTGCTCGCGATTGAATTGTTTTACGAGCGATATTACGACCGGAGTTGAATTTTACGGGCCGGTTGTAAAACCACGGTTTCTTAAATTGAAAAAAATAATAATGGCGAGAAATAAGAAGGACGATGGATGGAAGTGTAAAGTGCCAGGACATCGGGTGTGTGGCGGCTTAAAAACTTCGAGAAACTTCTATTTCCGGATGTACATATATATATGCATAATTCAATTTACTTCAAGGAAACAACTGCATCGTTCTATAACAATAAAATGTGACCCCTATTCCAATTCAATCTTTCTACTTCTACTTCTCTTCTCTTTGTCCTCGAAAAAAAATCAATTTCACACGAGGAAAAGCAATAATTGCTTGCTGGATTGTGCACTGTCTTTATATATATACACATAGAAAGAGAGAGAGAGAGAGAAATGTCTTTCTACCGTGTTCAAAATTAATTCGATCTCGTGGCCGACTCGTAGCCATCGCTAGCCCCATCCAATATCTCAGCGAACTTCTAATATGAGCGCGATGTTCGGTATATCCGGCCAAATTGCGCTTGGGAGCTAATAGGAATTTTGATTGACTGAATTAAATAGTTATTGGAAATTCGGGCTTTTTGTATCGATTAGCTATATTAGGTCCGAATTGTCGAGACAGTCGATGGAGAAAGAGGTCGAGAGGGGGGGATAAGAAGAAGGTAAGATAGAGAGAGGGGTCGGAATGGGCTTACAAAGAAACTTGCCCAATCCGTAAATTTATAAAATTATGAAACTTTGGACATATATAAAGTACACGTTTATATAAGGGTATATAAGGCGCAATATTTTTCTCTCTTTCGATTAAATTTAAGAGTTTAACAGGTTAGGTTAAAATTAATCCTTGAATTCCATTATTTTTCGAATTTATTCTGTAACTCGTACGAAGAAATGGAAAAAAAAGTTTTTAGATAGAAATTCTTTCTTTCCACTTAGATTTTTATTGAATTGCTGCAATGGAGGATTATCGAGGAACATAGTTCAGCTAATTAAAAATGGATTATTCGGTCTCTTTTTATTTACAAACCATCAATTAAAATATTATTATATTTTTTCCCAACGATCTGACGTAATCGAAGATAAATTTTAATCTCTCGTTCTCACAAAAAAAAAAAAATAAAATTCGTGGGAAAAAATCGTCATAATAAATACATAGTCTATAATCCTAACCTAGAATTTTCAGGAACACTAGTATTCCACACGAGCAACGTTTGAATAGCTATTTTGAAACAGGGAAGAGGGGGTGGAAAAAAATTACATATCCTTCCACAATTTTCCGAATTTACGATATTACCTCCGTATTATTGAAAGGCGACACGAAAGGCGAGGGAAGGTAACTCGTTGTTAAGTCGAAGCTCATTTTCTGGAACGCGGACTAGCCAATATGGCCGAGGCCGCGGGCCACCTCATTACCGGACCTAGTCAATTTCAATTTAATTTGCCAGTCGGCCGTTTCGTCGCGAAAAGAAGAACGTTGGAGGGGGTGTAGGGGAGGGGAGAGATGGCGAACAAAGGGAATAACGAACGACGGCGGCCAAGTACGAAGTAGAGGGAGAGGGAGGGGAGGTTGCTACTGGTTCGTCATACGCCGTGTCGCTTTTTAATTAAACCGGGCTAGCTCTGGAGAGAACGGACGCGATTAATCGTTATTATGAAGGAAAAATGAAAAATGCAGGGGATCGAGACCGTGTGCGCCTCTCGAAGATGCCTTCCGGTCGCGCAATTAACCCGCAACGCCAACCAAGGGTTACTCTCCAATATGCAGAGTATTAAAAAAAAAAAAAAAAAAGATTCAAGGTTTTATATATGACACAATGTTTGTTAATTATGCTTTAACAAAAAAACAAAACGTGTCAATTCTTGGTAACTTAATAACAAAATCGAATAATCAGTACCATAGAATTTTTCGAGAGAAGGAGTGAAAAGAAACACGCGAAACACGCGTGGAAATGAAAGGAAGAATCGTGAAACAAAAAATAATTGTATCTCAAAGAAAGGAAGTCAAGTCTTCGAGTTTCGACATGGTATATAAAATCCTTGAATGATTTTTTTTTTTTCGTACATCCTGTATATATATATATATATATATATATACACATACTTACATACATACACGCTCTATACAATGTTTGTTTAGCGGTATTGGAACGAATTGCGATTCGTAGAATTGGCGGCGTAATTTTCTGTAGTTAAATTAGCGCGATTGCAGTCGCTCGGTATTTAATTTCCTCATTGCCTCTCGCCATCCCGCGCCCCTCGCACACCCCCACCCACTATTGCATCCTCGTACGATACACAACGTTTCCTTCTTCCTCCTCGTCCCTCCCCTCCTCGCCCGCCACCATGTCGCTCGCTTTTTTCCACGTAGCTGCAGCTTTTATTTAATTACCGCTGATTCGATACGCTCGGGCCCCGTCCACTACGTTTGCTTTATTATTATGATTCCGGAGTCGAAAAATTCGTGGCCGTAATTGGATTAATGCGCACGGTTCTTCGCGAGGATGCGATATTTCGTGGTTGGAAAAAAAAAAAAAAGAGAAAAAGAAAAATCGAAGTTGCATTTTTATTTTTTCTTTATTTCGTTTTTGTTTTTTTTGGAGAAGGAGTATAGATTTTTCTCTCGAGATTCCTTCGATATTATTATTATTATTATTATCGATCGAACATATTACCGTTAGGTTCCTTTTTTCTTCTTCTTCCTCCTCTTTTTTTTCGCTCCTTTTCTTTCTCTCGTCCGTCGATTCCTCGGACTTCGAGCTCGTTTACGATTGCTACTTTCTCGAGATTGTTGCCATTAATAACGCCGGCTTCGTTTCTACTTAATCTTCGCGCATGTGTAGCCACGTATAACACTGTTAGGGGTCCGTTTTATAAGGAAGAGGCGATATGATCGAAGTGGCAAGTAGCTTAATTATATTCAAAACCGCTTCGGCGGTTATACATCGTGGCAATTATATGCAGATTAACTAAATTGCGCTGTCGGGCCCCTTGGTGCGCGATCAAAATTTATATAACCCTATCGCGTTACACGCGAAATTCGACGGACGCCCGAAATCGCCTTCATTTTATCTCGAGAATTAACCCATTTAGTCTGCCACCGGGGCTCGTGAAAGAGGTATACGCAATCTGAAACACGAGAATCGAGAGCACACCGAAGAACCGTGTCCTTAATTATCCTTTCTGCTCTCTGGAAATAATCATCCTAATGAGTTTGCCTTCCTTTTTTTTTTTTTTTTTTTTTTTTCGTTTCGAAGATATATGTACGTGTACGCGTACAAAATATATATATATATATATATATATTCGATACCGAAACATTGAAGGAGAAAAATATATACGTGTTAAACATAAATTTCGATGGTAATTTTATAATTACTACGAGATACAAGTATTAAGATACGTTTGCATAATATCGTGATAATGCGTATCATGTAAGATAATCTTTGGACTTAATAACAGAGTATTTTATATTTTCAGAATCAATCTTTGCGTCGAGATTCATATAATTTCCTGTTGTTGTTATTCGCAATACGTATCTACATATTTAGATTAGATACACGAAAAAAAAAGATTATAAAAATCTATCAAAGATTATCTGCGCGAAGATCAATCTCTGACACTGGACTTGACACCCTCGAAATCGTATTCGTACACCAACAACCTCCTCCAAATTCTTCCTCGATATTATCACAACGTATCTCTCACAAAACAGAAAGAAAAACGGAGAAAGAAAGAGAGAGAAACAGAAAAAGCTTCCCAAACTCTCTCACAATCCAACCCTTTCCTTAGTCTCTCGTTCAATCCTCTTGTTTCACGGCGCACGAAACAACTTGGCCCCACCGCCATCTTTCGTCCCTAACCTCCTCTCGTTCTATCCTATGCTCGTCTCTCTCTCTCTCTCTCGCCTGTTCCCTCCATTTCCTCGAGGGTGATCACCCTCTCTTCCATCTCTTCCTCCACCTCCACCTCCCCTCCCCTCTTCCTCTCCCCATCCCCTATCCCCGTGTCTCGTTAACAAGAGGGAATAAGAGGGAAACATGGAAACGCGCGGGCGCGCGAGTCGAAATGAACGCATTCACACACGCATTCCCGGCGTGCACACGTGTGTGCATACATACGGGGCCGGCTCGCTGTTAATGAGTTAGACCACCTTACCCTCGCCACTTTAATTGTCTAAAGCGCAAATTGGGCGGCTTTAATTAGCGTAATTATTTGGTTCGTTTGTCCGTTTATCCAAGATCCCCTGTATCGAGCGGTGAAGAGAGGGAGAGAGGGAAGGGGCCCTGTCTAAATAGATTCGTTAGCGCTTCGCGCGATTAAAAATCCGAGTTCAACGTTTCTGGTATCCGGCCACGCCTTGTTGCACGGACTTGTTCAACTTTGCCCAGGAATCGCTTCGATATTTTCGACGATCGGACCTGAAACGTTAGAACAACACTCCATCGTTCTCTCATCGCGATTGTTCCCTCCCGAAATTTTTATGAACGTGTTTACGAAGGATTATTATTATTATTATTAATATCATCATTATTCGTCGAGCGTAAGAAAATTTCGAGCGGCGGGAATATTTCTTGCCTTCCCTCCTCCCCCTCCACTCCGTGTCTTTTCTTTGTTTCGCCCGAATTCCGCGTAGGATAATGAAATTTCGCCGAGTGATTTATAGGCCGTACGTAGTTGACGACGAAGGCACGCAAGGTTTGGGAATTATTCGATAGCGATATGGAAAAACATGGTGGTGGAAATTCGTTTTTTTTTTTTCGCCGAGCATCATCGGTCGGTCGATGTGTTAAATATAATATACGTTGCGCGGAGGAGAGAAAAAACAAGAGGAACTCGTTCTTCCTCCCCCCCGAACGCAACGCACACACGCGCGCGCGCAATAATGATCCATATTTCTTTGTCAGCCGTGAAATAAGATCTCCGTTGATCGAGTGTCCGTTCCTGTTCCTAAATGGATTCATTATTGCACCGCTTCGCGGTGTATTCTACTCGTATGGAAAGTCCGGGGCCCGATTTATAAATTGCAACCTTTATTTTCTCTCATTGACAGGAAGGGGGGGGGGGAGGGTTCCCTCCGTAACCTGATGAAATACATCAACGAGCGATGAATAGAGAACGAACGTTGTATTTATAGAACGTACTTAACTCTGCTCCACCTCTGCGTTCACCTTCGTTCTTCAACAGTTTCGCAACTTGGAAAGTGTAATAAGCTGTGTAACTCGACGTTTCCGAAACGATCGATATTTGATAAACGCGAAACTTCTCCTTTCTATCTCGAGATCTTGCCCGTCTTTCCGTATACAACCTCTTATTTTCAATCACATTGTGATCAAACATCATTTATCGGGCCATTTGTGTAATATCACGTCCCCCCCCATATCGTAAATTTCCACCTATCGCTGTGTAAACACTGTGTACACACAGGCTGCAGCCTGGCCGAAACTATAATTGAAATTACGCTTTAACCTAACCTCGTAGCGGAGCCATACTCTTCGACACACGCAGCGCCCTCTGCCGGTGCATCATTGAAAGCGGTACTCATTTTCCCCGACTATGAAATGTAATAATTCGCCATTCAATTTACTGGATCCGCACGATTTATTCGCCGTCAAGGTGGACATGAAATATTCATTCGCTCGCTCGAATTCGCGTGAACTCCTCGCGAAAGAGGGGGGGGAGGAAAGCTGCGCCTGATTAAATTTTTTTTTGTTTTCTTTCTATTTTTTTCTTTCTTTTAATCCACGTGTATATGGAATATTAATGCATTCGTGAGAACTTTTGGAGATCGAAAACGAAAGAGATGATGCACAAAAAAATAACTTAAATATTTATATTAGATGAAGCGAGATGAATCGCTTTAATATGTCTTACAAAGTATATAAAACTTCCATAAAATTTGATATTAAACGAATTGATAATAATTCAATTGAATAGAAATAATGTATTTGTGAAACGCTTTTTTGAGGATTAATTTTATAAGTCAAAATAAACAAAAAAAAAGTTACAGTATACAAAACTAGATATTTCGAGTTTCTGTTTGCACAAAGTAAGCCAGAAAAGTCTCGTCTCTAATCTCCATTTTATCTAACGTAAACTCAAATTGGTTATATCTGAATAAATAAACCTCAAACGACATTTTTATGTATCAACTTTTGCATCTGTTTTCAGAATCAACTCTTCAAATATTTTATAATTATAACACTCTCCGCATATACCATCCATTTCTTTCTTTTATGCTCTTTCTTCTCATCGATGCTAGGAAAACCCATCATCATCATCTAGCGCTAGATTCATCGAAACTGGAAAGTAGACTCAGAAGGGAGAAGAAGACACAAATTGCTGGAGCTTCTTTGATTGCGCAATTTTCGCGGTGTTAATTAACTGAATTCAGCTCTAGTAATAAATGTGCCCGGGCAGGACAAAAGGATAATCGTGGAAAAGTGTTCCTTAATCGTAAGGCCGTTTAATAACACAATGGAGGAATTTCACGCGGAGATGGGTGCCCCGTTGCAGAGGCACTTAATTAAATACGCCCCTCTCTCTCTACCCACCACCACCACCACCACCCACCAACCTCTCCACCCTTACTCACTGTCGCTTTCTCCCTCCCCCCACTCACGCCTCTCTCTCTCTCTCTCTCTCGGCAGATGCAATCAAATTTCAATTAGAAAAGGGACTTTTTGCACGAAACGCACCGGTGTCCCGTGCAATTTGATTTAATGCCATATTATTACACGGCGAACGTGCCGGTAATAATAGGAAGCTTAAATTGCCCGTAATAGTAACATACGTGTGGATACAATATGGATAAGACCGGCGCGGATGGCTTTTCACTCGGAATATATTTTACGTACACTATTTACATAATGGACATTATAGTGGCCCTTGAGAGCGACAGTGAAACAGGAACAAGTACGAAATCTCTGAAATTCCTGAAATGAACGTGCCTTATTATTATTTCTGTTACTTTTTTTCTCTCTTTCTTTCTTTTTTCCCTCCCATAAAAGAAATCCGTTTATTTAATGGTTCCACTTACGCGTCTTTTTAATTTATTGAACGCTTTTAAAATATGTATACGTATGTATACGTATACGTATTTTACCAGCAAATTATTGTTGGTCATGCATGGAGTCTTGTAGAATTCAGGCTCAAGAGAAAAACTTTGATTATACCGAAGATTGTTAAAATTAAGAAAAAGTTCACTGTTAAATGAAATTATATAACTTCTAATTTTTTAATTTCTCATTTCGTATAAATAAATATAACAATTTATCAACATACAATATTTTTTTTTTATAACAAAGTATATATATATTTTAAAACTTAAAACTTCACCCTCTTTAATATGACGTTTATATATTATATAAAAAAATCCCTAATATACTATTAAGTTAACGAAACGCCTTAAAAATTAATTTAATCGGAAAAATTTTCCGATATTTCGAATTTCCGCCGAATCTCTTTCGTCCCTAGCATCAATTGCTATTTATCGTTCTCGGATATAACGAAAATTCCAATCGAAGGGTGGCTGTTTATCGGCATGACGTGGCTTGGCTTGGCGCGTTCGAGGACGGTTCTCTCAAACGAATCGACGTGGCAACTTTTAATTGCTCCGACCTTATCGAGCCAGCAGCGGCGGTGGCGGCGGCGGATCCGGCGCGCGTCCTTTGCGGCGTAATGAGCGGAGATGCTCGACCGCTTGACCGAATCGCTCCATTTTCGATTTCTCCTTAATTACTAATTAGAGGCCAGACCGTCTCGCGTCGATCGGCTAGAACGAGTAGAAGAAATTACACAGACCCGACCCGCGGTGATCGGGCGCATAAAAATCTTTCCTCTTCCTCTTCCTCTTCCTTCACCCTTCTGTGCCAAAGTCCATCGCTTTCTTTTTTTTTTTTTTTTTTTTTTTAGAAAATTCTATCTCTGTTATTATGCTTTTCATTCGGAAAAAGTTACAGTTGGATGTAATATCTCGTATAGATTTTAATTTTCGTGAGAATGGAATGATAATTTAATACGTTTTCTTTAATCATCGTGTGTAAATTAATTGAGCTGGAGATTGATGAGGAATATCTTCGTTATGTGAATTGTTTCACGAGCAATTAAGATTATTCGATTTAAGACAATTGGAAAAATTAAGAAGTTCACCCGGCCAAATTAGTAGCATTGGAATGGAAGTTTTGTCCGAGTTTGGAATTTTCCAATATCCAAACCTATCTTGATCAACCTCTCGCGACCTCCTTTCGTAATATATTCAAAGAAGTGTAAGTATAAGTAATACGTGTGATAATATGTAGTAATATTCAAATAAGGTGAAATTATGAAAATTAACTCTTGTAGAGTGCGGCAAAGTAATTACATCAAAATCAATAAATTCTAAAAGTCATTAAATAAAGGAAGATAAGTAAAAGTAATTAATTAAAAGTTACTTAATTAAATTAAAATTAATTAACTGAAAAGACAGCAATCCTCCCGTGGATCACGATCCTCTCGCAGGCTTTTTAAAAAAATCCTGGAAATAATTCGGAAATTTTTTCCTTTTCCCTTTTTTCTCTACTAGAACCTATCTGAAAGGTTTAATTATACCAAAGTATTTCATTTAATTTATTCGACATAAACAGATTGAAAGCTCTTTTGTCCAAACAAAACAGAGTATATTTCTATAATTAACATCGATGAAAAGATATCACGTGCAAAGACCAATTACAAAACTCTTTTAAACGTTATACACGATAAAACGTGACATTTATACGATAACAAAGATACAACTAGACTGCGTTATGGCACAGATAGGATTTTGCAGACTTTAAATTTTAATTTTTCTTCCCTTTACGTCTTCCTCATTCTCTAAAAAAAAAATCATTAAATTTTATACATACAAAAAGAAAACTTCTCTTACTTATCCAAATTAAATATTCTAAAACTCGTGCTCGAATAATTCAAACGATATCGATGCATCTAATAATTTAACTGAACAATTTCATTCGAAATTTGCGGATCGACGCACAAATGATATTATTGCACGAAAGAGGCCTCCACTCTTTCCGGAACGTAATCCATTCCCTCCTCTCTCGTCCCTAAATCGGAGCGATTGTACGATCCGTAATAGCCGTAATTACGGGCATGCCGGGGCCCCATCTGCCACACAAGGACAATTAATAATCTAATCAGACGGCAGTGATTAACACGTTAGACACGGACAAATGCCGAGCGAAGGAAAGGCCGAGATGAAAAGGCGCCGTGCCAGCCGAGAGACCAGCCTCTTTGTGCGTCTCTTTCAGGACGATGGTCCCGCCGCCGCTGCCCTGGGAACAACCAACAGTATTCCTCTCGCGGAAATTATTCCTACAAAGAAAAGGAAACACGACGATCAAAGAATTTTCCACCGAAACATCCAGACACGAATTCTTGTTTCTCCTTTTTCTACCATAATCAAACGATTATCACTATTATAGCCAGTGTCGAATATACAAACATCATCTTTCAACCCTTAAAAGCCTCCTTTCGAAATCAACGAAAATCAATAATCCAAGTCATCATCAGGATTATTAACCATTTAAATCATCCCTCGACTGCTCCCGATTCGCGCAGCTTTGTCCCTCTTTCTCTCCCTCCACCTCTTTTTTCCTCCAACGTGCGGATTGTGCGCGCAAATCGGCCTTATTAATTAGCGGAGCGAGGCCGCGACAATTCTCGTTAACCGTGGCGAGATTGACACCGCGCGTAATAATTAAGACGCGAGAGAGAGAGAGAAAGAGAAAGAGAGACACGAAATGGGGCGAGGGGAGGGGATGGTCGCGAGGATTTGGTTCGATTTCCAAGGGCGGGGGCGGGCGTTTTGCATTATTATCAGTGAAATCAACTAATTAGAAATAGCGGGGATTGCTCGTTAAAGATCGAGCCCGCCGGCTGTAATCACCAATTACTTCCTTAAGTAAGCCGGGCGCTGAACTTCGCTCATTAAAATTATTAAACGGTTCGCCCGTATAGAATCTGTATTTAACCTTGATACGAACCCCCGCCTCCCGCGCTGCTGGAATTTCTCCCTTCGCCTTCGTGTCCCACGTGTATTTTCCATTAATCAATCTGTCTCCGTGTCTTCGTTAACTCCGCTCCACGGCGGCGTCTTTCCGAGACGCGTGGAAACGCAAGCGAAGCCTTTCGAATTTACAGCCGTTTAATTTTTCCGATTGGATTTTGCGCGCGCGCGCGCGATCGTCTTATTGGGGGGGAGGAGATGGAATCCGCCAAGCCAATGGATGAAGTTATTGGAAAGTTGTTGTTGCTGGGAGATAGGAGAGAGAGAGAGAGGTTGTATATACTTAATTTATGTGTTTTTGCATTTGATATTTCTTCAGTTTGATTGACGTTTCCCAACGTTGGCTCCTTTAAAACATGCATCCGCGTGTATACGGTTGTCCATAAATCATTGGACAGTTAATAATACCTTTCAGGATGTGGACAAATGAACGTTACGATATTGTAATGCGATATCGGCATTAATTAATACACATCGCGAGGGGGGAATTATGTTTTAGTAATTAGGGTTAAGTATTGAGCAACAGGGTATAATATATTATTTGAAAAGATTAAGTATCTTAAGTATCAAGAGTAGTTTTACCAAAGTCACATTTAGTTGAGTAGTCAAATTGGATTGATTGTTTATCCGGAAGAAGTTTGAAAGTTTTAATTCCTCGAAGAATGCCTTTTTTTTTCTCTTTTTAATTTAATCAGAAAGGAGAAGGAAAAGAGACGATAAAAAAAAAGATAGTTTTCTTTTCACTCGTTAATAATCGAGAAATCATTTTATCAATTTTTATGGTCGACTAACGACGCATTAAGCATAAAACAGGTGGAAAAGAAGGAAACGAGAGAGGGAGGAGGGAAAAAAAAAAAAAGAAGAAGAAGAAGACTCGAAAACTGGGAGGTCTTTCGGTGATTAAGTCGCATTCCGTCGCCCCGAGTTTATCGCCTCAATATATAATTAATTGCATTTCGACGTGGCGATCGACGATTCTTACGGCGTTATAACGGTCCCCGGAAATTGCTGGACCCGTTAGAGGAACGGACACGCGAGTATTTGTCGAATCGAAGACGCGATGGACGATAATAAGTTTCACGTCGATCGAGGATCCTCTTTGACGAGGATCGCGATCTGTACTTGCCAGATCGGTGGATTGAATATGAAGAAAACGCGATCCCAGCGTGTAATAAGAGTAAAGCGATAAAGCTTGAAACAGTTACTCGTGCGGAATAGAAATCGCTTCCATTTCGAATATTCCTTTTTTTTCTCTCTCTCTCCTTCTTTTGGAATTGCAAGAAATCTCAAAAGTTAATTTATTAGAGGAAATTTTTTATTCAGAATACGATAAATAGATTGAATCAATTCAATGATTTAAATTCATTATTTTTGAGTGCCTCTAAAAAAATTAAAGTACTTTACATACAAAATCAAATTTTCACGAATATGACGATCGAAGAACGAAACATTCGCTTTATTTCTTAGATAAATATAAGTCACAATTGACATTTTTGAACTAGTTAATCAATATATTATCTACTTTTATTCGCTGTATATAAATATTACGCATCGAAGGGTTTTATCTTAAACAAATAAGAAGGAATGATCGGTAATCATTCTTGATTCACCAAAGAAACAAAAAAAAAAAAAGAAAAAAGATGCAATTTATTAGACTTCCTATAATGTAATGTACATACACAAAAATACAGCACAAGTATGTGTACAAGAAAATCACATTAGCTTCGCATCAATTTAGAAAACGAACGTTCACAAGGCGCAACACGAGTATAAATCATCGAAACATCGTAATCGAACCGAAGAAAGTTAGCCAAGTTGTACTTTCTCCTCATCATCCTTATGGTTCCTTGACTCCCAGACAAAAATCTCTATTTCTCCGTTCTCGAATAATCCGATACACGTGTGCAAAACACACGACGAACTCGAACGATTCACCGAGAAAAAATGGCGGCTAAGGGCTTGTAGCCAGGGGGTAGAAAAATCAGGATGAAAGGGATATGGAATAATAAAGCGAAAAAAGAGAGAGAGAGAGGAAGGGGAAAGAAAAAGGAAGGAAGAAGAAAATTGGAGAAAGAATTGAAACGTCATTCCGCGAGCAATCATCGAGCTGACTGGGCTCTGGCGGCGCGCGATCGGCCAGATCCTGGACAGATAAATTAGCAATTTAATTATGGAACTGTCAGCCGGTAATTAAATTAATAACGAGAAACCTCGAATCCAATCCGATCCATCGTGGCAACCTTTCGCGCTCCACGGACCTCGGCCAACGATATCGCATCGATATTCGCGCGTGTGCACGTTTTGAAGCCTGTCAGAAATTGCAGACAATTTTCTCCTAACGTACGTACCCCTCTTTCTCTATCTCGCGCTCCTTCTATCCAACGTTAATAACTATACTTGCCTGCAGAGTGCAGCACAGTTGTAGCCAAATGGCTGACCGTTTTTTTTTCATCCTTTTTTTTTTTCATGCTGTTGATACAATTCAAATAATTGTTAATTCCCCGAATTAATTAATTATGGAAACAAATGCGATGTATTTTATCCTGACGAGTTTCGTAATAAAATTTTTAACGATCGACGCTTGTAGATCGAAGGATTAGTTATTGACAATGCAGCAATGTTTAAATTGTTTCTTACTATTCTTGGATATAAAATTAGTATAAAATTAGTAAAATCATTTCTTCTATCTCTTGTGCTTCCGATTCTCATACTCTCTCGTCCCCTTTTATATTTGTTTTTGCCGCTGCTCTACGTTAGTTACTTGTTTTCCTCGTCAAACGTTTTCGAGCTTTCTCCTCTTCACGCTTTGCCACGAAGAGAGGAACTCGGCAGCGGGGAATTATCCACGAATTAAATCCCGTTTTCACGAAAGGATGCTTATTAGCGACGTGATTGATGAAGAGTTTTGAAACGGATAAAATGACTTTATGTTTCAAGACTATTTTAATCGATTAAACGCATTTCTCTAATTAATATGATTTGGGTTGTATTCTTTATCATTTTATTTTTTATTATATCGATATATACTTTTCTTTATATATGCTTTAAACTGACTGCATATAATGAGAGTCTTTTCATCAGATCTTTTGTATTTCATAATATTAAATTTTTATATTAAACGATACGATTTCATATATTGAATATAATCCTATAATAAATATTCCGGTGTACAATAAATATAAATAATTTTTTTACCTATTATACGTATTCTATCAAGTTACAGATCAAATGAATTTTTAATAAAGTTATTAAAAATAATATTTAAACTTTGATGCAATTAATTCAGTACATTCTGTTTATTAAAAAAAAAGAAAAATTGTCACGATTAAAATTTTTAATTGATTGTTACCGATAACTTGATTCATTTATATTTGCTAATTTAAATTTTCAACATTAATAACAGATTGTTTAATTTGCAACTATTATATAGCTCTATTCTCAATATTTTTATTGCAATTCTAAATTTATAAATGCTTAACAAGTGATCCTAATTCTTCCTCATTTACAAAAATATCAATAAATTTAAAGAAGAAAGCAAAGAATTAAAATTTCTAATTTTGTTAAAATTCATCCCATTATTTCCATTCGCAAAATCGATAAAATCAAAACGACTTGATGATAAATAACATCTTTGCACAATATACACACACACACATCGTACTTACATCTGCATTCTCGATCGTGGTTGCAAACGTCGATCATCCCCGAACGCCCATAGCCGGAACACCTCCGCGTCTAGATGCATTGTGCGCCGCTCACGTGATCCAATATACGAAAAGCAAAAGTGTTTACAGGCTGGCGGCCCGATACGAGATTAAACGTCGACGGTGAACCCGGCCCGGCCGATTAAAATTCCCCGATATTTTATCGACGTGGCACGATGGCCGGCGAATTCGACGCTTCCTCGCGAATGCAACATAAATAGGAATCGAGCGGCGGCGGCGGCGCGTGTGAAAACTTTCATCGGCGTCGATCAACCACGATCATCTCTCCATCTCTATTATAGCGGATCGTTATACGCTCGATATTTTAATTCTTCCACGTCGCCGCAATTTTCGACGCAAGAATCAACAGGTATATACCCCCCCCCCCCCGTCCTCTCCAGCACCCCGATTCGAAGGAGGGATTTCGCGAATCGAATTGTATTTAGAATACAGTATGATTACAAAATTGAACATTGTGATTTCGAACATTCTAATTTTCTGTTCTGAATCGTATTATTTGCGATAATGGAATAAAAAGGATGATTTCCACAGGGACATAAGAAATAGCGTGCATCGATAAATTTTTAGAAAACAAAATAGTGGAGTTTTTAAATTAAGTTTGGATCAAGAAAATTTATCAAAGTGATCTTCAGATACAATCAGATATAAATGAAAAATAGATTGAATGTTTCGTAAATGTCATATTACTATAAGTATTATACTATATATGGTGTAGTAAAATCTTAAAGTTTATAATCAGTGTATACATTTATTTAAGATTTTAGTGAAAATCTTGAATAGAGTATAAAAATATTTATTGTTCCTAAAAATACATTTACCAGACAATTGGATTGTTTAGTATCAATTTATAGATTTAAAATAAATAAACAAATGAAATAATAATAAAATTTCGAAGTTGGTTACAATAGATTTCTTTTTTAAATCGAAGAATTTATATCGAAGGAATAATCATAATCGATTATGCATATTTCAATCGAAACAATCGGAGGAACAAAAATATATGCAGCATATATGCAGAATTTTTATAGCCAATCGTTGTCAAGGAGTTTTATTTTGCGCATACTTGTACTAAATCAAATGTGAAACTGTATGCATTTACTAGTCAAAGTTTACATTTGATTAGTTACGAGTACATTTACTTTACAAATTAGTATGTGTATACAATGATTAATAAGTGTATACATTTACCGTAGTTGACGTTTCTACCGCAATATATATACAATAACATCTAAATGCAAACGTGTACTTAATGTTAACTATCGAGACGAAACACTTAAGAAATTAGAAAGCTACATTAAGAATGCTACAAAATATAACGTTGTGAAATCCACGATAATTGACACTTAGGGAAAAGAAAAAAAAAAAAAAAAGAAGAAAAAAAACAAGGATTAAGAAAATTAGAAATTGTAATATGCAAATTGCATTAGCATTGCGTTAAGAAATTTTTTAGCATTTTAACAACTAAAAAAAGAAAAGAAAAATTTTTAATACATTCTCCTAATCTTCTCGACAAATGACCAATATAATAATATTTTCTCTGAAAACGTAAAACAAAAAAATCTGTGTCCTCTTATCCGAACGAATCTTGTTTTCCTCTTAGTTCGAATAATGGAGGTTGTAGTGTGTGTGCGTTAAATACGTACAGTTGTACAGGTTTGTGTGCGCCCTATATAAGAGTGGTCGATGAAGTATCGTGGTATGCACAAGTTGTGCACGTGCATACAGGTGCAGTAACTGTGTCCGACTCGTTTCGCTCGAACGAGCGCGAGCACCGTGAGCGGGCGGCCACGTGTTCCGCGTACCACGAGAGGACGGAAAATGGCTCGATATCGTTCGGTTGAATCGAGGCTTGGATTTGCTTCAGGTTATGGTCCTGTGTGATTGTACACCGCTTTCCGTAGAAAGTAGTTGTGCGTTTGGGAAATTGTTTTGTTATTTGGAATATCGACTTTCATTTTTTTTTTCTTTTTCCTTTTTTTTTTTTTTTTCTGGAGATTTAACTTGGCTCCGGCGGAATGGGTTATCTGAGTTTGATTGAATTTGGGGGAAATAGAAAGCGAGGATAAAATTGATTATTTAGTATCGGTTCTCTTGGATGGTTTTTTTTCCCTCCTTCTTCTTCTAAGTTTGGTTTATATGAGAATTTTATTATAATGAGTTTTATGAGATATTTTAATGGGAATGATAACGTTGCTGTAAAGTAGAATAGGACACGAATGATTATTCGAATAAAATTTTTATTTACGTAGTATTTAGTTTATTAATACCTTATTTTAAATAATATTACTTCAATATTTGTTATATTTGTTTCATTGTAAAAGAATAATGTTTTTTTCTTTTTTGATGAAATAGTTTTTCTATATTGGATTCTCAAAGGCCAATTTTATTTTTTTAGACAAAGTCTACATCTAAATACTTTTTGACTTCTGCTAAAATAAAATCTGTATTTCTTTGTACGAGAGATTTTTATTATTTGGCATTCTTTTATTCTTTATGTTATAAAAATATTATTAAATAAGCTATACACAAAGTCATATATTGTTTTAAAGATTGATATTAAAATTATTACAATCATTAACAATCTATTTTATTAAGATAAAAACATAATTCCATCGTATCTATTTAGGTGATAGCATTAAAGATTCAAATTATACAGAAAAATATTATTTCTCAGTATTTCCAATCAAAAGTCGGTCAAGTTTCAAATGTCTGGCCAATCTATTTAATTATTCAACGTAGTCAATATAAATTTCATCTTTCTCGAATCGAAATAAAAAAAAAGAAAAGAAAAGAAAAGACCAATCAAACTTTCATTTAAGTAACTCGCGACTCTTCGAGGAGAGAACGCTGCTCCTTCAGATCAAAAGGTCGCTGTAATTATTAGCGTGCTTGATTAATCAACCAGCACGCAGAGAGCGAGCCAGAACAACGAACCAACGATGGAATATCGATCCCTCAACCGAATGAATCGAAAATCGAGCGGACCAAAGTAATTTTCAGTTGCTTCAATCGATTCCTTTCCTCGTTTTGTATGCTCGTGTGTATTTGTGTGAAGGTGGAACGAACCACAACCTACGTGCATATATATATGTGTATGTGTGTATACAGTGGCTTACGAAACTATTCGAATTTTATTTACTCGTAGTAAATAAAATTGTTAGATTTAACTTGTGAAAATATTATTGTAAGATTAACAAATTAGTAATCGTGCAATCATTGGATTATATATAAATTGTATGAAAGACCTCATATAAAAATAAGATACTGCAATGTTGCAATTCAGATTTTTAGCACAGTCTGTCTGTTTCTAAAAATATTATCTGAAATTGTATACGAGACAAATGAATAAACGTTAACATTTTAAAACGTTAAATTTTATTCCTATAAAAAAGAAATCTTTTACGTACAATTCATTATAGAAATATAAACTTTCGTTAGAATCAAGATTTTCAAGAATTAAAAATAATTTCCTTTCGAATACTTTTCTAAGTTACCGTGTATAATAATACTATGTATACATATATGTACACATAACTATTGAATACAAACGTGGGAGGCCTTTCACATTCCGTGGAGAAAATTTGTTCCACAGGCACATTTTGCATCGAGGAAAAAGTTCGTTTTAACGACGTATATCTGGTTCTAACGACGAACGATTATAAATATCACGAGTACCACGGTAAATTAATGAGAAACTACGACGAGACAAAATCGAGCATAAGAGTAGATATAGTTTTCTTCGTTTAGATTTGCTTGGCTCGAGCCTTTTTTTTTGCCTCGTCTCCCTCTTTTCTCTCTCTTTCTTTTTCTCCCTGTTTTACCGACGATCGATTCCATCGAATGGATCACGTATGCAAAACGCCGCCTCTATCCGATGCAATTAAACGCACAACCACTCCCGTGACGCGTGCACACGGGCAAAAGAACTTTGTTTCATTTTCTCCTTGCACGCTTTCTCATTTTCACTTCACCGTGTGTTATAGTCCACGGGCATAAATAATCCAATGGATCGAGGCGAAGCGTGTCCTTCGTACGCGAGAAAAACACACTTCGAGCTTTGATTTGCTTTGCTTTTTTTTTTATTGCTCGATCAATGTAATTGTCTCACTTAGGGAAGGGGAATATGGGAAACACAGGCTACAAAGAAATCGTAGAATTTACGATGAACGATGATGACGAGAGACGTTTCGATCGTGGAACGATTTATTTAACACTGGCTGACCGATTATTAAAAAGCGCTTTTACGATTAAATCGTTTTATCCTTTCTGAATAAGCAATTAATCCTTGTTCCAATTCTTCGATATGATAAAATTTGGTTTAAATGAACTTGTCAGAAGGGACAAGCAGCTCGTGTAATGGAAATTCGTATAATTTTTCTTGTCAGTCGTGATTTTTCGTTTCGATTAATTAGGAGTTCATGTTCACGTAGAGGATTTTTCTTTTTTTTTAGAGCGCGTAACGATATATCAAATATTATAAATTCGAAGCAATTTTACAAATTCTTTGCTTATTTAAATATTACACGAAATATAGTTGCAATATATATTATTATAAATTGGAACTGTCGTTGATCTCCTGTTTCCATTTGTTCGTCGTTTATTTTATTCTTTCGATAATCTTTCGAATTAATCTATTTTAATACTTATTACTCGTATTCACTAAGTAATACCCTGAGACTTTAGATCTCGCGATCGTGTAACAAGAATGCAAATGGAGTTACAGACTTTTTTTTTTCTCGATGACGTAGACAATCAGTTTTCAGAATATTTAATTTCATTAAACTCATTTTTACTTTCATTTTATAATTATATCGTTTCATTTTACTTTTTTTTACCCCGACTCAGTATTATCAATATTTTAAATGTCACACTAACGAGAACAAGTTGTATTCCAATTATGATCTGGCAATAAATAACGACGAAAAAAATAGAAATATTTAATTACAATACATCAAGCAACATACTTCTATCAAAGTTTGATTATTGTATCAGAACAAAAGTCGGTCAAATCCGAATAATCAGACACGAATTAAATCTTTATTTAATCCTTTTTACTTTTTATCCTCAATAAAATATATATCCCCCAACTCTTGATCTCTATCTAATTTCAAATAATAATAGAAATTCGTCCGGAATGTAATCAGAAATAACCGATTCGTCCATCCCGTTTCCCACGTCGAGGGTTTCGAAACCTCTGAAATTCCATCTTTGAAATTCCCGGGGTATCCTCGACGAGGAAGGCACCGTGTCGTGGCCGATTCGACGTGGCCACGTATCGTTACACAGCTAATTGCGGTATAAACAGCGGACTTTACGAGGCACCGGTGTACTGGCTGGCAACGTTCGGCAAACATTAGCCGCCATTAACGAAGATATAAGGCCGCGTGTATTGATGCGTCGCGATTGAAGATCCGCAATGTCAAGGAGAGAAGAAGGCTGAAATGTTAAGATCGTCGGGCCCCGTAATCGAACACCTGACGCTTACATTCCAGGAAATTGGCCCGAGATAGCCGCCTGGGTAATGCTAATGGATGGATATTAATTCGAACCGTGGCGAATACATTTTAACTAATCTCGCTCGAGGGTATCGCGAGGGGAAACGTGAAAGTGGGAGAGGTTAGGGCGCGAATCACCTCTGTGGGCGTCAGGTGATACCCGTCCTCGTAACGTACGTTGAGGTATTCTGTCGATCCGGAAACTGTGAATGTGCCTACTCTCGATGGACGAGGCCAACTAGGCCGTTGCGATTTTCCGCACTTTGCCTCTCTGGTCGAATGGAATCTTATGGCTTGAATTATTGTTGAAGCGAACTTGAGCAAGGAAAAAGTCAAAATGTTGTCGAGAAACTCGAAATGCATCTTCGATAACGTTGATAGACTACGTTATATTTATTAGTGCGTCTTCCAATTTTGTGGGCGTTCGATTTATGCGGATGATTTAAGAAGATCGAAACTGGTCTCTGTGATTTTTTAATGCTTCGTTTTTTATTATCTATTATGATATTTTTTTTTTCTTATCTAGTTGGATGTTTTGTGATTTATTAGATATTTATTAGAAATGTTACGGATCTTATAATAACTCTTTAATAAATTTTTATTGATTCGATAATTATTCCTATATCAGTCTATCTTGACTGACAATATCCAAAAAAGAAATAATCATATTATTTTCGAAGTTTCCATTGTCGGTAAGTTCCTCCCTTAAAATTTCGGCGAATTTTTTTTACCACAGCCGAGGTTCGTGAACCGTATTTTTACCGTGAAAATAAAAAAAAGAAACGACATCCACCGGTCGACAATGGAAAATATATTATCGAGGTTTCGGCGTATATATATTTATATATTTTTTTTTCTTCTAAGCGCGGGTTCTTTCGCATTGGAAATTTCCATTAATTCACCGGCGAGCTTCGATATATTTCATGGAAGCTCGATCGGACAGCGTCGAGCGTTTTTCGTTTCAATTTGCCGCCCACTCCTCTCCTTTTTCCTTTTCATCCTCTTTTCTTTATCTTTCCCCACATGCATGGAGATACTTGAAACCGCAACTTAACCCAAATATCAACATTGGTTATTTTTAATTGCTCCATAGGGACCCGCGATACTATTAATAACCCGCGCCTTGAGAAGAAGGGACCTCGATGATCATAAAGCGTGGAATTTTAATGATACACATACATACACACACACACATACCGTGCGTATATACACGATTGTCGCAAATTATAAAGGGAAAAGCGGCGTGGCACATTTAAAGATTATAGGAACCTATAAAGCTTTAGCCGCGCAACATTTTATAAAGCCGATTATTCGGTAGGAGGAGAGGAAGGTTTCGCCCGTTTCGAATTGACGAATCTTGCAGGAATTCGATGTACGCTCGACCAATCCTGCGATGGGAAACGTTGTATCCCCCCCTCCCCCGCCGTAACAAGGTCGGACAGGATGAAATGATTGTCGGAAGGATGAAATTTCCAAGTGTCTCCGCTTTCGTTTAATCCTTTCCCGGAGCCCTTTCGAGCTCACCTCCTTTGTAATTTGTTAATGGAGAAATTAAGGAGGAGACAGTAAGTGTGCGCGAGGGGTGAGGATGGAAAAAGGATATTTTGGAAGTAGTTCTCTTTATTGTTTTATAGATAGATGTATTTTAAGAATGTTTCTTCTCCCGTTGGAAATCTTATATTATTCCTTGCGTGTCATCTCATCGCGTAGAGAGAAACATTCGTACTCGTCTTATTTCAGCAAATGAGCAATATATTAAAAATTATTACTATTCACGATATTTTTACACCACCTTAATATGAGCCAAACATATGAGCCGTTTACACTTTTCGAATAGACTGTAATGACACACAGGTGTTATTAAAATTAACCAACCACAAAATGATAAAATTCTTATTATATAGCCACTTACAAAAGAATATATAGATAGCATATACGTATATATATATATACACATCCACGTGTGTGTATTAATCATAAACGAAATATGCTAAAAGGGAGAAATGTTTATTAACTCCCTGCTCGATGTAACTAAATGGCAACTGCATAACAGTGATTTTATAACTGCGAAATGATAAAATTCTGAACACGATCATTTACAATCTCAAATGCAAAGAAAACACGTGTGTCATCGAGTGTACACATGTAATTAACACGCGCGCGTATTAATCGTGCGCGTATATAGAAAACGCATAGAGAAACGCATAAGTATAGAGAGAGAGAGAGAGAGAGAGAGAGAGAAGAAACGTTTATTAACTCGCCGGCCGGTATAGCCGGCACGGCTAACGACGACGTTTAGCCTGAAAGAAGGCGTGTGCTTGTTTTGAAGGGATCAAAAGGGAGGAGAAGGTTGCATGCATGCAGGCAGGCAGGCAGGCAGGCAGGCCGCCGCCTCTGAAAGCCCGCGAAATTTCCAGCGACGCAAACATTTTTTCGCCTTCCCTTCCCTCTTAGTTTCTATATTCTTTCCTCTATTATTCTCTCCTCCTCTTTTTCTTTTTCTTTCCCCCTCGTGGCTAGAGAAACGAGCGTTTAGGAAAGAGGGAAGGAGAAGAAGGACAAGTGACGAGCAACGGGTTTCACACGAACGAAGACGCCGCGACAATTATACATGCGACGCCTTATTATAATCTGTCCCCCCCTCTCTCTCTCTCTCTCTATATATATATATATATCTTTTCGTGTCGTTTAAAGCAGCTGGAACGTCAACGGGACCACGGGTATAATAAGGAAGAAAAGAAAGGGAAGCGTGGCGTGGTGAATATAGGATTCTACACGGGGTCCCTCTGTTGCCGGCCTAACCTCATTTAGTTAGAAAGTGTTTGCGCGATGAGATCGGCGCGAGGTTTAATTGGAAACGCCTCGTGTCTATCGCATCGCGTTCAAACCCGGAGTAGAATGTCGTCCTCCGAGCCCTCGGCTGTAATTGGTCGCCTTTCTCGCTTCATCCGAGACCGCCACGATTTTCCACAGGGGATATACCCATCCGCAGACACCCACCCATCCAATGATAAATTTGTATATTCGGACTAATGGCGCGCCTCGCGACGAGGTTCTCGTCGAACGGGGTTCGGGAACGAGATTCATGAGATTCTTGGATAGTTGGATGAAATTGTGTTCGAAAAAAAAAAAAAAAAAAAAGAACGGTGTGGGTTAGATGGATCCGCGAACGGAAGAAAAGTAAGTTTTTGATTTTTAAAAAATTGTATTTCTACGAAGATTAATCGAGATGAAAAAAAGTGTAACGTGAAAATTTAATAAAAGCCTTTTTCTTTCGTATCATTATTTATATAAGAGGTATTCCCATTAATATTTCATAACATTCTTTAAGAATTTCTTAAAGGCAAAAGTATAAGAGTTAATCTATTGAAATTTTATTATATCATTATACTATTTTATTATACTATTATACAATATAATTACTCTATTCTAATAACTTTTTTCTTTTTTTAAATATTTCTTTAATCTGTTCTGGAGAAACATAATGGCGGAATTTAATTTTTAATCTCCGAGTAATATAATATATTATATATATATATATAAAATTTATAAATCTCTTTAACCTGAAATAAAAATTTTAATTTTCATGTTTAATAAGAATATAGAAAGATCGGGATATTAAAATAAACATTTTATGACGAAAATTTTTAAAATGGTGGCCATTAAACTAAGATACTAAAATTGTAAGATAAACGTAAAAAATTGTTAATAAAAAGGAAGTAAGTATTATTCAAGTGATTTTAATAACAGATCGGGGCAAATGTATATATATATGTCGTAAATATAAATCGTTAAAATTTTATCGATAATATCATACAAATGTTAATATTTTTCGCCGATGAAAATATTTCCGAATAAAAACAAGAAACAAAGAAAAATGTTTCACAGCCGTAAAATGAAATTTTTATCAGACTTGTAATAAGTCGTAAACGAATCCGGATCGCAATACCATTAAAATCGATTCATTAGTACCGGCTACTGAAGGGAAAATCGCTTTGTTAATGCTTCGATAATACGTACGACATACATTGAACGATCGCCGCATACATACTTACATTTTTGCGAATTATCAATTTTTAGTCAACATCATTGAATTCGTAATGCGTATCCGACATAAATCTGGACTCGTTAATGTACCCAGCTACCCGTATAACCCAATGAAATATTAATGAACGTAGAAATATTCGTTTTCACGAACAAAGAGAAATCTCGTAATTATTGGCGCCCCCTTTCGCTTTGTCCAACCCCTTCTCTTGATCAAACCTTACCCTCGTAGCTCAATCATCCCCCCAATAAACTGTCTCTTTTCCTAAATATTGAGTTGGCCACAAAGTTTTTGTTAACGTTTATATTTGCCCAAACGTTCTATGAACCGATTCCAAGGAACACAACAATCAAATTGGATTGTACCGTGATCAATATTTCGTGAATTTACTAATTTATTATCTTATTATATATACTTTTTGTCATATCACAGATTGAATGTATATGATAATTAATCTATTAAATTAAGAATAGATAGCATGTAATTAATTTTAATTTTTAGTGATAATAATCTGTAAACAGATTACAAGGAAAGTATTCAGAATTAATGGAATTGGAAAAAAAAAATCCAGCAGTATAATATTACATGCATCCCTTCAAACAAGAATTGGATTGAAATATTTTTCTTCATTTATTACAATGTACAATTTTACTCTCTTTATATTATTATCTTTTCTTGAAATTTTTTATAAATTCTTCGATTCTGAAGAGATCTAGATCAAATTTTCGAAAAACATTGGACAATAAGCATTTTTGTATCTTCTTGAAAGATTGAAGAAACAACACAAATTTAAATGAAGAATATATATAACGAAGTAAAAACATTTATTTTTCTAAAAAAAAAAGAAAAAGAAAGAAAGAATTTTCCATCGAATGATAAAAATTGCAGGAATTAATATCCATTAATATCCTTTCCATCAGCAGTTTTACATATCCTTATCTTTTTTGCGTTTCAAATTAGAATTCAATTGATCTAATCAGAGGTAATTAACGTGGCTAATTAATCGACGTTATTCGCTATTGTTTCAGAATGTTTGGAAGTAGTGGTGCTTGTGCAGGTTGCGGCAACGCGATACCTGCCACCGAGCTGGTAATGAGGGCGGGTGGATCGGTATTTCATCAGAAATGCTTCACCTGTAGCAAATGCGGAAATCAACTGGTTTCCGGCGATAGGTAAGATTCAGATCTGATTAAGTTAGACTCGCTAACAATTGTTATTGCTAACGTTCTCACTGGAATAACAATGAAAAAAAGAACCTTTTGTTGTCCCTTGCACGTTCCACAAACAAACAGGCCAACTTATAGAAATATATTTTCTCCGGATCGAAAGTAACACAATTTTACATTATTATATTTTTAATTTTTGTTAAAACTAGCAAATTCAACCAAAAAATATCGAGTTTAATCGAATCTAATCTAAACCACAAGAAATTCAAAAACATGCAACTTACTTATCATAGCTTATTAACAGATAGATAATATCTTTGAAATTTTATGCAATATCATACAAATATTCATATCTTCCATATTCCAATTAATTTTGATAATTAAAACAAGATAAAAATAGCATCAACGAGAAATTTTTCATTGTTTCAGTGAGGAAGTAGTTGCATAATTATGTTATAGTGTAGCTAGAATATCTTGGGGGAATGTGGGGATGAAATGGAATCAATGGTAGATGTCGTGAACTCGATATTATTAGAATTTTACCGATAATTCCGTTTAGGGTGGATATATACAACTCGAGGAGAAAACGCGGCAATTAAAGGGTTGGAAAAGAGGCGTGTCACACGGTGGGGCTGTCGGTTAATTGGTGGGGATCGCAACTGGGGATTTTGTAATAAAGGAGGAGGGACACAATTATCGTGGCCCGGTAATGAAGCAATCTTGTTTATGAGCATCGATTTCGTGGATGCTCTGTGTGTGGATGCTCTGCTTGATTACGGCCGTTCGTTTCGAAGCACAATTTTTGTTCGTATGAAACGAACTTACTTTTACTACTTCCATCGGTATTGGCACAGGCGTGATGCAACGTACAGATGCACTATATGCACGTTACATAGCCAACTCTTCGTACAGAGTAGAAACGTGAGACGAGTTACGAATTATTGATCGTTTAACAACTTATTAAATAATTGATCGTGTACAATCCTATCTATAAATCAATAGACTTTATGATATATCAGGAATATTACAATATTACAACAAGTAACGTTACATTCTGCAATTGTAATAAATATTTTGTCTGATCGTCATAAAAAAAAATTAATAAATTACAACAAAATTATAATCAATGATTTATAGACAGATATGTACATTCGCAATTTTACTTTCTACTTTCACCGTGTTAAAAAAAAGAAATATTACTTACCACAATGAATCGAGACATGTGGAAAGATTAATTAAAAAAAATCCATTTCTCCGCCCAGGTACTACTTGCTATCGGGGTCACCGGTGTGCGAGACGGATTGGCACAAAATCGTGAAATCGTCGAGCGTCGCGGCCGCGGCCGCCGCGGCAGCGGCCGGAAACGGGGGTGCACCCGTAAGAAAAGGTAAGGTCGGTCGGCCTCGAAGGAGTCGCGAATGAGGCGGCAACCCGGTCGGTCGCCCGAAGAAGGTACAAGCCTCTCCACAGCCTACGCCCGCCGTCGTCCCGTCCCAGGTCGACGTCGTGGACGTGGCCGTCGGAGGGGATCCCTATTCGCCGCCTCCGCCGGGTCATCAGCAGTACCACCACCATCATCACCACCACCATCACCACCATCATCAGATGGGAGTCGTACATCCGGGACTGGCGGTACAGCAAACGCACCTGCAGGCGTCCACCTATCAGGACTGGTCTCCGTGGGCACAGGACACCTGCGACTGAACAACCTTAACCCTCGTTGAACCTCGAGGCAGGCCGTCTCCCGGCTGAACGAATCCTCTCCTGGCTCGGGCGCCACCGCCGTTCACTTCTCCAACGTTTCTTCCGTTCCATCTCCAAGGATAAAAAGAGATTGTTCTTGACGATCTTTCATCACGTGGAAAAATTGGAATCGTGAACTCCTTCTTCGGTTGTTAGCCGGTTCGCGAGAAACTGTTTTCTCTCTGTGAGGTTGGAACGAAACGTTTGTGACTCGCCTTGTGGACAACGCGAACCTTGTGTGCAAGAGGAGACGAAGGGCCGAGCCTGGAAATAGCCTGGTGAACGAGATTCTCGTTCCGATTGTGACCGAAGAACTCCGTTAAAGAGAGAGAGAGAGAGAAAAATACGTTTCTTGTTCGTATTTCAACGTGTCCCCGACCGATCGAACGCGTCTTCGATTCGGTGTTCCGCCGCGCGCCATGGCCGCATCCGCGCGATTCGATCCCCTCGAGGACGATCGAGACTATCGATAACCGTGTTCTCGGATAGTGCGCGTGGCCACCGCGTGGAGCCGCTGTACGCATCTTTCTCAACTGGTCTCCCTTCCCTAATCGATAATCTTTGCTCAATCACGGAAAATCGAGGGTAATTGGAAAAAGAAGCGTGTTTGAATGCGTTTTGGGCCGCGTGCATCGTCGCTGACAACAACAACGACGACGACGACGACGACGATGACGACGACGACGATGAGACGCCAGCTTTTCTTTCAGTCTCGTTCAATGTTTTTCGATGCTCGTCCGTTCGTTTAATCGAATCCGCAATCCTGTTAATCGCACGTCAGGTAACCAGCAATCACTTTCGCGCTCGTGTTTCACCGCCTTTCCTCTGGTAAACGCGACTGCATCTGCGTTCGATGCCCTCCCTCTTCACTCCGCCCCTCGTCACAGTGGTTTATTCAACACTGGCGCTTTGTAATGGTTTCGTACGGTTGAGATTTTGTAAGCGTGAAATGTTTCGCGGTTTAATGACAAGAAATTTTGAAACAAATTTTGCCGTTTTTCTTTTTTTTTTTTTTTTAGTTTTTCATTACGAAGATTATGTAAACATTCGATTATGTAATGTTTTTTTATTTAGTTTTATCTTATTCTTAACAACTTGATTAATATTTTTGTTTTATATATTTGAGATTTCGAGATTTTAATCGTGGAAGGAATAGTTCTTTTTTGTTTCGATCAAATTTGTCGAAATGCTTGGTTGTTATTATTTTTTTTATTAAGTGAGTTTTTCTTTAGTTTTTTATTTCTTCTTTTCTATATTTTTATTTATTTTTACTTTTTTATTGTTTTTCATTTGTTTAAGTTGACGAAGAGACCAAGATTTGACAAAGGGATTTAAAGATTTAAAATAAACGAAACTAAGAAGAAGCCAATATAATTGAAAATGATTATTTATCTATCGATTATAATAGAACCTCCATTATTCGAATTAATAAGGAGAATAAACTTTCAAATAAAGAAATATTCGGATAATGGAACATAGATTTTTCTTAGACGAATTATTTTGGGGAAAATAATACGCTTATTTACAACAAAATTGAGATGACAGCGTGGAAAAAAAAGTATCTATTATAAAAATTAGGGAATTCGTACTTTTTTAGCTGTCAAATTGCACAAATCTTTTAATATAAATACAAAGAAATGTGCAAAGAAATGTGCATCTCGCAAATAAATTTACATTTTTTTTCTTTTTTTAATATCAATGGATTTTCCAATGTAATAACGTAGGTACTTTTGTTAATTTTATAGTAACTCTCTTCGTTTTCTAATTTTCCAAGTATTTTTTCCCTTTCAATACTAAGTACATATTTATGTTTCAATATTATTATTGTACACTGTGTAAATTCGTCCAATTTCAAATTAAATTAAATTTTGCAAACGCGAATATAGATAGCATACAATTCGGTTAGTAGAATGAATATTAGAATATTCGAATAATGAAGGTTCCATTATAATAATTTTACTTTATCGTCCAAGAATTAAATTTTAATAATTACTCCGAGAAATAATTGTTCCGTTTCCAAACACTCGATTCTTTTTACCTCCTTTTTTTTTTTTTATATATATTCTCTCAAAAGTAAAATTCAATACAAAATTTAATAAAAACAAATTCTAAAATTTCTAAAATTAATTAAAACTCAAGATCTAAAATTAATAATAATCTAGATTGATTATTCATCCCATTAATTATTACTTTTATTTTATCCCTCGAAATTAATTCGAATAATTACTTTTAAAAAATATTTTCTTCGTTACACAAAACACCCAAGATTGTTCTTACTTCTTTTTTTTTTTTTTTTTCGTATTCCTTTAAATAGAATCTTTAAAGAGGGGGGGCCAGGATCTGACGCAGGAATCGAGATCTAAAATCACGTGTACAGAAAAGAAAATTCCATCGACTCGGATAATTCGTCGATTGAGAACGTCAGCTCCTGGCCCTTAGAAAATTATTTTTCTTTCAAAATCAACCAGCCCCTCCTCCCCCCTCCTCGAGACACAGCCTCTCCCTGTAAACTCATTAAGCGTTCCTTGTTCTCGCGATCGTTTAATCGAGTCTCTCCTGTCCCGGAATAAAAGATCGACATCACGAGGTGAAATCGTCGAACGAGCGAAATTATCATTCGAATTTTCCAACACCGTTGACGTCCCTCGTGGTCGGACCGGTTCTCTCCCTTTGCGAAATTCCCTGATCCAGATTGTGCAATCAGAGGTGGATAAAAAAAACTGTTCCTCGAGCATTACTCAACTCTCATCGAATAAGGATTTTTATTTATTTTTTTCGCAAAGTTTGTTATTAACGCTATAAACGTTTTTTTTGCTTATGGAGTTATTATCGAGGCTTTCGAATGTGTCGTATTGTCACATTTTAATTTACTTGATATCACTTTATGGATATTTTTTTGTAGAATAATACGTTGGAACGTGTCGCAATATACGATTATCAGTTTTTTTTTCAATTATCTTTTTCATCTTTGATTAGAATGAATTCTAAATACGTATAAATTTGGAGTATCAATGAATATATCATTTGCAAGCCTCAATAATAAATTTGTGAGCAAATTTCTAGATTCCTTTTCGAATTTATTCGAGAATGAATTCTCTCGTGACAGTATTTCTTGTAAGTAAACAATTAAATATTAAGAGTAATTGTTCTTATAAATAACTTTCACTTTCGATACGTGTCTATTAGCGGAAAACTTTCGAGAAAAACTTGAATCTTGAAAAATTGCGAATATATTTCACAATAATATCCAATTAACTGTCGCGGAATCGGAATCGAAACGTGTGTCGTTTTGAAAGAATACGTATTCCAAGAATTATATCCAACAATTTCATTGCCAATTTCGTTTGTTTCACTGATTCGTGAAAGAGATAAATGTATCATCTCGTGGATGATATACCTCAAAAGACTAGAATTCCAATTCTAAGAATTCGTAGCGACAGTTAAGTGGACACTATCGAAAAATATCTAATGAATCTTTACGTTTGCACAGACTATGATGATCACGTCATCATAGGAATTTTGTAAAAAATTGAGTACTGTCAAAAAAAAAAAAAGAAAGAAAATCCAAAGAATCGACGATTTATAAAGAGTGCTATAATGTTCGAGAAAAAAGAAAAAAAAAAAAAAATTCCTCCAGAGTCGAAACAAGGTTGAAACACTCTGTCTGTCTGTCTGTCTGTCTGTCTGTCTGGCGACGAGAGCGCGAGCACCGATGCCCAAGAACGCTTCGTTCGGCGAAAGGATTGGAGCGTGTAATAACAATACTTTTTCTAAGTGGCCAGGGTTTCGACATCCGCAATAAAACATTTACGTAAATGTATATTCGTGAACACGTTACGATGTATCTACCTAAAGGCCATGCCTGTTGTCGGTTTCCGTGTCGAGTTGTTGCCCCCTTTTACAAATTGTACAAAGTGTTTCCTTTTCCATCAAGTGGCGGCGCCGCCGCATCGCGGAAGTCGAAAACAGGAGGAGAATCGGAACTCGACACAGGTTCGGCCGCGTTCGAAGCTCAATGCGAAACTAAAGACACATGTTTTGGGTGTAAATCAACGCGGATACGGTTGGATCGGCCTCGCTTTATGGCTACATTTTCTCGTAACTTTTCAGATGCGATCATTTCGAATTGCGTTCGTACGATATAAAATATAATATCGTACGTAGTTTCGACGAATTCGTGAAAATTGCATTAGTAAAAAAAGTAGATAAAGGATCATCGTGATCCAACGATTTTCTCTTCGAGTGAACTTATTGGGTTGGTGGAGTAATAATTTAACGATCAATTTAACTGTGTTTGAAATTATTCGAATTTTTTTTTTTTAAATTGTTATATGGTTTATTAATAAGTGTTTTTTTCTTCTTCTTTCATTTGCATATGTCAATAATTTGACTATTTGTTAAATAATAACGATCTGATTAGATTTATCTTACAACTCGAAATTCCATCCGTAAAATTTGATAGACCACTGACCATTCTGTTCGTTCAATATTTATTTATAAAGTATAATATTTTCCGTATGAATAGTTACATTTATGTATTTATCAAATTCATATTGGAAACAGAAATATCACGAAATGGGCGTGACATTGACAGATTTTTGTAACAATTTGTTATACGATGTAAAAATTCTTGCCATTCTCCTTTTAATAAATGTTAACGGTTAATGTTATTTCGCTATTAGAGTAAATAATATTAACAATTTGCATTAACATTTATCTATTTATTTGGATGATTAATTATTTCTAACGTTTTACCTCCTTATTTACATATTTATCTTAACAACGAACACGTTCCATAGTTTCTTATCCAATCTAATTACAACAACCAGTATCATAAAACATAATTTTCACGAAACGAATGATACGATCATTTTAATTTTAAATTATTCATTTCCCCAGAATAAAAAAAAAAGACAAAAATAACCACCAACCCACTCACATTTTCTTTCTAACGAGAAAATAAAAAAATCGATATTCTATCTTTCCCCATTCCCTCCAACGTCTTCTTCCCTCCAGATTCTTATTCTCAAACAAGAGATGGACAAGATCCACCCTCCAAGTCCCGTAAAGCGACCGAACAATCGTGCCCGTGCAATTGATCGTTACTCGTTTACCCGTCTCGTTCTTAGCGAAACTTTCGTCTCTCAGAAACGCCGCCGCGTGCTTACGAGGATTCGAGGCGAGAATGATAAGAGAGTTAAAGAAATAAAAAGAATGAGAGAATGAGAGAGTGAGAGTGAGAGAGAGAGAGAGAGAGAGATTTAAAAAAAAGGGAGAAAAAGATGAAAGCGAACCGGCGACGTTCTCGACGCCCGATCGCTGCGACGGTGCTCGACGAGGGGTGGAGGATCGAAAGGGCGAAAGGGGAGATCGTCTCCCCTCGCCCCTCCCTCGTCGATTTCTCCTTCGATCTGCGGCGTCTTCGAACGCGCCGCCAACCCCGCCGATCCTTCGATCCATGATGAAAAGATCGAGAAGAAACGAAGAGGAATTCGCTTCTCGAGAGAGAGAAAGAGAGAGTGTTGATCGGACGAATGGATAATCGTTTGCTGTGACGGTGATCGTGTAATTTAATCTTGTACATAGGGTACATTTTGTATATTGTTAAAAGTTTGTGTGATATAAATGGTTATGTATTTACTATTAAAAAAAAAAAAGGAAAAAAAAAAAAGAATGCGGCGAAAAATGCGAGGGGGGGATTAAGGGGGGAGGGGGGGATGTAAGATCACCGCCTTCGTCCTTCGGAGAAGGGGGACGATCGCGGCCACGATCGATGAAAATAGCGATTGGCCATCATCATTTGGACGCGTTAAGGATCAAGATTTTCGATGTGTATGCCTTTGTAACGTTTGATCGTTGCGAGACGAAATGATCGAAACGATCGATCAACGTTTTAACGAGAGTTCGTTATGTAATAAATTTATTTCTCGTCTTTCGTGAGATTTCGAGAAAGTAAGATCAAAATTATTATTGTTCGTCAATTCAAGATTGATTACTTTTTATGTTAAATTTCAAAGTACGATTTTAAAGATAATCGATTAATAATAATACATTATCAATTTTGTTTAAGTTTATTCGATAAGTTTCGAAAGTTTTTTTGAATTCGGTTCTTCGGTGAAATCGATCGTTTCATTCATTTGCGACGATCCAACAAAACGAATTCAACTTTTTTTATTTCTATCCGCGTATCGTTGATCGTAACTTTTATAATTTCGATTTTCATTTTTCTCCTTCTCTGCCGAAGGGATGATCGTCCCGAAATATTCCATAAATGTTGGCTCGAGAAAGGAGTACGAGACGGTGGTCTCCGTACGAGTTAAGTTAAGTGGAGAAGAATGGAAAGAAGGATTGGTCTCGTGTCCAGTGGTGATGGAAGATCGCAAAACATCGCCCTCGATTGAGCGATACACGCGGTTGGATCAGCTCACGATCTTCTCGCGTTTAGTTAATTTTGTTATTTGATTTATCTCGATCTTCTTATCCCGGGACCCGACGATATCTCTAAAATGGTTTCGCGGCCTCTTGTAAAATACAAAAAAAAAAAAATAATATTAATAATAATAATAATACACACGGAGAGAAACACACAGACACACACACACACACAGACACACGTACACACATACATACAAGACACGTTTATTAATTAAATAAAAATCACAAGTTTTTAGAACGTCGTTCGTTCATGTGAATCATATACGCTTTTCTTGTCACGTGCTATTCATGAAATACGTGTTTATATACGAAATCGTCATTATCCGTCCTAGCTCTTCCAATGTATTAGGTTGCTGCATAAATTTTGCCAGTTTTTTTGTACGTAATTTATGTATAAATGATCTTGATCTTTCTTAATATTATCTTTTTTTTATTAAATTATTAAATTTAATACAAATGACGTTGATTTGTATACCGTCTACAAAGAGTGCAGATCAAAATGATCAATCCTTGACAAATTGAAATAATATCCTGCCTCTTCGAAATTGAAATGAAAATATTATCTTCTCACTGTTGCTATATTTTTGATGCTAAAATTTTTGGTATTAATAACTCGTCATTTTTTATAAAATAATTTAGACGAAAAAAAAACTTCTTATCTTAAAAATGCGATAAATTCTTCTCTTTGATAGAGACGTAATATAAAATTCATACGAATAAAAAAAGAACTGTTATAAATAATACGTATGTTTATTCATTTATGAGGAATTTAAATGTTGAGGAAATAAAAATTTAAAAATTCACAGAATATAATATGCAAAAATATACGAGATATAAATATACTCGTGAGACACCCTTAAAATATGGATAATTCTAGATACCAAACGAAAACAAAAGATGATATAGAATGATATACTTAAAAAAGCTTATTCAAGTTCGAACAATTTATTTAAGTTGATCTGAATTTTTTAAATTCTTATTCCTTTCAAACTTAAATTGCTGACAATTTAATAAATAATTTTATACGCCAATCATTGTTTTGCTATCACTTTAAAATCATTCTTTCATACATGTTCCATGAATATAATTAATTCTATATAATTGATTCTATATAAAATATTCAAGATATTCATTCATAATTTAATAATATGAAACAAACTTCCATTTCTTTATCCATATTCGTAAACATCCCCCAATCTAATTACAAATAACAAGTATTATATCTATATTTTATAAAGTAGAGCATAAGTTGTTCTCAAAAATTGAATCTGCAGATAGACGTGTATACATATGTCGGCAAATGGAACTTATGCAGCAACCTAATAATACATATTCACGATTATTCCCTTGGCAGTCTCTCTCATCCGCGAACAGACGCAGACAAAGGGGATGCACGAACGACTTCGAGGTAAGCGAACGTTACTGTCCAATTTAAGAAATTGAATCTCGCGAGATATCGTAGCCAGCGCGGCGAGATTAATGAGCGAGCTTTTCGAAAACTTTTCATGCCTCCACCTACGTAAACTTATTGACCGCGTTTCCGGGGACACGAGGGAGAAAAGTTTCTTGACTGGAAGTTGTTTTTTGCCATTTTGGGGATGCCAATTTCTTTATCACATTTTTTTTTTTGAGAGAAAAAAAGAGGCGAGGACGTTTCAAGGTCAGTTAAATTGTTAGAATTTATGCTCGATGAGATTTTCTATCGTACATGACACATGACGCCAAAAAAATTTTGGATTTAAAGGATTTAATTTGGACTCGGCATGGTAATATAGAATATTGGATTTTGAAATCATGATCAATAATTTTGAGATTTATTTTAAAATTTTGGAGAATTATGATATAGTGTAATTCATTACTATGATAATGATTGTGAATTATTATTATCTGCATGTTATTTTATTTATTTATTCATACTTTTCTGGAAGATGCAAATGAATATAATAAATGAAGGACCAGGCTAATGGTGTATCATGGTAAGAAAAGTTATGGAAGGTTAAATTTCAATGACGTGGAGAAAGAAATTTTGATAAAAAAAAAAAAAAAAAGAAAAGAATAATAGAAATCATACTATATATATATATCGAATACATGTCATTCTTTTGATTAAATTCATTAACTAAGCAAGTTGTCAAACAAGGTAATCGATTTTCTACGCAATTCAAACGTTAATGAGAAACTCTATGTAAATACTATAAGATCGCACATTTTTTACTGAACAAGGCATCAATTCTTCGAATTCGTCGAATAATATTAGCTTTCTATTTTATGAAAATGAAAAAAATCCCTATGTCTATATCGAATTTATATTTATATTTATACTAAATTTTGTTAAAATCAATTTTAATTTCACAATCATTTTAGATAATATATTAAACAACAAAGAAAGTCAATAACAACGATTTAATAAGGAATAATTTTATGAATGAATCGATCGATTTCGAGAGAAACGATAGATAGGTGCGACATCTGTGGCAGGCTTCGATATTATAAACTATCTGCTAGAAAACTGCAGATTTCTGTAAAAACAGGAGAATTAAATAGCTCTTCTAGATTTTATTGCAAATCTTGAACGATTTACTCATTCATCTTGTTAAGAAAAAGATAAGAGTGCGAATGAGTTTTTTTTCTATCATCGATCATTAAGGGAATACGCGATTCAAGGTTATGATAATAACAGTTTTCCATTTTATCGACTAAGATATCATCAGTGAGTAAGGTTTCTCAATTACTTCATAGTTCCGTGGTGGAAAGAATTGCGACACGATCGATGAAAATAAAAATGATAAACGATTTATATCGAATGTATACTTTATAATTGATAATTTTATAATCAGCACTACGAAAGAATAATTGAAAAACAATAATTGTTTTGAAAAACAATTATAACACACTTATGTCAAAATATATACATACTCGTCTTGTACTTCATTTGTAAATATGTTACGTATGTATATACGATGTGTACATACATTGTATCGCATATTAAATCGAGGCAACATTTAATAACGATAATTTGATTAAATAAAAGATCAAATAAGAAAAAAAAAAACCGCGATACAACTTATTTAAAAATCCGAAAATACTTTTTTTATGCTCCCATAAACTGCAATATTTTTTATCAAAGAATTATTCTCGCGAACAATTAAAAATTCGAGGCAATTTTCAATAGAGGAGTTTTCGTGTCAAGTTTTCATGGCTTTGGGCGTTCAATTTTTTGGAAAATTCTACCGGAATACACGGGAAAAACGTGGAATCGGTAAACGAACACGCGGCAATCAATTTTTCATGTAATCGGATTTTATTGGAATGTCCCTAATAAAACACAATGGAATTGAACATAGTTCGAACTACGATATACCGTGTACTGTATCGTTTCCTGGCCGGACGATAAACGAAACTATTGTGTGGCAATAACACAATTTAAATACACGAGGCGCATAAGTGCCTAGGCCAACTCGATCGTATTATTACACACGTAGGCAGCCAGTAATTGGCGGCCATTGATGCCTGCAAATTGAATTTAACCACTGTGAATTGACTCCGAAGAAACGAATTCCATCTTTGCGCTTCGCGAAAACGAAAAGGAAAAGAAAGAATATATTTTGCAACATTAAAAAAAAGTATACGATCATTTTTTAAATAATGTCACATCAAAAGTATAATTTATAAATTTTAAAATTACAACAATTTTGCAATCCCTGTAGAAATTACTTTAGAATATATTTCTCTATTCTTCTGGAATATCTCTTCAATAATTTTCTTATCTTTTCAATTAAAACACAATTATTTGATTTTAAATTTTGTAGACCTTTTCACAGATATTGGAAATTTTAACGTTTTATTTTTTGTTATTATTCCTGTGCACAGGATTCCACTTCCTTGCAATCACTCGATAACAATTATACATTTATAAAAAAGATACACGTGTATAAATATCATTCCAAATAATGCAAAACTAATAATAAATCTACTTACCTCGATCCAATTATTTTTAACCCTTAACAAAATAAAAAATACAAAATTTCCCAATGACTAAACGAAAATAAAATAAAATAGGAAACGAAGGAAGAACGATTGTAAATTTGAAGGAAGAAAAAAAGGATGCATTAATTAATCCTCAATATATCGAATAAAAAAAAAAAATCAATAATCGAACCTCGAGTACACACTGAACTCACTTGCGCGATATAGCCGTGGACAAGACGCGGGGAAGCGAGTAAGTATGTAAAAGAAGAAACAATGGCGGAGCCCCGGGGGGGTAGCTGGTGGGCCGAAATAAAACTTTAATAATAGCGTAAAAAGCGCATGGTTTAATGGCCGTGCAGACGGCCGTAATACATTATTTTCGAGCCGACACTCTTCTTGCGACGGAATCCCTTTGAGGACGCGCAACTGCTCCAGCTATCCGCGCTTTGTTCCAAGAGGAGAGAGGAGAGATCGTAAAAAGAGCAAGCGTCGGGGTTGCACGCAGCGGAGAGGGGAGGGACGGAGGAGCGGAGGAGAGTCGGAGGAGGAGGGATTCGAAAGGGGGAGATTGGAAAGGAGCGAAGCGGAAAGGAGGAGGAGGAGGCGCAAGGGAAGAGGAGAAGAAACGAAAACAATCGATACTGTCGGAACAGGAAAGCAAGGCCAATCGGCCCGTGCTCTATTCGCGGAGTGGCCAATCAAAATGCCTACTACGTCGCCGGCAGGCCCGCTAATTAGACGCCACGTAAATCAGTCCTGAAACTCAACGTTAATTAACACGGGTTTCCGTTGGAGTTGCTTACCCACCTATTTATCGAACGACACAAATGCAATATGGTCGAACACGTGCACGTCCGTTAAATGTCTCCTCTCCTCCTCGGGACCGGAGAAATGCCAGATATCCTCCAATGCCTCCTCCCCCCTCCTCCCCTCTTTTCCTTCCTCAAGTCGTGGACCTATTATATCCATAAGTTTATGCCACTTTAAATAAAAGTTGCCGTATAAATAGATCTCGCGTGCGTACATGTACGCTACGCGCACAGAGGCGCATAGGCGCGACAACGCATCGGCGTGTTCCGCTCGTTAGAAACGTCAACCAATCCAACCAACCACCCACCCATCCAACCAACCAACCAACCCTCCCTCCCTTCGAAGAATGGATCCGCTTTGTCTCATTCCCCTTAATGATCGCGGGATTTCTAATAATAGTGGGCAGGAATTTTTCTTAATTGACTGTCGCTAACTCGTTACCGAACCGCTTTAATTGCGACGAATGTTTGGCAGACGTCCCGAAATGTCTCTAAATATAATCAAAGGAGGAAAGCGTGGACCAAAACTTGTTGGATCCGTCCGCTATCCGGAGGGAATCGGAATTCGAATCGGGGGGAGGGGGGAGGAGGTTTCTTTTAATTTAATTTCCACGCACGATGATGATGGACACGTTTTAATCCGGAAATTCGGAAAATTGATGGATGAAATTGTTCGATTCGAAGAATTTTAAAGAGGGGAATGAGATTGAGAATAATTGGAGACGTGTTTCAATTTGGAAGATTGGAATGGAGATTTTGAATCTTGGGAATTTTTCCGATGAATTGATCTAAATAGATGGATGATCAATCGATATCAAGTTGAAGAATATTGAGGATGGTTTAGAGAATGGGTTGTTGATTGAATTTTGAGAATTTTAGGAGGGATAATCTGAAAATTGGTATAAAAGGAACGATAGAGCTAACAGTCTTGTTCAAAAATCAAGTACATTTAATTAATTTCATTTGTTGGAACACAATCCAAGTGAATTTTAATTAGATTCCTATTATTTGGATTAATAGCAAGTGCAATTATATGAATTTATTATAACAAAGATGTAATATTAACGTAGTACATAGTTTAAAAATAATAGAATTAGATCCATTTATAAATATTGTACCTGAATTTTGAAAATTGCATAAACAAATGGATTTATTATTATGAACAAATCCAAAGATTCATTTATATGGATCAACCATTATTGAATATCACTCTATTTATATAAATATCTGTTACAAGAAATCCTCTTATTAAGTAACAAATAATTAATTACACCAAATAATCCAAACTTTTCTGTCTTTCAAAAGATTCATATATAAACGAATTTAACCATCTCAAATCTGACAAGACTTACCTATATCTTTCCACGGATTACATATAATTATAATAAAAACAAAAGCCGTTAAAAAATCATTATTATTCCTTCAAATTAATACAATTAACCTTGTCACTCACCTTGTTCCATTCAAAGTTACAAACGTTTGAAAGTTAAAAAACCTTTCAAAGAAGAAAGAAAATCTAATCGTTCTTTCAAACGGATGATAAATTCAAACGATTTCAAGTTTGTCAAGTTCGACGACTTTGGGTAATTACCGTTTGTTTCGCGTGGAAAACAACGTGGAAACGACAGAGTCTTTCATAGATACAAGGCAATCTCGAGCGGGGCCCCATACCGGTTTCTCTAACTTCGACCGGTAATTAACAATCGGTCGCGCATAACAAACTGAATTTAATTAATTGCATAACTGCACGGAGGTCCGTGCTTCTAATCGAACCGGGTACATATTGTTGCAGCCACCCTTCTACCCCTCATCAGCCACCGGCAATTAATTATAGCATTCCGGGTTAGCCGGGGAATTAATTACGTCCAGAAGTTGGACGTAGCCGGGGGATCGTTAGAAATCGTCCTTCGTTAGAGTTAAGCTGGGCACCGGTTCCGCCGGTTATTGATGGTTTCTGGTTCCTCATCGGCCTGATACTGACAGGGTTGAGTGGCCTCCGCCCGCCAATTCTGCATCCGTCTGCAATCAGACGCGCTTTGCATTTTAATAAGAACGAATGTTATGAGATTTTCCTCCTCCTCCTCCTCCTCCCTCCTCGTACCCCGTCTTTATTCCCCCATGTTTCCTCGTTTTCTCGAAATTAGCGGACGCGATTACCTCCTTCACTGTTTTATTTCTCGTTATTCTTTCCCTTTGATTGCGTTTCCTTCTTCTCCGTAGGATTACAATTTCCGCCCATTATCGAATTAGGATTAATTGATATTTGATATGATTTTGTAATAAAGTTTAAAGTTTGATACTTTCTTTGATGTTTCCCCCTCCCTCTATAACTAGCTAGGAGGATTGTAACTTCTGGCCATCCAGTTAATAGGATTAATAGGATACTTTTTCTGATATGAATTGATGTTTTTCCTTTTTTGATAACGTGTTAGAGAATTTATTGAAACTAGGTTGCAATATTCTGGAGATATATATCCTTGGAGTAATTAATTAACAGCATGGATTAACTATTTGAGAGTATGTAAATAGTAGTAAATTAATTTCTATGCAATCATGATTTTATGTTAAAATTTTATATTCATTAATTATTCATCAAAATCTTTGTTCAACCTCGATATAGCAAAAATAAATCATCATTGATGAATTCTAGTTCAAAATTGATCCGTTAATCGGAGTGTTACTAATTAACGACGACATTAAAATCGAGAAACGAACGAGATTACAACAATTTGGTCGATCGCTTCTCGGACGTCTTGGAATCGGCGCGCTCCTTTTTATTCGTCGTCGAAACGACCATCGTTTTCCGTTGCGTGCAATCCTGTGAAACGAGAGAGGGAGCGGAAAAATAAAAGGAATATATTAAGAGTGTCTCCGAGTGGCGTTCTCCGCGGCAGTCCGTTCGCTCTAATTTCTAATTATTCCGCCGGAGTGGTTCTAATTAGCGTAGCTACGTAGTTACCTACGTACAACTGTTTCCGGTGTGTCTGGGGAGGAGGGAGGGGGGTATAGGTTAGGTAAATAAGCTCCTCTATGCTCTCTTTCTTACTGCGAAACGCGGGAGGGAGACGGCATCCACGAAAAGGATTTTATCGTACAACTCGTTGCCTTGGGACCAATAATTATTCCCACTTCGAAACGGTACACATTTGTAGAGGACACATCCGATCGAAATGATTCTTCACAGTCCTTTTTTGCGACATAATCCGTGATATTAATGATGAATTTATTTCATACAATGTTTCGTTCATTATTTGTGAAGATATTAAAAACATGGGATTTAAGGGTTTGGTAATTAAATTTTTTGTAAAAATTTTCAAGGAGGATTCTTATAATTTTGAGATCCTTGATGACTCTTCCTTCTTTTAAATCGTGAAATCTATTTTAAATCTACGCTATGATGATAGGATAATTTTCAAGAATTAATGAAATAGAGAAGTGAACGAATTGAGAAAATAATTATAAATTAAAGAGTATGTAAATGTAAAGTAATGTAAATATACAAGTATATTGGGTATTAGTAGTTAAGAGACAAGTGGCGCTAGTATCGCGTCTGTTAGAATACTGATCCAACATCATGGTGTTGGAATATTTTGATGCCTGAGAGTATTTAAATGATAAGTAATCTTCTTATGGATATGTTTATAAAATTTATAAATTTAGTGTATATTAATTTCACACAGAATAAATATTTATTCTCAAAAACGAATCGTCGTGGATATCGAGTCAAATGATTGTTTGTCTGTTGCAATTCATTCTTGACTGAATTATTATTATTAAATTTTACCTGTGATTACATTGTATGAAATAAATCTTTCAAATAAATTATCAAATTATTCAAATAATTATTATCAAAATCTGAATAAAAAGTCGACAAACACATTTGCAAGAAACTTGATTGCATTTTTAAATTCGATTTCAAATCATTATAATTCGACCTGAAACGAGAGAAATATCTTAAAATTCTTCATTCCCGACCCATGTAATAATTTATATTGATATTAGAATCAAATTTCTTACAATCAATTGGACGAATCTCCATGCCCGGCAGGATTTTAATAAACGTTGCACGGGAAAAAATCTTGTTTAATTCTTGCGCCCGCTGGAAGCGTTCGAATGAAAATCCTCCCATTGCAGGAACTTTTACACTCGATATTCGCCGCGTTCCTGGTGTTCGTTCCGGAATCGCGCGACGATATCTGTTGCAATTGCTTTAATAACGCTTGCAGGATCACGGCGTTCGAAATAATTAAAAGTACAATATTGTGTCGCGTGCGCGCGAGAAAGAGAGAGAGAAAGGGAGAGAGGGAAGGGAGGAAGAACGGGGGAGGGGGGAAGAGGGAAAAAAATCGAAGTACAGGGAGAAAGGAAACGAGAATCTCCTCGGCCAGGAAAATTCACAAAGGAATTTATTTTCACATATTTAATTGAAATGGTGGCTGGACACTTTGACGAAAAAAAAAAAAGAAAAAAAGAAAGAAAAAAGGATAAGTATTAATTGCTCATATTATTATGTCGTCCATTTTATTCCGTTGTATTAAATCCGATATAATTAATTCTTTAAACTGCGTCGTTTGATCCTGAAAATGAGGATAATATTGTTTTTAGAGCCACTATAAAAAAGCCATTTTAACGATCCGAATGTTTTTGAATAATTTGAGGATATCTTTTTAATTAAGATTCGTAATGAAATGATTAGTTACCATTATTCTTCTCTTCTAGATAAATTCTTGAAAAAATGGAGGAAATGTTGTATGTTTAAAGAGTATTAAATAACTTTCGATAATGAATTTTCATTTTTTAATTTCTATTTACTAATTGTTTTTAATATTCTAACTTTTATACAATGTTAAAAAGTTTTTGATTTACCAGTCTCTGATTAATCATAGTTTCTTATCATTTTCTATAATGAAAATTGGTTGTCTCGCGAAATAATATTTTCAGCAGTTAATATATTATTTTTAAAAGTAAAACTTTTTATTTTTTTCACTATATTTTTTTATTAAAATAATTCTAATTACTTTTTACAATTTTTAAAAAAACTAATTGCAATAACACAATCGAGATTATCCTATTTCGAATTCGTTTGCTCTGTTCGCAAAAAGGAAAGCAGAAGAAAGGCAGGAAATGAGATGTGGGCACATAGTCGAGGGTAAAAGGATCGTAGAAGCGAAAGCTGACATCGAGATGACAATTATTATTTCGAGTGGTTGGCGATGGGATGCTCGTGATATTTTATTTAAGATACAATCGCGTAATAGCTTGCTTCAAGAGGATAGATAACGTGCTGCCAGAGTGGTCGTAGAACGAACGGGGAAGAAAGAAAGGTTAAGATGAAAAAAATTGATGCTCACAACGTAAATACGTAAAGAAAAAGGGAATGAGAGGAGATAAAAGGTGAAATTTGAGGGAAAAACAGCACAAAGAGGGATGATTCTACATTAGTAAATTACCTAAAGCCCCCCCTTATCTCGTGATCACTATTAGAAACGATGACTGTGTTTCTTCTACTTAGTTCGTGTTACTTCATCCACGAATAATTGAAGTATTTTGCGAATAATAATAGCGAATAATTTGAGATCTGAAATGTAAAATTGTAGAATATTTAAAAAAAGGATAATTTCTTAGAAATACATAAGTGATATAAAAGTGCACTATTGAATAATAAAATAACTGCAACTATTGGAAATGGAAATAGATCATTAAGAATTATGATGTATAAAAAGCTTGAAATTATTCAAGCTCATATCAAATTCATATAAATGCAAATAAAAAAAAGAAAAAATACTTACCAAAAATATATGTCCAATCATTTTTTCCTTTTCTTTTAATCTGAAATTAGAAGAATTAAAAATAATGGATCTATCTTGCAAAATTCTCTCGAATCAACATCCTCTTTCCCCATCTCTAACAATAATTCCAACCCAAACATTCACGATTATCTCTCACTATTGAAAAGAAGATATAAATATTACCTATGTAAATGTTATCGACAGTTTTCTGGGATACCCATTAGTTTAGATTAAAAATTGAAAATACAATCGCGTTGTTTGATAAGCGGTGATCTCGTTCCAATACGTACCACGAAAGAAACAACCTTTTCCTCCCTCCCTTCTTTTTTTTATCTCTTCTCCATGGAACACCTTCAGTGTCGAAAACGACAGGCCAACAATTTCGCGCGTAACACGTCTGTATTGGTGGAACAACAACAGGCATTCCAACGGCATTTTCCTCGTCGTCGTCGACAGGGAGGACGACGTTGGACGTTTCTCTGCGGCCGTCCCATAGGTGGCCGATGGCGGACCAGCAAGCAAATCGATGGGAAAAAAAGTTGGCATACGCGTGTGAACGCGTCGATATGACGTTATCCAATTAAAAAAGCTGCCTTTGTGTAACCCGATCCGTCGTAGCCAGCCGCAGTCCACGCCGCTCTTCCAATCTAAACCAACCCCCGTTGCTGCTTGCTTCTGCTGAAAGGCTGCATCCAATTAGTACATACCTTCCGCTCTATTGTAACTTCGGTACACGTACGATGCGCGGACGATATCTTTGGATTTTTCTGTTCTAGATTAAAAGAAAAGAAAAAAAAGAAAGTATTTAACGAATGAGCGCATCGATCGTGCCAAGGATTTACCTTTTCTCTCCCCTGTGAATTAAGGAACGATTAAGTTGATATTGATATGATGGTGATGTTTCTGTTATTATTATTGAGATTCAAATTCAATCTTTTGTAAATAGTAATTTTTAACGAGACAATTTATGTACAGTTTTCTTTTCTAACGTGTTTTTTAAATCAGTGATCAAGATTAATGATTTGAGATTCATTTTTTTCTTTTTCGTTTTAATTTTATAGAAACAAATAAATAGAAGTAATTGCGCTATTCTTTACAGATATGAATTAAAAATGTATTTAATAATAAAAAAATAATATAGAAAATATAAGAATTTGGCAGTAGAATGCAATAAAATTATTATTCGAATATTTTTTAAATTTTTATATTTTTTATATTCTTCTTTTCTTTATTAAAAATATTTAATCTGTACATTTCCGAATCACACTTTTATATATACATTTATTACAAAAAGAAAAAAATTAGCTACACGAATATCCACTTTCTTTACTCACTGCACAAAAATTTAGTTTGATCTTTCTTAACTAACGAATCGTGTTTCGTATTTCATTATTAATTCCAACGCGATAATAAAAATAGCAATGTAAAAACTATAATTGCTTAAGAGTCTGGTTAAGTAATATGAATGATATGTTCGAGAAATATATCGTTAAACGTTATAATAATGCTAATGGACGAATGACACGCGTGTGACATCATTGGAAATTAAATATTGAGTCACTTTATGCATCGTACCGGTGCATACGTATCTATCAATTCTTAAACGTTTTCAATGTTCAGTTACTACAGACTCTGTAACTGTGTATGGATTGCGATTAAAACACGAGTTATTAAGTCATCGATTGCCAGAAAACTACATAGACAGTCTGTCGGTTGGACAGCTTAGTGATAACATGGATGTACGACTGGAGGAACGATACTTAAAAATAAATAAAATATATTCAATCATCGTTGGCATGTGGCCGAATCAAAAACGCAAAACGATCCCCCGTATTTTTGTAGAGTTAATAGCGATTTTGGCGCATCTTACACAGGTGTGTTTGATTTATTATTATGATAAAAAGAGGGGAAAAAAGAAAAAGAAAGAGAGAAAAACCAATATTATGTTTTATAATGATTAAACAATTTGTTTGTTATTGGGATATCGTGTCTTTTTATCAACAATATTTGATAAATATTACATTTTGCATCTTTAAAAATAAGATCTCTGATATCTTGAATCGAAAATTAACTCAAAGTTCAAAATATTATTTGAATTCAATATATTTTGGGGATGAAAACTCTGTATTGTATCAAATACAATTGATTCAACCCAAGTTTGATATTTTACTTGAATTTAACAATGTGCTGATATTTTGAAAATGTTATAGTTTTTGTATTTTCAGTTCTGATATTGTATCGAATCCAATTGAATCAATTCAAATTCGATTCAGTTTGAAAATGTTTGACAATGTGTTAATACGATGTTATTATTTTCCAAATATTATTATTTTCAAAAACTATTCTGTTAATGTATCAATCATTCATTAATTCAATTTGATCCAAGTTTAATGGGGTTTGAGAGAGTTTGACAACGTATCGATCTTGCAAATATTACAATTTACATCTTCAGAGGTGAGAGGTTTGATACTGTATCGAATCGAAATTGATTCAATTCAAAGTTTGATACAGTTTGAGAAAGTTTAAGATAACGCAAAGAATGTTTTCTTTATTAATTTTTTAATTTGGCAGTGATCATTTGATTAATTTTATTATGTAGGGAGGCAATATGGTATTATTCTTTAGTCTAACTCTTGCAATGGATCAAATTCCATTTCTGATAGCGGCTATTCTTCTAATGATAAAATACAACAATTTTATTATTAATGAGCAAAAGGTGAGAAATTTTGATAATTACAAAAATAAAAATCAAAAATCATGAAGTTAGAAATTAAGATTTTAGTCGTTTCTTCGTATTTGGATAGTTCAAGGAATTATTCGTGAGTATTTTAAATGATTGGCAAAAGAAGAAAACGCACGAAGAGGAGATGATCTTGGAAAAATACGCTGACAAAAGTTTATTCTTTATATTAATATACGTAGGTAAGATGACAAGTATATCGATCAATCAATTTTCTCTTATTTCAAATTAATTCTTTCCATTGCAATTTGTTTATAATTAATATCGAAACATAAAATTTAAAATTTAATATAAAATTTTCTTAGTTTTATAGAACAAGTGTTGACATAAACTTACTTGTTTTATTGCTTCTATTAGTTACACTAGTTAATCAAAAGTTGAACTCGAGAAACATTGCAATATTTCAGCCTAGTTTAATATTCTATAAGCAATTTACTTTAGTTGATTGAGAATAGATTGAATTCTTTATATTATAGAATAGCTTCCTATGTAACATTAAAGTTAAAATTACTTATTTGAAATGCTATTACATAAAGTAATTTCTTTATATTTCAATCAAAATATCTATTCATTTCAAAACAATGTTTATAATGAATTGCTTTATTGCAATTGCCATTTGACAAAAAAAGATTTTTTTTCTTTATTTACTAAAGATTTAAAGTTCTGTCAAAATCTATCTCCTATTTTCCTCATTCCATTGAATATTCTTCCTCCATACATTTTTGCATATAATATGATATATAGAATAAAATATATCTAATATATACACTTCTTACAATATTCAATAAAAAGAAAGAAAAAAAGAAAATATTGTTTAAAAGTATTATTCATGAAAAGAATTTTTTAATTAAAAAAATATAAATTCACATAATGATCACATATTCTCAATAATTAAACCTTGACACATTGATGATACATTGCAGTAAACGCTTACTTTTGCACCGTCCTCTTCTTGATCCTTCCCTTGACGCCTATTTTATTGGATATATTCATACCTTTGAACGAGTCACGGCCGAGGGTTCAGATGTATCCAGCGTATTACTACATCGAGAATGAGGCCGATTATTATTATCCCATTTTGATATTCTCGATCGTATCGTTGCTGACGGCGATGTGCGTGTACATTGCAACGGACACGACACTGGTCTATGTCGTGCAACACGCTTGCGGATTGCTAACCCTCGCAGGGTAAGTTCTGATATTACATGCAATAAAGTATAATAATGCTTATTTGTTGATCGTTGATGTGCGTTGTTTCATTTTTAAAGACATGACAATATAATTTATTAAAAAAAAAAGAGAGAGAGAGAAAAATGCATAAAAGTATATGTCGAATGAAGGAGACAAAGCGATCTGTCTCTGTCTCGCTTCGTCTAACGTAAAATTCAATCGCTTATAATTCAATAAATAAGTCTCAATATTATTGTATACTTCTATACTTATTTTGATCTCTAGAATTGATCGTTCAAAGACGTTTAATGATAATATATCCTGTTTAATAATAATATTTTGGAAATATAATTTTTGCAGTTACCGCTTCAGGAATAGTTTGAACGATTTGTACTCGATGAGGAAAGATTCGAAAATGGATGAAAAAATATACAGAAGAATGTGCTACGCCATTAAAACTCACAAACGAGCGCTTGCGTTAGTATAATGATGATGTTTCGAATTTTTATCGTTGTTGTTCTTGTCTTTTGTGATTTGGTTGAAAAATTTAAATTAATAATTAATGCAATTTTTTAATAATTCTTTCATAATTTTCTAAAGTATTTTAACAAATTCTCAATTTTATCTCAATCTGAAAATTGATCAGAGAAGCACGAACTTTCTTATTCGCAACTGACTATATAATATCACTTTATTGATACTTTAACTTGGTTAAATTATTGGACGCATGAAAATCGAGCTTTAAAATTAGATATCTCACCAAAATCGAGGATTTTTACTCTATGAATATCTTCGCGCAAGTGGGTGCATCAATTTTGTGTCTTACTGTCACGTTGATGAAGGTGAGCCATCTTCATTCTTGGTGAATCTCTGATAGTCTGATAGTGTAAAATTGATTAAAAATATTATTAAAAAAAAAAAAAAAAAAAAAAAGATAGCTACAATAAAATGGTCCATGGAAACTAATCAGTATTACGGATTCGTGATTGCTCAAGTGGTGCACATTTTCTTCCTCACAGCTCAAGGCCAATTCGTCATTGATTCACATGACAATGTTTATCGGGATATGTAAGTATTAACTGTAACGTAAGAAAATCATTTTTATTACGTATAATGATTTTTTTACGTGATCAAAAAAATTCTGTCATTCTTTTCTTGATGAAAAAAAATATGTATTATATAAAAAAATTAAGTTAAATGAATTTCACAAAATACAATTTATAATTTTTTCTATTAAACATAAGAAATAAATTATATTAAGAGTTTTATTAACAAATAAAAATTTGTTTTCTACATTTCTTGCATTTTTCTTATCTAATAAACACAAAATTTTGATTACCTGATAATATTTATCGTAAATTACGTTTTTTTTTATTTTTGTAGATCTATTTTGTTAATTGTACAATTTATATAAACAATGATATCGTAATAGGTATGAGCCATATTGGTACAATGTGCAATATAAAATTCAAGCAATGTTCGTTCTGATTCTGCGAAGAAATTTGAATCCTCCTCTGTTAACAGCCGGTGGATTAATGCAACTAAACTTGAACACCTTTGCACAGGTAAGCCATTAATCAACTCTGCAATACAATCGAGTATCCTCGAATGCATTTCACACGATATTCGTTTTAGGTTGTGAAAACGAGTGTCTCGTATTTTACCGTATTAAAATCTGTCTGAATGCTATTAATTATTCAAAAGAACAGTTGCCAAGTATAATGTATTTTAACGTACGTATTATTCGCACGATAAAAAAAGAAAAACTACAAATTCCTATTAAATATTTTATAAATTATTGAACATTCACAAAAACGAAATTTATTTTATCAAATCAATTCTATTTTTATTCTTTATTTCGATTGAAAAATTCTATGATGCATAACATGGATTTTTTTTTAAGTTTTATTTGAATGGAATGTTCACATAGATTATTATAAAAATAATAGAAATCATAATAGTTTATTTTCAATTAATCACTAACAATAACTAATCACTTATTGATTTAGAATTAATAGAAAAATAAATAAATATAAATATATTTTTTCTTAATTTTTTTTTTTTTTTACCATTTTTAAAAATTTGAAAAATATAAGATTTTCTTTTTAAATTTACCGCTGATAGTTACTGCCATCTATGGTGAGGAATAGTAAATCTTTAGTAAGACATATAGATTTCTAAAAATATATTTAATGTTATATAAATGTTGAAAGTAATGAATAAAATAATATACCGTTTCATTTTAATATTTTTAAAAATTAAAAATGCTTTGAAAAATATGTGATACATTTAATATTTAATTATTTATAATTACTTACAGGATAATGCAGAGATATAGTACCAGATACCACGTGAAGAGGGCAATATGCATGTGATTCTGCAAATTAATTTCAATATATTATAAACAATATGGTAATCTATATATTTATTTACACTTTATTTATGTTTTTTTTTTTTATAGATTATAAAAAACTTTTATACGTATATAAATAACACATTATTATTTCGAAATATATATCTTTGAATTTTTATGTATCTATATCTATATAAAAAATTATTTCCAACTGATAATCAATAAAAAATAATTAAAATAGAAAAAAGCAAAAATTTTTTTGATAATATTCATTCATTCTTTACTATATTTCTTTCTTTCAAAATACTGAATGCATGAAAATATTTTAACAAGAAAATTTTATACTTTAAAAACACCAAAATAGAAAAAAAGATACATTATTTTCTCCTATTTGTAAAAAACAATTCATGCACTTAAAGAAGGTAAGAATAAAACTCACAATTTGGCATAATGCAACATTCTTGCTACGAATGTTATACTGTGATAAAATGCTGCGACGAATATTGAAAAGAATACTTTCCACCATTAATTTTTCAATCCCCTCATATAGATCCACTTATCCACTTAGTGCATACAGATTACCGCATCACTAGCCATACCTACCACATCTAGAATTAAATCATGTTCAGTTATTCTTGCAATTTCTTTTTTCCTCGTAAAAAGAAAAAAAAAGATGGTAAAAGTCGACACCGCCATTACTTTGTACAATATAAAATGCTTTCATTTTTCATATAAAGTAATCAAACCTATATATCTTTCTACTACGAGTAATCTCACATTGCTTATAAAACAATTATTTGAAATGATAAAAGAATTACTTACTACGCTGCCACTATTGCAGTGAAAAATATTCACGTTTGCACTTAGACTGTCGTCTAGTCATGGTAATTTCTTTGTGGATTTGAAGACTTGAGAAAAGGTTTCTCGAGAATAGAAAAGATAAAAGAGATCTTGTGATAAAATATGGATCAACAAGCAATGGAAGAGTTATATCTCAAGGATAACAAATTTTTCGGACAGCTCGTTGGTGTGTGGCCTGATCAGGGAAAATTCATGAAATTTCTCATGCGTTTTATAATCCTTATCGTAATGATTATTGCCTTTATAGCACAGGTAGTAATACTATTGTTATCAAAATAACATATTTGTGAAATTATTATATGAAATAAAAGAGTTGTGATTAATTCATTGTAATATTGAAAGTAGTATTGGTATTGAAAAAAATATTTTAAGTATTTTTTTAAGAAATTGTGTTATAATTGTTAAAATGTTATCAAAATATAGATATCACGGGTAGCAGTGTTTTACAGCGTCGACGTCTTATCAGATCAAATACCGTACATTGATTTGGGATTTGCCCTTATGCTCAAGCAATACAATTATATCTTGAATGAGAAAAAGGTGACAAAACAATTAATTCTATAAATATTACTATATTAAATTATTCTTAAACTAATATAAAAAAAATTTCAGTTCTATTAAATTAAAAAATCTTATCTGTTCATGTTTTATAATTATTACTGTATTATAATATTTGAAAATCTGAATGTTTTTTAAGTAAAATTTATAAAATTTATAAAACTTTCATATTTCTAAAAATGTTTGAACACAAATTGATCCTCGTTTATGAAGTAAAAATTAATACTCTGTTAATTATATGTATAATTATTAAAATTATAATTTTAAAAGCATAGCTCAGAGAACTTCTACATAACATTATATCCGATCGATTGGTGAAACGATCAAAGGAGGAAGAAGAAATTTTCGAAATATATTTTAAGAGAGCAATGTTCTTCTGTTCCTTTTACGAAGGTGAAGAGTAAGCAAACAATTCTTTAAATAGTATAAAATTAAACAATATCAAAAATATTTAATTATAAAATTTTGAACTCTTTATTATCTCCTAATCATTTTTTAGTTTTTTTTCTTTTATTTTTAAACTTTTTATTTGTGATTCTGAATTGAAATTTAACTAAACAATAATTTGTATAAACTTACGAGAATTTTTTGATTATATAAAACTTTCAGACTTTAGACTCATTTTAATTGATACGATTTTACAAATCTTTACATAAAGAAAAAATATAAGAATTTGATTTTTTCAAATATAAAAAATATCGTAATCCAAAGTTTGGATTTTATAAATCCAAAAATCAGATTTCAAACTTATTTTTAATTATATATATTTTTTATTCCTTCTACTTTTAATTTTTTTTCAAATATTTTATTGTTTTTATTTTTAGTTAGCATATATTCTTGTGGATTTATGTTCCTCTCCATGCCATCTATACCACTAATAATGAATGTCATCATGCCACTAAACGAGTCACGAAGTCGTGAACTCGTCTATCCATCCTATTATTTTGTGGATGAACAGAAATATTATTATCTCATAACAGGGCACATGTTAGCAGTGTGTCTTGGACATGTTTTTGTGTATATTGCTTGTGACATAAATTTGATTCACGTTGTACATCATGGATGTGCCTTGTTGACCATCAGTGGGTAAGTAAGTATTCGATTTATTAAAAAAATGATATATTATTCGTTTGCTATTAATTTTGTTTTTAATTTTTTTTTTTTTAGTAACTAATTTTACTTTAAAGTTTATTATCAAATATATATTATATATTAAATTAAATTGTATGTAATTAACAAAAATAAACATAGGTATCATTTCAAACATGCCATGGATAACGTTGATCTTTGTAACGAAAAATATAGTGACGAGTTAATGGAGAAAACTTATGCAAAAGTAAGTCAATCCATTGATGCTCACAAAAAGGCTGTTGAGTTAGTATCATTATGCATAATAAATATAATTTGAATTATTTTTTATATAAGTTTTTTTAATATAATTTTATTATTTAATATATGATATTAGATATGTGAATAAAATCGATGCTTGCCATATACATTATTTCTTCATCCTTTTGGGAATGATAATTGTGACATTCACAGGAACATTCATAAAGGCAAGTTATTATTCAATGAAACATTATGTTTTTAATGATAGAGTCAATACTGTTCAAAATATCAATGTATATAATTCTTAATTTAATTTATAATATTCAAAGTCAAAGGAAATCTCAAGTGATAGATATCGATTTTTTTATAAGTATTAAACACAATGTAGTTAATATTATACTGAACATGTATACAAAAGAAAATCAAATAATATATTTGAAAAACTCTTCTTCTACATTTCTTGAAAAACTCATGATTCTTTATATCATTTGCATTAAAATATAGAATATAAAATATTTTCAAATTATTCATTTTATTTTTTATAAAATACATTCATAATAATAATTTGATTTTGTTTTAGAAGTTTATTATAAATAATTAATTACAAGTACAATTTAGAATTTTAAAACGTTACTTACTTATACTTACATATACATTTATTTATGCTGTTTTTTTGTTATATCACTTTTTAAATTTCTTTCTTTTTTAAATTTAGTTGACATCGATGGAAATAGGAGGCAGATTCTTCACTTTTTGTACATTCACTATTGGTCAACTAACTCACTTGCTTTTTTTAATGGTCATGGGACAATTTTTGATAGATTCAAATGAAGAAGTCTTTAAAACAATGTGAGCCTATGATATATATACATATATTAATTATTGATTGAATATAACTTAACATAACTTAATATTCAAATAAAGTTTGCGCATATTTTTTTAAATATTTTGTTAAATATATCATTGATCAAATATTTTCAATAAAATGAAAACAAAATTAATAATTCTGAAATAATGGAAAATATCATAGTATAATAAAAATTTATGATTCAATTAATTATTATTATTTATAGATACGATGCTCGTTGGTATTATGGATCATCGAAAACGCAATCGTTATATTTATTAGTACTGCGAAAATGTTTGAATCCGCCGAAATTAACAGGAGGAGGATTGATCGCTTTGAATCTAGACAGTTTTGTAAAGGTTAGCTTATTTTTATAAAATAAAAGGATTAACGATTGAGTAACAATAACGAATTGAATTTTTTCAGGTTTTAAAAACGTCTTTCTCATATTACACAGTTTTTCGATCTTCATAAATCGATACAAATGAGGAATGTTCGGTATATGCAAGCGATATTTTTGTTCACAAAAATTTCTTATTACGTTCAATTACGTGAATGCACTTAAGTTACTTGCCGATAATCTTATTACAAGTGTGAAACATAATATTTGCTTATTTCTTTCTTTCATTGTACTAATATAATTCAATGTGATATAATTTATTGATAATTATTGAAAGATTAATAAATTTCTAAAATATTTCCATAAATAAAATTTATTTGGAAGTACAATGGATATTTTTAATATCTGCAAATTATTACTAAATTTAATACTAAAAATAAATCTGCAAATAGATTTTTAATAAATTAATAATAAATATCTTTATTTAAATATTTCATGTCATATTAAAACAATGAATATAAATCTTAGATATTATCTGTTATATTATTGATATATTATGGTATTGAACAGCATGACATCGATTCTGAAATATCGATTTAACGAAATCCAATTGTGTTTCTCTCTGCTTTTCGTACCAATATTATATATGTTATAAATGTTTATGACATGTTCACAATGTCACAAATGTTCGATTTCTAATTATCCAATTAATTTTCAGTTTTGCATAATATTCTTCTGTTCAATACCATAATTTTAAAAAATAATGTTTAAAAAAAGTAAGAGGAAAATAGAAACGATAGCATGATGAAGGCTCTTTTCTCGATTGCTAATAACTTGATAAAGAAATTTCAATCAATATCAATTTTTATATTCATTTGAAATCGATTCTTTAAACATGCATCACAAATATAATATGATATCTTTATCAAATTGCAGAAAAAAATCGAAATACAAAAGCATTACAACATTGAAATTATAATGTTATATTATAATATATACCTCGATAATAATTATAGGAGTCTCTTCCTGTTTCAAGTAGAAAGAAATGAGGAACCAGTCGTGAAGAGAACATTTAGGATATAAAGCCACAAACAAAAAGGCCAGGATGGTCACGAAATCGAATCACATTCTCTCATGTGTTCGATAAGAAAACTTATATCTTGTGAAAGAATAAGTAAGAACGATATATTCCTCCTTACAGATACAAAACGATGAATTGTCTGAATGTTCCTACTATAAAAATATGAAGACCATATCAAGACCATAAGAATATTGGAAGGTGTAACATAGGTCATCAATTTTTCACATCGCACATATGGATCCATTTATCCACTTAGTTCATACAAATTATTACGTGGTTAGATATTGCTATTACATCATAATAAAATTATGTTAAATTGTTCCTGCAATTTTCTTATTAAGAAAGAAAAACGAAGATAGAAAAAGCTGTTATCGTTAGACAAAATATTCCTTTCCATTTTCCATATAAATTAATCTATATATCTTTGTAAAAGCAAGTAGTTACGTAAAAGCAATTATATAAAAAGATAAAAGAATTATTCAATACTATTATTATAGTATTGAAAAACATACACGTTTTACATTTAGACAGTTTGACCATGGCAGTTTCTCGTGAACATGAATACTGATGATATAATTCTTGAGAATTGACTAATATATGAATAGATCATTGTTCATATAAAAATAATTACATTTAATTCTTTTCAATTATCCTGTGATAAATTATTATTATTATTATTATTTAGAAGATCATGAACAAACAAGCAATAGAGGATCAATACCTGAGAATCAACAAATTTTTTGGACAGCTAGTTGGTGTATGGCCTTATCAGGAAAGATTCACCAAATTTTGCATACGATTAACTATATTTGCCATAATAATCCTTACTCTTACAACGCAGGTATTAAATTAGGCTATGTTTAGTTAATTTTATTTTAAATTACAAATAATTTACTATAAAATTCTTATTCGTCATAAAAATAGTAATTCAAAAAATAAATGATTAAAATAATGATATTGATATGCTACATTGATTATGTTCTTTTAATTCAATCTCAAAAAATTCTGTGTTTTTTATTTTACATATAATATATATATATAACAATGAAATTTTATTAGAATTCCATAAAATGATATTACTTATAGGATGATTTAATAAAAAATAAAATTATACAGATAAAAAAGCATAAAATTAAAGGCATTTGCTTTTAATTTTCATACTTGATGATCAAAGATCAATTGGATAATTAATTTTAAAATTTTCTTTTGATTATATTACATATATAAAAAATAAATAATTAAAATCAAATTAGAATTTGCCTATTTCTCTTAAATAAAATTCTGGCTATATTTCTCTTCAAAGATAAATTATGGTTATTATATGGAAATATCAGTATATGGTCTTGAGAAATGAACCAATATAAATGTTTTCGATAAATTATTGCTATCTATATTTTTTTAAAATGTTATATGTAATATTAAATTATAAATAATATTATAGATATTATAGATTATATTATAGATATATCAGGTAATAGTGTTCTGCACATTGGATGCCTTATCGAATCAATTGCCATACTTAAATGCTCTGTTTATCCTCCTATTCAAACAGTATAATTATATTTTAAACGAGGATAAGGTAAAAATTTCTATAATTCTACTTTATATCTATGATCTTTAGAATAATTATAATAATTCGGTGTTATTAAAATCACAGCTCAGAGACCTTCTAAATGACATCATATTTGATCGGCTGATGGTACGATCGAAGAAAGAGTTAGAAATTTTGAACATGTATTCAAGAAGGGCTACAACACTCTGCATTTTTTATGAAGGTGACAAATAAAAAATATATATGTAGAGAAAAACGTGAGGAAATATTGATCATTTAAGAAAAGTTTAAAAAGTATTTAAAAAAGAAATCTATATTTTATTAATATATTTTTTAAAATAGTTAATCGGTTATTATTATATTAATTATATCAATTTTTATCAATGTTATTATATTGTATCAAGTATATAACAATTCTTCTAAATATTTATGCTGAGAAAATATTATATAGAATATATAAAACTAATCATTTAACTTTTTAACATTTATGTTCATTCCATAATCACTTAATTGTTATCTATTTTTATCATTAAATATTATATTACAAATTATGGAAGATATATCATATTTATAATTATTTCTACTATTAGTTTGTTATAAAAAACTTTTCTTGTTTTAATAATATTATATTTACTTATATATTATATTATTTAATATAATTTTATATTCATGCAAAAATATCAAATTCAAAAATAAAATTTTTAAATGAAATATTGATGAAAATTAAGAAATTAATTATAACTTTCTTAATTAATGATTACTTACTTAATATCAATTTCCTCACTTTTTCCTACACTTCTCATCAATCATCATTTTACTTTTATCTTACATTTCATTCTCTTCAGTTATAGTAATTTTCAGCGCGATCATGTTCATCATGATACCGACTATTCCACCTATTTTGAACATCATCATGCCTTTGAACGAATCACGAGACCGTGAATTTATCTATCCAACCTATTTTTTCATTGACGAGGAAAAATATTACTATCCCATACTAACGTATATGGCGACAGTAATATTGATAGTGTCTTCAGTGTATTTAGCCTGTGATACGAATTTGGTACAAATTGTACATCATGGATGCGCCTTGTTAGCAATAAGCGGGTGAGTAGTTGACACTTTAACCGCACATCTTTCATCCCTTAGAACCCTGTTTATTCATTTACATTCTTTTCTATCGCCAATTTCTCTGTAGGGTTTAGATATTGTGTTAAAATAAAACGCCCAATCTAAAATTTTCATTTGTAATTAATGAAAATGAACATAGGTATCATTTCAAGCATGCAGTGGATGACATGAAGTTTTCCAATGGAAATTATATTGACCTCCTAATGGATGAAACTTATAAAAAGGTTAAACAATCCATCAAAGCTCACAAAACAGCCGTTGAGTTAGTATTTTACAATTAGTAATATAATAAATTTAAATTGTCATACACATCCACTCTTTTATATATTTTTTATTACATCGTTAGATATGTGGACAAAATCGACGCCTGCCATATATATTACTTCTTACTTATCATAGGAATGATAGTATTAGCTTTCACTGGTACTTTTCTAAAGGTAAGTCATCATTCCTTAAAATTAATTTGCAAAATACACATATATAATACACACAATGCTCTACATGTAAAATGAAATATCTTTGGAGGGTATATTCTAGAGAAAATAAAAAAATTAATGTACAGAAATGTTGGATGAGATTTATTTATTAAATTAGAGAACATTTGAATGAAACGAGATGAACAGTGAGTGTAACAAAGAGAAAGCTATCAGCTCATTCAATCTCTGTTTCAATTTTGGCATAAAGCTTATAATTTAATATATAAATCTCAATTGATATTTTTGTTTGTTTTTAGAATCAAAATATTATTACTTTATATACTAATAAATTATACTGTTCTAATTTAATATTTGATATTATTGTCCAAATTCAGTTGTCGACCATGGAAATAGAGATAAGATTCTTCACGTTCTGCGGATACACTGTTGCTCAACTAACTCATCTGTTTTTCTTAACGATTATGGGACAGTTTCTTATAAATGCCAACGATGAAATTTTTAATACAATGTGAGATTTTTATATACGTATTGATTATTAAAATTTAAAATAAATTAAAAAAGAAAGAAGGTAATAATAGATTCGAATAATATAATTGAAAATTGATAAAAAAAAATACAGTGGTAATAGATAAATTATCATTTGAAAATATTATTTCATTGAATGTTTAAGTCACAGACAAATATTAATTATTACTTGTATTTAGTTTTAATAAATTAAGTATTTACATTTTGCATTATTGATATTCAACAGGCATTTTAATTTTTATTTCTTTTCCTTTAATATATTTAACTTCTTATGTTTCCTAATTGTTCAATCTTCAATTATTATTTAAGTTGAATATTATATTTTAAAAGATGTATGTATGTAAATTTTCATAAGTCATAAAGGATATACCATACAATAGAAAGAATTAACGATTCAATTCATTATATTATGTGTATAGATATGAAGCACATTGGTACAATGGTTCATCAAGAACGCAATCATTATACGTATTGGTACTTCGAAAATGTTTGAATCCGCCAACATTGACAGGAGGAGGCTTAATTGTTTTGAATTTAGACAGTTTTGTACAGGTGAGCTGATATCTTTTACATTAAATAAAATTAAAATTAAATAAATATTTTGTAATTTCTTAATTAAATTGCATTAATTTTTTCCAGATCTTAAAATTATCATTTTCATATTATACTGTATTTAGATCCTAATAAATTGATGATTAATAGATTAACTATATAATATATAAAGTAGAAAATTCAATTATGTACATGTAATTGTCGGTATTTATATTTATATAATAGCATATTAATTAAGTTGTAGAATTAATTAGGATTAGTTATTTGTTGTTTCATAAAGTAAATTCATGTTAAACATAAAATATAATATCTTTTTTTTTCCCTTTCTTTTTTTTTTTAATATATGTGAATGATAAGTATAATAAAAAAATATCATTGGTACTCACTTTAAGATGATTTCATGATTCCTTGTTCATTTGGAAATAAATGTAACTCTTTTATTTGTTCCTCATACAAAAGATGTTATAATTATATCAAGTTTCAGAAACTAAAATCAAATTTTGTTATGTACTCAATCATTTATTAATTGATAACAATTTTTATAAAGGAAAATAAAAATTATAATTTTGTTTATTTATAACTTAACAAATTTAAAATCATGTCATGTAAAAATTTAAAAATACATTTAATTGATTTGCCTTTTAGTTACTCACCAGGTAATGTACCGATCATAGATATAACTATTAGATAATCTACTATCAGAGGGCACTATTGTCTAGTTTTGACAAATTTTAAGAAACTTAGCACATATAAGATATAGAATAAATCTTACAATCAACGAGATATTTTGTTTCATATTCAAAAATAATTAAATTCTAATTTCACTGATATTTTCTCATGTTTCTCGATCTCTTCTCAATTGTTCGACAAGAAACTCATATTTTATAAAACTGCAAAATGAATATCTATAGTTCATTCTTTCGTATAAATATAAGTCAATGAATTGTCCGAATGTTTCGCTAGAACTAAACTATGAAGACCGGCATTGGAAGGTGTAGCATCAATCATTAATTTTTCATTCTCTACGTATGGATCCACTCATCCACTTAATTCATACAAATTGCTAGTTCTTTGGACATTGTTAACATGTCGAACAACAAGTTGTATGTTAAGTTATTCTTGCAATTTTCTTATTAAGAAAAGAAAGAAATACGAAGATAGAAAATGCTATTATTCTAAAGGGAAATATCTTTCCATTTTCTATATAAATTAATCAAATCTATATATCTTTGTAATCACGCAAAACAATTATTCGAAAAGTTAAAGGAATTATTTATTGTTATTATCGTTACTACGAGCAACATTTAGATCGTTTACTATAGCAGTATTCTTGTGGACATGGAAACCGATGGATCGACTAACAATTGAACAGGATCGTTGACGGTACAGAAATAATTATATTTCTTTTTTTTTTTTTCAACAATCCTGTGATAAGTCGTTTAAATTGTGATTATGGACGAGCGAGCAATAGAGGACCAATATCTGAAAATCAATAAATTTTTTGGACAGTTAGTCGGTGTATGGCCATATCAGAAAAAATTTTTCAAAACTTGCATACGATTCGTCACGTTCACCATAATGATTTTTAGCCTTGCAACACAGGTATAAATTATAAATAGAAGATTAATTCATTATATATCATTGTATCATATCAATTTTTTAATAATAAATTATTTTATTACTTTATTCGATTTATATTATAATATAGATATCACGAGTAATAGTTTTCTACAGTTTGGATGTTCTATCAGATCAATTGCCGTACATCAATGCAGGAATTGTCACCTTATTCAAGCAATACAACTATATTCTAAACGAGGATAAGGTGAAACACTACAATCTTATTTATTCTACAATCTTTAGGATAATTATCAGTGTATTAAAACCGCAGCTCAGAGAACTTTTACACGACATTGTATCCGACCGATTGATAGAACGATCGAAGGAGGAGTTAGAAATTTTGGAAATGTATTCAAGAAGGACAACAGCCCTCTGCGCTCTTTACAAAGGTTACGAATAAATATATAGAATTGTATTTGCAAAAATTGATATCATGCAATTTTTTTAACAAAAAATATCTGGAGAGTAGGAGAAAGTGAGAGAATCTCTCGCTCTTTCCTGCATCCCTATTTATTCTCTTTTTAATCTACGTTTAATCTTCTTTGGATCTAGTTATGGTATATTCCTGCGCGTTCATGTTCCTCGTCATACCGACTATACCGCCCATTCTGAACATCGTAGCGCCTTTGAACGTGTCACGAAGCCGTGAATTTATCTATCCGACCTATTATTTCGTAGACGAGCAGAAATATTATTATCCCATATTGACGCATATGATAGCAGTGATATTGGTACTTTCTTCTGTATATCTGGCCTGCGATACGAATTTGGTACAAATTGTCCATCATGGATGCGCCTTGTTAGCTATCAGTGGGTGAGTGATCACGTCTTCCAATTTATTATCATCTTTTCTATCGTTAATTCCTCTGTAGGATTTAAATATTGAATCTTGTGTTAAACTTTTGATGAATACAGGTATCATTTCAAGCATGCAGTGGATGATGTAAAGTTTTGCGACGGATATTATATCGACGCCTCGATGGATGAAACTTACGTGAAAATTCGGCAATCGATTAAAGCCCATAAAACGGCCGTTCAGTTAGTAGTCACGATTGATTAATTGTATGTAAATCTTTTATATATCAATTCTTTTATATACTTTTTATTATAAATGTGTTATGCTAGATACGTGGATAAAATAGACGCCTGCCACATACATTACTTCTTACTTGTCATAGGAATGATAGTATTAGCTTTCACCGGTACTTTCCTAAAGGCAAGTTATTATTCTGTGAAATACAGAGTACTTTGATATATATAAAAATGAAGTATAATATGAAGGGTTGATTCTAAAAATCAAAGTGAACATTTAAAAGTATACAAAAATATCCAGATTTATTATTTTATTGAATTAGAAGAAAATTGATTAGGACGAAGTGAAATGGAAATATAGTTAGACGACAAATGTGACGAAGACAAAACCATTTAACATTGAGTATTATCTTCCTTCTAGTACAAAAGTAAATTGTTTATAACTTAACAAACAAATTTCAATTGATATTTTTGTTTAGAATCAATTCTTTAAGAATATATTATTACTCTGTGTACAAACGAATTCTGATTTAATAATTTGATATTATTACATTCAAATTTAGTTGTCGACCATGGAAGTGGGGATAAGATTCTTTACATTCTGCGCATACACTATAGCTCAATTAATTCATCTGTTTTTCTTAACGATTATGGGACAGTTTCTCATAAATGCCAATGAAGAAACTTTCAAAACAATGTAAGATTATTATCTTATTATTGATTATTAAAATAGGGAAAATTATAAATAATTAAAAAAGAGAAGTAATGAAATAATAAATAATATAATTGAAAGAATTGAAAGAATAGAAAAAATGGAATTACTGATTATCATTTGAAGATATTTCATTTAAAATTATAGGCAAATACCATTTGCATGTAAATTATAGATATATAAATAAAATATTTATATTTTACGTTATTGAATTTCTATGAAAATTCTATTTTTTATTTCTTTTTTTATTTCTGTATTTAACATTTTATATATTCTATTATTATTCAATCATTCTTTTGAATTGTACTCCGTATAATATAATTACATTTATAAATCAAAGTATAATATTATATTCAATTTATCACAGTGTGTGTATGTATGTATATATACAGATATGAAGCGGATTGGTATAATGGTTCGTCGAAAATGCAATCATTATACGTATTGGTACTTCGAAAATGCTTGAGTCCGCCAAAATTGACGGGAGGGGGATTTGTTGCTTTGAATTTAGACAGCTTTGTACAGGTGAGCTGATCTTATCTTTTAAAAATTGAATAACCATTTTAAAGAAATATATATCATTGAGTGAATTTTTTTCAGATTCTGAAAGCATCATTTTCCTATTACACTGTATTTAGATCTTAATAAATTGGATTAAAGATATAAAATAGAAAATTCAAAGAATTTGTTGATGCAACTTATTAGTATTTATAGCTATTTGTATAATAACATATTAATTATTATTATAGAGTTAATTAGAGTTAGTTATTTGTTGTTTTACGCATAAAGTATATTTATGTATTAAATAAATGTCATATCTTTTTTTCCTCTAATTCAATACATGTGAAAAGAAAATACATAATAACATGTTTATAAGTATTATCGTCAGATCAATGAATAAATAAATCTTTAGATAATTAGATTTTTAGATGCAAATAAGCCATAAAAGAATAGAAATATCATTGTTACTCACTTCAAGATTTCATGATTTCTTGTTTATTCTAAAAAGATGCAATATCTGTTTGTTGAATTTCTTCTGCTCACACAGAAAAATGGATGTTGTAAGATATTATTATTCAAGTTTCAAAAAATTATCAAGATCTAGAATCAAATTTTATGTGCTTCAATTTTTATTCATTATTAATAGAATTTTTAGTTCTTGTAAAGGAAAATAAAAGGAGATACATTTAAAATTTTATTTGATATAGAAAATATACGTAAGAAATATTATCTTTTTTTTATTATTTAGCTCCTTAAATGATGACTATTCGAATTTTATAGGTAAAATATTACTATGTAACACTAAAAATAGTAAATTAAATACATAAAATATACATTTTTATAGAAAACAAAATTGAATAGAATATTGTATTTATAACTTAACAAATTGAAAATCATATTATATCTATCTAATTAATAAAAATTTAGAAATACATTTAAATGATTTGTTTTTAATTACTCACCAGATAATGTACCGATCATAGACGTAACTATTAGAGGATCACTATCAGAGGGCACTATTGTCTAGTTTTGACAAATTTCAAGAGACTTAACATACACGAGATATAAGATAGATTTAACAATCAATGGGATATTTTGTTTCATATTCTAAAATAATTAAATTCTAATTTCATTGATATTTTCTCATGTTTCTCGATTTCTTGTTAATTGTTCGATAAGAAACTCATATTTTATAAAACTGCAACATGGATATCGATAATTTATTCTTTCGTATAAATACAAGTAAATGAATTGTCCGAATGTTTCGCTACAACTAAACTATGAAGACTGAAAAGTGTAGCATGAATCATTAATTTTTCATTCTCTACATATAGATCCATTCATCCACTTAGCTGATACAAATTGCTACGTCTTTGGACATTGTTAATATGTCGAGCAACAGAGTGTGTTAAGTTGCTCTTGCAATTTTCTTATTAAAAAAAAAAAGAATATCACGAAGAAATAGAAAAAGCTATTGTATTATTGCAAAAATATCTCTCCATTTTCATATATAAATTAATCAAATCCATATATCTTTGAAAGACTCAATTGAAAACATAAAAATTATTTATTGCTGTTCTGAAAATATGCACATTTACATTTATACTATCTAACCATGACAGTTTCTTCATGGATATGAACACTTATGGTAAACGTTTCTTGAAAATTGGCTAAATAGAGAAGAATAGAGTCATACAAACATTCTGTGATAAAGTATTATTATCGTTTAGAAGATGGACAAGCAAACAATAGAGAACCAATATCTGAAAATAAATAAATTTTTTGGCCAATTAGTTGGCGTGTGGCCTTTTCAAGAAAGATTTATCAAGACTTGCATGCGTTTTATTGTATCCGTCATAATGCTTCTTGACCTTGCAACGCAGGTTTTATATTACATTGTATCATATCAATTTTTTTTTTTTTTTTAGAAAAAGAATTAATATGGATATAATAAATTATTTATATTATAGATATCACGAGTAATAGTGTTCTACAGCTTCGATGTCTTTTCGGATCAAATACCATACTTGAACGCGGCAATTATTTGCTTATTCAAGGAATATAATTATGTTTTGAATGAGAATAAAGTGAAAAATCTACAATTTTGTTTATTTCCTTATTATTAATATTAATAATCAGTGTTAATTAAAATTACAGCTCAGAGAACTTCTGAATGACATCATATCCGATCGGTTGATAAGACGATCGAAGAAGGAGTTGGAGATTTTGGAATTGTATTCGAGAAAAGCAACAACGCTGTGCATTCTTTACAAAGGTGATCGACAAAAAAATAAAATTATAAAAACTGATATCTTCGTTTTAAAAATATGTAGAAGAAAGTGAGAGAATCCCTTAATTAATATTTTCATTCCCTCGTCCATTTCTATTTATTTATTTATTTACTTTTTTTTTTTTTACTCTACATTTAATCTTCTTTGGATCTAGTTATGGTATATTCCTGCGCGTTCATGTTCCTCGTCATACCGACTATACCGCCTATTCTGAACATCGTAGCGCCTTTGAACGTGTCACGAAGCCGTGAATTTATCTATCCAACCTATTATTTCGTAGACGAGCAGAAATATTATTATCCCATATTAATGCATATGATAGCAGCGATATTGGTACTGTCTTCGATATATCTGGCCTGTGATACGAATTTGGTACAAGTTGTGCATCATGGATGCGCCTTGTTAGCTATCAGTGGGTGAGTGATTAAATATTTGTATAATCCCCTTACGTCTTCCAATTTATTATCATCTTTTCTATCGTTAATTCCTTTGTAAGATTTAAATATTGAATTTTGTGTTAAACTTTTGATCATGATCAATGAATACAGGTATCATTTCAAGCATGCAGTGGATGACGTAAAGATTTGCGACGAAAATTATATCACGTTAATGGATGAAACTTACACGAGAGTCAGACATTCCATAAAAGCCCATAGAACTGCCGTTGAGTTAGTATTGTATTGTATATAATTAGTAATATGTATGTAAGTGTCGTGCATATCAATTCTTTTATATACTTTTTATTACAACGACATGCTAGATACGTGGATAAAATAGACGCCTGCCACATATATTACTTCTTACTTACCATAGGAATGATAGTATTAACTTTCACTGGTACTTTCGTGAAGGTAAGTTGTATATCGTTCGTTAAAACTCACTTGCCATATAATCTAATGTACGTGGAGCATTAATGTATATTATATTGTACGTAAAAGTGTCGTGAAACATTTTTGTCAATTCTAGAAATCAGAGCAAAAGAACAAAAGTTGATATACAGATATACAGATATATCGATTCGAATATGTTTATTATTTTATTAATTTTCAGTTTTGATTTTTTAAAAATTTACTTTTAGATTATACATTATTATAATTATAATTTAATAAACAAGCTAATCGATATTTTTATTTGTGAACGTTTTTATTTTTTAACGATATATCTACATCTTCTAACGATATATCTACATCTTCTAACGATATATCAATATTTTATATATGAATGAATTTATTATTTTGATTTTAACATTTGATATTATTTTCTAAATTTAGCTGTCGACCATGGAAATGGGGATTAGATTCTTCACGTTCTGTGCATACACTGCTGCTCAACTAACTCATCTGTTTTTCTTAACAATTATGGGACAATTTCTTATAAATGCCAATGAAGAAATTTTCAGAACAATGTAAGAATATTGTATGTATCCATTTATCAAAGCTAGAAGAGAAATTTGAAATAAGTTAAAAAATAATAAATGTCTCAAAATTAATGTTTTAAGATATTGTTTGATTTAATGTTTATATCATAGGAAAATATTATTTATTTTTTGGATTGAATTTGAGTGAAATTCTATTTTTAATTTGTTTTTGCTTATAATATATTTAATAACTTTGTATATTTTTAATTTCAATCATTAATTATTTTGAATTTGATATTGCATTTGATATTAATTACAATTTGAATAATTCTTTTCATAAATGAAAGAAATTTTACTTATTGTACAATAAAAATTTCACGAATCAATTCATTATATTGTACATGTGTATACAGATACGAAGCACGTTGGTACAATGGTTCATCAAAAACGCAATCATTGTACGTACTGGTACTTCGAAAATGCTTGACTTTTCCAAAACTGACAGGAGGGGGATTGATTATTTTGAATTTAAATAGTTTTGTACAGGTAAATTGTTATTTATATAGTTTTTCTTCTGTAAAATTAGATAAATATTTTAAAGAAACTAACTTCTGATCAAATAATATTGATTAAATTTTTTTTCCAGATTTTAAAAGCGTCATTTTCTTATTACACTGTATTTAGATCCTAATAATAAATTGGAATAACAACATAAAAAGTAGAAAAATTTCTATATACATTCATTTGTCGCTATTCATACTTTATACATATAAAATAGTATATTAGTTGTTGAGTTGTAGAATCAATTAGAATTAGTTATATTTTATGCATAAAATATATTCATGTATAACATAATATATTATCTTTTTCCTCCTTTTTTTTTGCCTTCGATATAATATAAATAATTGATAAATTTATATTATTGCAGGATCGATGAATTGGGATAAAGGAACTGTAATTTTAGATAAGTAATAAAAAGAATAACAATATTATATTCACTTGAGAAGATGATTTGATGACAATTTTTAATTTTTATAATGAATAATTTTAATTTAGTTTATAGATATTGATAATATATGTATATAGATAATATTATAAAATCATTTTTCCTTTCATTTAGTTTTTTAAACGAAGATTTTTCGAATATTAAATGTAATACATTATCTCAAAAAATAGAAAATTTATGTAACATATGCATTCTTATTAATAACAAGATTGAAGTTTCTCTTATATTTAATAAAAATTAAAAAAATATATTTAATTCAATTAAATTTAGTTACTCACCAGATAATATACTGACTATAGTTACGATTATCGTATTGAGAGGGCTTCATTATTTTGTTTTTAATATATATGCAACAAGAATTAACATAAATCTAACATTCAATGAAATTTTTCACTCCATGTTCTGAAATACATGATTTCGAATCCCATCTTGATTTTATTATTAGATAAGAAACTTATAACTTTTATAAAATCACAATGTTTTACATAAATATCTACAATTTATTCTTCTGTAGACAAGATATTCTTCTGTACACAAAACAATGAATCGTATAAATGTTTCACTACGAAAAAATATGGAGACCAATACTAGAAGGTGTAGTATCAGTCATTAATTTTTCATATCCTACACATAGATTCACTCATCCACTTAGTTCGTACAAATTGTTATATTGTTAGTTATTACGAACTGTTGCATTGAATTAAATCACTAAGTTAACTTGTTCTTGCAATTTTCTTATTAAGAAAGAAAAAAGAAGATAGAAGAAACCATTACTGTCACAGGGAAAACCTTTCCATTTTCCTTTCCAGTTATGAATTAATCAAGTCCATATATCTTTGTAAAAGCGACTAATCACGCGAATCAATTATTTGAAAAGATAAAAGAATTATTCACTGCCACCACTGTATCATAGAAAACACATGCGTTTACATTTAGATCGTTTGACCATAACAGTTTTCTTGTGGACGTGAAAACTTATGGATCTGGACTGACTGACTGAAGATAGATCATTGAAACAAGAATAGTTGTATTCAATTATTTTTCGATAATTCTACGATAAATTATCATTTATTATTATTAAACATGGACAAGCGAGTAATAGAGGATCAATATCTGAAAATCAATAAATTTTTTGGACAGCTAGTTGGTGTGTGGCCTTATCAGCAAAGATTCATCAAGTTTTGCATAAGATTCATTACATCTGTCATAGTGGTTCTTACTCTTGCAGCACAGGTATTGTTATTGATAATTTATAATAATTAGATCATTTGTATGAGTAATTTTAAAAAAGTTATTAAAATTAAATTAGAATTTGTCAAACATTTATGTCATTTCCTAAATGAAAATTCTTGACTAATTCTTTAAAAAGAAATTATGATAATTATATGGAAGTTCTTGACAACAATTTGATAATAACTTATTGTCACTTAATACTTCACAGTATTAACATAGAATAATAATTTTCTTTTTTTTTTTGCATTAGATATCACGGGTAATAATATTTTATAGTATAGACGTTTTATCAGATCAATTGCCATACCTGGACGTAGGATTCGTTCTCTTATTCAAACAGTACAATTATATCCTAAACGAGGATAAGGTGAAAATTTGCAATTATATTTATTCTACAATCCTTAGGATAATTATCAGTGTCGTTAAAATCGCAGCTCAGAGAACTTTTGAATGAAATTATATCCGATCGATTGATAAAACGATCGAAGGAAGAGTTAGAGATTCTGGAAATCTATTTAAAAAGAGCAAGAGTGCTTTCTACTGTTTACGAAGGTAACAAAGAGAAAATAGAATTTTTTTAGACTATAAAAATTGATATCACAAGATTCAGTAGTACGAATGTAGAAAAGAGTGAGAAAATTCAATTAAGGAAAAATGTTTCATATATATTTAATTATTTTATTTTTGTCACTGTATTAAAAAATTATAATATATCTTACATTGAATATACAATTTATAAAAGATTTTCTTATTTTTAATTTATAAAAAAATTTAATATTTTAATATATCAAAATTTGATGAAAAATAATTTAAAGAAAATATTCGAAAAAATAAGTGTTCTTTAATTTTCATAATTTTTAAATACACATTTTCCAATCCATTTTCTCTTATTAAATATCAATTAATTAAAAGTAAAAGACAACAAAATTGTATTTTAAATATCCTATTCTCACTCTTTCATACATTTCTCATCAATCAAATCTTCTTATATTTTATTCCCTTTGAGTTTTCAGTCAGTATATTTTTCTGCGGCTTCATGTTCCTCCTTATACCAAGCATACCACCTATTTTGAACATCATCTCGCCCTTGAACGAGTCGCGTGGCCGGGAACTAATCTATCCATCTTATTATTTCGTGGATGAAGAGAAATATTACTATCCCATATTAATGCACATGATAGCGGTTGCGTTAATACTGACTTCGGTATACGTAGCCTGCGATACGTATTTGGTTTACATTGTGCATCATGGATGCGCCTTGTTAGCCATCAGCGGGTGAGTATTCGTTCTTTGTATCCCTTACAATTTGTCTCCCTTTCCCCTATTTAGATATTACGTGCTTACGTTTCGATTTAAGAATTTTTTAAGATCTGTAATCAATGAAAATGAACGTAGGTATCGTTTCAAGCACGCGGTGGATGACATAAAGCTTTGCGGAGGAGATTGTATTGACCCGTTAACGGATGAAACTTACACGAAAGTCAGACAGTCCATTAAAGCCCACAAAATGGCCGTTGAGTTAGTATTGTTGCACAGTTAGTAATATAAATATCAACTACGTATCAACTATTTTATATACATACTTTTTCATTACGATCTACGTGCAAAGATACGTGGATAAAATAGACGCCTGCCACATACATTACTTCTTACTTATCATAGGAATGATAGTATTAGCTTTCACCGGTACTTTCGTAAAGGCAAGTTTAAGACTCATACATATACAGAGTGTGTATATATATTTATATATATAAAGGTGGAATATTTTTGAAAGATCGATTCTAGAAGCCAAAATAAATATAAAAGTTGATATATTCAAAATTAAATTATAAGTAATTGAAAATTCGCGTTGGATGAAGCGAGATGGAAATAGGAAGAGACGAGTATAGTATATTTTGCTTGTTTTTGTTTCTATAATCGATTCTCCAAGGATTAATATATATATATACGAATTTTATGTATAGTATTGTTGTAATTTAATTACAGTTGTCATCGATGGAAGTGAATGTTAGGTTTTTCACGTTCTGTGCGTTCACTGTTGGCCAGTTGACACATCTGTTTTTTTTAACGATCATGGGACAATTTTTGATAAACGCCAACGAGGAAATTTTCAAAACAATGTGAGATTGATATTACATTGTTTGCGTTTAGATAAAATTTGATATTGAAATTCAAGGAACATTTTATTTTCTTTTATTTTCTTTTTAATCAAGGAAAATATTGTCGTGCAATAGAATTTCATTACACTGTGTTTATGTACATAGATATGAAGCACGTTGGTACAACGGTTCCTCGAGAACGCAATCATTATACATATTGGTACTTCGAAAATGTTTGAGCCCGCCAAAATTGACAGGAGGAGGATTGGTTGCTTTGAATTTGGACAGCTTTTTACAGGTGAGCTGATATTTTTTTTATTTAAAATTGGATAAATATTTAAAAAAAAAAAGCAATTAAGTATAACATTGATTGAATTCTTTCCAGATCTTAAAAGCGTCGTTTTCATACTATACTGTATTTAGATCGTAATAAATTGATGAAATAATGATAGAAAATAAAAAATTCGAGGAATTTGTTAATGTTTATTAATGTTGTGCAAATTAATCGGTAAGACAATGTATTTGTTACGTCATATCCTAATGAGATTATTTGTTGTTGTTGTTATGCCTAAAGTATATTCAAGTGTTAAACTGCAAGATGTGATATTTTCATTTTCTTTTCTTTTTTTGCCTTCTGTTTTTGTCTGTGTGTGAAAAATAGCAAAATTATGGTTATTATTAATATTGATTAGTGAATTGGAATAAGGAAATCTTTTTTAAATTTTGGATAAGTTATAAGAATGTCATTGGTATTCAGAAAGAACGATTTCAAAATTTATGTTGTTTATTTAAAAATGAATTTAATTTAATATTTATTCATTATCTATTATATCATCAAGAGAAATAGTAAACTTATATAAAATATAAAAAATATAAAAAGATTAATCACAAGTTATAATTAACAAATTGAAAATTATATTATGTCTGTTTTTTATGCTTAGTAAAAATTTAAAAATATGTTCAATTTATTTGAATTTAGTTATTCATCAGATAATATATCTACAATAGTTATAGCTATCATTTTGAGAGCCATCATGTGATTGTAAAATATTAAATTTTATGTCTATTTGAATGATGATTGAATGATTCTTCTTGTAAAATAATTTTTAATATAATTTAAATTGTTATTTACACAATCTAAATAAAGAATTTATTTTCACAATATTTTCAATAGATTTTACTTGAATTCTTATTATTAAATAATCTTTTATTCCTAAAATTTTTAAATTTTTATAGAATATTTTAAAAATATTAATATACAATACATTTTTTAGAAATAGTTTTTAAAAACAATAATATTAATTCTCTTTAATAATTGATGTATACAATAAAAATTATATATGACATTCTTGAAAGATTTTAGAGATATAAGTAATTAATATCAAAGTAATAAAAAAAGATTCGTGTATATGAAATTAAGCAATTCAATCTTCAAACAATTTCATGATAATAAAATAAAAAGATAAAAATTCAACATATTGAAATTTAAATTATAATTAATTATTAATAAATAAAAGTTAGCAAATCACAATTCTTTTGTACAATAATAATAAATTTTACAAATTATATAAATGCTTTGAAAATATTTTGATAAAAATTTTTTTGATTACCTAATAGTTGAGAAAAAAATCTCTCGATAGATCTGGCACCTCGTTTCCTCTTAATTTTAAAAATTTTTACATTATATCGATAGTTCTCCCGCACAGCGTTAAGAACAGACTGACGAGAAATTTTGTTGTCACAAAAGGACGGGAAGAGAATATCGATTATTCAATTTGGTTATTCGTGGTTAGTCGTGTTCCTGCGAGTTTTATTATTGTCGATCAACATATGACGCTGTTGATCAACTAACTTCTTATCTAATAATCAGTGAGAATGAAAAAAAAAAACGTGATAAAAGATGTAACACACAATGACGAAAGAAATTCTTACGATACTTTCAAATGGCCAATTTCAGAATTTCCCGTGAAAATATGAATTGGTTAAGATTGGACATTGAACGAGGTAACGATTAACTTTATTAATATTTAAGAGAAACCTTCTACATCACTCGTGAACCGTTTTTCCCTATCAAGCAGTGAATCATTCAGCCAATAATAAAAAAAAAAACTATAATAATGCCATTACGTACAATTTTGTAAAATACTCTATTTCAATATTTAAAGTAAATCAAGGATTGTCATATCCATTTTACTTGGCAACAAGCGACAGTAGAAATTTTATAGTCGTCTTCTAAAGAATTATTCAATGAAACACTTCACGACAACGAAGGAAGATTATAAGAATTATATAGAAGACGGAACAATTGTTTTTTTTTTTTTTTTCGAATACTATTTGAATTGTTCTGATCATGGACGCGAGAACAGTGGAAAAAAATTTTTTGAAAGTCAACAAAATATTCGGATTAATAACCGGTGTATGGCCGTATCAGAATTATCGGTCGAAAATGGCGGAACGATTCATAAGTGTCACGGTGATGATGAGTGGTTTCGTGACACAGGTATGATAGATGATAATTCTGAGTCAATTTTGGTTTTATTATTGTAAAATTCTATTTAGCTCTGTAATGACACATTATTTTTTTTTTTGAATGACACATTGAAAGTTTTTCACATTGAGGATAATTAAAATAGATTCAAAAAAGAATACAAGTTTTATATTTATTATTTAATTATTTAATTAAGAATAATTATATATGAAAATATCCTGTGTTGAAGAGTTAATCAATAATCAAAAGGATCAAAAGGATGGATTTAATTTTACTATCTGTAATTAGTGTATTCAATTTTAAAAAAAAAATAATTATCTTGCTTTCATAATTTATAGACAATAAATAATTGTATATATTCCAAAGTAAATATTTATTATTATTTAAGAAATATTCGCAACATTATTTCATTTGTTTATGTTATTAATTAATGAAGTTAATCAATACGACATTCGAATGGCTCAATTTATATATAAAAAATATTTATAATAATTTTTTTATAATTACAGTTTGCATATCTTGTATTGAATCCCACTATGGACAAAATAGCAACGAACTTGCCTTATTCTATAGCATCGTTTGGAACATTTGTAAAAATGGGTAATTACTTTTTGGATGAAACTAAGGTGAGAGGATATTTTCAACATTTATTTAACACACTGTGAATGATATTTAGGTCTCTCTTTTATAATTTTTTTTTTTTACAATGATCTTTCGATAGAATAGATTAAGACTGTTGACTGTCAGATTAAAATCAGATTAAGACTGTTCTATCTCTGTCACACTTTGTTCCTATCTCGTTCATTTAATTAACTTAATAAACAAACTCAACTCAATTTTTTTGGTCTCTAGAATTAACTCTCTAAACCCGTTTTACGAATATTTTAACATTGCTGTATATATTTTAATAATTTTAACTTAATATTTTTACTTAACATTTTTAATTCACAATTCAATTGAAAAAACAGTTGACAACAATATTGAATCACATATTCGAAGATTGGGCGACGATAAAAAGCAAAGAAGAATACGAGATTATGTACAAATACTCACGAAGAGGATTGTTCATCACGATAAGTTATTTTCGTAAGTGTATTATGGAATACTGACATTGAATCAAATTTATAAATACAATTAGAATTTAACAATTTTCAAATATGAACATTTATCGTGTAAAAAATAAATTAATTGTTAGATTATCCGCAATATTTTCAGATATGTATCAATTTAAATATTTGTATACTATTTCGTGTTCGAATAATCGAATAATTCGAAGTAAATCAATATTCTATTCTATATATTAATATATCATTATATTATATTCTATATATTAAATCAATATTTAAATTTAAATTTTATCCTACTCCCGAGAAAGATATATTTAATACAATTTTTCTGAAGCGTGTATTCCAGGTGATTCATATAAATTTACAATCGATACCATATTGTACTTTTATAGTGCATATCGGTGTTACTGAAACATTTATGCTTATATTGCCCATGGTACCGCCCATTCTGGACATCATCGTACCATTAAACGTGTCACGGAAACGTGTATTCTTGTACCCGGCTTATTTCTGGTTGGACGACGAAAAATACTACGTGCTTTTATTAGGACACATGATAATCACCCTACTCATGATTTGCTTTATATTTTGCGCCTGCGATACGAACTACGTGTACGCCGTGCAGCATGCGTGCGGTTTGCTTGCAATCGCCAAGTACGAAAATTCATTGAAAGTATAATAATATCGATCGATGAAACGAATCATTGTTACGAATAAAAATTATTCTTTATTTAGATATCGGTTTAAAAATGTATGCAAAAATTTGAAAGAAGATCACGCCATCCCGTTAGAGGAAATCAAGTATAAAAGTATATGCGAATCGATCAAGGCGCATCAACACGCTTTGAAGTTAGTACATTTATGATATTATCTTTGATCTTTCTCTCATTTTGAACGATAATATATATTTTTCTCTCGTTTCAATTTTGAATCTGTATTAATATTGTTTAATATTATTCAAACGTAATTTTTCCATCCATTGTACATCTATCTTTATTATTTTCAATTGGAGAAATTCTTTTTTTCGTGTAAAATATCTTTATCTATTTTTTTTTTCTTCGTTAAATATATAAATATTTAATAATGATAATTTATAATACAATGAGAAGAGGAAATGTAACTTTTGAAATTTTTCACAGACTAATTTACCTTTAACATAGATACCTGAAGCTAATCGAGAATAGTTACCATACTTATCTATTCGTTTCTATGGGACTGCTGATAATGGCCATTAGCGTCTCGTTATTAGAGGTACAATAATTTTCCAATATAAGAAGAGAACTTTTTCCTTAACACGATTATTCTGCATGATTAATTTTAACAGATTGGTTTCAGGTGGCAAACGGCAAGAATGGGTCAAGAGAATTAGTGCAGGCTACATTTTTGTTCGCTCAATTATTCCACACGTTCATTCTCACCGTTCAAGGACAATTCGTGATAAATGAATTGCAAGATGTTTACGAATCTATGTGAATATTAATGAAAAATATTAATTTTAAAACAATTGTATCATACGAAACAATGAAGAAATATCGCAAATATCGTTTCTTCTTATTTCTTTTAACACAATTGTCCTTTGCAGATATGAATCTCCATGGTACACTTTTTCACCTAGAATTCGATCGTTGTATGTGTTATCGTTGAGAAGTTGCCTAAATTTTCCCACGTTGACAGCCGGTGGTCTGATAGTATTGAATTTACAATCTTTCGCAGAGGTAGGTATATAAGAAACTTGTCATTTAAACGTGACAAAAATATTTGTACAAATGGAATTTCCATTTTCCAGATAATCAAAGCAGCTGTTTCCTATTATACAGTGATGCAAACGACGTAATAACGATGTGTTATTATGTACGTATGTGGCGATTGGAATATTGTATACAATGGGTGTTAATAGTGTTTGTATGAACATGTTTGAAATTGATTCTAGACATCAAAATACAATCTTTCTTAATACATCTTTCGAATATATTAATATCCTATTCAGAAATGAAGATATAATTTATTATATTTTTATCATTTATAATTTTATTATTTAATAAATAAGCATCAATTATATTGCGCGTACTAATTTTATCAATATTTTAACTTCAAGATAAAAGAATCCTATAAATATATATTAATATTCTGTATTTTCATGTATTTTATTATTGTATCTAAAGAAATATTAATTGAAGCATATATTGCTCACTTTTCACACAATATAAAAATTACCAAGGTTTATTTTTCAATATAGAAATGCATATATCATATTGAAATGTTAAATTGGAAGAAGCTCAATGTTTGAAAGTACATTTCATAAAACTCTATTAATAATTAAAAAGGATTGTTCTTTTTAAAATATTGCAGTAAATGAACTATTCTATTCCTAAGAAATCAAATATCAAATTAAAATTGATAAAAAAACCTCAAAAATTGAATTAAAGAAATGAAATTGACATTGATAATAAATTTATTTGAAATATTTGACCCATCAACTAGAAATAACTTCTCAATAAATTGACTATTTATAATTTTACCAATTATTATTTTTCCAAGAATTTTTTGACTAATTCAATCACGAATTATATTCATTATAAAAACATTAATAAACTTTATATATAATGAATTTAAAGTTGTTTCAAAGTCTAAATATCAATCTAATATTATTATTTTTATTAGACTAATACTTTATATTATAATTGCTAATATTTTTAGATTAATCCCCTATGTTTTTACATTGACAATGACATTAGATTAATCCCTATGTTTTTCGTGACTAAATTCATATTCCAATCCTGTTATCAAAAATAAAGAAAAAAAGTTAATACTTACAAGTTTTGGTTGCAAGATCTATTAGATCCGAGTTTCTATATTTTACAAATACAAAGAGAACGACAAATAATCTATCCAAACATGATAATATATTTATATAAATTTAAATGTAATTCCACAAAGTGTAAATGTAAGAAAATTTAATCGAGCGCGAACATGGTAAAACATTATTGAGAAAAAATTGGATATAGAGAAAATAAAGAATTCGCCAATTTGTTCTTCATGACATGTTCTAAATGGAATATAATTACGCGAATTGCATTATTTCTCTACTGTACGATATTGAAAAACTGGATGCCACGATCGATCGATCCACGAGTGGCAAGTTTCGTTTGCAACGTTATATTTACTCGATCTATATCGACGCAACATATATTTACGTGTAAATGCAGTTGAAAAGAGGTTTCTATATTCCTTCCACGGGGATTAAATTTTGTAAATGTAACAACAACGTTGCAACAATGCATTTTCAGAATGCAGATGCGTTTCAATTCAAAGATATGAATTATTGACGCGCGTTAAAGCGTGCATTTATTCTACGCGACTTGGTCTATAGAATCATCGAAACGATTAATGAGAGTTGATTTCTATTTCTTGTGTCTTCAATCGGCTCAGTCTAGATTCCATCATGGATTCGGATATATTGGAGAAGCGATTCCTAAAGATCACGAAAAGATTCGCGAAGTTAAGCGGTATTTGGCCCGATCAAAATAAGTATCTCAAATACATTTCGTGGATTATTATATACGTTATTAGTATACCTTCTGTTGTTGTGCAGGTACGAAGATTTTATTAATTATTGTTTGTTGATATTTTATGCGTATTTCTTGTTGAAAGAGAATTCCATGAAAGATTATTTATAATTTATATATTTATTACTATTTAATGTAATATTTATTTAAAAATATTATACATAATCAGTTAAGATATTATATATTATGAAAATAATTGGATATTTATATAATTTGTGTTTAAATAAAAATTAATATTAATTTCAAAAGTACTTTTAATAAAAACAGGAAATTCAATGTAGTATTTGAATTTATATTTTCGATTTTGCTATGAATGATTATCAACTAGAAAATAGAAAAGGGAAATTATTTAAGATGTTTCTTTATGATATTAATATCAAAAATTTATGTAATTTGACAGCTAAAAGAATAGCAATTTTTATAATAAAAATCATTTTTTAGACCATAATCCATTTAAATAAAATATTCTACGTTCCATCAATCACAAATATTTGAAACTCTCTTGTCTTCTTAGTGATTCTGCTTTAAAATTTTTAGCAAAATTTCAATTTAATTCAATTTTGATTTTAGATAGCAAGAATTGTACACATATCTACTGCAAATGTGATAGTAGAGCAATCGGGTATCGCAACTGCCATATTTCTGTCGTTGTTAAAAGAGGCTAACTATATTTTAAATGCAACAAAGGTGAGAAGACACTTGGCAATTAAAGTTATCTTTTTAATTTAAAATAAATTTGAATAAATTATTTTAAGGTTAAGTCTCTGTTCAACGATATGTACATGGATTGGAGAATGGATCGGCCGAAGAAGGAATTTGAGATTATGTCAACGTATGCCCAAAGAGGATCTTTTCTTGCAATGTTTTACTTTAGTGAGTCGATTTATATTTCCAAGATTTTATCATAATTTTAATCAAATGATTAAATATAAGAAACATATTTTATTTATGGTACGAAAATGATCTCATGAAATTGAAAGAAAAGAACGAATTACAATTAATTCAATAATTATTTTATTTTATAATTTCATATAATTTGTATACGATGAAATTGACAATATATATTTGCAATTCTCATGAATGCATATCGTTGAAAATTTATCAAAATTTAAGAATTTATAAAGTATCATTTACATAACGATTCAACAACAAATAGTCTTTTAAAAATATATAAATATATAAATATAATAATTAATTTTATTTTATTATATCCTGTTTAATTATTCAGAATTGAGATAACTGGTTATATATTGACATAAACTTTTAGACAATCAGCACTTTAGAAACTATCATTTTACCGTGATATATTTCTCCCTATTCTTTCCTCAAAGTATTCAAAAAACTATTTTGAAAGCAAACAAAAGAATAAATTATAAATAAATTAAAAAATTAATTTTCAATTCAATTTATTTTCATTCAATATCTTCTTTTCTTTCAATCCATTCCCTATTCTTCTCCAAATGTATATTTAAAAAACAATATTAATATTTTTTTCAATTTATGAATCATTTATGAATCTCTTGCTTCCTTGGGATGATGGATTATCTGTTACATTCACATTGAAAATTTACTTCCAGTAAACGCGTACTGTTGCTCACTTTTATTCTTACAAGTGCCATGGACAGCCCGTTTGTTATACATGATAAAATCGCAAAACACGTCCCCGCCTATGTTATATGTCATACCAGGTTACTATTTCGTCGATGATGACCGCGACTATTATTACTTCATCCAACTGCACATGAGCCTTTCGATAATCATGGTGGCCAACGTGTACGTCGCCTATGACACTTGTTACATGGTATTCGTGCAGCATGTTTGCGGATTGTTGGCCGTGGCCGGGTAAATAAATATTGATATCACTTTCACTTTGCAAAAATTTTCAAAATTTCGCTCAACGAAAAATGGACGTTCCTCAGATATCGTTTCAAACACGCGATCGACGATTCTGCTTCGAAGAATTCCGAGGAAAAGATAAAAGAGACGTGTAAAAAAATACGTTCTTCTATTCAAGGACACGAACGAGCTATAAGGTTTCCATTTCTATTTCTATTTCTATTTTACTTTTACGTGTAGTCAGTTACAGAAATATTTGTACTCTGCATTATGGAATTTAATCTTTTCAGTTTTTTTACAAATTTTTTTATTTATTGAAACTAATATGGGATAAAACAAAATTTTAAATTGTAAAATGTTTAATTTTATAATGCTCTGTCTTAAGCCTGCTTTGAAAAATATCCATTGAAATTGTTTGCAAAATTGAAAATATGTTAAAATTTTTGAGAATTGATTTAAAAATTGCTTCAATGTATAAATTTTTAATAAAATCAGAATTTTTTCCAGAATTTTCTTGCATGATGTACGAATATTTTTTTGATTGTATATTCTATATTTATTAATGAATTAAATACCAAGTATTGAAGTATTAATATATCAAGTAAAAGTATTAAGTTTTCTTCAATCATTATGAATTTAAAATAGGTATTTAAAGAAAATCGAGGATACACATGTTAATTTACTTTTCATATCTTTGGGTCTGATAATCATGTGTTTTAGTATCACGTTACTAAAGGTAAATTTAATTGAATTTTATTTCACTCATACCGTTGAACATAATCGATGATCATTCGAAATTACTCTTGATTATTCGAAATTATAGGTCGTTACGATGGACTATTGTTTGGATTTTTATAAATATTCCAGCTTTTTGATCGTTCAATTGATGCACTTGTGCTATGTGATGATTCAAGGACAATTCGTGATAGATTCGTGCAACGAGATTTATTATTCGATGTAAGTAATTACCATAGAATTTAAAGATGGAAATTTTAGAATTAAATCTTTTTAATTTACTGACAAAGGAAATCCTTTCTAATAATTATATTTCTTCTTCTTCTTCTTCTTCTTCTAATAATGATATCTTCTTCTATAAAAATATTTTATAAAAATTTTTCTCGTTCTATTTCTTAATTTATTCATAAATGACTTACTTGCAGATATGAAGCATCATGGTACAATATCAATCCAAAAATACAAGCGTTGTACATATTAGCATTGCGAAGAAGTCTAACTCCACCTCGTTTAACCGCTGGTGGTTTAATAGAATTGAATATGCAAAGTTTCTCAGAAGTATATATATTTAGTATTAATAATACTTTCTCGAATAATTAATAAAATCATTGAAAAAAATATTGGTATTTTCAGGTAATAAAACTATCTATCTCGTATTATACAGTATTAAGATCCACGTAAAAAAAAAACAATTATATAATAAAATATTTATACGATGATAGATGTTACTCAGAATATATTATCGATATCACTATAATTATTATAAAATAATTTTGTAAAAGATATTTTATTTGATATACATATGTATATTATATATAACATGATTATCCAAGTAAAAAAAAACATTTAAAAAGAAAGAATAATTTTATATCCATTTATATTCTCGTTTAGTATATGAATTCATTTAATGAATTATAAAATAATCATAATAAATTAATTATTTTAATTTTTTTTAATTTATAAAATAATTAAAGCTGTTTTAAAAGCTCACAACGGATATATTAAAAAGGAAATTGAATTATTTTTTATTAAACTAAATATAGTTTCCAATGGGATATAAAATAAAATTATATAAAATTTAATTTAAATTCAATTATGACTTTTCAATCAAAGTGATGTATCCTATTTAAAAATAGAAGTACTGAAAAATATTTGTATTCTTCCATATTTCATACGTATTACATATATATATACACATAAATTTAATAACAGTTGACTGACCTGGATAATTTAATTAAAAATAATTATTCTTCTTCAAATATTTTTCATAAATAGCAGAATCGCTATTATCATCACGAAAGGTAATAATTATTACCCCTGGAAACAAGTCGAATTATTATATATATATAACTTGTACGTATGCATATGATCGAACGCTTATTAATCTCGCTGCAAAAATATTAACCTGGAATCTGGACCGTGGGAGTAGGTCAGCTTAAACGTGCACAAAGCTCGGGGCACTTTCTCACAGAGGGAGAACACAGACAAATATCTTTCAAGCTATTCACGGCTCGATGAAGAAGATAACGATACGAAAATCCATGTAGATCTTCAACTCTTCTTTTCTTTAACAAATTCTTTACCGAGTCAATTTTATTCAGAGTTTATATTCAAAATAATCGCCATAATTTATTTTGATTAAATATTCTTCCGATTCTTAACAGAAGAAACAGGTAATGCTTTTGATGGTTTAAAATGGAAAATCATATTGATGGACGTGCGTCAATCACTAATAAGACAGTTAATAATTTCATCTAGATATTTTAAAGGTAAAGTTAACACTTAACAAGAGAGAATAACCGATTTAATCGCCCATTTTTTTCCAAAAGGGTTGTAACAATTTCATTGGAATAAATATTGCATGGAAATGAAAAGGAAACAATTTCATTTGCAATCAATAAATTTGCCAGCTATTCTATAATTAATATACTTTACACCATTTTTGATTTCATCGTGAACAGATCCAAAAATATTGAAAAGGTAAAAAGTTTATTACTTTTGAATTGAAAGCATATATATAAATATATCATGTATAGCTGAGAAGTTTGTTAATAATAAAAATTACTTGTCTAATCTCCGAGTTTTAATAAACTCAATAATATAAATATCAATCGAAAAATCTTACTTATCCACTTACAAATATTGATCTCCTGTATATTTCAAATATCAATTCTTAGCTCTACATACATTTATATCATACATTATGTTCAAATATCTACAAAATGCCAATATATTCCTAAACAACGATAATTGTTATGCAAAAATATATAAATAATCTACCTGTACAAGAAGGTAGATCCATCATCCATCACTCGCTAGTAAATTAACATAACAAATATTCATTCCATATTTCTTTTTCTAATTTTCTAAAGTCACGTAAAATAAAAATATGTATTAAAATTTCTAAAGTTATCTTTTTCACAAGATAAATCACAATCCCAACAAAATCTCAATTCCCAAATCAGAGAATACGACGAAATCTTCGATTTCTTCTTATATTCTTCTTATATTCTTCCCTGGTTTCTCTCTATTTCCTCTATATACACGCACAAGAAAGCTCAAATCGTTCAGAGAAACGTCATCCACGATAATCGTGGTATTCTAAATCAACGTGAATAATCATTTCAATTACCATCGCGTTCTTTTTTCGCTCCTCCGTTTTCCGCACGCTGTTGCGGAAGCGGGTTTCGGTGCCTTGTTACTCTCGTCACAAGCACCCGCTTGTATTCAAGGCCGTGGGATCGGGCCAGATCGCAGCGACCTTGCGGCACACTCGAGCCTAGTAACCGCGATTAGACGTGACTATCGTTGGAATCGTTTCAGCCTCCCTCTCCTGGACCAGGAAGGAAGAAGAGGAGGAGGAGGAGGAGGAAGGAGGATGAGAAACAAGTGGAAACACAGAGGGATGCCGATGATGGGGAGTTTGCTCGAGATGTCGTCGAGGAAAAACAGGCCGAGGCGACCTGGAACTGGAGGAGGAATTCGTCTTTCGAGGGATCGACGAGCCGGTTGCATTGGCGCGGCTCTCTTGTGAACCAGGTCAACGATGACTCAGTTCTGACAATAGTTTTATTAACAGACAATAGGGTACAGGATTGATCTATGACGCGTTTTGCATACAATGTGTAATGCCGATCGGAAGGATGCAATTGAAGCCTGGAGGAGTGAGTGAGTTATTATCGTTTTCCTGAAGGTAAGTATACACGTTGGAAAATCGATTGGCGGCGATTATGAAATGTGACTCTTATTAAAGATAAAAAAAAAGGTAAGATTTATTAAGAAAAATTATATATTCGTTGTAAAGATTAATTATTAATTAAAATAACTCGTTCTCTTTTAAAATTCCCTAGAAAAGAAAAATATCCTCTTATGCAAATCGCGTCAAGAATTTAAATGCGCGTCGAGGGATGTTTAAACAGGTTTGAGCAAGGAAATTAATCATTTCGATTGAAAACCACCCCTCGAGGGGAAATAAATTCGTCCCCATTAAACGTACGACACCCTCCTCTCCTAATGTCTCCTCTAATCTTCCTTTTTATCCCATCGTCACGTGCCTATCGTATCACAGCTGTACCCATTATGCTGTTCCATTGAAAACCGAACTTAATCCAGCCAGGACAACCGTTCTAATATTCTCGTTCCATTACTCTTCACACTCGGCACAATCAATTATTGCCTTTCAACCCACAGATCGATCCTCACCATCGAACATAACCTATACTCCATATCGATTTCATTTTTAAAATCGACGAACGATTTCGAATTCAATTGATGTATCTCGTCAACTCGTTGATCTTGCGAGGAACGAAGGAGAAAAAGAGGAAAATGGTGGATCGGCGCAGGTGTCACGGATATGAATTCGAATTCCTCGTTAACAGGAGCCGGCTCGATTCGAAATTATACCACGATCGCGCGCTTGCGTACGCGCACGCGCTTCGCATGGCTCGGGGGCACGAGGCTTCTCGCGAAAGTAAAGAATCTAGAGTAATTGGCCACGTCGGGGCAAGGAGAGCGAGTTTTTCTTTCGTTCGACGGATATCTATCGCCAATGGATATCGTTAAATCCCCCCGTTTACAGGACAATAACGGTTCTATGAGTAATTGTGAAACGGTAGTAGTTTGGATTTCTCCTAGCGTTTTTTTTAAAATTGTGTTACTCTTTTAGATGTGGTCGTCGCGCGTCGAGGTAATTGGTATGATTGATGGCCGTTGTAAAAGGTATGCAATTATTAAGAGAGTTGAACTTATTTGGCGGTTATCGTATCAGATAGTTTATTGCCCACCTCTGATATAATTATCCGTTATGATAAGAATGTGTTAATGGGGTTAGTGATGAATTATCAATGGTAATAATTTCATATCGTCAATACGTCATGAAAGGTTTGTTACGATGTCGGGACAGATTTTTTTTGCTGTTGAACAAGAAACAGAAGTGGTGAGATAAATTAAGTTGTATTATGTATCCGTGAAATCATTCACTTTTTTCTTTTTTGTAATATTTGAGAAATTCTTTTATATAATATTTGAGAATATTGGATCTAGAATAACAGTTTTTTTTTTTTCCCATATTTTATGATTTCATTGATATGAAGTAGAAAGTATCTTAATTTGGAACGAGCAAACTTTTCCAACTTATAAATCTGAAGTTTCAATCTTTTTTATTAGTACATATTAATTGGATTATTATCTATATCTCCATAAAATTCGTATAAGTCTCGCAGAAATGAAGAAATGAGAACATAAGAAGTTGTTAAATTGAATTAAATTACAATTAAAATTACTTGTTTAAAAAATCATTTATTACAAGAATTATATTTATCACACATTATAGATAATTTGAACTTCAAATATTAGAGCAGCGTATCTTAAAAAATATAAAAAAAGAAAAATATAATATCTTAATTGAGATACAATGAGATAAGTCTAGAACCATATATCATATTCTGTATGTCTTGCATCAATAAAACTCGTAAGAAAAATATTCAAAGTAGTAAAATTATAATACAATAATACAAGAGCGAAATGAAAGAAATCTTTTATTTTTCAATGGCGACGAGATTAAGGAACACGAAAGAACGGCAGAGAGTGGAAAATGGAATTTTACCAATCGAAACGAATCGAAATTGCACAATTTTCAATCGACGATTCGCGTCGCGTTTCCCGTCGGAAGCCGCGAAACAAACCATCGTGGCTCGGTTCGCACTCGTGGCTCGCCACACGTATCCCGAGGCCATTTATTAACCCCGCTGAAAATTCCCGATGAGACGAGTCGTTAAAACCGATCGTTTGCCCAGCCGAGTTCGTCGATCACGAGTCACGACTTTTACCTTTAAAGAGGCTCCACGCTCAAATTGACGACGTGAATCCGTCCCGTTTGATTTTATCGCGCGCCGAGCTATCATTGGTTAATGCCTAGTTTAGTGACTTCTTTTCGTTTCAATAATATCACAGTTTTATTTTGTTAAAATAAATTAATCGATGAAGAGTTATTATTAATTATTATGAAACTTAAGATGAAAGAGATATTTGTATCAAAAGATTTTTCCTCTTTTCACAGGAGAAAGGAAATTCTTATCGTCGTTATTATTATTTTATTTTGTAAATTTTATTCCTCGCATCCTCAATTTTCACCTATCTTTAATCCAATTCAGCGATATTTCAACGAAGCAATCAATCTGGCAATATTCAGGCTGCCGATTGATTTCCTCTTCCATTCCATGATCGTTCGTTATCGAACAATCGAAAACTGAAAAATTGAAAAATTGGCGTGTACGTATATTCGTTTGAAAAGTATCGAAAAGAGATTTCGAAATAAAAAATAAAAAGATATAATCGATAACAAAGAGAGAACGAACGAGAATGAAAGAATCTTTTTCAGAATCATAAAAATCAGAACACCTTTTGAAAGAATAATTTGTTCGAATAATATTATTAATCTTGCAATATATTTTTATCATCCTCAGAAAAATCGCAATACATGATTGACAAAAAGATGAGAGAAGCAGGATAAGAAAGAATAAAATTAATTCAACAATCTTCCCCCATAAAACAAAGGACGGCAAGATTTAAGCGTCCTTTACTCCAGCTACTACCCGCATCAAGACGCAGACGCTGCTGCCACCGAATCCCACGGCCGATGTGGCATCCTGTTCCGCGCGCGAAATTACGTCCATAATTTACGCGCGGCGAAACACGGGTCTATCTTTGTCCTGAATATCGGCACCTATCGCGATCGAGCGCCACGAAATGTAGAGAATCGGCCAAATGCTGCTTTTCACTCCGCTTTCTCGCGCCGCGAAAAATCGGGGCGAATGACGAACGATCGAACGAAAAGCGTCCCCTCAGTCTTCGTCCACGGATGAGCTTCCGTGTTCTCTCGCGGTTGTGTGTACACAACGGCCGTTGTCGTCGTCGCCGGCTCGATTTCACGGCCGAGCGAACATGGAAGATGACGGCGATAGCGAAACGCGAGGCGGTTGGCACGATAAAGGAAAAGCGTTTGTGGCGTGTGCCTCGTTTCGAGCCATATACGGTTTAGCCTAATTTCCTCGTCTCGCCCGCCATCTCGCGGAGTTTCTCGTAATGAGGCTAGGTAGAGAAGGAAAGATTGCTGTGTACAATTGTGCAAATGTGAGGATATCTTTTATAACGGGAAACAAACGTTGAATGAAAAGTGGATTCTTGTTTCTGGTATAAGATATGTATAAAGAAGTCTTTTAACTGTAAGTAAATTAATCGTTTTTTATGGAAAAATGAAAGTGGATATTTAAAAGATATATATATAACAAATTTTATTTTGGCTCTTAATTTTGGTTCTTTTTTCTTTTTTGGCAGGAAATAAATTGTATTAAAAATGATTTAAAAAATTCAAGTTGATTTTCATTTTTCATCAAAATTTTAATAAAACAATATTTAAAATATAGAAAAGTGATAAAATTTTAGAGATTTGAACAAAATCACTATACATAATTAATCATAAATTTTTAAATGGATTTTCTTCCAAGTAATAATATACGAAAACTTTTTAATTAGTATAACTATTTATTCAACTATTTACATTACCATTTATTATTACCTATATCATCTCTAAATCTCTCAAAGACTAAACATCCTTCAATCGATCAAAGATAATCGAATTCCTCCTATTCCTCCTAAATTAAACCTCTATCATTTCACCCTCTGTGTCCCTTTCAAGGTCGTAACTCATGGAGTCGAGTCTCGAGGCAAGTCCCTTCTTTCTTTTTTAGAATTCCTCCTCCTCGTTTCTTTCGGAACCGACCCCGGCCGAAAAAGAGAGGAGGAGGAACTTCGGGAAGAGGGGTTGGGAAATAGAAAGGGCACGTCGACAGTTTCGCGGAACCGAGAAGGATTTCCACGTCCTGGAACTTTCTCATATTGATCCCGACGAGGCTGTTGAACGACTCGACGTCTGCGTCTAAGATGTCTCCTCCGCGTAGGAGGAAGCCCACCCTCCCCGCTCTCGAATGATGCATTGCGGCAGCTTGGACGCCTATTCGAACAAACTAGATCGCCGTTGATATCGGACCACGTGTAAAGGATAGAGATCTCGGGCCCAGCCGGAAACGCCTCGAAATTGATTCCTGGCGTGGGCTTCGGCCGTGGCAAGTAATTCGCCATTTTCTGGTAAAATCATCTAATTTAGAATTATGGATTAAAAAGTGGTTTTATTTTTTTATTTGAAGGAAAATTTCTGTGATAAATCACTTTTCATTTTTTATTCGCATAAATGTAATTATATATTATATATATAATTATTTTTGGAGAAAATTTCTTTGGTGCAATTTTAGGTAAGTGCAATTTTTACAAATGTGAATTTAGTTTGGAAGTTATTGAGCTGATTTTCATTTGCATAAATGTAATTATATGTTATATATATAATTATTTTTGGAGAAAATTTCTTTGGTAAGTGCAATTTTTACAAATGTGAATTTAGTTTGGAAGTTATTGAACTGATTTTCACTTTTTATTTGCATAAATGTAATTATATGTAATATATATAATTATTTTTGGAGAAAATTTCTTTGGTAAGTGCAATTTTTACAAATGTGAATTTAGTTTGGAAATTATTGAGCTGATTTTCATTTGCATAAATGTAATTATATGTTATATATATAATTATTTTTGAAGAAAATTTCTTTGGTAAGTGCAATTTTTACAAATGTGAATTTAGTTTGGAAGTTATTGAGTTGACGTGTATGGATGTATTCCAGAAAGAACGAAACGGAAATATCGAAACAGTGAGTTGAATTGATGAAGCCTGATGTTTCGAAATAATAGAGAATATCAGAGATAGTAAAGCGAAGCGTGTATACGTTGAATATAGATGGAATAAAGAGAAAATACCAAGTAAATTGAAGCATTAAGGATACTATTTTCAGAAAGAAGAATATGAATAGCAAGATGATTAGTAAAAATGATTTTACGTTTCAAAAGAAGATAAGAATTAAAATATCTAATTTAATTTTATGGATCAACATTTGCGAAAGAATCGATGTTAATTATTTTTATATTTGAAATTCATAGAAAATTTCTCTAATAGACAATGATTTTTTTATTGGACTCTATGAAATAAGCATTCGTTTAGAATCTCGTACTTGGAAGAGAATAAAGTAGGAAAGTAGCTAATAAATTAAATATATATCTTGTTGAGATGAAAAATTTTGAAATAGTTTGAAAGAAAGTATACTTTGAAATGGAAAGAGCATCGAATAGAAAGATGTATCAAAACAAAAGATAACAAGTCAATGTGATTTCCAATATAAAACGCTTAGAGAATTAAAAGATTAATATCAGAAATATAAAATGAAATGGATTGAAGCATTTATCACAGTTAACAATATACGCAAATGAAATAACACTTTTCGATGATATATTTCAACTTTCAAGTCACGTCATCGAGCCTTTACAATGCCTCGTACCTCCAAAACGAATATTTCCATTTTTATTACGCAATCGAGCACAACTCTTATATACATTTCTCCTCTCGATTCAGTACTTCACGATCTTCATTTGCATATCAATATCATTTTCCGCTGCACCACCAGATCAACGCTTCGTTCGACAACGAAGATAAACCAGAATAATTCGACTGTCCCTTGAAACAAAAGGTTTCTTTTCTCTCTAAGTTCCAAGCTCTAAGTTCTAACATTGCAAAACAAAAATTCCAAATTCCAAATATTACATATTTTCATGTTACAAGATCGATGAATCCTCGAATTAAAATTCAAGTCAAGAAATATTCGAGAAGCGAGCTCCTCCTCTTCTCAATCAATTCTCTTCATTTTTTTTACGCAATGCTTTTGAGTTACGAAGAAGTTTCATAAAGGAAGCCTGATAAAGGGAGAATCGTTCGTTAAGCAACGAATCTTCGCGAGCAAGTGCGCGGCCATATATTTATTCGGTTCGTAAAAGTTTCTTTACGAGGCAGCACGCTTTACGACACCGAACGCATAACGTTCCTTTCTTGGCCGGCTCGAAATCGCCGATTTCGTTGAAAGTTTTCAACTGTATCGCTCGCATAAATTCTTTTTTTTTCGCCCTGATCACGCACGCTTATGCTGAATTATCCCATGATAAAACCGTGCTCGCCAATAGAGAACTTTCCGAGGCCGTGTAATATTTTTGTTAAATCCCCATCGCGTTTGTGGAAACTCGTAAAAGAAATTTTTAGACAGCCACATCCTTAATAAAATATTTCGTTATTATGTTTTCGAAGATTAATAATAATTAATTAATAAACTAGTTCAGATAAAGTGTTCGAGTGATTGAGATCAATTTAAAATTAAAATTAAATGTTGCATGATGACAAAATTAAAAGCATTGCATCAAACAATTGGAAATATTCTACATTGATTGATCAACGAAACGTTAGATAGAAACGTTGCTTCGCGTCGTATACTAATTGCCGGTTTGGAGAGGAAGGTTCAAGGTTAAGATTTTTCTTCGTCGAAGAATCGAGAGGGAGCGAGGCGTTCGCCGAATCGGCGTTCCAAGATGGGCCGGGTAGTCAGACAAGTTTTAAAAATACTTTACCAAACCTGTGCCGTCCTGTCCCGAGACTTTTTGCATGATTTGGCGCCAGTTACCGATTCTCATTCGCTCGACTTGTTGGTAAGCGCTTCCCTTAGGTGCAACGAACTTTTAAACTAATTATGCATATAATCAATGTTGCGAGAGATTGTGCAAGTGAGTTTTGTTCTGATTTTTTTTTCTTTTCATTGAATTTTGATGTCGAAACGAAAAGGAGAATTTAAAAAATAAGATATAACGTTGTTTTGTTTAATTAATGAATTTTGTCGAAACTTTCTCTTTGAAAGTATTTAAATATTTAAATTTAATTGACGAATTTAATTAGATTAAATATCAAACGATTATTTAATCTTTCGATAATTAATCGAGGAATATTTTCTATAAAGTTACATTGTAAGATATTTTTTGATTGAAAAGAAAAAATATATAAGAAATTAGTAATTAAAGGATAATAAAAGATATTTATATTTCGGATAAATTATTATTAATAAAAATGTATATTATCATTATAACAAATAAAAAAGAATCGATTGCATTAATACGATTATGTAAGTAATTGTTAACGATATTAATTTCTTATTTATGCTTTCGATTGAATATTAAATAATCTTTAAATGATATATCATAATAAAAAGACTTTCATGTGTGATATCCAATTCGAGTGATCGAAAACAAATGAGACAACTGATAATCTAATTAATCAATGTTCAAGATGATTTCTTCAAATATTATATAAGATCACAGCCAAAAGATACAAATAATAGAATCTCTCGATATCAAGAATAAGTTGGAATCTTTCTACGTATTCAAGTTGAAGGATATTCTCAAGAATGCAGGAATAACGTCAGATATATCTTCTCTGAAGAAGGTGTGGCTTCTGTATATATTTTCCAGTGAATAATCTTTGGCATTCCTCTTCTCTCTCAATTGAATGGATGACAGGACAACTATGAAACAGAATTATTTTAAATTTCTTTCAGATAATTGAAAATTCAGTCTTAAAGTATCATTTTAAACTCTTTTAATTGCACTCGACGAATGAAGACTTGATGAAAACATACCAATTGAAAATTTATGCGTCTATAAAATTTATTATTCAATGTATTTATAAATTATTCTGCGATAAAATCTTATCTCTACTCATCGAAATACAAAATACACCAATCGATTGGTTAACTTAGATCAAAATCTTTCTTTTAACAAATCTTTATACTTTTTCTCCGATAAAAAAAAAACACATTCGTCTCTCTCTTTCATAAAAAACAGAAGCTTTCGAAAAAAGTCAAAATAACTTTTCGACTTTAAACTCGAAACACGCTCCTAACGGAAGAGACGCCGAATATATTAATACGAAACTACCAAACTTCCCCCTCCTCCCTTCTCTAGACTCGTTGTTCTCCGGTATGCGGGCCGCGTGCCGCGTGATTTTTTCCTCGTTCGTTCGAGAACGCGCGACAGGACACATATATTTCGTGGTCGTCGTCCTCCCCCCTCCCTCTGATTCATCCTTATCGAGAGGCAACCTTGCCTCCTTTCGTTGTCGCGACGACCGCCTGGAAAAGAAGAAACGCCGGTTTCGCCGCCCTCATCCGCCACCCGCGGCGCATTATTATTTAACGCCGCTTACATAAGTAATTCTACGTTGTCACGTTGACCGAGTGCAAGCCTCCTCTCGATTGTAGGCGGTCGAGAATCTCTCGAGAAAGAGGGAGAGAGAGAAACGAGAAAGGGATAAGGGATAAGGAGAATCACGAAGGAATTCGACGTACGAGGATCGATGGCCCGTTTGCAAAAGGATTTTGCAAAATGTTGCCACGGTATGAAAGGTATGAACGAAGTGAAAGTTGCATTTTGCCCTGGGTTTATATATGGATTTTGCATCGAAGATACAAAGTCGGAGTGGGCGGTGGTATACGGTGGTTAGGATTCGTTCGTAATAAATCGAATACTTAGGCGCGAAACTGGATGGAAACAGGCATTTCGTGACGACAGTTGGTTTTAAAAAGGGGGGCGTGGAATGAAATGGCCGCCAGGAAGTGTGAGAAATTTTGACGAGAAATTAAACTAGAAATATTTAACCAGATATTATCTTATACGATTATCTGTTATTCTAAGAAGAATATATCAAATGCAAATATATTATTAAATGAAGAAATATCGAGAATTCCAAGAGAAAAGAGTATTAGAAACTGTCTAGATTTAAATCTTCTTACAAGTTTTAAAAGAGAGCATCTCACAAACATCGAGAAATACACCCTCCCCATATCTTAAATTATAGAAAAATCTCGAATTCTAACAATTCTAAAATAATACTCTTCTTTCCCGTTCATCTGTTAATTCGAACGAGTCCACAAATCCAAATGGAAAAATTCGAAATGACAACACGATAAACTGATATATTTCTCTCACGTAAGTAAACACGTGATCCAGAGGTTGAGGAATAAACATTTCCTCACGAGAACGAGAGACAAGCAAGAAACTGTCGTTGTCCGCCAAAAATTGTCAGCGACTCCGAGCTCTTTCCAGAAAACGAAATCCCTCCTCTGAGGGGGGAGAACACGGTCGCAAAAGTTGTTGGCAAAGTATGGGCGGCGGTGTCTGGCGGCGGGTCGACACTCTTTATTTTCTCTGTCGCGATACCGTGCACGAAAACACGGGGAACCGAGGGGCCCCGATAAAAGGGGGCCGCGGAATTTCGCGGCAAGTGACAAATTAGCTTGCCACACGGCGGCTCTCTCGTACCGGATCGTGGCAACATATTTATAGAGCGTCTCGCCGCTAATGGTAATCCAGGTGTTCCCTCGCCGACTCTATTTTCGTCCACCCGTTTATCTCCCTCCGGCCCACGAGATCCTTCCTCTTTTTTTCTTTCTTTTTATTTATTTATTTATTTGTCTCTCTCTGTCTTTGTGGAGAGACACCTTCTATCTCGCGTCCACGTTAGAAAACAAGGTGAATAAATACAAGCGTGGACATTACCAGATAATGGCGTGATTGTTAACCGCAATTCATTTCACTACCTACGTTACACGGCTCGCCGCGTGACGTCCGTGGATTTATCGCCGCCTAAACTCTCTTTGCGCGCCACCACGACGATGCTCCGCGTTAATCCGCTTCGAGAACGCTCCGCAATTTACCCGAGAGAGTGTACGAGCTCCCTTCTTATTTGGGGCAAAGAGGAGAGGTTGGATTGGCGAGAGAGATTAAAATGAGCGGGAATAATTGAAACGTCTCCGTTTCTTGCTCCCGTTTTCAACGGATGTTAGGTTAAGACGGAGGAGGAGGAGGTACTAATTGGGGAGGTTGTTATATTCTTGCCCGGAAAGTGTACAACACGTGTGGCATACTGAACATTTCGTATTCTTCTCGTGCGAGGATCACGTTTTAGTCACGTTTTTTCACGCAGAAGATCCAGGATGTCGATGATTCGTGGAACAGATTTGTCGCAGCTGTTAATTCTAGAGCCAAAAATAATATTATACAACAATATTAGTTCAGGATTATTTGTGTGATTGTTTCACAAACAAGTCTTCTGTAATATTTTTTTTTATCATATAATATGAATAATATTTAAACTATGATAAAGAGAAGGATATAATTTTCATTCGTCTTCCAAACGAAAATGATTGAATTAGTTTTTATTAAATTTTTGTCCCGTACAGTTCAACCTAACTTAAATTCCTCCTCTGATTTGTTCACGACGAGATGGGGGCCATCTCGAATGTCCAGACACTGTCCCACACTCGAGTTCACCGAACTGGATGTTCAAAAATGGCCCTCGCCTCGGGTTGGGGAAACGAATCGAAAAGGGTGCTGCTCTCTTGCAGCGTGAGTCATCGCGCGAGTTGGCCACGGGAGGAGCCGGGTTTAATTCAACGTGTTGAACGTGTCGCCAGCCTTATGGGCGAGCTAACGCGTGGTGCCACGGTGCGTAATATCATGTAGGTGGCACTAAAATGGGTGAAGGTAGCCCCGGGGTACAATGGATGCTGGCTACACCGATACCTTGCGATGCAACAAGTGTTAGCCCACGCGTTTCACTTACGCGAAACGATACACTCGGCACAGGTACACTCTTACTTGGGCGATTAACCTGTATTAAATCGGTTCAAAAGTTACTTTTATTTTTACAGATTATATCTCTAAGGATTTATCGAGTTGGAATTTTTGTACGATTACCATAAAATGATTGGATCGATCTTTGTTATTCGAAAAATTATCTTCATATTATTCAGATTCCTCTTTTTTGGAAATTTTATGCATTATGATTGTGTATATATATATTTTCTTTTTCAGAAATGGCAGGGATCTTTATTAGCTTGTTTCAAAAGATGATTATATTTCGCTAGAAATTTAATTATTAATTTATCTTGTAACAATCGAATGAAGATCTCATAACAAATTAATATATCAAGTTACGCGACAAAAATATTGAAAGATTATCTCACGATCACATTTTGACAAAGGTATGAAAAGAAAAAAATGTGTGGATGATAGATAGGTAAAAGTCTTCCAGTCGATTTGCGTGAAGAACGCGTGCTGTTATCTCACCTTGAAGCTGTTTCTCGGATTTCTAAGCACCGCCAAGGTGACTTCAACTGGCTCCTGTTCTCTCCTTTATCTTCCGGTTGAATTGCGATCGAGGACCGTGGCGTGAGAAATGCCAACACCAACGCTGCTTCTCCGATTTTGGATCGCCTCTCTGGTCTCTCTGTACTTTTTGTCTTTGTTTTTTTTTTTCTTCTTGAAGTAAGGAATTCTCGTGGGATGTCGGGTGGACGGTTTTTAAGCAATAATATAATATTTGATTGGCCAGACAAATATCGTTTCTTGGTTCAATTTTATTCGTAAGAATATGAATACTTTTAAGACACTGTAATCTCTCTGATAAAAATATATTTTTATTTTCAGGATTTCGAATCGCACATATTTGTGAAAATATTAATGAAATATGAAATAAAAAATTTGTTAAGAATTTATTGTGGAAAATATAAACTATAACTAATAAATGCTATAATAAATGTTTAATAATTTATTTATCTTGATCATATCGTTGAAATCTCGGACATAACATAACCTCAATAGAGATTATTTATCCATTATAATACTTAAATCAAATAATACTTTGATATCTTTCCTGTCATATTAATAATAGATGAGATTTTAAATCGAATCTTTAATATTTGCTCAATATTCATCACAATAGGTCATAAGTCACATCTATTTATCATATTTCCATGTATCTAATTCTAATAAATAAATGAAACGTTCTCCGCGATAGACCATTAATCATTCACATTTATTCCATTCCCATGTAGCTATATTGAAACAAATAAGTGACGAAATCTTTATTTTAAAATTTTCCACATAAATAACGTGTAGAAACGAGCTGTGCTAACCTTCTGGAAATCGGCTCACGACCTTCTTATAGGTCACAATCCAAAGTTAAGAAAGAACTTTGCCATAATCATAACGTTAATTTATATCGATACGTAATATTTCCACCACGGTTGGAAATATCACGCGACAATTATCACGCGAACATTATCCCGAATAATTACAGGCCTCCGCCAAAGTTTCAATTTTAGATCGGGATAACCTATTGCGTAACGTTATTTATTTAATTTTCCGCTTATTTTCTATCAACTTTCAAATTCATCAAACGTCTCATTTAAATTGAGCAATCCTGTCAACGGTTGTAATTTTCATCCGGAGGAGCAGAACTCCTCTCCAGAGGAGATTACCCACAGTCGTCGAATCGAGGTTGCAGAGAGCGCCTCTCACGGCCGCCAATTAAACAATTTCCTGCATCGAGATCCCCGATCTCTTGTTACTTGTATCTCTTAAACTGGCAAAAATTCGCGTTCGATCATCGAGAAAATCTCGTTTCTTTTTCGCGAAGGATTAATGCCCTCGTCTCATCCTCGTCCTTTCTTTTTTTTTCGCGTCTTGGCTCGTATCATTTTCACGACAGACCATACTTTCACCCGACAACACCGTCGGGGGCTCCTCCTTTGTTACGGGATCGCGTGCCTTTTGTCGCATCTCGCTTCTATTCCCACGTATTTTTCACTACAACTGTGCACATGCATTCGAAAGTGGCCCTTTGACTCCCATTTTGTACCTTTAATTACTTTTGCGGAAGCTTTCAGAATTGGAAATCTGTGTTTCGAAATGTGTTGGTTGTTCATTGTTGATCACGTCTCTCGGCATAATTTGATCGAGAGGAACAAATTTGGGGGGGCCTTTGAAAGTAATGGAATCAATACGAACTCGAACTTCTTTGAGGATCCTTAATTATGATCGTATTCTATTTATGGGAATGAAAGTTTTCGTTGATACTGAATGAACATGCTGGTTTAAAAACATGATAAAATTATCCGTCGAATTGTCAATGCAATAGTTATTATATAAATTCATAACAATGTTTAAGTTTACATTTTATAAAATTTCAATTAATATATTAATTAATACCACATTAATACTTTTCGTATTAATAAATTGAATCCTAATATAAATTACCCAGGAATACGTTATATCTTTTATTATATCCAATCTAAAAGTTATTATATCTCATTCAAGCAATATGACATAACCTCAATATACTATCAATATGGAACACCTTCCAAATATGGTAGAATCTCATTAGTAAGACAGATAAGTTGGATTCAATCAACAGTTGGATTTCATTGATATTACCTAAGTTTTATTATATTTTACGTTACGTTGAAGTTTTATTGTCAATTTCAATAAATTCAACTAACAGTACATCGAAACAGGAAAATAAATTATTAATTAACCTATTCCCATTTATCGACAGGAAATCATTTATCGATATCTCGGTATTTGTTGTTGCTCTACCCATTTCTTTATTCTCCTCCTCTATCGATCCGGATCAATATCATCTCTCAATTAAATATCGTTCCCGATCCTTAAATATATATCCATCCCGGTTGGCGTTAAACGCGCAAAAACGGCATCTCGGCGGGATTAGAAGGTGCAGCCGGGTTGCGGTCGCCCTTCAGAGCGAAAATAACGTCCGAGTAGCCGTCTAAACCGGTAAAATTAACCGCAACAGGTGTAATTTATACTGGTAAATTGCTGTCCCTCCTATGTATGCTGGTATCGCGTGTACGCGTGTAATTACACGTGCGCGTTTGTGTGCGCAAAATGTGCTTTCAACACAGTGGATCCTGGCCAGTGGATGTGCCTCTTTAACGCGGCCGTTTCCGCCCGATTAACATTTAAATATCTTATTTATAACCTGACCATTGATCTTTCCCTCGCGACTAGAAATCGCGGAGGAGGAAGACGGATGGGGAATTCACGTCCTCGCCTCGGATTCTCTCCCGTACGACTCGATTAACGCGAATTAAACCGCACCACCGTTCCGAGAGACATGCTCTTCCTGTTCGTCGTGACGTAAGTTGTGCGATATTCACGATGTTTCAATAAATTTAATATGCGTTAATAAGAGAAAAATAAGATGACGATAATCAAAAGTTATTGAAATATTTGAATAAAGTAATTCATTTGGTGTTGTTATTAAGATTCAGAGATAGAAAGTTAGAATAATAATAAATGATAGAGAATGGTCGAGAGGAATTGTTTATTGGAAAATTTTTACAAAAATTTTAAAATCAAACTATTGCAATTTATGTAATGCAATTATGAATTTAATACTATCTAATTTTCAAAATTCAATTATATAAAAAAATTCATTATTAAATTTATTATCCGTCAAGTCCAATTAATATCATCCAATCGAGCACAAAAAATACTATCTAAAAATCATCCACAATTACAGAACAAACCTATCAATATACACATCATAAAACTATCTAATACCATCTTCAACCACGATTAATCGCAGGAACACTTTCCAAATCCATCTAAATTCCACAATCACGAAACAAAGGCATCAACTAATACCAACATTCAACTATTAATCAAACAAAAATTGTCACAAGCTTGAAACAAATACCAGACCAATCTATCTAAATGTCTAGAAACGTCTATAAAATAAACTCGTCATCAACGAGGATGTAGAAAAACGATCGTACAACTTTTGAGTTTCCAACGACGAACGGAGCTGAGCAGAAATAGGACGTGCAATCCCTTACGGGTTGAACGGGTGAAGAAGACGCTGCATTTCCGGCTGCGAGTACGTACAATTCACGAGGACGAACGAGGCTGACGTTGTGTGTCATCGCCGTACCCCTTTGTCGTCGCATGAAAGGCCGGCATTGTTTCATTAAAACAACGTCGCAATCCGACGGATAAAGAGAGTCAGATAGAGAGAGAGAGAGAGATCTAGGAGAGAATCTGGGCACGAGGTTGCAAGAGAGGATCTCTCTTCGCGGCCTCTTCTTCTTCTTCTTCTTCTTCTGCTTTCGCAACGATTCTTCCTTCCTCCCGCGACGTCCGCCCACCTCGATCTCTCGATCGTGACCTTATATTAACTGCAACACGGGGCCTCGTCGAGACCCCGTGGACATAGACGGAATGGATCGTGGCCACGGAGTGTTCCAAGGGGAACAGAAGGAGGGAGAGAGGGGGGAGAGGGATATGACTATGGCGAAGAGTCAAGTTCAAGGAGAACCTCTGGTTACCTCTCCTCGATTACATATCTGACGGGAGATCCGGCCGGTTCCCATGGAACCGACGAGGGAAAAGCGAAATTCTTGATCGTGGAATAGTTTTTTCTTTCTTTCTTTTTTTTTTTTTTTTGGAAGAAAAATCGTTTCAGAGAGACATCGAAGTTATTTTCTAAATAAAATGTGATTTCTCAGTTGAAAATAAATTTTGCAGCTTTTTATTTTATAATAAAAGCATGTTTTGGGATAAATGATATCAGTTAATTAAATATTGAAAAGGGAAAATTAGTTCTTCGTTAACAATTTATGTAAACTTCATGCGATTCAAGAGAGATAAATTATATATGCAATTAAGTTATAAATAAGTACTATAGCGTGATAAAATATTTAATACTTCTTCGGTTGAAGATAAGAATATATATATGTATACACGAATCAGTGAAAAATAAAAAGAAATAAAAATATTTATAAGTTATTCATATTTAATAATGTACAAAATTTGGGACAAGTATTTAAAAAAAAAAATAATACGTCTTGCAATTTCACAATGAAAAATTGGCAACTTATTATGTATACTTTAAAGCGAGAAGCTAATGATAATAAATCGGACCAATAATAATTAAGTAACTGGATTTAAATATCTGGAGTTGTTGCTTCTGTAGATTTAAATATCAGGGATATCTTTAACAATAATTTCTCTTTTACGTATCCAATTATTTACACGTTATTTACGCAAAGATTCAGGAAAAGTCGGACCCCGTTGCTCGAAAATCTGTACGATTCACGACGCGGGAATTTAAATACCAAACATGCAAAAGTGCAATATCGAAGATACTTAAGTCAGCCTTAAGTGCGGATAAAATCAAACAGAAACCTTGCTGAATACACGCAGGATACCATAATGTCCAACGTTTCGATCGCGCCAACTTTGGACCAGATTGTAAATCTTGGCGCGAGGATCTCGAGTGTTACGATAACCATATATAAAATCAAAGGACATTAAGTAACGTTGCGCAACCATGGCGCGCATCTCGTCACGCAATATTTGCATACCGATCGTACTTCCTCCTTTGATCGTCGTGATGACATAACGCTCTCTCCTCCTCGTGTTTTCTCGCATCCACGGGGTGCGTGGACCGAGTGCAGTGAAGAAAATTCAAGAAGTTATTATAGAAGCTAGAAAAAAGAAAGAAACGTGGAAAATCGATTGAGTATTTGTCGAGTAAATTGCAGACATTTTTATCCTGTTAACAAAACATGTATAAGCATTCAATATAATAATGTAAACATAATAATGTAATTTGTTAATTAGAATATTTATTATAACAAATATGTATAATTATATATCATGACAATAATTTTGATAATCAAGATTTTCTATTGTAAATTGGCTAATCTAAAAAAATTATTTGAATTTAGAAATATTACTTTAATATTATAACTTATATTATATTCTGACTGATATGAATTCTCATTCTACTATAGAATTTATAACTGTTATAGATGAAATTTATTTATTTATTTTGAATTTCATTTCAATAAAAATCACATATTCTACAATTTTAAATAAACTAAACGAACAGAGATCTGTTCTTTCGAAAGTTCAACGAACATTCTTGTTTCCCTGGAATAATCATAGCACTGTTCAAATTTCCCGCTCATTTCGTACACCTTTTGCGCGATTGAGAAGAAAACTCCTTCGAACGATCCGATCCGTGGAAAAGCGAAACGAATTAAAAACGATTATTACTCTTCTCGATCTCCTCCTCCTCCTCCTCTTTTACGCAATAAGCCAACCGAGATTGTTACGAATGCTCGATTTCCCCGTGTTTCGATTCGCCCCTCCCCTCCTCTGTCTTTCGACACAGGATTTCTCGAATAAAAAAAAAAAGAAAAGAAAAAGAAGAACGTAATTACACGGTGCCGATATTGCCTGGCCTGGATGATGCTCGCCTCCTTCGGTTGCCTTTTTCAGGGAAAAGGTGACTTATAATTGCACGGTTCCCCGCTAAATTATTTATTAACGCGTTGCACGGACCATCGCCGAGCCCTGATTCACCGGAAGATGGCGTTATGCGATATCCTGGCGGATGAAATGAAAGAGAGCGGAGATTAATTTTTCTGGAACAGCTCTGGTATTATCTCTCTTTCGTTTCGTGTATTTTTAACGATAATCCGGTGTTTTCTTTTTCTTTTCTTTTCATATTAATATTGCGCGTATCAAATTTCAAGTGGAATTTTCGTTATTTATTGAAATAACAATGTTGAATCCGCGAGAGAAGAAATTTATACAGTAACATTTTTTATATAAAATAAAAAATGAAGATTATGAAACTTTTGTCAAAATTTATAAAGAAATATCTGTAACTGTATCTGTTGTCCTAATTTTACAAATCGAAATTACGTTTTACAATTATATCGAGATACTCGTGTATTAAGATATAAAAAAAATTATTCGTTCTCGATTCTTAACTAGCTGTTTGCATCACATTTCCTATTCTTATTCCCGTTGACGTGCACGATGATCATTCATGAATTTTTCCAAGAAAGATAAAAAAAAAATATATATATATACATTTCGGATTTTCCTTTCACATCGTGATCACAGTGCTCGCGACTATTTTTACATTGTGCCTTTCTGCGAAAACTTATCGAAAATCAATATATCCGAGACAGGAAATCCTCTTCAATTTTTTAACGCGCTCTTGAATCTCGTGAAGCGTGTCAAAATTCAGAAAGAAAACGCTCCTTCTATTCAAACAAAACGTGAAACCTCGACGAATTCCACCGTTCCATTTCAATTACCCGGCACACATATATTCAATTCAATTTTTCCATTCATTTAATTATTTTTCAGTTATTCAATTTGACGCACTTTCCAAGACCAGCGTGTCCATTTAACGCGTCCAAAAGTGGGACGGCTACGTTGTTCTAAAACAAGCATGGCACAGAGTTACAAGCTCCTTCTCGATATTCACGGCTCCGAGTGCCGATGCGTCGTATTATGATGTCGAAATGGTAAATAAAGTGGGACGCTCGAACCGTGTCAAAAAATTACGACGCGAGACGAAACGATTACACGAAGAGAATTGCAAACGCTTTGCTTATTTGCATACACTGCCGCGCGCGGATGAAATATTCCACTGCCGGAGGAGGAGACGTAAAAACCGGAGAAAAATTGTCGTCGAGCCGCTTTTCGCGATTCGACCCCGCGATAAAACCCGGCCCGGACCCCCGCCGAATTAACAGGAACACCGTAGGCGTTCCCGATAATATAAAGAAACGACAAAAACCTTGGAAATCGAAAAATTTAAAACGTAACTTAATCCGTGGGATAAACCGGCCGAATTTTACGCCGAGCTTGGCTCTCGTGATGTTCTTCGAGGGGGGAGGGGAGAGGAGATATCATACGCGAATAAAGATAAAACTTCGAAATCGGAGGAACGTATCGGCGAAGAAATTGTTTAACCTTTTAATCAGGATCTTCGGGGTTATCGGAGAAATTTTCGAAGTTGTTAAATAATTGAGAATCTCGAGAAGGATTTCCACAGGACTCTTAATGTTGATTCGAGGTTATCGAAGATCGATGAAATTTTAAAATTGCCATTATATACGTATAAGGTTATCGAAATTTGGAATGTATCAAAATTTCAATCATCGATCCTTGAATTCGTGAAATATTGGAGTAGATATTCGATGTTTTTGAAAATTAAATTATTAAATCAATATACAATTTTTATTTTAACAAATTTAATATGCATGGTGTGGTATATATTTCGAAAAATTCGATTTTAATTAAGTTTTACGTTTTATAGAACAATCTCTTTGAAAGAATGAGACCTTAAATCTTTCCATGTTTTAAATATGGAATTTTTACAACAAGATGATAGGGAATATTTTTTTAATTAGTTTTAAAGTTCCATAACGAATTTCATTGTACATTGTTGTTTACGCAAAATTTCAATGTAAAATAATTAATTAACATAGAAAATATAGATACACGTTACAATATTTGATAACAGTTAATAAAAAAAGATTTCGTTCGAATTTTCCTCGATTGTCGTAAGCGTGAAACTGTAGAAGAGATTTTCGCAACTGGCTGTACCGTACGTTTCACACTTTGTTACTTATTTAGCATACGATTTAAGATAATCTAGCAACAGAATTTCCTTAATAAAAGTCATTCGGTTCTTAATCGAGCGATCGTACGGGCGATTAATCCAAGGCCAAACGGGTGATTCAACGATGAAATTATATTTGAAGCGTGTTACGCGTAGCGCGCCACACAGGTGCAATGGTATTTAATTTTAGCACAGTAGGCGTTATCCTTGACTAGCTTCGCATGCCGGTTGAAAGGTGTGTCTACACACAGGTTTCGCGGCTGATAGTTAAACGTATTCCAAACATTCCACCGTGTCTCATTAAATCGTTTGATGGCCTATAATGGGGAAGACGATCTCCAAGTGGCAAACACGTTTCGAGAGATTTGTGTTATGTAGCCTCGATTATTGTAACGCAATTATCTCGTTTGACAAATTTGATGAACGAAAAGGATGACGAGCTGATTGAAATTTAAATTTTGTTCCATGTTCAAAGACGGGGAGGAAAATGATCCGTGAAGTTTTCAAGTTGTCAAATTTTATTTTGGGACAATTGTCTATCTATCGAGTTTCAAAAGATCCTTTTTCTTCTGGAAATCGTTCGATTACATCACGAGTTTTTTGTACGTTCATCATACGTTCAAAGGATCTCTGAAAAGATTCTAACTAAGGTGGCAATTTGAAAGGCGCAATTTGTTCGAGAGAAAACGATAAATCGGACGGCTAGTTCTATTAATTATCCTAACAACAATAAACGTCGTAATTTAAGAGCGTTCGAAGACTGACAGCCGCTAATTCTGGTTTTAAAATTTTGCTCATCGTCAATAGACGAGAGAACTCCGGTCGGAATACAATCAGATGGAGATACAAATCTATTACAAACGAGAGATTACAATCTACGTTTATGTATTATGGCTACTATTGATCTTTCACAGACAAAAGAAACAAAGGAATTATAAGAAGGGAATCTTATTAAGAATTGGAATAATTCCAGGAAAAATGAGTAATAAGTTTCTAAAAACTTGAATACTTTCGAGAATCTTGATCTATAATTAATAACGTATTATCAAAATGACAAATGTATACGATCAATGCATGATATTTATAGAAAAATACAATAAATCGAATGTTTGAAAAGCAAGAAGAAATAATGAACTAGTTAACGGTCTCGTGGCGCTAGTATCGCCCCCTTAGTAAAGTAATTAATAAAATAATTATTATCCTTCTGAAGAAGCATATATAAATTTCAATTTCCTCAACGAAATTTGCATCACAACACCATCAATATCAAAAAATCTCACCTCGATCGAAAGTTAACCTCGTCCACAACTTTCAGATTTATCTTTTACACGCATTTCTGAAACCATTCATCATCCGTAAGTTTTATTCTTAACGATCTCGTTTACCTCGGCAAACAAACCCATTCTTCCGCGGGGTATCAGAAGCCGGAAACTTTCAAGACTCATTCAATTCGCATGATCCATAACCCACGGGGAACAATAAATTCAAAGATTTATTCAAATTCACAGCCGACACGATTAAATTACACGGGCAAACGGCGGCGGCACGGTTTATCGCGTGGCATCGCGATTTCTACAATGGCCACCCTTATATTAGGAAAGTTGCCTCCAATCTTTTTCCCCCGTGTTTTAACGCGTATGCAATGTAACGCGTGCAAGCGTTGTGGGGGGAGGGACGAGGAGGGTCACTCGCGACCCGAGCGTAACTCGTCCGTTGTAAAACGGTGCATTAGTGAAAGTGGCGCGGCCGATTACACAGATAACAACGAGCGACGTATCTAAGCGATGCTTTATTGGCGCGATACCCTTTCTCGATACTTTCCTCTTGTTCCCGGCTGACCTTCCACCGGCCATTTTTCTTCTCCATCGGAGACCATCGTCGATCACGTGTGGGACACGTGTGAGCCCCATTGTTTCGATGAAACTAAATGGTAAACTCTTCCCCCCCCCCCTGTCTTTCGAAAATTAAGCTTTGGTTATTAATGAATCGAAATTATAGGGAAATTCGAAATTGATTTGTGAAATACAATTCTTTTTTTAAAATCTTATATTTGGAGTTTAATTATATACATATATGGGTATTTAACAATGATTATTCTGTGAAGACAGGGTAATGAAAGTTTGTATTTCATAGTATATTATACTTTCATAGTCGCAAAATGAATCTTTTCTTTAAGTAATTCAATTCTTCGTGTCATTCTATGCAAAAGAGATATTCATTTCTACAGAAGATCTACAATAAAACGTTTCACTATTGTATTATTAAATTCTTCTTTCTTCCGCTCCTTCCATCTCGTTTCATCTTCATGAATAAACTAACTTAAACCAACATCTTTCGATCTTTGAGAATCAATTCTCTTAAGATTATTCCACGTACGAATACATCAAGCGTCTGTATATAAATTCGTTTAATAATATACAAAAGCTTGTTTCAGCATGCAAATATTATCTCACTACTCAAATTGGCAATTCTCTTGGCGCGAGAAACATTGGACACTGGTTCCAGCATCCAATGATACATCGCGCGTACGAAAGAAAAATGGCGGCCCCCTTGGCGCACGATTCGTTAGAAGAAGCGGAGATAAACGACGTTGCACAGTGAAAGTAATTACGTAAATGCAGCCAATGCTGTCGACGACCGAAAACCGAAAAAATCCGTGTTACGATCAATCCCGGATTCGAATCGTCATTGAGGGTGGAATTTTCGATGGAAGCTCGCATAGAAGAGGAAAGCTTTGGAAAATGATTCAGACTTCAGCCCGATCGTTTCCACGGCTCGTGGCGAGTTTCCTATTAGCGGCGCTGGACCTTTCACCGCCACTTCGTTTTTCTCTTTCGCATGAAATTGTTACATCGCGTCTCTTATCTGGGTCTCAGAGCCCGGTTGCCGGGTTTCACCGCCTTGGAAAGGTCGCATCGTCTCGATAAGCAATGGTGGTAATTAGTGATGGGGCCAGCCGGGTATCGAATAACCAAGTTTCATTTCGAAAAGAAGAAACGATATTTTCTAATGGATCATTCGAAGAAGATATCTCCAATTATTTTCTTAAAAGAAAGTAATATTTTTAATTATATATAGAGATAAGAAATTATATTTCATAACATATTATTCATTCTGCACAGTTTTATATACAATTAAGAATATTCTATCTATTAGCATATTATTTTTTTGTGTTAACGAGTAATAAGTTCAGTTGTGAATAGAAAAAATAAAATTGTAGGAATTCTATAATCTTATTCTTCTTAGAAGAATTTAATCAAATTATTTTTCTAAGGATTATTTAGAAGGAAAATTTTCCAAATTGATTGAACCAATCTCGAATATTTATTAGTGATAATATAAAAATCAAAGTTTTTCGTATTTTTGGATTTATGATATTTCGATGGTAATTTCCCGAGGGACAAGGAGGAAGGGGAATCAAGGAAGGGCAAAGTTTTCAAGTTTTCAAGAATTTTAAAGGACTGGAGGAGCTTAGAAAGTGGTGTTGTTCTCGAGATGAAAATGGATTCGATTCGAGATGGACGTTAATAATTCGACGACTTTCGCGCTCGAGAGCGGAATAGAAGTTGGTTGCACTTAGGGAACTGTGAATTTCACGGTAATTCGTTCACCGGCTGAAAGATTCTCACGTAGCCGGGGAGCTTAATAGATGTCGAATCGTCTGACGAGATGAATTCTGTTCTCGCGTGGTGAAAATTTGTCGGTGGAAAGATGTTGTAAAAAAGGGGGATGCAATTTCTCTTTTTCGTCCATGAGACGAACGAAAACAAGCATAGGAAATTTCAGTTAAATTATTCTGTTGAATAATTATTTGTAAAATGGAGAGATATTGTTTAATTTTAAAATCCAAATTTTTTTAATCTTGACACGTAGAATTTTTAGTTTTCTTTTTTATTCTTAAAACTAAATTAAAACAATTATATCTGTTGTATCGGTAAAAATTATTTTAAAACTTGATTGTCAAAATTAATTAATAATGAACCTCTTTCTGTTAAAAATTAATCATAGACAGCAATTCGAACATGATATATTTAATGAAGACTAATGATCCGAGTATAATCAATCTATGTCACAGATTAAAATTGACTTTAACTAGAATTGATATTTCACTTAAGTAACATACGTTAAAATGATAAATAATTTTCATTCAATAAATTCAATACAACAAAATACAACTTAGTGTAACATTTAAGAGTTTGATCTTTAAAAAGGTTGAAACAATTTCATATTTTTTATATTATTTTTTATCGAAGAATGAAAATATTGTTGGAGAAATTAATTTTATTATCGAGATAGAAATATAATTAATTATCTATTTATTATTAGGCCAAAAGATTTTAATTATAAATTGTAAAAAATAAGATTCTGATCTTTTGAAAATATTAATCTCCAATAATTACATTATTTTAATGTGAAAGTGGAAATATAAATTTCCATACATTATTGAATCGTATTAAAACGATATTATTTATTTTATGTATCAAATTGAAATGAATTATGAGAATAAGAAAAATTTTTGAATTAAAAATTACTCAACGATCGTGCGTCTCTTGTTTTTTTTTTCATCTTTTAATCGTTGCGGGTTAACTTCTAAGAACTGTAGGACAATTGTTGGAAGAGAAAGTAATACTTTCATCCACGTGGATACACCCACAACAACATAAATCTGCCAATCATCTGTAATTTATATCTATCGCACGAAAAATTATTAAAAATTGTTAACGAATAAAACCGAATTCAGAATCAGTTCAAATATTGCCCATAAATATATAAATTGGTTACAAATTTTTTGTGTTGAAATTCAATTTTAGAACGCGATTTATTAATTAAATCTGTCTCTTTTAACCAACAATTCTTGGGTATTTATTAATTTATCGACATCGATAATAACGGATGAGAAATAATTTTCTGTCTAACAGGAATGCATTGTTCGTTGAATAGGAAACGCAGCACTCGGTAACAAAGTTCTCGATACTAAATCTTACTTCCGGTATTATTCCTTGGAAAGTTATTATTAACATTCTCGAACGATAATTATTGAATATTATTCTTCGTTTATTATTAAGTTGTTTCTGTGAATTCTCAAGTATCTGAAAGTTTAACTTAAATTACAAATATTTGAATTTTTAACTTCCCGAAGAGTTTAAAATATTTACATTTCCTTTCTTCCAGCAATATCAAATAATAGCAGAAAAATTGCAACAATTCTACAATTCTTACAGAATTTTTCCTACTAGAATTATCTCGAAAATAAAATTTAAGAGTCTGTCTTAATAAAACAATATCAGATAAATTGCCAAATATAACTCTACTAATCCTAGAAATTATTTTCAAACGTCGAAATTAATTTCTAAAAAAATAATTATAACTCAAATAGCACTTTGAAATAAAGATTCTTCGATTCATATTCTTGACTAACTAAATTAACTAAATTTTTAGAAGTCTGCATTTTCAGAAAAGATAATTCCCAATTCAAAATTCATATTGGAAAACCAATTTCTGACGATTGTATCACTGAAGTGGAGCGAAGAAGTCGTCCCGTGTACGAAAAAGAAAAAAAAAAAAAAAAGAAAAGGAAAAGAAATGGATTCTCGTGACACTGATATCCATTCCGGAAGGCAGGCCAACCGGTCGCCTCCGAGATTAATCGCCGACATTAGCGGGATTTATCGGGCGTGCATCGTTTAGTACTGTAGCCCCAAGGCCCCAAGGCAGCGCGCTCTATCGTCTCGTTGCTCAAAAAGACGTTTCAAACCGTTTCCACGGTTCTTGGCTCGCGATGAAATCCGGCCCATTCTTCGGCCACGCGAGATCTCACGGTCTTGGACGTCTCCCGATGTGACATCCCGATGAACCTTCGCGCCACATGGGAACACCGTGGAAATTTCGTGTTGCACGTTTCTATCTTGGCTACAGGCCCTTTCAAAAATCGAGCCGAATCGAACTCGAGATCGAACGATGGATAGCAAAAGGGACGATTTTTAATAAAATAAATTATCAAGAAAGAGATCAAATCGAATATTTTTCTTCTATTTACTTATCTTATCAATTTTCTGACTACATAGACAATAAATAAATGGAACGAATGATGGTGGATGAATGAATCGTTAATAAATAAGTTATTGCATGGGTTGGAAATCTTTAACTCGTCAAAAGTAATTTTTCGACTCTAATAATTTTAATTTCAATTTTTTTTTTTTTAATAAATTATCAAGAAAGAGATCAAATCGAATATTTCTCTTCTATTCATTCTCTTATCAATTTTCTGACTATATAGATAATAAATAAATAGAACGAATGATGGTGGATGAATGAATCTTTAATAAATAAATTATTGCATAGATTGGAAATCTTTAACTCGTCAAAAGTAATTTTTCGACTCTAATTTTAATTTCAATTAATTTTACAAGTTGGAGTGAGTCTCAAGCGTATAAGTTACAAAAGGAAAAACAAGAGGATATAAATCAGAAATTCAGATATACTTTCAGAATCCAGTTTCAGAATTAAATGAATGCGAATTAAACGAGGAGAATGAACGAGGTAACGAGGTCCTCTTTCCTTTTGTTCTTGCCTAATTGCATACACTGATGTTTCATCTTAAAATCAGTTGGTATATATATATATATACATTTGTATCGTTCTGTGGAAGAAATATATACACAGGATATATCCAGCGCGTGTATCCTGTGTACAAACAGAGAGTTTCATTAAACGTGTCCCGACTCCACACCAGTTTGAATGCCACATTGTTTCGTAGGTAGGCCCCCTTACTTATTCTGAATTAAACGGGGAACTCGGTGTGACTCAGTCTGAGAAAGAACAGATTTATCTGCGCGCCAGAGAATGCACCACTCACTGCGGCAATCTCACCATCATCCCCCATTCACGATTTCCCCCGATAAGAACATTCACACCGAGCGCGCGTGTGTATACCGCGCTCTTCAAGAATCCTGTTCCCCGAAATGCGTATCTTCTTCTTCTTCGCCTATCCCAACCAACAACACTCATCCAATCCTTTAAAACCTTCCTGATGAAGCAATTATTATATCTATTGTTGAATAATAGAAAATGGACAAAATTTGAAAAGTTAATTTGAGCTAATTTGAAAGTTTTAATTATCGAAAAAAATTATGAAGATATTCCTATTGTTTAATAATTGCATTGGAAATTGTTTGTTACGAATCTTATTTTAATAATTCGAATTTAATTCATAAATGTGACGATTGCCTTCCTGACGAAGCAATTATTATATCATTGTTGAATAATAGAAAATGGACAAAATTTGAAAAGGAGTTAATTTGAGCTAATTTGATACTCCTATCATTTAATAATTGCATTGGAAATTGAATTTTATTTTGATAATTCGAATTTAATTCATAAATGTGACGATTGCCTTCCTGACGAAGCAATTATTATATCATTGTTGAATAATAGAAAATGGACAAAATTTGAAAAGGAATTAATTTGAGCTAATTTGATACTCCTATCATTTAATAATTGCATTGGAAATTGAATTTTATTTTGATAATTCGAATTTAATTCATAAATGTGCCAAATCCAGGATCAACGAACTCGGCGGACGATCTTTTTAATCTTTTTTTTTTTTTTTTCTTAACTGCGGCGGAAGACGATTTTACACGGTGCACGAGGGCGGAACTCGGCTCGTTTCCTGGGGACGAATTAACTCGAAGACACGAACGGAGGCGTAAAAAAATTTTAGGCAACCCGCGTGCGTTGCGTGAGCGTGGTTGGGAGAGGCAGGTAAGCGGAGAACCACCTGTAGATTATAAACCGGATAAGGCAGCCTCGCTCCTCGGTCATAATAAGGGTGGTGATATCACGCTACGTTGAATACGTTTGAAACTTCCGCCGCGTCTATTTCCCACAGGCAACGCCATCTAATAACTCTAATTGTCCGCTGGGATGCGCCAAACGGTTAAAGAAAAAGAAGGGCATTGGTATGATAATTTCCATCGAATTGGGACAATCTTGATTATATTTATTTATAACTTTAAGTTTCATTCAAAATCTCCCTCATAAGTAAATATTTCTTCCAGCCTAACAACTTCTTTCTATTTTCATTACACGATGTAACCTTTGATTCAAAATATCGTATAATATCGTAAATATTGTATTTATTTATAATTTTAAATTTCATTCTTCATTCAAAATCTCCCTCATAAGTAAATATTTCTTTCATCTTCCTGATTTCTTCTTTCTATTTTTATTACACGATGTAACCTTTGATTCAAAATATCGTATAATATCGTAAATATTGTATTTATTTATAATTTTAAATTTTATTAAAATCTTCCTCGTAAGTAAATATTTCTTCCAGCCTGACAACTTCTTCTTTCTATTCTTATTACACGATGTAACTTTTGATTCAAAATATAATAATATAATATCGTAAATATCGTATTTATTTATAATTTTAAATTTCATTAAAATCTCCCTCATATTTCTTCCAGCCAGACAACTTCTTTCTCTTCTTATTACACGATGTAACCTTTGATTCAAAATATCGTATATATTTTGTATATTCCACGCAAATATCTCGACTTTTTCGAGAAAACTATACCTTGTTGCCCCGAACGCTTCAATTATCCAACGGTTCGATCGATCCCTCCTCCTCCCCTCGAGTCAAGGTCGTCCGGGTTACGACGTGAGCTCCCTTCCGGTGCAGCCGCGGCGTGGAGAAAGCGGTGACGACGAATTAATTTGACAAGCAACGTGTAATTGCGAAAATAATGTTGATTTACGGCTCGAGTCGAGTCGAAAAAAAAAAAAGAAGAAGAAGAAAAAAGAAAAACTCGGTTATCGAGTCTTTCTTCCGTGGCCGATCGCCTTTCTCTGCAACAACTGTATGCTAATGATCAAGCGTGAAAAAGCAACCGTTAATGACACTAAACGCACGTCTTGATCCAGGGCCGTAATTGAACAGACCCGAGCTAAAACTCCTCTCAACTCTTTCTTGAGTTCTTTGTATTTTAACCAAATTTCATAGAAATTGTATTTCTCTTGATAGATCTTATCGAATAAAAATTGGCACAATTTTAATTTTAATACGCCTTTTTCAATGAATTGTATTTACTTTTATGTATTTCTTTGAACATGATAATTCTATGGTATCTTTTTAAAGAAGTAATCTTTAGAATCTTTTTAAAGAATCTTTTTAAAAAAAAAGAAAGATACGTCAGAAGTAAGTTTTTATGTTTATTTGTGAATAAATAAAAATAATATATCGCGCTTAGGGCCTGGGAAAGCATATATGCGGCCTTGTCCCGCGTTCATCAAACGGTAATTGGAATCGGTTTTACCGACTGTTTTAGAAATCACCTTTGTCCCATTAAAGGAGTTGGAGCGATCCCCAACTCGAAGACACGGGCCTTGATGAGCCTTCCAACTTTAACCCGTTCACCTCACAATTGGATAAAATGTCGCGTCGCTGTGCATGCATGCATGCATAGAAAGTTCCGCAAGGAACGCGGATGTCGTGCGAAAAACAACACAGATTATTAATTTCTGTCACGACGAGCATTTCTGTTCGGATGAAAAATCAACCGAAATGGAATTTCAAAACGAGCAAACTCTTAGATAGTTTCTTTTTTTGGTGAGAGATCTTATCTCGAGTATCTCGAGTATATTTTTAACCTCGAAGATAAATGACGAGAGTCGCTCGCCAAAGCAGTGGAGATTTAATTCGATCTTAATAGATCGATACGAAGGATTCTTATTTTTTGGAACAATATTAAACACTTTCGTTATTTCTACATTTTATAATCCTTCCAATAATTATATCTAACGGTGAATACATTTTTACATAGTATTCTTTTACATAATTCCAAATTTTTTTCATACGTATACTTTACATTTATCGACAAGGAATTATTAAAATTTCATATGAATGGTAAATAATAAACACTTGTATCACATAATCAATGTGAATAGATATTTCTTATATAAAATTATCTTCCAAATTAAAATTATCCATCCAACGAATGGATCCCCAATCCGATAGATAACGAAAACACCATTCAAAAACGCGTGAATTCAGCTTTATGAACGTAATTACGGACAACCTTGGCATTGGTGTCCCTCCACCTCTCGTTCACCTCGCTTCCTCTTTCCGTGTGAACGAGTTCCATTCATTTACCTGGCCGGCGTTCCTCGAGCGTTACGAAGAAATGCAGCGCAAATATCCCAGACTGGCCTCCCAGATTCCGAGATCGCCAGACGATACACTATCTTCTCTATAATTAAAAATGACTCGATTCCACGAATTTCCACCTTTCTTCTTCCTCTAATCTAAGTCACAGATTGTAACGTGACGTCACATATATATTTCTCTCTGCACAAAGAAATAGCTAAGAAATTTCCATAGAAGCAGAATATCGCATTATTTGTTTAAAATCTAAGAACAATAATATGACATCACGTGCCAGATTTAAGAGATTTAGAGATTTGGAGAAGAAAATAATAAGTATATCGAATAAGAAAAGTGTAACAGCTTCGAAAGTTTCTTCTTCGATTCCTCTTCGACGAATGTCACGCTATGTAAACTCATTAAACAGAGGTATTACTGTTCAACAGAATCACTTAGACCCGTTATTATTTCCCTGGTGGCAGAAATTTATATATCAAAACGAATTAAATTTCGTTTTTAGGAAGGTTTTAAGAGGGATTTTGAGTTGATGAGAGGGGAAGGCAGAAACGATTACGATCGAATGTTACAAAGTCGCTTTACGAGCATCTCTTTTACGGCGCACGGTGCTTCAGCGAATGCGACAACTTCCAAGCTCCACCTTGAACTTCCTGCACGATGAGGTAACCGGCCCTGTCGTGTATCGTGGCGACGATCGTGGCAACTCGGTTCGAGCCGAGTTTCGTTCGTTACGCGATCGCGCCTGCGTGGGAATACGATCGTGATCGTTTCGATCGAACGACTTTGTTTTCGTTCCAATGAGGGACGGTCGAGTTTCGTGAACGGGGCCTGGCTTCGATTTCCGGGTAATTTGAATCCCGAATGTCGCTCGATCGTAGAATGTAGATTTTGAATCATGTCTTTCGTGCGTATTCTTTTCGAATAGATTTTAAACAACATTTTATTGAGGAGGAAATTTATTGTAGACGAAATTGTTAATAAAAATATTGACGGTTCAAACGTAGAATTGTTATGGAACAGGGAAATATTGAGTATTTAAAATTAGTTGATTGATATTATTTAAATTTGATAAAGTTTATAATATATTATAAAAGACGAAGTTGGAAAGCTAATGGAAAGACGATTCGTATGTAGATTGATTGTGAAATATGAAAGAATGTATTTATTGTAGATGAAATGTTAATAAAAATATCAACGATTCAAACGTAGAATTATAGAATAGAATAGAAATATTGAGTATTTGAAATTAGCTGAATGGTATTACTTAAATTTGACAAAGTTTATAACACGTTATAAGAGACAAAGTTGAATCACGTCTTTCGTGCGTATTCTTTTTGAATAGGTTTTAAACAATATTTTATTAAGGAGGAAATTTATTGTAGACGAAATGTTAATAAAAATATCGACGGTTCAAACGTAAAATTGTTATGCAATAGAGAAGTATTGAGTATTTAAAATTAACTGATTGTTGCTTAAATTTGATAAAGTTTATAACACGTTATAAAAGTTTGAAAGCTAATGGAAAGACAACGATTTGTATGTAGATTCATTGTGAAATATGAAGAAATGTATTTATTGTAGATAAAATATTAATAAAAATATCAATGATTTAAACCTAGAATTGTTATGCAATAGAGAAGTATTGAGTATTTAAAATTAGCTGATTGTTGCTTAAATTTGATAAAGTTTATAACACGTTATAAGAGACGAAGTTGGAAAGCTAATGTGAAATATGGAGGAATTGTATTAAGTTGATGCATTAGAAATATCCTTCTTTACGTTATTATATTAACAATGATTGTGTTATTATATTATCATCGAGAAATGAAATTATAAATGGAGACTGTACTTTGACAAGCAATTATAAAAAACGAATAAATAAAAATGTTAATAGTCTCAATGTCGCATAAGATTAGATCATCATCACGTGATCGAAAAAAAAACATTTATCCTTGATTACAAAATTGGAATTTTATGCAGATTAAAACAAGAACTTTCGAGATTGCAATATCATCACGTCAATTATATTCGATATTCCGATAGTTTAAAGATCATTTCGTATAAAATATAAATATGCTTTTTCTCGTGCACAAATATATACAATTTATCGATATCTTTTCGTCTCAATCAATAACCAATGAAAATGAGAAGAGTTTTGAAGGATACTTTATAAAAGATCCTTAGCAAATTTTTCATTCTCACATAGAACGACAACTTTCCAATATTCTCCTTTCATCCAATATTAATAATCCAATATTAATAATAGCATAGATCCATCGTATTATAAATACCAAGCTCAGTTGGTTACATAACCAATCGACAAAAGGACGATTATAAAGAAAATACGTTCGATGATTTTTAACACTCGGCCCTGATTAATTGATACGCCGGAGAACAAGCGCGAAATCCAACGCTTCGAAACGGTTCAAAAGGTTAATAAGATTATATTTGCAAGTAAGTGCGAGTTGAAGTTTCGATGATTAATCGAAATCCTGGCCGACCACGAATGATATATCCCAGCTGACGTTTCACTCTATTCCGATCCATATGATGAGTTCTCGTCTTTGACGTTTAACTTTCTTCCCTCGAAAACATTCTATCTGCTCGTGAAATGAACGTGAATCTGTTTCGCTCGAAACAAATCCACTCCATCGAAAGTGTAAGTGTTTTTTTTAAAAGTCATTGTTTTAAAATTCCGTGGAAAGGAGACTATGTAAAAATTCGGGAAACGATCTCATTAAGTTATTAAGAAAAGCGCAAGGACTACGTGACTACGGTGAAACTACCCAGCTTTGCCTCGGTTCAGAAAATTATTCTGAAGGGAGCCATTGATTTCGTACGTAAGGATTATATGTTAACTGAAAGTCACCGGTTGGAAAGTCATCTCGTGGATATAATGACACGTTGCGCAGAGAGAGAAAGAGAGACTTTGGATGTTCGATTATTAGAGGAATTAGTTTCATTGTGAGGAAGTGTTAACTGTCATCTCTTGACGACTGATTGAATGCCACCGGTTCGATCGGTTTTAGAAAGTTGGCGGCGATGCGTTCGAATGGAATATCGTGGAGAATGGTAATCGTTTGATCGTGAAAATTTTACAAGAAATTGTTTAAGAGTGAGGGAAATGTTGAATTTATTATTTATAACGGAAAGGTATTGTTATTTCTGTATCGAGAATGATCGAATTTCTTCATTCTTTTCGAAACAAATTTATCAATTAATTATAAAATTGATCGATTCAGTAGACATATTTCAAAGTTTATAAATCCGAAATCATTTTTAATTGTGAATAAATCGTGCATATTCTTTGAAATTTATAAATTATTAATAAATATATATTAATTTCCATATATTCTTGATTCAATTCTAACTCTTCTATCACATTTTTTTAAAATTTAAAGAAAAATTCTCGTTTATCAATTATTGAAGATATTCCTTTACATTGAAATTTAGAATCCTTTCCTCTTTTCTCGAATATGTTTATTATTTGGTAAATTGTAGTAACTTGTTAAAATATCGTATTACATGTTACGACATAAAAAGAAAAGGAACAGATAAATTATTAACATTCCACAGTCTTCCAATCCTCTTTCCATATCGCGCTGTTAAATTCAAATTATACTTCGCGGTTTCCATTTCTCAAGGTGGCGCTCGCATACAAGGAAATCGTTGCAAAAAGTAACCGTGGACAGATGCAGATACGAAGGAGAAAGTGCTCGTCCGACAATAAATACCACCGTTCAGGCAAATTAGCCGGACGGATAATGGACTAATGCGCCAGTTTTTTTCGAGCAGCTAATCATGGCCGGCACGCAGGAAGGTCGTGCGATTTTGCGCCGTCGTTCCAATAATATTATTCGGTTCTTTTCTCGTGCTGGGAAAGTGCGATAAGAGTAAAAGGATTCTACGATGATTCTTTCCTCTGCGAGGAAAAACAACGTCTCTGTATAATAAAAAAATAAATAATCGTAAAATTGCACGAGTTGGAAGAGGAAGCCTCGAATACGATATGATAAATTAATAAATATATGTTGAATTGAAATATTGATATTGGTAATAATTTATTTAATATATTTATATTTTATAAAAGAATTTTTATGTATCTAAAGATTAAATTTATTTAAATAATAAGTAAAGTTAATAGAAAGTTTTATATCTATATTATATTTTCAAAATATATACTTGTTCAAGTTCATTAACTTTTAAATTGAAATAATTTATATTAAGATTTTTAGTTAATTTGATGGTGATTTTCAAATTAGATTATCTCATAATTTTCTTAAGTAAAAATTTAAGAAAAAATATAAGAAATAAGTTGTTGTCAATGATATATTAATATTAGTAAATGGATATTCAATTAATTGTTTACCTGTAATCATGTTAATAAAATAAAATTATTAATAAAAATTCAATAATAAATTTTATTAAAAATATTAAATTTATTGTTTATTAATTTATTATTATAAAGAATTGTAATATATAGAATTAAAATTGATATTACTAATCCAATAACATCTCCTAGTTTATTAGGAATTGCTCGTAAAATTGAATATGCAAATAGAAAATCATATTAAACATTTCAGGTTTAATATGAGTTGGAGTATTTATGAATGAATGAAATAGGATAGAAATGGAGGATGAAGTTTTGATCAAAAACTATTAAAGATTTCTCGTAATAGTTCTTTTCTTTTTTTTTCTTATGCATATATTTTCAATGATTTTAAAAAAAAGGTAAGTCATTACACAGGTAATGAGAGTTTTAAAATATTAATGGGCGAATTAGAGAGAACACTTGTTACTTTTGATTGATGATATAATAACGAGAAATAGAATTAAATAAAATTGATAAATATGTATACAATATGAAATTTTTATTATTTATTAATTACAATTATTATTATTTATATAGCTCCATTGTATCAATATTGGATATTATGAAAATGAAACATGTTAAATATGATTAAAAAAAAAAACGTTTCATTAGAAAATAATATATCTTTTTATTGCTTTATTTTATTACTTCGAATATTAAATACACTTTGACACAGTTTTGTAATTTATCCGTCATAAAAGTTACGTATTTCGTTTTTGTCTTGCTTCCTTCCAACTACTTTCTTAAGATTTATCATATCCCCGTTCGTTTCGTAAATTGAAATTTTTCAAATTACCTCTGTATGCTCTCAAAAATACAGGTTTAAAGTCAAACAAAAAAAAAAATATATATATATATCTCTATCCTTAACCAAAAACTGGAGCGCCGATAATCTTACGTAAACTCGTGCCTCGTTGAATCCTCCGTTGCAAAAAGTAGAGAACCAGAACCAAACCAATCCCAGGAACGGCGCACAACAATTTCCCAAACGATCCCCCCTTCCTCGAGTTGCAGTATGTTGCAACAACCGTCCATAAATTACGGCCGAAGCGACGAGAAAGAAAAGAAATAATTTTAGTACCGACGATTTTTCAATTGCGGTACAAAAGTCAAGGTGTTACGTCACCTACGCAGCAAGAAAATCATCAAGATGCATTCATCGGTTGAAGAGGAAGAGAGAGAGAGAAGGACGGGTAAAAAAGTCGTCGTTTACGTTGACGGACGACGTTGCATCGGGAATAATAGTTCTTTTTTCCGCATTTAATTAATATCGGTTACGATCGATGGATCGTAGCGGAGATCGGAGGAGGCCGCAACAAAAACCGGAAATGGATGGCACTACTCCTGTTAACGAGGACGATTAAAGCGGCTCGCGGCTCTAATTTGAGACGCGAACGCGTTTCACTCGAGATTTTCGCTTGTTTGCACGTACGCTCTTATTATTATTAGTGTACGAACGAGCGAATGTTTACCGTGAATGAGTTTTCAGAGTTTAGAGGCAGTTAGGTTGGAGAAGTGTCTTTGATTTGAAGAGTTTGAAGAGCGCATTGCGCGTACATTGGGTTAACGCAATTTAATTTCATTTCAAAATTAATTTCAACGCGTTGTAATACTCGTTACGATATTTTTTTTTTTTAATGGATAAAAATTGTAACAGTATTATTCTGAATATTAATGTATATTCAATGTTGATTTTCCACGTGATAATGAAAGTTTATTTGTTTATAGAAAATATATGCAATTTATATAAAATCTATTTTTATAATTTTGCTCTATTATTATTGAAACTTTAAGAATATTGATTTCACTCTCCTGAATTCATATTCCTCCACATAATAAATTTCGCGTATAAATAATTATACCCTAAAATTTCATTTATAAAAATTATCATCCATTTTTTGGTAACTCGCTAATTGACCGTATACTTATTATTTTATATTCCCGTTATTTTTATTTTATTACATTATCCTCATATATCCAAAAATAGCAACGATAAGTAATCACATCTTATTGCCAAATAAATTCCTTTATCCAATCGATAAATTTCTTGATTACCCAAATCATGAGTAAAAAAATAATAAGCAAAGAAATCGTTAAAAATTGATAAATCGAGAGATAAAAATGGTATTGTTACGTATATCAGAAACAGAGCTGGGAACCGAAATCGGTTTACCAGGATCGTCCCCTTAATTGCCACCGGTTTCTACCAAAATCGAGCCGCATACTTAGAAGATCGCGCGAAAGCGATGCAGCAGCTAATTGGATTTTACTAATTAGCTTTCACCTTTGCACAATTAAGCCGGCTTTTTCAATCACGAGACGGAAGTCGAGTCTCTCTCCTGGCCGAACTCCCGATTCTCCCGATTTTTCGCCGATTCGCCTGTGCCTCGAATCGAAGTACGATTAGGTCATTTCAACGAGGTTCAACGATCGATATTGTTGGCCAAAGTTTCGACGAAAGTGAATTGGAGAGGCGAAAAGGAAATTCGAAAAGAAAAGGAGAAGACTTTTGCCATTTTTCTCTCGATTTTTTGAAATTGTATAAAATGGATCAAGTGGAAAGAAATGCGATGATTTTCTTGGTATGTTGCAAGAGTTGAAGTAGAATCGAGGATTTTGTGGAAAGAAAGAGAGTTAGTTGGTCATACATTAAAGAATATTTTGATTTAATTTCTAATTTCATTTTAACAAATATATTTGATGCTTAGGAAAAAATAGAAATAATTGCTGCAATTACTCTTCAAAATCACGATTTAAAAGAAACTTTTTCTTTCTAAGAATAATACGAGACACGTTTAATTTTCTATAAAAATAAACTTACTCTTCTATTAAAGAAAAAAAGGAAACTATTTCTTCTTCATAGAGGCAAATAACACGTGGAGGATGAATTAAACGTATTCTCAAGATACACAAAGAGTAACAGAGCTTAATTTATGCAAGCTATATTTATATAAAAGAAACTTTTTCTTTCAAAGTATATAATACATTTAATTTTCTACAAAAATAAATTTATTCTTCTACGAAGGAAGAATTAAAAAATTATTTCTTCTTATTATTTCTTCTTCTTCTTCTACTACTTCTTCTTCATAGAGACAAATAACACTTGGAGGATGAATTAAACGTATTCTCAAGATATACAAAGAGTAACAGAGCTTAATTTATGCAAGCTATATTTATATAAAAGAAACTTTTTCTTTCAAAGTATATAATACATTTAATTTTCTACAAAAATAAATAATTATTCTTCTACAAAGAAAGAAATAAAAAATTATTTCTTCTTCTTCTTCTACTACTTCTTCTTCATAGAGACAAATAACACGTGGAAGATGAATTAAACATATTCTCAAGATACACAAAGAGTAACAGAGCTTAATTTATGCAAGCTATATTTATATAAAAAAAACTTTTTCTTTCAAAGTATATAATACATTTAATTTTCTACAAAAATAAATTTATTCTTTTACGAAGAAAGAATTAAAAAATTATTTCTTCTTCTTCTACCACTACTTCTTCTTCATAGAGACAAATAACACGTGGACGTGGAGGATGAATTAAACATACCCTCGAGATGCACAAAGTAACAGAGAGCTTGCTGGGTCGCAAGCTTAATTTATGCCCGTTGCTTAAACGAGCTGCCAACCTAAACCGCCTCCGACTCGTGTAATTTATAAACGGATAATTACGACTATTCTCTGGTCAATGGATCCGGTGTAGATTCAGTTAACCGTGTTATTATACAAAGTGGAATTAACCTCGTTAATATCGTTCCTGTTTCACTTTATCCTTCGCTTTATTACCGATTATTGAGAAAAAAAAAGAGAGAAAGAGAGAATCTTCTCCCCTTGAAGAAAAGCTTTTCAACAAATCCCAAATGATTTCGTCGATCGTTGAGATCACGCGCCAGTTCTAATAGCCGGCACCCGACTATTCCTTGATTTGCATCGCATTAGCGGTGAATACAAAGTATTGTCAGATGTTACGTCAGCCTAGGCTACGTGACGAGAATGATAATTAAACCGATCGTCTCTCCTTCTACGGGAAATCGTTCGTTCACGCGTGTGGCGCATCTGATGTGTGTAAATTGTCTGTTTTACGATGATCGTAAAAACTTATTTTCAATGGAAAAGAAGTGACGCGATAATAATTAGCTATATATAGTTAAAAATGAATGGTAAAATGAATAAGAAAAAAAGGTGTAATAGAGTATATAATAATAATTGTGTCAAACTATCGAAGCAAACTGTAGGGAAAAGGTAATTTAAAATAGGAATAGTATGTTCGATAAAAGTAATTTTTATTTAATGTAATAGAAAATTAATGTAAGAGAAAAGATAATGGAAAAGATCGTGAAAAAATGATATTTTCTTTCTTTTTTAAAAATATGTAAAAGATCATGTGATTAATTAAAAAAATTGTCGAATATACGTTAATTTAATTTGATTAAATTCATTGGAATGAATTAAAATGAAATCGAAGTATATGGAAATTTATTTTGCAGTTTATAAAAGTGGAGAGCCTCGAGCTTTTCATTACCGTAGATTCAATAGTTCTGGGAAATCGGAAGAATTTCTATCACGACGAAACTCTAGATCGTTGGTATTCCAAGAATAACGAATATTGAATACCGATGCACTATAAATATTTTAAATTAAAGTTATAGAGGAAGTTATAAATCTGAACTTACAAATTGATTCTCAATTTCGATTTTCAAATAAATTCATACATTTTTAATTTAGAAATCTTTAAATTATCCTTAAATGAATATTGAAAAAATATTTCTCTATAGAAACTGCTAGAATACTTTTTAACTTTTTAACGTGGTTGATTTGAATATTTTCAATAGGATTAAAATAACTCAGAGATATTTTATCTTGGAAAAAAATAAATGTCAAATTATTAAAAATATTGGTATCCAATTACAAATATTTCTCGAATACGTTTAAAAATAAAACGAAAATGAGAATGATTTAAATATCTACCTGTGATACTAAAATTTCTAAATCTTATAAATCACCTCTTTCTCCAAAAATTCTAAAAATACTTCCAAATCTTTTATATATCTTGCATTGAAACTAAATTTTAAAATAAAAAATGAAATTCCACACGTTCTAAATCATTGTCCATAAAGAAAACGCATAATCTAAGCACTACTTTTCTCAAAAACTCTATTTTAAGAATCCATAAGAATAATCAAAAATAATATTCCTCATAAACATAATCCTCCTCTTAAAAAAAAAACCTTCGTCAAATCTAAATTTTACAATTCCAAAACTTTTCCTTCAAATTCTACAATTCTACAATTCTTCTAAATTATTTTCCATAAAAAATAAACGCATAATCTAAGCACTATCTATTCTCAAAAACTCTATTTCCATAGAAAGACAAATAATCGAATGAAGAACATTATCATAATCCTTTAAAAAAAAAATCTTCGAATCTAAATTTCTCCAAAACTTTCCCCTCAAATTCCACATCTTCTAAATTATTTTCCATAAAGAAAACGCATAATCTAAGTACTATCTATTCCCAAAAACTCTATTTCCATAGAGAGATGAATAATCGAATGAAGAACATTATCATAATCCTTAAAAAAATAAAACCTTCGAATCTAAATTTCTCCAAAACTTTCCCCTCAAATTCCACATCTTCTAAATCATTTTCCATAAAAAAAAAAAATAATCGAGCTAAATACTATCTTTTCTCAAAAACTCTATTTCCATAGGAAGAATAATCGAATCAAGAACACGAATAAAATCCTCTTTTAAAAAAAAAAAACCTTCGAATCTAAATTTCTCCAAAACTTTCCCCTCAAATTCCACACCTTCTAGATCATTTTCCATAAGAAAACGCGCGGCCGAGCCAAGAGAGCAGAGGCACGGCCGCGTTCCTCGATCCCGGGCACACGCCCTTCCCGTGATTTTTCCCCCCCGGGTGACGTACACGCGGCTGGAACCCGACGTCCTCGGTGGAATGCATTTCAGGTATCGGCGGCGGTGTACCAAGAATTGGGCCCGTCGCCCTCCGTGGAATGCGACGCCGGCTAATGTCGTTTCGCGATTACGCTCTGCCACATTTTCTCTCTCGCGGAGACAAGTAAGCGTACGTGCCTCCTCGCGTAAGGGCCCCGTGCCATCATCCCACACGGCGCGCGTGTAACTTCATCGTAGGCCCCGCTGCTTACGGCCAGATCCTCCGTCCAGATACGCGAAATGGCATACGTGGCCCGTTTCCACGCCGGCCGGATCTCCAGTTTCCAGTTGCTGTGTCGACGAATCTCGCGAATCAGTCGTAACAGTCAGTCGTCTCTTTCTCGCTCCTTTCGTTGAAATCTCTGGTCGACTGGCCACGAAATCGAAGCGCGTGCTTTGTTGGCCTGGTCGACTTCCTTTCGGATTTTTATCTTATCGGATCGTTTCGCGGCGGAAGCAGATGGAAATCGGTTTAGGAGTTTAGCGGCTTTTGAGATTTGCTTGGATGTGGAATGGGAATAATTCAGAGATGTGTTTCTTTTTTATATGGATTGAAATAATGATATGTTGTTTGAATAATTCCAAATTGTCGAATAGTTTCTAATTTCAATAATCTGTGAATTTTTTTATCTATTGCAATGGATAGTATTTTTTTTTCTAATAAATTGTTTGAAGAAGTTTGAGAAAAAATATAGATTACATTGTAGAAATAGTTTAATAATTTTGTTAATTTAAAATGATATCCAAAGTTTAATAATTTTGTTAATTTAAAAATGATATCCAATCCACAATTGGATTATAAAATGAATCCAACTAAATACTATATATATAGAATATATGTACTAGAATTTTTAAAATGAATAATTGTTAAAAAAAATTCTACAAGTTTTTGTGAAGAGATTGTTTTTATCTACTGCAATAGATACTTTTTTTTTTTTTAATAAATTGTTTGAAGAAGTTTGAGAAAAAATATAGATTACATTGTAGAAATATCCAAAGTTTAATAATTTTGTTAATTTAAAAATGATATTCAATCCACAATTGGATTATAAAATGAATCCAACTAAAGATATATATAGAATATATGTACTTTTAAAATGAATAATTGTTAAAAAATTCTACAAGTAATCTACTTGATTGCTGTTTAAATTTAGTTTGAACGAATGATGGAAAGTATGAAAGTGAATGCAGGAAAAGTACATATATTAGTCTGAATGAAACTTGAATTGAATTGCTGACTTCAGCTATCTTAATTGAATGGCAATGCCATCAAGTTGAATTTGTTTCAAAAATTTCGCTCGCATTAACGAATTGAATAATAATAAGTCGTAGATTATTGATTTCTATTGCACGAACAATAAATAAATAACGACAACTTATTTTATTACTAAATTTATACAATTATTTTTAATTACATTTGTATTAATTTTATACAAATGTTTATCCAAAAAACACAATATAAATATTCAAAGCATGCATCATAAATAAATTACGCATGAAATCATCAAACTTCCATCAACCAGTTAGAATCCAAATCCATTCAAATCATCTCACGATTCCCAACCTCAAACTTCAAACTTCAAACTCTCCATCCAATTAACAATTACCTAATTACCTTCGAACCATGATTCGAAGTGGGATCATGGTAAAACACGTTCAGAATTATTGCTCCACCGATCTGAATTAACGGCGGCTCGGGTTCTTATGATGTGTACAGGAATCTCGATTAACTGATACATAACGATGCTGTCCCGATTGGCGTACAGTCGGCTCACGTATAACAATCGGAATCCCGCTGGCAAATAAATGAGCTCGCTGAAACGGGAGGAACTTCAAAGCGGCGACCTCGCGCTCTGGAAAAGGGTGACTCGAAAAGAACTTGTAATCCATCCGTGAAAAAAACAAAAAAAAGATAAGAAAGATGGATAGAATCGTTACAAAAATCTCACATCCTTTTCCTTTTTCCTTTTTTTTTTTTTCACGAATCGTTCGAACGACTAAGAAACCCAATATAATAAATTAAACATCTTCGTTTCGTGCAACCGTGTTTCCTTCGAGGTGTCGAAGCGACTTGTAAGTTCCGCAAGGTGGCGCTTTTTGCACGGCCAGTAATAGCGTACGGCTCGTTGGCTCGCGTAGATCGGTCAATTGGGGTCCATCCAGTTGGGCATTTCTTTGCGGCAATCGAGATGGAAACAACCGCGCTTCTTACCCTCGACTCGTAACTCTAAGCCAATAACTCGGGTTAAATTATAGTCTGTCGCGTGCGCCACGGATCATTCATAAACGGAGAATTTCATAAAAGAGATTGTAAAACTTCTAGCGTTGTTATACAAGATGATACTTGCACGATTCGTGGAATTTCTTTGAGGAATTGGATTTAACTTCATTGAAGACGTCGATTAAAATGGGGGAGGGTATAAATTAAAAATTGTGAGATTGGTGAATATGAAATTTTCTCATTTTGTTGAATGAAATTTTTAATTAATCAAAGTATAGTTATATTTAATAAAACAATGACTAGTTTCATTGATTTTTTTTTCCTTTTTTATAAAACTTCATATAATGATTCCACCTTGTCCCACGAATTAATATTTCTTTTCACTTGGCAATCACGTACAATCACTTGCAAACAAATCTAATAATTCTCGAAACACCTTATTTCCTTCCGTAAATAAAATATTCAACACGACGAAGATATCTTGCGCAAAACGAGATATCGGCACCCGACGAAAATGAACACGATCGTGGAAATCCGAGTGGAGAGCCAACTGTACTTTCATAAGCACGCTGCTCACGCTGCCGCAAGCTGGAAACAAAGGCGACGAGCATTCCCACAGTCAAACTCCAGTCCACAGGTCGCGCCTCTGTCGCTTCCTACCGAAAGCAGCAGGCAAGCAAGTTCGGCTCGACGGTTGGTTTGCCAACCGGCGTTGTTGTTCCCAGCCAGGCCTAGGGACCCTAGGCCGTTCTAACGGGCGTCGTTGGCACGGTGACAGCGCGGTGAACACGCGGGTCACGCCTGCTAGGGCCACGGGATAATGTCAAACGGCCGTAAATTACGGCCGTGGCGAATCCCTCGATGCTGCATAACGTGGGAGTCAGGACGTAAGCACATAATCGTGGCGGAGGATAAACTCGGCCGGACTTTCCCCTCGTTTATTATTATTTTCTCGTCGATTAAACCGGCGGGCCGTGCCCCGCGGCCCAAACCTGTCACTTGGACGAAAGGTCGCAAGGCTTCCACCTTTGTCGATAGGTCGGTATCGTTAACGTGGTTTCTAAGCATCGCTTTCGAGTGTGTTGGATAAGCGGTGTATTTTCTTGGTTAAGCGTACTGTCCTAACCTCTCTAAAATTTTTCTCCTCGATCGAAATATCTTTACACTTATATGTATATTCTTTTATAAGTTTCGAGATACGTATCAAAATATGTTTGAAATTATTATATTAAAGTTAGAAAGTTCCGTGTTCTTTGTAAGATTACTTCATTGTGAAATATCTAGAATAAATGAGTCGTGTAATTATATATTGAAACACGAAGCATAAATAGTTTGTTGATTAACATACGATTAAATACCACGTCAACAAATTTAATAATCTTCCAATCATTAATTTTTTTTCCTTTTTAAACAAAAAAACTTAATAATTAACTTAATAATATTCCTCTTACGTACTCGCTTGACAAACATTATTCGTATACGTAAATTTTATTCCAAATCGATATTTATTTCTGAAAAATATTCAACAGTGACAACGACGCGACGACGAGACGTGGAAACGCACGATTTCTCCAACAATGGAGGAACGAGGAGGACAGGAAACTCAGGCGACTCAGCCTCGGGTCACGCAGGATAGCCAGAAGAGGTTCCTGTCGCCCGAGTACGATGACCTCCGACGATAAAATACACATTCGTCTGTCGTTGGTCCCGCCGGCGATTAACAACGAAACTCTCTCGCGCGTAATTAAGACGTAACTCGCGAGCGTTGCTCAGGGAACACACGTAATCTTGAGAGTTCGTTTTGTATATATTTTTTCCCCCTACCATTTTTTTCTCTTTTCTCCTTTTCTTTTTTTTTTTTTTTTTTCGAGAATGTAACGCGCGTAACGATCGCTCGTAACGGCAATAGAACAACGGAACGATAACGCAGGATTATGTCACCTCTCGGACTCTCACTTTTACGCCATAACATAAGATTTTCGTAACCGCCATTTTTGAGAGCGGTTGGTAATAATGGCTGTTTATATGGGAGTTTCACTGGCGAATAAAACGGTAGATTCTCCTCTTGATTCGACGTGTAACTGTCGGTTAATATCATTTAATATATTTGTAAATGAAGATATACATAAATTAACAGTTTTTTTACAAAATATATATATATTTGTTATTACTTTCTGATAAAAAGATTTAATATTTTATTACTTGAGAATGTAATTTTTTAAAAATACATTGTATTTATGAACAATCGAATATTTTATCGAATATCCTTTACTTACCTAAAATGGTAATTGAATTTCAATTTCACTTGATTCTGAAGCAAAATCGCGTCGTTTCTTTCTTTCTAAATAATAAGTCAAGATGAGAAAGAGGAAAGATACGGAGGTTAATCTCTGTTAATATAATCGAATGAAACGTCTCGTTTCGTCCGATAATATCGAATAAAAAAATTTATTTATATACAAGTTATGGAGATGAAGCAATTCTCTGAACGATTATTATAAACCAGCCTTCGATCGAAAGATCGTGGTGAGGTATATTACGCGTTATAAAATCTCGCGGAACGTTTGATTTATATTTATTGCGGCGGAAAGGAACGTTCCATAGGTATAGAAAAGGAAAAGGGGGGGAAAATAAAAAATAAATAAATAAAGCAAATACATATGTAACAAATGGCTGCTCCATATAAATTTATATCCGACAGGTATAGAGTTGCATAACCGGGAACTTTAATTCTCGATATTCAAAGATCGTATACGAGAACGTCACGAACGTGGAAGTTACGATTGATTTTCTCGACTGGGAAATTTTTAAATACAGTAAAAATTCCGGTAGTTCATGCAATGACGGATTATCAAATATTATTATCATATCTAGTAAGATAGAAAAGAAAATATCAATAGAAGTTTAATAATAATTATCAATTATTGGATACTCAAGCTCTATAAATATTCTTCCTAAATTCGCTCCATTCTTCCTTTCAAGGTCGTATAAATTCATTGAAATTACAATAGAACGTACGAGAGAATAATATAATTACGAACAACTTGGTCTTCCGGAAGGAAGTGAATATCGAATGATCATTGGTTGATCGTCGAACCACGAAAATTTGAATCGAGATTACATTAATAAACGATAAATCGATGAATTAGAACCTCGAATTTAATAAAAATTACTATATCCCGTGTTTTTGTTTATAAATAACGTAAGAAGAAAGTAATCGGCATAAAAACGATGGCACGCTTAATAAAAATCGTGACTATAGTTGCGGCGAAATTCGACGTTCGTAAAGGCGAATTTACGATTTGTTATATACGGAATTATTGAAATTTTATTACTGAAATTTATTTTTTTCCTTTAAAATTTTAATTGCCCCCGTAAAAAGAGAGAAGAAAGCTGCAAAAAGAAAATTCTCGAGAGAAAAAAAAGAGAGAGAGAGATGAGAGAGAGAAGAGAATCGTATTTAACTCCCGATGAAATCCAAATTAGAAAGTCCCCTCCTCCTCCTCCTCCTCCTCCTCCTCGTTTCCGCATCGTTAGGAGAAAACGCTTGGCGTGCTTTTACTCGAACGAATTTCCTTCACGACTTGGGCAAAAGTGTCACTCACAAAAATCCCTCCTTCGAGACGAAAATACGTAACAAATTCGAAGAGGAGGGCATCGAAGGCGGAAAAGGACAAACGACATTTGCCCGACATTTCTCCAAGAGCAGGAGGGTGGAGGGGAGGCGTCGTCTCACTGTCAATGTAGGTGACCTCGTCTCTTAATTAACATGGCTTCGCTCCGCGTAAGAGCGAGTTTAACTAACTTTTACACCGCTTGTTCGAGGAGATAGCTTCATTAGCGCCGCTTCATCGCCGCTAGTATTGCACTTTAGAAAGTGGCTGATGAACGTGCGGAATACGCGTGGCGGAACCTTACGTCGAATCTTTCCTGCACGAACGGGGAAAAATTTTATCCTGTTGGAATAATATTATAACACCGAGAGAAGGACTCGAGGCATCGCCTCGAGGCTGGAACGAGGTGAAACGGTTTAACCGAGGGATTATTCTTGTACGAATGATACGTATGAGTATGATATCGTTGTTATTGTATGAATAATGAAAGACGAGAAGAGATTTTCTCGTGGCAAGAAATAATTTGTTCGTTGTTTATTATTATCGATTCCCTTCCATCTTATCGACGTTACGTTTAATTTAATCTTAATAAAGTTCTCTTGTTCAGGATTGTTTATTATTTTTACCGTCATTTTGCATAATAATTATCAGTTAGATATTGCGTAATCTATGCGTATCTTATTTAATCTTAATGAAAGATACTCGGGACAAAGGAAACTTGTTATTATTTAACTACAATTAACTTTAATTCTATTATAACTTGTAATTCCATTCCACTAAATTTACGCTGCCTGTTTTTACCTTCTTGCTTCGTTTAACGCGAACATAAATTGCTATTGCTCAGTAAATAAGCCTCATTTTTGTACAAACAACTTTTGCGTTTGTTAAGATTCTTTAAGATCGACCAGAGAATCGTAATTTTTCGATCTTGTACAATTTCTTGTAAAATTGGATTTAAAAAAGAATTCGTGACCGGAGCAAGATTTCCCGCAATCAATTTCTCAAGGTTCTTCGAGAACGATTATTCCATTTGCGTGGAAAGTGTGTATTCAAGAGGATATACCACCAGGTGGATCTACTCGTGAAATTCTGGGAAACGCGAGTACTTTCTAATCAGGTATCCATTGTTCCAAAAGTATCAAATGATCACTTTTACAAACGTTTAAACATGTACCACTTACGATACATTAATTCCATTATTTCCACACAAAAGCAAAACTCACCATCACCATAAAATCCCGGCCGTGTAACAAATAAACCACCAAGTCGATCCAAGTCTATAAAGCGGGCATAAATACTTTAACCAATCAGAAATTCCATAAATGGAAACCGAATGTACGACGACGAAAAAGGAAATAAAACTTATTGTCGAATACGTGTATATGTATAAAATATATATATATACAATTTCGTCGACAGATATCGACTATATGCACAAGAAAGTTGCTTCATTATGCAAAAATTTCTCTTAATTACAACCCTCGATAATTCGAAGGAATGGCCATTTGCACAATATCACGAAACCGCCGCTCTCCAGAGCCTTTATCGACACGCGATTAAAGTAAACATTAAGAAAGTATTCAAGTTGGAAACACCTATGATTGTCCGACACTGTGTTTCAATGTTCAATGAATCAACAGGGGGGGAAGGGGATCCCTCTTTTTCTCGATACGATTAGCTCACAGTTTCTCTTTCCGGTCGACCCCTTTCCCGCTGATTTCCTGCACACGACACCTGCGCGCCTGTCCACGCCAAATAAGCCGAATAAGGCCGAGTGTACTCATCTGCGTAGCCACCACATTTCCAAACGAGAAAATATTTAAACTCGAGCGCGAAGAATGCCTTGCTCGATCGGTTGTAATTTCGCCTCGACAACAGAAAGTTAATTCGAGGCTGATACGCGTGTTTCGAAGATGAGTTTATGCAACTCGTTTAATTATTGCTTTGATTAATCAATTTTTATACTTTTCGATATATATATATTGAGTGACGTAGATCTGTAAAAAGTATTGTTTGTAAATATTATTCGTTTTAGATTTATATGAAAAGTAAGAGGATTTGTTATAATTTTTTTCGCGTCTGGTTTTAATTTGTAAATATGTTTTTATAAATCATCTTAGCGATATCTTTGTTATAAATTGTTCCACTTTTAAAAGATGATTGATTTTTTGAGGGTTGTGTGTTTATCAATTTTATGATTAACTTAAAATTAAAATTGTGGTTAAATAAAATAATGAGAAATGAATGTAAAAATTATAATTGCTTTTAGTTTCAAGTTAAGATAAAATATATGTTAAGAATATTTCAGTTATACGATTCACGCTACAGTCAAGACAATTGCTATAAAATAATTTCCAATTCAACGATGATCGTCTTATAATAAAATCCTCATTTCGAACAGTTTAATGGAAACGAGAAATTGCGTCCTTTCCCCCCTCCTCGGATAAATACATAGAGGCGAAAATTAAATGATAAAACATGTTAATAAAATTATTATAATGATTTATTTAATTTCTCATTTCTTCGACCTCGGTGGAATTATTATGTAGGTGCTTTCTTATGATATAACGATGAAATATAATCGAGGGAACTATTAAAGTGTTTATGATCTAAGTGTAAGGTATAATTAGAATTCAAAGGATGCTTGACTATAATGAGGATGATGATGATGATGATGATGATGATGGCGAACGTACAATTATAGATATGTACACAATTATTCCTTGTTTCAGAATACAGGTAATACTATTATCAAACTGTATAGATATTTATGTAAATGTAATATTTTGATTAGAGAGGAAACAAAGAAACAAAAAAAAAAAAAAAAAAAAAAAAAGAAATACAATCGATGAAAATCGAATGGAAAATTTTAATTTATCAAAAGAAATTGAATATAATCTTTGAGTATGAGATGAGAAAAAAAAAAAGTCTAATTTTTCTAATACTTTGAGGATATTTTTAATTTTTCTTTTTTTAAAAAGAAATATTAATAATACTATAAAACACCTTTTATTGCATTTACTGGAAACTATGAATATTTGCAGTCTAACTATTATATTGTCTGTAAGACTGTATTTCACACTTCCATTCAGAGTCACCTCATTTTCAGTGGTAACTAAATAAAAAAGCACAAACGCTTTAACTATTCTAGCTTCTCTCAATGGCTTTAGTTTCTATTTATTTTCTATTCTATTTATTTCTTTCCACGACTGTCATAAACTATATTTCAAGAAAGCAATTTTCCATATGTTTATGTATAATGTGCATCATTATTTTCTTGAGTAGGTCTTCATTTTGTCTCTAAATGAATAAGTATATATGTATAACAATGTATATATTGTAAACCCATTTTCCATTCTTCTTTTCAATCGGGCCTATCTTCGACCTTCTTCAATTCATATGTAAAAAAAAAAAAAATCGAAATCGTGACAGAAATACGATAACAAGAATAAGATATATGGAATAAGTGTAATAAATATAATCTGAAACGTTATCTTAATGTTTTAAGAAATTATTATTATTAATTATTAATCAAATATTTACAAACACTTCTATTATAATTTCAAAAAAAACATTATATCCATATAATTTTATAACTAACATAAATTATTATCACATCTAATAACTATCAATTTTATAATTATGACTCCACTATTATTTATATATTATTTATATAGGAAAAAAATTATTATCTTTTCTTTATTACCAATTTTTCTCACTTTCTATTTACATAATTTTCTATTTGCATAATTATATCTTGAACACTCGAACTTTCGTTAACATTAATTTTTAAATTCTTGAAACCCACAACCACTCTGTCTCTACGCTATTATATAAATCCTAATTATAAAATTTTTCTCCATATACGTTATACGTATATATTTTTTTCTACTAAATAAAATAAATAAATAAATAAATAAACAAGCGGTTATTATAAATCAATGATAATTCTTGAAACACTCTATTCCACCCAAGTAGGAGTCAATTATATATTTCTCGACGATACGACGATAATTTTCCAAGAGAGCCTCGAGAACCGGAGGACTCTTGCTAGTTTTACTTTAATTACCTACCGACCAACGTTTAAAACTATGGAGAACCGTAAATTCGAGAACCTCCGTTGTCTTTTTTCACCTATAGTAGAAAAGCCTGTTGCGTAATTCAACCTGTCCCCTCGGGTAAAGAATCAGGATGTCCAACGGCCGTAATCACGTGACAAATAATGGCAACGTCTGAGCTGACGCCGTACCGTGAAAATTCAACATTTTATAATTATTAACCGGATTGGAAAATAAGGAACGGCGGTGGTAATTATAGAAATCGAACGTGAAAATTAACCAACCAACTCGAATTTCTATGCAACATTTATTGCGTAAAAGGTTCGCGAGACGATCTGAATGCCCATCATTTTTTTCCCTTAATAAATATCTGAAAAGCCGTGCTCTAACGCAACGTGAGAAATAAATGAACGCCAGTAGAATAGTATATGACTTCCGTCAGACGAACAGTCGGTCTAATGCGAGAAAGTGGCTATTAACCTTATAATATTAACCTTGTGTCAAACCTGGTATATTATTGCTTTTCTTGAAACATTTTTTTTCCTTTCCTTCGTTCAAAGAAGACTTTTTGATCCCCTTCTCGCCTCCGATTTATCCTCTTCGTTGGAGTTTCGTTGGAATCCAATATGGCGGATAATATGCTTCGAAAGGAACGGATAAGGATTAATAACGAGTAACGTGATATCGTCTGCAATCGAAAGCGAAAATACACGCTGGCAACTGCGAAATTCTTGCCTCGTAATTGATTTGAATATTATTTTCGTTTTTAATTGTATAATTTTATTCTGAAAATTAAAACATATCATTCCATTGAATACAGAACAGATGCATAAACGTGTTCTATTGCTCAAATTTATTGAAATGTATATAAAATTTCATTTTTATCGACTTGAAAATTCATAATACATAAATTCTTCTCAAATGAATTTCTTTTTATTTTTTTGTTATCTCAAAATATTCAGAAATGTCATATATTTACCAATATTTTATTTCTTCTTTTTACTAAGATTCTAATTTAAATAGCAAAAGCATAATTTTTTCCTTCGTATGACTGTATATTCACATAACATGTTCTTCGTGATAAATACGCGATGTGAATTATATTTAACACACGTCGAAGTTTCTTTCGTTTTTTACAAAAAAATTCTATCCAAACATATTTTAAAAGAATAACTGTTTCTACGGAATTCTTATGGAAAGAAGCACTAGAAAAACCTTTCAGAAAGATGTTTTTATAAGAGAAATATTTTAAAAATCTATATAAATATAAAGTCTCATGGAAACTACAAGTTATTTTTAAACATTCATTCAAAAAAGATTCTACATTCTACATTTTATATTCTTCACTTTACATTTTCGATTATTTATTACAAACTATGCCCACAATTTTCTCGTTCAAAATTCTCTCGCTCGACGTAACACACGTAATATTCCTTCACATATTCAACATCTTTCTTCATTTCTCTCGATCTTCTCTCAAAGAACGGATCGAAAGATCCACGAGGTAAGCATCGCGTACACTTTAACCGCACGTGGAATTCAGAAGAAAACACTCGTTCCCCATTGTCCGCGAACGATCACCTCCTAAGATCATCTCTCTCCCTACTTTCTTTCCTATCTCTGTTAAGCCTCCTCTCTCAAGGAGGCGCGAAGGTCGGTTGAAAAGCGACAGTGGCGTGGCGCTTCGTACGGAATGCAAAGGAACGAGCGATTATGCTCGTCGGGGACGTTTTGTCATTGGTAAAAATAGGATAGATGAAAAAACGCGTGAATGGGCCGAAAAGAAAAAAAAAAGAAAAAAAAACCTGGCTGCCCCCTTTCGAGAACAACGACAGCACGAACGGATCTCTTTAACTTCCCGCCTCTTTGTACCGTGGCAGCCTTTTGTTTGCCGTCGAGTGCGCCATTGAAGGAAGGCGAAGATTATGAATCTTAAGCAGTAGTGTCGTTCCTCGCAAAAAGCTGACATCAATGTTTTTCTTTCTTTTTTTTTCTCCCCCCTTTTTTTCTTCTTTCTCTTTTTCCTCGCAGTTTTAGAAATAGTTGTGACTGGAATAATTACGCGTCGTCGACTCGTAACGTATGAACGTTGTTCCCTTGATGGATAACTTTTTTAATATTTAAAAAATCGGAAAAAGTATTCGTATATCTAATTTCATCACGAATAAATGATAAGATTCATATTTATAATTTTGAAGTTTTAGATTTCTCTTAACCCTTTTCAATTTTTTGATATATTAAAGGGATTAATTAAGAGAATTTAAGAATTGTACAACTCGAAACTATACATCATTTTCCATTGAATTATGTTCAATTAAGAAAATTTATAATTCGTGCACGTAAAAGATAAAAGTTGATGTTAAATAAATTTCGATGGAATGAAAAGTATATATATTTCTTTCTTAATTTTTAATTTTTCGTCACGCATTGTTAAAAAAACTTTCAAACTTTAATTTCCGCAAACACATGAAATATTAATCGAAAAAACAATTTTCGTATCTCTCGTTCGCGCGTGTATATAAATTTATACACTTTTTTTTCCTTTCCTTCTTTTTTGATTTACCTAACTTTAATTTAATAAACCAACTCCTCGGCTGTTTGCGCATTTCTCTGCGCATTGCTCGCAGATAAACTGGCGATGAAACTGGTTCACGTGCACGATCCTTGCTGCGATTTTCGAAACCGACGTTCAACAAAGTTAATTATAGATCGATAATTCTCGATCGAAATAAAAAAAATCCCTCTCGCGAGCCAAGGCGTTTCCAACACGAGGCGAGCCGATTGCACGACATATTTCCAACGACAATGATCGTTAACACGTCTCGTAGTATTTGAGAGATTGGAAAAATCATTCCGCTCGCTCGCTCGCTCGCTACACATAATTTATTCTGTTATCTGTGCGGCCGTGGATCGATCGTGCTCGTGCGTGTGCAACCGGCACGGATAATGGGTAAAAACGAGGACTAACAAATTCCAGGCAATAGGCCTGGATAATTTAAGACCGGAACCTTTTTCGACCGGTTTTTCTCTCCTCGGTTTATACAGCCAGAGACCAGATCGAAGGAGAAATAGAGGGTATCGATGCTTCGAGTGATTCGTTCGTTTTCCAACGAATTGACGATGCGTGGTTATGAATCCACGAGCCAGGGACGGGTTTAACGTTCGAGAGGCCCGGGGGTGTTTGAGAATTTTTAGATCCCCGTGTATTGAAGAGGAAAAATGGTTACCATATGTTGAACTTGTGCAGTACCTCGTCTTTTCTAAATCAAGGGCGAGGCTGAATACACACTCGTTGATATTATCTTGTAGTGTTTAGCGATGGGCAAAAGCTGTACATATTGAAATGTCGGTAGAATATTTCATAAATAGATAAAAGATAACACACACAAATGATGTTCAGATATTTTTAGATTTTACTTAAAATCTAGATTTGAATAATTAAATTTAGGACAGAAAAAAGAAATATATTTGTTTCTCTCTCCATTAAATGGATCATTAAACAACTCAATTCTCATCCAATTTATAGTAACTTAGCTGTTTAAATGTCGCGTAATTGGATTCCGAAAGGTTGATTTCTTTTTCAATTTCAATCGAAAGTTTATGCATTTGTGAAAATATACAAGTAGAAAATACACGTTATATTTAAAAAATATCCAGAATAAAATCATTATTATATTTAAAGGATGAAATAAATTTCTATTTATGTTCATGAAAATGTTCACGATATTTTTAAAAAAATTAGAGTTCAATCAACAATACACAAAAGTTATCATCACAATTCCCAATTTCTTTGTGTTCACAGAATTAAATAAATACTTTTTATTAATTTTCGACTCATCGTGTTCCAAAGCCGATCACCTTCTCCGCGTGAATCCACTACTGAATATCAAGTCGAAAGTTTTCTAGGAGGACGTTAAAGTATGACGAGAGTAATTGAAGGCGACGTTTCGCGATTTATATACGTGGTGATCGGGAAACTTGGTAATAATCGATCGCCAAGAATGGAGTCGTTTGCGTAAATATCGCTGCGATGTGTTTACTGCTCGAGATCGGCCAATTAGCTGGACGAATGCGAAGCGACTGTTTCTTCTTTTTCTTTCTTCTCTCTCTCTCTCTCTCTTTGCCTACGTTTCGTCACAGTTCAGTATCCACTGTCGATAACGACCGCCAATCGGCATTAATAGTAATTCGAGCCAAAAATGAAAACCTGTTCTTCAACCCGTTAAGCGAAACGGATTTTTAAGGAAATCGTCGAATCGAATGCGACCATCTTCCAAACGAGCTGATAGAAAGTATGTATTAATTAGATGTTTATTCATGTAGGAAGGGAAGGGAAGGAAGTGGCGACAGATGAGAGATTGGCTCCGTTCGTCTCTTTTTTCCGCTCGAAAAAGTTTAAAAAAAAATAGAATAATGGAGAACGAATAATAGTTTTCTTTTTTTTTTTAAGAAATTTTACACCGTTAATGTAAGGTATATAAATATTGTTATCTTTGAGAAACTTACTACTTGCGGATATTTTAGCTTGATAAATGTAAGTAGAAAAGTAATACAAGTTAATTAATATGAGAGATATGAGAAATGAATCGATAATGAACAGGTTTTGATGACGAATAAACTTGATGGTTAATAATTTATTTTGCTTTTTTAGTAATCATCGATTATTAATCATATGCACATGTTCCACAATCTCGATGGATCCACGATAATTATTGGAAATATTCTAAATTCAAGTCTTTCCTTCCTTAAATTTTTCCTTGGCATTTGGCAAATTCAATTTATTATCCAATTAACAATTTTCAAGTATCTATTCTTGTTAACAATACATTTCAAATATCTATTAATATTCTAAAATTATAATTATAAATACAATAACTTCTTTATTTCATTCCAGAATCAGGAAAGACAGTTTCAATCTTCATTTCCCTATAAATTAACATCTCTTCTTATACTCTTCTTTGAAAAAAAGAAATTATAGAAACTGTGTAATTATGATAACTCTATTATTTTTCGCTTAATAAGTCGAATCATGCTTTTTAATCACTGTTAATTCAACATTGAAATACACGATGTTCCTTTTAGTTTTGCGCGTGGTGTGTTGAATACGATTTCGTTGGGCAATCGATTCGATGGATACAAAATGAAATAATGGAAATCTCGATAAAGTTGTTAACCAATCGAAGCAATGGTTTCAATTATTTTTATTCGAATCGAGGCTGAGCATTTCCACGATAAAACTCGACGATTTGAAATAAAATCTGTAAAAGCTGTACGAATATCCATTGATGATTCGAGGTTCATCGCCGAGGTCGCGGACCTTAACGGTCTCCAGCCTTTTTTGGGAACGATTCTTTTTATAGGTGTACCTCTCTGTTTACGCCGGTTTCGATCGTTTCTCGTTTTCCATTTTCTAGAATTTCTCTTTTAAATTTGTTTCGAAAATGTAAAAAAAGAAATCTCTTTGTTTACAATTAGAATCGAGACACGTTTAGAGAACTTTTTGAAATTAAAAATTCTTCCAAAGGATTTCTTGTTTTTCATAAAATCGACTTCTTCATCTATTTATATAAATTGTTATTATTCCAAAAAATCTGAATGATATTTCAAAGATATCTTGCAAAACATCCTTAAAATTTCAAATTCTTCCTCCAGAAAGGATGAGGACCGACAATAATAAAGTTCGTGGCAGGCGATCATTAACTCGATCGCTGTAACGATTTCCACGCTTTCGTTAATTTTCGAGGCAAAAAACGGTTTGGGCCAGCAGAGCCGAGAAAGTACGAGGCGGACACGATGAAAGAAGTTGTGACGGAAAGACGAAAGAGCAGGTCAAGTTCTCCACACGAATCGGGACCGGCTGAATCACGACGGTCCATTTATGGCCGATGCGCGGATCCGCGCGTTTAAAATTAATATCGGCCCCCTCCTCCCTCTCCGTACGTCAAAACAATTTTGCTCGCGAGAAGAAAGTCGAGCGGCGCATTCGCTGTTGAATTATTAGCTTAATAATGAAAGAAATGGAATATTATACTTGAAAATGTTTAATATTCTTGAAGAAATTTGACAATACAAGAGACTTTGTGATTATTGATTTTTTTTTTTTAATTTTTGTTTTCAACGAATAAATAATATAGGAATAAAAATTTGTACCTTTATTTGGAATAGATTGGAAGAAAAAGAGAATTGATATTTTCTCTAATTTTCTCTATTTGTACTATAAAAATAATCCTGCATGTACCAATCTTAAAGTATCCAGATAAATTTGTAATATAAGATAAAAAAATATTGTAATATAATATTGTTAATTGATATTTTGAAAGAATTTTTTATTTTTCTTTAAACATATTAATATATCAATCTTAAAGTAACGATAAATTTATGATGTAAGATAAAGAAAAAGAATGTTCCAATATAATATTGTCAATTAACAATATAACAATATTATTAATATAATATTCTTATGTTATATTACATTAAACGAACGATAACAAGCACGGAGCCGAATGTTACGGCGAATGTGACTGAGCCACAAGAAATAATAACATCGAATGTATCGATTCGAACAAAGTCGTTTTCCGGACACCGAGCGAAACGGACGTGTTTCTCTCTGCTCCCCGAGTAAGTTCGTATTATATATAACGAAATAAAGTGTAAATAATTATAAATATATTAATTAAAAGAAATACAATTTATTTATTACAACAAATAACGATTAAAAAATATAAAAACTTGAAAACTAGCTTAAAGAAACGAGAAACCTTTGCAATTAAAAATCTTTGTTCTTGAATTTATTTATATTAAAAAATTCCATCTATCTTCTTATCTTGGAAAATTGAAGGCAATTTTTCTTTTCTTTGTTATTAGAAAATAACCGTATAACATTAACTTTTTCATTCCATCCTCAAAATTATTATATATATATAAATCATATTATTGAACATATTAAAACGAAAAGGAGAATCACAACGTTACATTTCCACGTGTGCATCACGTATTCACTTAGCAAACAAGATTCTCTTTCCACGAAATGGTCATCGTATCAGGGACTCGTTAATTTCGTCGGGACACTCGATTATTCGGTGGAACTGTTACACGAAATCGCGTCGTATATTACGTAAAATGTCCTCTTTCAACCGAAGCCGCGGTTTTTCACGGCTAATCCTGCGAAAGAAAAAAGAATCGCGACGCGAGGAATGCGACGTTTGATTTATACTCTTTATCATCTAACGTCTAACGGTCGCATCCAGGTGGATGCGACTGGTCATTATTACACAACAATTAATTACAATCGTTTAGCACCGCGATCGGATCTTTCTATTCTCTTTCTTCCTTTATTTTTGTCTCGTCTAATTGCAAATACGGATTTGCACACGTTTCTACGAAAAAACGGAAACGGGTTGGCCGCTTGGAAATACGTTTTGTTGTTCCTGAAGTTCCGTTGGGAACGAGTTTAAAACGTCTTTCGAGGAAACTAACGTATTCGCCTCGTATTTGCTTACAAAGTAAATATGCATTTCCTCAAAATTTATGCTTATTATTATTTATTCAAACAGGTAATCCGGTATTGATATTTTCTCCGATCCTTTTATACTCTTTTTACGTTCATCCCTTAAACAGTATACACACTGTTATAATAAAAAGTTATTCCAAAATGGAAATGACGCGTGTATATGTATATTCATTACGAAAATTTTAACATATTATTTCATTGTAATAAAAATATAGTAATGTTTGAATATAATAATAATAATACAATCATAATTGGATTAATCGAATCGTTTCCTTTTTACGATAAAAATATTTTTATAATTAACCATATATATCCATATCCCTATTCTCAATCCTCTCAATTCTCTTTTTTTATCCATAATTATTAATATCATTAATTAAAATGAATATCTTCTTTAATATCTCCTGTTCTTTCTTCCATCTCGAAATCATAAAAATCTTAGTGTGGCGCCACTAAGCTTATTGTGTTGCAACACTCGACACTTTCTTTCTAAAGGTCCTTTACCTCGACAATACTAGAAAAGCATCCGCATAAATAAAAGCGTACGATGTGAATGCACAACTAAATATAGATAAATCAAGAATAAATCAGTCTATCATTCGATTTCATATTCCGTGCACAATTTTATGAACGTAAAAACCGAGGCAGAAAGTATAATTAATAAACCCTTCCACCCTTGCAGATATCGTGGCTATATCCACAGACTATCGCGATAACCCATGCACATTCGCATATCCATCACGCTTTATCTCCGAACCTCTTGCTTGCAGCACGTCAAAAATCGCTTCGTCCACGAAAATTGGAATCGTGGCCAGCCAAGCAATTGCAATTCAGCGCTCGTAAAATATCCGGACACTTTGATGTATACGATATATATTCGATATTGGTAAGTGAATTTTATCAATGTGTAATAATTAATGGCTAACCGATGACTCAGCTTATATTATAAATTTGTGCAAATTTAAATATATATTTTTTTTTTCTTCCTAAATATCAACTTTTACAAAAAAATATAGAAATTAATATACGAATTAACGAATTAGTGTAATTCCATGATCGATCTAAATTTAATTACATTCTATTCATCGTATACGTATTTGTCACAGCAAAATTTCATTTTCTTCCTTTCCTTTTCCACAAAAAATTAAGAAATTACATTTTCGCTTTTCGATTCGCTCTCTCTCTCTTAAAGTATCGAATTGTACGTCAAATTCTCATCTAAAAATTAATACCATCGGGATGATAGAATGGAAAGAAGACGTTCGTTTGAAAAACTGAGGTAGGAAAGCTCGTTGGAGCGTGGAGAGGGGCCAAGTCAACGCACTCGGCGATCGCGACGCGAGATCCTTCGCCCGGATCTATGCACGTGTGCGCGTGCGTCGAACGAATCCTGGGAAATTGCGTAAGGACACGACGATCGATTCAGAAACTACGCGACAAGTTTATTGTGAAATCCGCTCGCGTCCGCGCGAAGCCGCCTTTCGCCGCGCTCCTTTTCATTCTTAATTGATCCCAGCCTATCCCCCTTTTAACGCTTTGCCTCTTGTCGCGCCCGTTTCGACGTTTGACAAATGCGCGCGCTTGAACGTGGCGATAATCGTAATGGAAAATAGGATTCCAATACGGAATTCGTTTTCACGAAGATCGATGAGTCGGAATTCTTTCGCCATCTGATTCGATTTGTATTGAAATGGTGGATCAAATGAAATGAAACACGATATTCCGTAATTTCTGTACCTTTTTTTTTTTTAGAGAAGTAATAGAAGAATCTCTATGATATTAGAGGGTTAATTTTCTTTTTTTAAAAAGCAAGGTAAGGATATTTGACCTCAAAAAGGATTAATTACAAGCAAGGTTTGAGTAATAAATTATTGTATTGAAAGGATGCCTTTTTATTATTATTTCTAATTTAAATTCTGTCTGTTAATGCTAATAAATATTGGTCATAATTATCGATTATTTTTATGATTTAATTATAAGATTTTGATAAATTTGAATAATAATAGTTTGGGGGTCTCTTTTACAAATTTTTTTGTGCAATTAACCTCTTATTTCATTTTCATAAAAATGCTGCTTTTAGAGAACGATTGCCTCGCTGGATTACTAGGTCGAGAATAATTTCAGTCGTGTTTTTCACTTTCAAAAAATTGCTTATTAAGGTCTTAATAAACATTCTACACGAAAGGAAGAAATGTGGAAAAACACGGCCGATATTAAAGTGCTACGAGAAAAACGCTACGAGTGTAACACTTGAGCTAATAAAACCAATCCTCTACGAACCCAATAAAAACAAAACTCCCTTATAAAATATCAGATCACGTTAAATTCATAATTAAACAATTAATCAGAAACATTCAAAAATTGTAACAATCGTCATATCTTAATATTTTCGACGACTCCATCATACATCAATCTCCCCCAATAAAATCAAACTCAGATCCAATAAAAATTATTACATTCCACGGTATATTTAAAAAAAAAAAATACTCAGATCCAATAAAAATTATTATTCACAGTATGTTATATTTAAAAGGATTGAAAAAAAAAAAATATTCAGATCCATTGTCTCAGGAAGAAAATTCAACGACAAATCACGGCCATCTTGATAGCCTCGCTTTATATTACGCTATAAAAGAGAATAGACAGATATCCTTTATGCGATCGTTGGTACACTCCGCATAAGCGGAGTGATAAGTGGCCGGTTGTATCAAGATAGAAAGCGATCCACGAGAGTGCCTTGTCCCAGATGAGGGAGGGGGGGGGAGGAGGAAGGAAAAAATGTCCCATTAGGAGAGCGGAGGAGGAGTTCAAATACGCCGCGGTTTGCGCAATAGGCATTAAGTTAACAGTGGGCAACGGTATCCCGTTTGACCCCGTAACAACGCCGGCCACTTTACGTATCCGTGCATTAGGAGCGCGTTTGAAGATTCCATCGATGCCACTGGAACGCAAACGCTCTCGAGGAATGACGTCGCCGATCGGGTAAGGGTGACACGTATTCACCAGGATCGTGCAGGCGTTCATGGGAAGGTATCATCGTGTCCCCGCGGTTATCGGCATCTCCTCGATCGAAAGGTGTTAATAAAACCCTTTTCTTAAATGGATTAAGCGATTATGAAAATATCGCCATTTTGGGATATCAAGTTATCGACCAATTTCTTGAAAATGTGATGAATTTAAAAAGAGACAGAAAGTGAGTATCATTTTGTCTTTGTTGAATTGTAAATTTCAGTAAATGGTTTTATATAAAAAGAGATAGAAAAGGTTGGAGGAAGCTTCGTTGTTTTTCTTTTTTCGAGATGCTTGTTATTATTTAATTATAATGCAAGAAAGTTGACTGAGTATGAAATGGAATATAAGTGGAGGAAATGGGGGAATAATTGATAAATCGGAAGACGAAGAAATAGAGGAGAGACTATACTAGTGATTAATGTCACGATTCAGCAAAAGAACGAGGAGGAGAAGAGAACTGGCTCGTCCCAATGATTCAGTGACGAGCGAATAAATTATCATTTTCAACGTGTTTCAACCTGCGCGCTAGTTTAATTATCGCCATAAAGAGTTTCCTTAACCAGATTCTAATACACGACAAATACGATTCTATGTAGAATATAATTTATAAAAGAAATATTTTCTCGAATTATTCAAAAAAAAAAAAAGAAATCATATGAACACGTCAAAGAACAAACCTGCTGTCGTTTTTTCATAAAAACGAGCGAAATTTATAGAAAAGAAAAAAGAAAGATGCAAATTATAGTTGACCTTGTGTTACAATCATTAAGAAAGAGATACTTTATACGATGAAAGATAAAATCACAGCTATTATTTATGCTATTATTTTGCCTCGTTCCAATCCTAAGTGGGATATTTACATAATTATTATAATACGCAACGCGTTTAATAAATTATCCATCGATAGGAGAACAGGGATTCACTTCACAGGGGGGGAAGAGAGAATGGTTTGAGAGAAGTGACGCGAATGAAATAATCATTTGGCGAGAAACGATGGATAAAAGGATATTTAAGGGAAAATGGAGGGGGGTTTCAAAGAGGGTTAGGCTCTAGGCGGGGATATATTAAAATAATTAGACGAGAAGCGCGTTGATACCATGATACTCTCGACAAGTTGGTAAGTAACGCCATCGAGGGGTAATTCTTGGTATAAAAAGAACGATCGGATCCAAGCGTTTATCGCCACTGATATGATCACGCTAAATAGCGCGCGAGATGTTATCTTGGGATGATTATCGGTGTATGTGTGTGTATATATATATACAGAATTTCATTTAGTGGCTGATAAATAAGTAAATTGCGTAAATAAAAAACTTTATGATGAGAATTATATCTATAATTATATCTATAATTTAAATATATATATATGTATGTGTTTGTGTATCTGGAAATATTATTTCATTTAATATTTCAATCACGTGTATAAATATAAAATATATATTTTCTCGTATATTAATAATAATAGCACTCGATATATCGATATATCTACCTTCATCTATATTCAATTTTCTAAAAATTAAAAAACTTGATCATTGCTTAATCAACTTGTAAATATAAAATATATATTTTCTCGTATATTAATAATAATAGCACTCGATATATCGATATATCTACCTTCATCTATATTCAATTTTCTAAAAATTAAAAAACTTGATCATTGCTTAATCAACTTGTAACTTATAATGTATATTAATGAAATACACTTTAAGCGATTATAGAAAAGATTGTCTGTAAAATTTCTATCCACTTTTAATATCTTGTTAAATTGATCGAGATAACTTCCTAGATCGGGATTACGAGGAATAATACAGTGAAATTGGGAAACGACAAGTTGCAGAAAAGAGGAGAGTTGAGGGTGTATCGCGTTAAATGGATACAAGGAGTGCATTATTTTATTACCACAGAATGTATACTCTCTTCCCACTGCATATGCGTTCATAACAGTGTTACGCGTTCCCGGCATTTATGCTAATTTATCCAACAAGCCTGGCCATTTTCGCGGGGAAATAAGGCCGCGTACGCGATCCACCGCGGCGCGTATATAAACTCGTGGGCACGAAACAATTTTAATGAAACTGTGAAATGTTGCCCGTTGTGTAATGGACGAGAAGAAATTAGCCGCGGTGTTACGAGAGATTCTTTTTTTTTTATTATTCCAGAGTTACACGAGTTTGACGGATTGAATTTATTACCGCGCGTGCAAATCGTTTCTATAAGAAATTGATTAATCTGTCTAATCCGGGATCTGTCAGGAGGGGGATTGATTGAATAGAGTAAATTTTATTCCGATTGTTCCTTTCCAGTGCTTGTAAATAAATAGAAATGGAATAATTTAGTTATTCTTAGGGGAAATTATTTATTATACATGAGATTGGCAATTCAAATGAGGAGTTAATCTCCAATCTTTCCAGATTGGGATGGGTTAAGAGATAGTGATGAAAAATCGTGGATAATTAAAAAAATAAAAAACAGAAGTGTATCGAGATTAGAAAAGTGTATTAACATTTCGAAATTAATTAATCGAAAGCAATCCTACTGAATCATTATAATTTTATTCTAGATCTAATTTTTAATTAATTTATATAAATTTTATATTTTTCGTTCGATTAAATAATTTTAAATAAACATATATACAATAATTAAATAAATAATATTACAAAGATACATTTCTGATCCAATCTGTCTTATATAACCGGCAAAAATAAGATTTTCATTACAATTGCACGTAGCAAAATTTCTTTCTCTGGCGACATATTTGGAAGGAATTCTCTAAATGCTTTTCGCGGGATTACGCGACGTAATTTCAGTGAAATTACGCGATTTGTTTTCTGTCCGGAATTCGCGGCGACATCGTGAAAACAACATGGAAAAACAACATAAAAATAAAAAGAGCAGGCCACGTGTGTTCCTTGTGATTTCTAGCTTGACGTAGGATCGAGAGAGGAGGCGAGAGAGTTGCAATTAAACGAAACAAGCGCGGGTGTTCCAATATGGTAAGGCGAAAAGGGGAAATTATGTGAAATCGCGATCGCGGGAATTTAAATCGATAGACGGAAAGTCTCTGGTTTCTAGGTGTTCTCGATTCTCTTTTTATTATAGTTTCGTGTGTTGCGTGAACAGCCTGCCAGGATAGAGAATTATTCTCGAGAAAAATCCACCATCGAACAAGAATTGATCATTGTCAAACTCGATGAAGATAATCTTTTTCATTTTAAGAATATTTATTTAATTTTTATGCATTCGTTTTAATTGGATGACTTAAAAGACAGAAAATTGATAAAATAAATAAGAATAAATTCTTTTTATAGATGTATCTATATTAAACTGTAATTATAATCTGGAAATTTCATTCCAGTCTATAATTAAATATTTTATCATTCGTGTCATATACAGAAAGTTATATGAAGCTTATTTACTTATTTACAAGCAATTCCCTCCTTCTATTTTGCTCATAAATGAATGAATAAAAAAATTTTCTTTTGCTTCCCCACATTGACTTGACTGTCAGCTGCTTTCGAATCAAATTACCAAAATGTATCTACTCTCATATATTCATATCAAAATTTGATATCTTTAAAACGAAATGTAGAATTTAGTGATAATTTCATATATAAAATCCATAGAGAGTGTGATGAACACACGTCGATTGAATTTAATATAGAGAGCAGTGGGGCAGGCAGAGCGCCGTGCCATTTCTCACACGGCTTCCACGAAACGTTGTTTAATTACCGCGTGATAATGTATTATTCACCGAAAGGAGGCGGTATCGCAACAGATTCCTCAAATATTTGAAAGCGGTTCGCCGATTAATAGGGCTCATCCTCCCCCTCCCTCGCCTCCAACCGGGTGTTTGTTCAGCTGCCACCACGTCGCCTCCCGAAAATTTTTCAACGGCAAACAAACGATCCGTTGTGGGCAGATATCGCAAGGAAAATTTATTGACGTTCCACGGTAGTGTTTACAGAATCCATGGAAGGGCTTCCGCGGAAGAACTCCGAGTGCAAACACTCCGAACAGGAGATATATACGCGGGGTAAATTATAATTGAGATACGTTTTCGATCGATTATTATTCTTAGTGATCCATCCGTGTACAGTGTACAAAACGAATTGAAACAATGATTTATAAATAAATTTAAACATATTTCTTTGTTAGAATTCGATCCTTTCGGGATGAAATTTTTTTTTAACGGGATAAGTTTACTTTCTATAATTGAACAATATTGATGATGTTTAGTCCGATTGATATTTTTTTTTATAAAATTTTTGTAAAAAAAAATGATTAATTTAAATCTTTTATTAAGAGAGAATATAGTTATTGTTTGATTGCAAAATTATTTTATATAAGTAATTATAAACTTATACAACATAGTATTCGATATAAATATTGAAGAGTGTATAACTATAATTAATTTTTTATTCGATATAAATTAAATGAATTTAATTAAATCGTAAATTAAAATTGCACAATCGTTGAATTTTAAACTAAAAGCTCGAAGAAGAGATATTTAAAGAGAGATGCAAAACTGTTGTCGCATCAAGCCATCGATCCTTCGCCTCTAATCCCATAAGCACGTTTAATACACGTAACAGAATGATACGAACGTGCGCTAAGCCAAACGAAGGCGATATCGCGAAATTGTATCCCTCTCGTTTTACCTGTGCAATTATCCTCAGCATCGTTTCCGGCTTAAAGCACACCGGGATCCATCTATGGGCAGGAAGTCGAGTTGTTCACATATTAATCTCGGCGAATTAAAATTCACCGCGCGCAAGCGGCTTCTGTTTTAGTGGCGCAATGAAACGCATTGAGTCACGCTCGCGTAGTAGTACCAACCGAACGGCGAAAAATACCGAGTGCGATTTCAAAGCGCTTGCATACGCTTTGAATAGCGAGCTGCCTTTAGTAAAAAAAAAAAAAAAAAAGAAAGAATGCAAAAAAAATTGCAAAGTTAAATCTTACATTCATTTAAGAAGCTTGAAAATTATTTTTCTTTCCTTTTTCTTTTTTTTTTTTTAAGAGAAAAATTACTTTTTTTTAATACATAACTAATAAGATATATTGGATGAATTATTCAAATCTATATTAAGAAATAAGAAGTAAGAATATTTATGAAGGAAATGAATATAAGAGGATACATATGTGAGACATCAAGGTTTTGATTTATACGTATAAAGAAATCTTTAATTAAATCCTAAATAAGATGAGGATTACATCTTTCGTAACAGCTGTTGCCCTTCTAACGTTCCTTATTCCCAGGAAGTTTATTCGAATAAATTTATTCTAATTATTTAGTTTCGAAATATCAATATAAATTTTCTTCCAAATTTCTGCCAATCGAAACAGGAAGGTTAAAAAGATCTGCTCTCGTTTCCAGAACGGAAGAATGGAGAAACTTCAAAATTTTGCAGCAAAAACTAAACCTAAACCAAGCGTTCCTTTTATCGCGATAAGATATCGGCCAGAAGAATGTCCTGCGCGCCGGTATCGGGCATTTCGAAGTGCCTCGAAATGTAACCGTTGAAAACACGACAGGGCCGATTAAATCGCGCGAGGCGAGAGAGCCAAGCGAGGGAATACAACAAGCTCCTATACGTGGACGACGTTGGATAGGCGGTGGACGACGTTGGATTCGCGGATTCGCGTCCAAGAGGGCCAAAGCAGGAACAACACGGGCGACACGAAAACAGGTTCTGGGGACGGCAGAACCGTAGATCCCCGAGATGTCATTGAGGCAAATGGTAGGCGACCGGGTACGGTCGGGATTTCACTGTAAATGTCAACCGACGCCACGTAAAATGTCCCCACGATTTGAAGGAAAGTCGTTCGGGGCACAGGCGGAGGTTTCTGCCTCCCCTCTCGCCCCCTCTTGCGTTCAAAGCCGCCTTGCGACTCGAGTTTAGATTGTACACATAGGGTGTATCTTTGTTTGTTCGTCAATGATGGAAATGTTTGTCAAAATTTCGGTTTTTGATGATATAGATCATGAGGATCACGCATGAAAATTTCTTTTTTAATTTTAAGATCGTATCTTATGATTGGACTGGGATAGAGAATTGTAATCTTCTTCCATTTACATTTCCTTGAATATTTTTATATCGATAGTAGTATTGTATATGGTTTTTAATTGTATCTAATGGATACAATAATTTCTCAATTCATTAGTAATATTTGTAATAAAATATTTGAAAACAGATCGGTCAAAAGTTTGAAAAATAATTTCTGTCGACATTATTAAGAAAATATTTTATTATCACAGCTATTTATGTTATATTGAGAATGAAAAAGCATCGATGCAAGATTTCTTATTTCACGATGGAATTAAATTCTGTGGAGTGTTATAATGAAAATAGTTAATCAGAACAATATTGAATTTATCAGACAGCTTGCATAAACAAGCTAAAATTAAAAATTATTGTATCGCAATAACCGGAAGTCTATTACTCGATATTTCTTATTTATGATATAACTTTCTAATTTGTTTAAGAAAAATGTTGGAAACATTTCACAATTTTCCTTATAACACACGGTGTCTCGTTATTCTTCGAGTCGAGACCTTATTTAAATATCTCAAGAATATTCTATTTTATTTTATTTTATTTCGCTGCATTTTATAACGATCAATAATTAAAAAAAAGAAAAGCTATAAACAACCTACATTTGTACAATACATTGTACATTATTCAAACGTAGAACGTATCGACGATTAAAACTTGGCACACCCTGTATATATATACACAGTGAATACTCGTCGACTCGTGAAATTGGCCGCGACATTTTCGATCTTTACACCGATAGCTGTACAAAACAAGTGCAACCTGGTCGATAAGCCTCGACCAGGAGGTAGCCAAGTATTAACCCGAGTGCGAAAGTTATAAATTCTATCGACCATTTTGTTCCACACACGGGATCATTTTGTTCCACTCGCGAGAATATATACATATATCCTTTCTTCTTTCTCCAATTCAACCTCTTTTTCCATCCAACCCATGCGTGCCCCACCCACTCTCCTTGTCACTATTTCACATGTCCTCTTCGTCCTCTTCGTCCTTTTTTTTTCTCCCCCTCGAATACCATCGTCAGACGCTCGTTGCTTTGAATGAAACACGGTTACTCTTGGTTCCTCCAGTTCCTCGGGTATTTTATCAGTGATATATTATGTTCGGCTAGTTCGAATTTACAGAGTGGCAGAAATCGATTGTCGTTTCGACAATCGCCGTATTTTCGTGGCGCTGGAGGAACCACGTTTCACAGAGAGAGAGAGAATACAGATATACAGTGGTGACTCGTGAAAATATTACAGGAAAATTTTAATGAAAGTTTGTAAGTAGAAGTATTATATAATATCAAATGAAAAATAATTAATGTAATATGTAATATGTTGTTTGAAATAATTAGTTTATTTATAGAAGACAAATGATTTCATGGAATATTTATTCAAATTATTTCATTATGATATATTTCTTTTTGATGAACAATTTGAAGCAAGAATTCGAGTAAAATACGCTCAAAAAAGCATAATGCATGTAGTTACACATAAAGCAATCTCCTTTTCGACAGAAAATATATTTGAGATGCTTGTGAAAAAAATCCACCCTCAATGTTTCAGCGCATTCTTTCAAATACAATTTCATCCTTGGAATACTTTCCTTATTACATTATACTACATCTTCACGGTATATGTATACGCACACCTTGAGGAAGCAATCTCGAGGGACCAGATTTTCGAGGCGCCGCACACCGCAAAAATCTTTCACCACGAATTTCGAAGGAGACAGCTTTGATTCGACGACGATCATCAGGCGACGAACGTTATTACGAGGGTTCTTCGCCCCTTCGCGAGCTCCCCTTCTCGATCTCTCTGGAAATCCCACCCACACGACGGAAGGAAAGCTCGCATACACGCAGAAGAATCGTCGGTTTAACGTTGGATTCGAGTCAAAGCAAGTGCGTGGATACGTTTTACATTCCACTTTCCATCTCAACGATAGGAGGATACTTTCGAGATGCAGGTCGTTCGCGAAAAGGATGGGATCGTGGAATCGGAGACGAGACCGGTGACCGGCTTTCCACGCGGCTTAATACCGCCTCTCCGCTCGATAAATCCGCTCCATTTGTTTTATACTCGAGCAAGGCCTCGAAAAATGCAACCAGTGATCCTTGATCGCGCGTTCAACGAAACGCAAGACGTTTGACGACAGCCTTTCTAAAACGGCACAACTTTGTCTAGGTTTTAGCTTAATCCGAGCCAGAATGGTCAATAAGGTGGATAAAGTGTTCTGGTGTATTGCATGCGAGGAATTCCTCGACGGAATGTTTCTTTTATCTTCGATCCTACATCTTATTTTCCCTCCCTTCCACGAAGATAATACTTGGCAACGATATGTCGAATGATTCTCAATTCCTTCTGAATTCTGGATCAATAATTTTTTCTCACAATTTTATTTCGCTCGAAATAAACGTGAACGATAATGAAAATATCAACAGAATAATTTTAACGTATATCACGATAACATATATCAGTTTCACAATATCCATCCAATTATACAAAATAAAAAATGATCGATACGATCGATCAAATCCCTCGTAACTCAACCCTTCTTATCCTTCGATAACCCCAAAAACTCCTCGATAATCCCCAAACTTCTCTCCTTCCAACAAAAAAAAAAAATAAAGATAAATAAACCTTCACGATAGTGCATCGAAGGGGTCCATCGCGTGAAACATTTTTCCAAGCCGGTAGGCCCCTGCCAACAGCGGGAGCCAGCCCCCCCTCTGTTCTCCCTCATCTCGAAACGCAATCGGTTTTTGCCGCCGGTCCGGTTCTACCTACCGGCACCGACCTACCGGAACGCGTGGAACTCGCCCAGCATCCATCGAGGACCGGCTACGAAGTGCTGGAATATCAGCGATGCCCGCCGCGTCCGTGGAGAGAACGACGCGGCCGACGGAGAATGAATCAAGCGGCGCGGCAAGACGAGGAGGGACGAGGAGAGGCGAGGCGAGACGAGACGAGACGAAGCGAAACGAGGAGAAGAGGGAAGGGAAGCGAGGAGAGAGGTGGGGAGCGCGGTCACAGAGACGCCTGGTGGGGGTTCGCGGACGAGGAGTGGGGGACGGCGACAGAGGAGGGGAGAGGAAGTGGAACGCGGCGAAGAGGAGAAGGTGGAAGCACGAGCGCTTCCCCTTCCCTCTCCCCGTCCTCCCCACTCGCGATGGCAGCGAGGAGGAGGAGGTGGAAGGAAGGGGGGCAGGTGGAGGACAGCGGCGGAGAGCAAGCGTAGAGCGAGGGCAGAGTCTGCGCTTGGTCCGAGTTTTCGGTGGCGTCGCCAGTGGCAGAGCCAGTTTCTCGTAGCATCGGCGTGCCGGCGGCGTCGAGGCGCCCCTTCAGTATGAAGCCGACGACCGTGCCAGCTGCAGCCGCTGCACCTGTCGTCCCGTATAACGCGACAACTACGCTCGTCGTGCACACGGATCAACGCTCCTGATCGTGGATCCCCCCCGACACCCCTCCCTCTTCCTTCTCCCCCCCTCATCCCCCCTCGACACCGATACTCCATGGATAATACCGTGCTCCGGGGCTCCGATTTCGTTCATCGAGAAGGACTGTGAAGAGACACCATCACCACTGCAACGTGCATTGTACGCAACAAACATCGTGCCTCTGGATAAATCCGTTCCGTGGATACGTACACGTTTGGAATGATATAAAGGAGGAGGTGATCCCCGTGATACTTCCCTCTCTTTCTTCCTTTCTTATACGTATATATACATATATATTCTTCTTCTTCTTCCTTGCGTTCCTTCGTTCTTCTTCCTGATCCTGAAAATCGGTGAACATCGGTGAGAGATCGGCTTCTTCTTGTGTTTCTTGTCCGGTTTTTCACAGTGTTTCTTAATATTGTTCTTAAAAATCGTTAAAAACACGCATTCCCTTCCATCGTGAATCGTTATCCGCGCTTTGATCCGCGCGTGACACGAGGGGGGAAGATCCCTCCTCCGAGAAACTGTGATAACTGTGTAACGACAAAGAGGAGAGAGGAGAGACGGGGCGCGCGCGGCACTGACTGGGTATAATAAAAGTGAAAACTCGTTCCTCCGGTGCTCCGGTGGTTCGGAGGGAAGAGGTAGAAAGGGGCCTGGCGAGCAACCAAGTCCCCCCAAAAAAAAAAAAAAAAAAAAAAAGAATCGCCATCGCCGCCAACGACTTCTTCTTGGATATTTCGGAAGATATTTCTCCGCCCTCTCACTCCCCCCTTTTCCCTCTACGGGTCGCAAGGTACATACATAAGATTGGATCCCGATCGAGGAAGGGCCGAGCAGCGTCGTGGTGAGCATCAGTGGCGAGGTGAGTCCTTCCAACACGATAAATTCCAACACCCTGGGACGAGGGTCAAGAGCGGTCAGGCATCTCGCGCGTCGCGACGCGACGCGTGTAGACTGGTTTTCGAGTTCTATCACTCTTTGTCTCGCTCCCTCTCATCCTCTTTCTCCACTCTTCCCCTCTCCCTCCCTCTCATTGTCGCCTCTACCCTTGCCCTTTCTCTCCTTCCCTTTTCACTTCTTCTTCTTCCTTCCTCTTCTTCATCGAACGTACCGGTGATAAATCTTCGCGATCTCGCCGGCCGTTGACTGAGCAAATTACCACCGTGATCCTTCATCTTCCTATTACCGCGTAGACACCATGTCGGAGAGGGATTATTCTACAGAGAGAGAGAGAGAGAGAGAGAGCGATCGTGGGACTACGAGGGTTGAGTCGGCTCGTGAAAAGTGAACGCCACGATCCTCGCGTGGGTCACGACCGTGAAACGAACTGCCGCTTGGAAATTGGGATGATGGTGAAATTAGCCAGTATCAACAGAATGGCCGTTCCGATCGTGCTCTCTGCTCGACGCAGCTGAGCAAATAACTGGGCTAAAATGCGTGTCCCACCCATAGTCTTTCTTCTTTCTCGAGAAAACAGGCTTTAATTGTTATCTTCTCTATTGTCCTCTTGTTATTCCCTGTTCGTCAGATCGATTAATTGGATCGAATTCGTTGAAACGTGTAAATCGTTGATTCTTCCGGATTTTCACTTCTCTGTATAGAATCCATGTTGCTAAGAATTTTCTTACGCGAAACTAAAAGTTAGGAACCAGATAAATAGTTATAAATATATAAGTTATAAATCTAATCGCTGTGACAGATTGAATATTTCCTTTCCTCGTATCCCTCCGTAATTTTCACGGCAACAAATTTAAATCTGAGCTATTAATAAGAGATTTTGGACAGATTGAAAATTTCTTCGCCGGATAAATTGATGAGGAAAAAGTGGGAAACGTGCTCGTCGTTGGTTCGACGATAATAAATCATTTCGGTGCATTATGGAGCAGGGAAAATTGGCGGCGTGATCTTTCATCTTCCCATTATCGTTCATAGGGTAGCAGCACGGTCAGGATCGCGGTGATCCGTGCTCAGCGCCGATTCAATTCACTCGAATCACGAGACCGAACCTTGCTGACCTACGAGACGCGTAATGAGATCTTCAGAGGATTGTTTCGAGTTGACGACTTCTCTGTCGTGACATTTATTTAAGCTTCGTGTCAATAGCTGGAATTTTGAAAATTTTAGAAATGGATAATAAATATGTAGTCGAGAAACGAGAGTAAGGAATGGAATGTGGATTTTAAAATTTTTATCTTAGATAAAAAAATATTTGGACAACGTGATTTGTAACGCGATCTGTTTGAGGTTTTAATTTAATTTCGATTCATTTCGATTCGAAGATCTTTTGCGTGTAACAAAAAATATAGCTGTAACTTTGCACACGTATACCATTTTATACGCAATTTATAATTTTTACTCGAACGTTATATCGAATAATTATATATAATTCGAGCATGTAAGAGAAATCCATGCAGAACGGTACGTGTAATCTAATGTTTGCACACACGATATTAATCGAGTTTCAGCATGATATTAATTCGACTTGAGAGAGAAAAAATTCGATTCCATCATAATAATTATTCGCAAGCTTGTTGATTTTATTCACAGGATCGGTAAAAGAAAATCTAGATGTATCTATATAATATAGTTTAAAATGCAATTTAAGAGGGAAACGAAAAATGGCACGTATGTAATAATTTTAAACTTACTAGAACTTTTATTCATTTTCCAGGCTTTTCAAATGTGAATATATTAATAAATATAAATTGAAATTCATCGATCCAACTTTCAATCGATCGATCAAAAAAATGGACGATTAGATTAATTCGATCAAAACTTAAAAAGTACTGATACAAGAAATATGAGAATCCAAATTTCAAGGATCGAAAACTCTGGAAGAAAACATTCACGCAGCGTGTAATCATAATTGTACACGAAAATTTTCGACCGGACACGTGGAAATCCATCAACCGTTCACAAAGTTTACACCATTGTCGTTAACAAGTGATACACGTTCGACTTAATTCCCTCGGTGACCCACATAAACGTCCTCGAAACCGGTGTATTCCTCTCGAATTCTTCGTAAATACGTTACACCGAGGCAAATGTAGAAAAGTTTCCTCGAGGCAAAATCCAACACCTTCACCGTTCCATCCAACGACGAATTTCATTTTTATTCTCCATTTCTCTATTCTCCACAATTAATCTCATCGAAATATCTTCGATATTTCTTTAAAGGGGTCGATGACTCTTTTTTTTTTACAGGAATGGTAGTAGTACGTTTCCTATAAAATCACATACTCACCATGTGATTAAAAAAAAAAAAGAGAGTCGAAGAAGCATCGTGACAAAAATCTGCATCGTTGCAGATCGAATCCTCGATCACTTCTTCCATTCGATATTAACAATTTTATTCGACTAAAAAATATTTCCTTCTCGATACATTATATAAATCGAAAAAAAAAAGAGTACGATTTTCATAGAAAAGATTTAGAATACTGATCATTGTAACAAAAACTAACAATCTTTGAAAATCATGTTAATTATTCATAACTAATACAAATTAATTTCTAAGTTTCAGATGAAATCTAAAAATAACGAAAAAAGTATCTTCTTATAAGAAAAAAGATTTAAAACTTTTAGTTGAAAAATCAACTAAGCGATCGATTTAATTAAATTGCTTGACACACAAATATTCTTGGATAAATATAAATCAATATATTGATTTCTGAAATCAATTGGCACAAAAAGTTGCTTTCATCGGTGAAAGAGATTCCGTGGAATCCTCCGTTTCGAAATCCGTGCACATTGTTCCGCGTGTTGGCAAGGCGTCATAATAGTAATTAAACGTAATCTAGGTTCGAGGAGCTGGGAAGAAAACAGGGGACGTTATTGAGTTCGAGTTCGCGCACATAATAATCAAGCCTGATTGCGCCCCTTCTCGAAGGAAAGTGGCCTAATCCACTTTTCGTCTTCATTCAATTATACCAGATTACACGAGACACTTCTCCTATTTCCAACCGAGAAATTTATCGCTCGAATATTTTCTTTTCATTAATAAATCCTGTTTCGCACGGCGATACTATTGCGATTCAACGTGTGTTGAATATAAAAAAGAAAAAAACCGAACCTTTGACCTTTGTCGAAAATATTCCAGAAACCATTTTCATCGAAGAATTGTTAATTCTTTCGCATTCGACGATTATTCTTTAAAATATTCGACGATCTATTATTACAAGAATAATATCCAGAATTGAAATTGGATAAAAAGAATCAAAGGTTAAAGAATATTCTCATCTGCAACAGTCGAACTCGATTTATCTCACGATCGGCGATTCGTCTCAACAGGCGGAAGAGGAATGCAAATAATAGATATTCCGGGTGACGTAACGTTTGTCCAACGTTCGCTTCATTCACGGTCAAAACGCGCGTGCGGACGCGCTTTTATAGGCTGGGATCGAATCGGTCCAGCAGCTCTGCTGAAAACGATTTACAGCGTGCAGGGAAGGCAGAAAATATTGTATCGTTTTAAGAATACATTAACCTTGCGGGGAATGAGATTTATACGCTCGCGATTTGATCGAAGGATTTGCGGGGTCGCGTGTTATATGAATACGTGTGAACGCGCGAGATCGTGGCCGAGATATTTATTGAATTATATATCTTACTTACTTCTCCTTTGTATCGTGTGAAACGCTAATTGAATTCATCAGAAGTAAGTTTATTATCGAATCGTGTTCGAGGAAAAAAAGAAGAAAAAGAAAAAGAAAGGATCCTCTAAGATTAAAATTTTAAAAACTCTATGAATTCTCTCTTAAAGATTTTTCAAAATGGAAGATAAAATTGTACCGTTTAATAAAAATATTCAGATATTCTTGAAACTCGATACGATAAATATGGATCGTTTAGCAATTGAAGAATTTAAAAAAAGAAATCGGCATTTTCGATCTCGTCCAATAGCCGAGATCGAGACAGATCAAGACTTTCGACTTGCAACATTTTAATCTTCGACCTTGAGTACGAGAAAAAAGAAAAAAAAATGAAAAGATCCATCACACCGTACTGAAATCATCTTCTACGAATACAACAAGTCTTCGTCCATTCATCTTGTACAAAATCGAAAGTAAATTGCACACGCAACACACACGCGCAAATATACTCTCACAGTCTCAACTACCACTCTATGTCACTCGAAGAGCGAGCCGCAACGACGAATATTCCAATAAATCTTCCAAGAAAGAAGCACCATCGCCGGCCAACACGATAATTACCAACGATTCGAAACGGCCATTCCTCGCCGATCGTCCCGTATTTGCATCGAAAGAGGGTAGCCATTCCTCGCCCGAAAAGGGAGCCGCGGCTTCTCTCTTCTTGCGGCAAACCGATGATGATCGTCGTTACCTAATAGACGAAACACGCGTCTAAAAAAAGAAAAAAGAGAGGAAAAAGAAAAAAAAAAAAAGAAAAGATTAAAGTCGCTCAAACGGCCGACTTGGTACACTTGTTCCACTACCAGGGAGGAAAATTACGGTCCACGAAGGCAGAGAGAGCAGGCCGTTTATGCCTTTTACGCCTCTGATCGCCGTTTAGGCGGTGTTTACAACTCGATCTCGAGGGCTCGCCGATTCAACCATCTGCGCCTGCTGCGGCTGAAAGTAAGTTAATCCAGGGTTACCGGTTCCTCCTCTCCCTCCCTGTGCAACGACAAAAACTCGCGCCAGCTCGGGCGTGAACGGGCCGAGATCTGTCTGCGAACTGTAACGTTCCATTCGTATCCTTCCTCGTCCAACGGATTCACTTCTTTTTCTGCCGGGTTGCGAGAACCGTCGCGCATCGTCGTGCGGTTTTCCCGCATTTCTTTTTTTTTGTCGCTGGTAAAACGAGGAAAAATTGCGGAAGGATCGAGCGAGGGAACAAAAGGAGGTTTTCTTTTTCCAAGAGGAAGGAAAAAAGCGATTGATTTCCAAAACGATTATATGCTGTTAAGAATTGTCGAGGATAAGGAATCGACGTTGGAAGAAAGTTTTGTGAATGAAAGAGTTTTGATAGAGTTTGATTCCTTTTCTTTCTGAAAAATTGCTTTCTCTCTCTCTATCCCAAAGGAATTTATCGTTTCAATATCTCAAAAAGGAAACATCATCGTACAACTATTATTATTACTACTCGAGAGTTTCTTTGCCTCCATTTGAAATGATTCGGAAAACCTTATTATTATTTTCACATTTGAAATTTATATACGTAATACAAGATTAAAAATCATCTACTAGCTCGATTACTCGTGTTACTTTTTTCGATTCCGATAAAACATGGAACGAAAATTGGTTGGAGATAGAAAGAGAGAAAGAGAGAGACTTCAATGCCCGCAAAAGCAAGAAAGTCAACGACCCAAGGCGAATTTTAAAGGAAAGAAGGGGACAACGAAGTATCGGCGGCGATTAATTCAATTACACAGTGAAAGGAAGTTCAATGTCGACTAACAAGGCTCTTCGTGGACGTCACCTCGTGTTCGATTTCTTTCCTCCTTCGAATCAACATATTCCTCCTCGTCTATGAATGGGGAACGCGATAAATCTGTCGAGGGGGGAAAAAAGCGAGTTGGCAAGAAAAACTTGGCTTCCACGTTTGACCTGGATTCAACAACGTTACTCCTCGCGTATTACGAGGCTTGGATAACCTCCATCCGTTTCGATCATAATGCAGAAGCGTGGCTGTATTAACTCGGCATTAACTTGGCACCGAAAATGGAATCTAATATTCGAATATTAAAAGACAGAACGAAATCGAGGACGTTTCGTTTCGAATTTGGAATCTTTGACAAACAAATTACGCTTGGAGGATAAAATGATAAATTTCAAAAATTTTTTTGAATACTTTATCGATATATATAGCAATTTTTCTTCAAATATGCAGATCAAACAAGCTTATCGTTCGCCTATTATCCTCGACAATAGTAACAATTCCTAACAACGTTACTTACGTAATAATCGCGACAACGACATGTACGATTTAATCACCATGTAATCACATGCGCATACGTATCCCCCCATTAATCAATCTGCGACCTTGCTAAAAACAAAACGCGACGAATATAGAATATAAAAATCGCGTTGTATCATCCATTCATTCGGTTTCCCGTTTTTGTTCCAATCGTTTCCAATCAAGGAATAAACGAGGAATAATTGGCAGGGCAGACACGAGAGAGGGAAGCACGAGCGTCGATTTTTATCCCGCAACGCGGGATAATTGGGAGATAATTCGTCGGCCGTGCTCGCCTCAATTATCCGGGATAAGAGATTAGATTATTTTCTCCGCAGTTTCGAAACGATGGGCCGTTTTAAACGATAAATCGGCGGTGGAGGTGGTGGAGAAAAAGGCATATATATCGGTGGTACGGTTTTCCAGGCCGCCGGGCAAGCTGTCGCCGCAATTACTTCTTAATCGGTTTAGAAAACCCGCGTGCCGAAACATCGCGACGCTGTCCAATTAAAGGCGAGCGAGCATCGATCGAGCATTCTTCGCCCTCCCCCCCCTTTGATTTCACCTGTATCGATAACGAGCCGTTTAGAAGATGCTTCCTTATTAAATTTCTGCTTATCATACGATACACGGTGTATTGCTTTTTTTTTTAATTTAAATTTTTTAATTATGTTTGTGAATTTTTCGATGGGTTGATATTTTTACACGTGTCTCATTATATTATCTCTATCTTTTTATTTTATAATATAAAGTTCAATTTAAATTTCTATAATAGTTTGGATTAATCGAATTTTATTTTTGAAAGACAGTGAAAGAAATTGAAATTAAAATTATTGTTCCCAAAAATTAATCTATTATATTTTACACATCTTATACGTGTTCAAAAAAATTGAAAGCAAGTTTTTACCGGGCTATTAGAAAATAATTAAGCATCGGATTCTTCGTTTTCGAATATCGTAATCGTCGAATCGGAGAAAAATATTAATTAAAACTATACGTAATTCTTGTTCCCAAAAATTAATCTATTATATTTTACATATCTTATACGTGTTCAAAAAAATTGAAAGCAAGTTTTTACCCTGTTTTACCGGGCTATTAGAAAATAATTAAGCATCGGATTCTTCGTTTTCGAATATCGTAATCGTCGAATCGGAGAAAAATATTAATTATACACCTATGTAAACTCGTTTCAAACCCGAGAGTGGAACAAAGAAAGAAAAGAAAAGAGAAAAAAAAAGGGGGGGAAAAAACGTTTGTCCCTTCAAGAAACTCGTCCAGTTTCCGGTAGAAGTCCGCAGGCAACAAACCCGAGCCGGCGTCGTCGTCTCACGCATTAAATATCGCGCATTTTCTTCACTTTTTGACGGGACACGCTACGCGAGTTTCTACTCGCGTAGTGCAATTTCCAACCCATTGCAACGGAAAGCGACTGTCAATTACTCTTTCCGTAACATCGATAATCGACAAAGTGTGTCTCTCTAATCGAACAGAACGAAGGCGTTTTTTCGGATCGGATTTTGTAAAAATCCAATGCTCAAGAGATCCTAAAATTGTTTCTTGCTTCGATAAACGGGAAAATGAAAAATGGAAACGGGTAGTGGAAAAATATTTGTAACATCCGTTCCTTCTATCCGTACAATCTTATCTCGCGACGGATGTTGAACAGTTGGAGCAAATATCGCTCCGCCATTTAATTTTAATCGCATTTAATTATACGAAAAGGAACACAACAATGAAATTATTATTCCTTCCCCTCCGTCCATTCGCAGAAATATCAAATAATTCCGCGGGAACAACAAGGAATCAACGATCGAAAGTGGCTATCTATATATATATAATTTATCACAAATTTACATCCGCTGTAATAAGTGTTGGAGAGGTGTTTTAAATATCATTCGAGAAGTATCCAACAGATAGAAAGCCGCGTAACCCACTGATTCCGACTGCTTCCATTTCCCTAACGAGCCAATATATATTCCTGATCTGTTTTAACGCGTGTAATTATATAGAGAAAGAAAGAAGAAGAAGAAGAAAAAATAGGTGGCCGTTGGATCGTTAATAAGACGCGACTTTGCGTCGTGAGTGAAAAAAAAGGTAAATAGAATCTGTAAAAGTTAGTCGACGGGCGTGCCAAGAATCATGGACATCATGGTGAGCTTCGAGGTAATTAACTGTTCACGAGTCGATTAATAAAGAAATTATTAACGACGTTAAACCTAACGATCGACGCTGCCTTCCGGTATCGTTAAATGAGTTCTGGATCTCGTTGCTGTTATAAAATCTAGATGGTGTGTCGAAAATTATGATATAGGAAAGAGAATGATTCTTCGTGGAATGATGATTTTCGACAATGTTGCTTGTTCAATATTATGTTTAAACAATGTTTGAATTATTATTTTCGATTCTTTTCAAATAATTTTATAATCTTTTTATCTCGAAATCAAAAATTGCCATTCTCTGTGTTTTCCACTTATTTTTGTACTTACTTAAATTTGTAAAATAATAAAAATAGATAATAATGAAAATTGGAACCCAAATTCAGTATTTATATTCAATATATTATTCAAGTTTGGACTTCCTGTTATATTTCATCAAAAGAGAAGCAAAATTTCGAGGTATCTTAATGAAATGCATACGAATGAAAATTTTGAAACGTTTATTCTTCATTCTTTATAAAAATTGGAATAAAAATCTTTCTATTCAGACTCGAAAGAATTTTCAATTTCAAAAATCAAATTCGTTTCGATCTTAATAAAACCCATATGAATGAAAATTTTGAAACGCTTATTCTTGATTCTTTTTAAGAATTGGAACAAAAATCTCGAGATAACCTTGAAATTCTTTCTATCAAGATTCGAAAGAATTTCCAATTTCCAAGAATTCTTAATTAATCACTGCCCGATACGAAATTATTATCAATCCAATCGTTCATAATCGTTTGCTATTTGCGATAACTTTTAACGCGGCTTGTATAACTTGTCGCAATTACTCGCAATCGTTTTAGAAAATCGTTTTAGATATCGAGATAGAGCGGAGTGTGACTAAGCCAGTCCTTCCAGGTTTTCTGGCTCTCTGCCTTCCGTCCACGTTTCTTTAAACCGTTCTGCCTTGACCATATCTGGCGGATAATGCATGTCGCCTATACACGGGGAGATGGCCTGGCCGATCGCCGTTCCTTCCTTCGTTCGTTCGTTCGTTCGTTCCTCTTCCTGCAGCCGGTCTTGTTTTTCCCGCGGAATCGAGCGTAGGAGAAATTACCGGCTCGAAAACCCGGACCGACGATCCTTCTCCCATTAGCCTCGTTACGATCGAGAATGGGTCGAGGAACTCTCTCCCTCTTCTCTCTCGCTCTCTCTTTCTCTCTCTCTTTCTCTGAGAGTCGAGAGTACCTTCTCGCGTCCTCATCGATAGATCGATCGACGAACACGCGTGTGATAACGATGGTGACGTCGTAGCGTGAAAGTTGTTGATGGAGGATTTGATAAAGGGTTTAGATAGAGTTCGACCATTGGAGACGAAAGGAACAGAAGAGGTGAAGGGAAATGATTTGTCTTGATTTGACTTCAATTCAAATCGTGGATTATTAAAAGATGTCGCAGAAAATGGGATTATTGTATAATTGTATAATATGTGAATAGATGTATATTAATTTGCTGCTGGATTTATCGAGAGAAGATTTAAGAAAATTATTCTGGAAATGTATAAAAATTGTAACAGATTTTTACAATTGTCTCTTGAAGGATTTTCAAATTTACACGCTTCCAAACTTTTTTTTTTATAATTGGACGACGCAAGTTTCTTCTTCAGAAGAGGAAATTCTCAGGAAGGCTAGTTTCCAAGTTTTATCTCTTATTGTCCCATCCACCCCCATTGCTAAAAGTTTGCGCGGCTGTAACAACTTTTGGAAATGTTATACGAGCATTCTCTTCGGGAAACAAAATCCAGATATCAACCAGCTAGTTTTCGAACGAGAAATTCAATTGTTCTAAAAACGGTCGAAAAAAGTTTCCATGCCCAGGAAAATGCTTACGAAAGTTTCTGAACCAATAATAACTGTCTCCTTAAGGAATGAAAGGATTGGTCTCGTTCGAGGGAGAGTTAAATTTAAATTCGTAAGATTATTTTGTTTAATCTCGATTTAACTTCTTTTTAAAGATCTACATTAACAGGCTCACAAACTTTTTCCATTTCCATTCGTTTTCCATTTCTTCAGACACATTTAATTTGTAAAAAATTCCCTAAGAGAAATATTAAATTATATCTTGAATGCACAAGAAGCAATAGAAACAGAGATAGACAAATGCGTTTATTCGAGGGGAAAAAAAAAAGTGTTAAAGTGATATTAATTAATTTTAGATTTTTTTCGCGTAGAAAAATAAAGTGAGAAGAGCAAATAATCGCTACGTATATGAATTTCGTTATTTATTTCATTGGTGAGCACCTTCATCTCCACACTCGATGAATGATTTTTGCGGGATCCGAATCTTGCTGATATTTAGTTTGTCCGTGGAAATGGCGCGCGAAAAATGGCTACGTGATTCGATGGATTTGAAAGTTTCGATTAAAAGCAGTATGGCGCGATATCAGTTGGCGCGTTTCATTTCTCAAGTTTCACTGAGATGTTGTTGATCACGTATTTCATTAAAATTTACGTATTACTCCAGAATATCGAAGCTCGTTATCTTCCAAGTACACCTTTTCGACTTACTTGCCGATCGTACTTCGCCGTGCGATTTAATGGCTTAATCGACTTTTAATCGAATGAAAATGGAGTGAAGTTTCGACGAAGCCTTTAATTTCCCCGCGTAACGTCCGTTATAATAATTTGTTGAACGAAGATTTGGATCGAGGAAGATTTTTACTTACATCCTCTTTTTTTTTTTTTTTTGTTTCGATTTCATTCCTCGATAAAAATTTCTCATCTTTTAATTTCTGTTGCGAGGCCTTGATATCGCTCACCTCTGTGCGTTGGAAGGATGGAAAATATAAGGATAAAATTTCTTTTTTGCTATTCGTGATACGTAATATCGAGAAGTAAATGTTTATGCGTATAGAAAATTTGAATATACGAAATATGATACGCAAGAAGATACAAATTAAAGTAAGGTATACATTATTTGAAGGGGACAGATCTTATTTATAAGCATTCTAGTATCTAACAATAATATTTAAGTTGGCTTTGATCAACAAATTTTCTAAAGTGTTGGAAATCGTTTAAAAATGATCACTTTGATTTTACAAAAATTTACGATATCTCTTTCTTATATAATAATTTTAAATAAAAAGAAATTTGGGGTAAATGTAGAATAGATTCGTTTCTCAACAATTTTTAATGTTCATTTACATATTACATTTTTTTTAAATATTAATAAGTTTACAACACTAAAAAAAGGAAATAATATTATAATCATGAATAATAATTAAATTAAAAAGTTAAAAGATAAAAATCGTATTTAAAAACTATTCAAAAGCTTTCTTAGCTTTAATAATTTTTCAAAAACTTTTTAGATCTTTCCTGTACAAAATCTAAAATACTGAATGTACACAATTTTTCCGTTTCAATACCTACATTCTTACGCAATATTTCAACTCGTGGGTTGACGATACACATCTAATATCAGGTGGACGGCGACTCAGAAACTACAATGCACCGTCTAAAGTGGCTCATAACGAAGTTGTAAATCAGCATTTCGCCAACTTTCTCGAGACGTCGTTACGATCGATCATGCGTGCAGTTGGATGCACTCGCGTGCCATTTTGCAAAGAATCACACACGTCCACGTTCCATTCTTAACCGTGACTACACAACTGAGTATTCGTGTATGGAAAGTGCGTGAAACGAGAGATGCTCGATCTCGAGAGAAAGAAGCATTTTCCATTTTCGATTGAATTTCTCATTTGAGTCGTTAACCTTGAGAAGAACGATTGGCACGATTTAACCTCCCGAAAGTTAAAAGGGAAAATTGTCGGTATTTAATAACAAGGAGCGCCTTTGGATCTTTTTAAGCTGATCATTGGCGCGCGCTTCGCGCTTCCATTAATCAGAAGCAATAACAACAGGCGACGCCAATGCATTCCGTTTTTACTGTTATTGAAAGTTATTACCTCGAGCGGACCGTTTCGGAATTATAGGCTAACAGAAACTGGACAAGAAGAGTTCGAAAGCTGGCAAAAAGTAGCGAGGTGAACTTGCGCCTGTAAAATAATCTCTGTGAAGCGTTCAGTTTTGCACTTTGAACGTGTAAAACGTGCATCGAATTTCTTTTTATGGAATACTCGTTCGGAACATTGACTGACCATATCGTTGGATATATTGAAATAAAATATTAATTATCATTAACATTCTTGATACACTTCTTGCGAGACGTTTACTTTGTTTTCGTGTTAAATTCGATTTATAATATTAATTATGGAATACGTACTTCGCGATCTTCTTTTTCCAACATCCTCCCGTTTATATTTAATTTTCTAACACACCTTTTCACCGAGTTCTCCATTTCATCCATAACGAATCGTAGCAAATTAGATTTCATATGAAAAACTATCTCTAATAGTTTGTCTTTCATTTCTAGAAATAATTTGTGAAAAAGTTTAAGCAAGAATATAGACGACGATTATTTATTTAAAAATAAAAAAAAACTCGTACAGTTATCATATTTCATATTAAAAATAATTTACATCGATTCTATTTGTTTCAAATTAATTCGAGACGTTTCCAAAAATTTCTTTTCTTTCCTTGAAAAGCAATCGATCGTTCGAAACGATTTTCGAAACGATTTGTATAAAAACGGCACACGTGAAAGGCAATTCTCGAATTGGTCGGTGGAGTCCGTTAAACCCGTTTCCGCGCAAAAGGAAGTCATCGCGTGGCACGCGTTCGCGGGAAGCTTTCAGAGCGTCGACACGCAGGCAAATCGGCTACTCGATTCCCTTACTTTCTATGAGAACCGCGCTTAACCGGTAAATTATGCCTGCAACGAGTCGCCACGCGAACCATTTCCGGGCGATCGAATCCTCCTCCACTCTCTTTCGATTAAAAAAATTTACAGAATTCATATTTTATAGGATAAAATAATAATATGATGATTTAAAGAAAAATTATATCGAAAATATAGAATTGCATTAGATAGTAAAATTATTAACCCTTTGATTTATTGATTATCGATGACAGACAGAGAAAAAAATTTCGTAAAATTTATTTTTCATCGGAAGAATTCAAATTTGTAAATTTCATTGTAAACTTCGATGACAGACAGGCAAAAAAAATTCGTAAAATTTATTTTTCATCGGAAGAATTCAAATTTGTAAACTTCATTGTAAACTTCGAAGTTGATAAGAGATAGAAAACTTGATCTAAGATAAGATACCTCTTCAAGTACCATCTCCTCGCTTACGTTACAACAATTCATCCCCACGTTCACTTTCTTCCGCCTTTTCAATAACTGCCTCTCATCCTATAAATTCGACGAGGACGGATGATTTACGGTAATTCCACGGCCACATTTTCATCGAAGCTGAGGGAAACGACTCGGTTGTTGCGGCCGAGGGGCCGTAAATTTGCCAGAGCTCGATTGTCGCGTTCCCCCGGTTATTTATACGTAATTCGCGGGGATTTACAGCCATCTCCGGCCGCGTTCATCGCGATCATCGCGCCGGAAGTCGAGGTACGCGACCCTCGACAGCCTCGGTTTTGCACGCGCGCCTTCCTGTCACGCTTCAAGCGCAAACCGCCTCGGAACCGCCAACGGGGAAGACCTCTTCGCGGTATCCACGTGGCTTTTCTATACGATTTTCTACCTCTGGAAGAGCTTCTTTAAGAGCAAAGGATCATCACGAGCTACGGAGATTTATATTCTTTTTTTCGTCGAAGGTGTAGTTGGTCTCGTTAGGGGATTGATATTGGAGAGAAGATGATGGAAGATGTGGTTAAATTGGAATGTTGAATATTGAAATGTGATTATTTAACGCATGTGTATAATTTATCTGGATATTTGTATTTGATGGTGCATTGGAAGGAAGTTGTAATTTAAGAGATGAAGATGGTTTTCTTGGTAACGATGGAAAGTAATACGATTCTGTTTTTCTCTGTGATGAAATTTCATTATTTGTTTTTTGTTTTTTTTTACATATAACATATTACAAATGACTTGTGCGTTATTTATCATTGTATACAAGCGAGAAAGAATATAGCTATTGGTTGTTTGAGATAAAATATTCGAAATATATATTTTTTATTATAAAAATAAAACTAATTTTCCAGTTTGCTTAAAATGTAAACTGAAAAAATGCAAGATTAATAATTAAATCTAGATGAAAAGTAAATCTCTTTCGAAATTTTTCTCGAATTTCTTTTGCAAAGCAGTAAAAAAATTCAGTGAACAGGTAATAATGAAATTCCTCCTCACAAATCTTGACTTTCCCTTCGCACAATTTACTCGAATTCAACTGAAATTGATCTCCTTCTTGGATACCAAATTATGTATAATATATTCTTATTCGATATATTCATAGAGCACCTTTGAAGGATCAATCAAAGAAAATCAAATTGTTTTCTTCTATCTATCCATCTCGCTTCGACTTAAAGAAAAATTAAACAACTCTTACAACTTAACAATAATTAATAATTTTTATACCAAATTTTCTTTCGATCTCTCGTACAAATATGTTCAATCCCCGTTTAAAAAAGTAATAACTTAGCTTCGTTTACTTCTTTATCCCCATTCCAAATTAACGTAACGATATCACAGCTTTTACCGCGTAAACAAGCCTCCATTATTTTCCCCATTTCTCATTATTCCACGGATCGAATCGACACCCTGTACGACCACCCACAATAATCGCAGAAAAATCGACGCTCGCTTCGAAAAGAAAGTTTCGTTCCGTTTGGTTATTCCGATGCCATTTCCTGTGTAATCGCGATTTCTAACTAAGCGCGCCGTTTCCACCTCGAAAAGCCGGTTTCCCTGTAAAAAGTAAAAGCGTTCAAGAAGGTGTGGATGCGATTCGCGCGGCTTGTCGCCCAGTGATTTGTTTCCTCGCGTAAACACCCACGTTCCTCGAGGGGGAGGGGGAAGGGAGGAGGGGAAGGCCTCGCTCGAATTTCATGCTTTCTCTTCAACGATGAAAAAAAAAAAAGGAAAGAAAAGAGAATAGAGAATTCGAGATTCCACTCGAGGGCTGTTTGAACGGGGGATTTCCGCTTTTTTTCAGCTGTCGTTCCTTTTCAGGGGACGAACAATCGCTTGGCAACCCTCCCCCTCCCGCAGTAAAAGCGCCGCAGTAAGTCAGTAAGTCACGACTTCGGGTTGGAAATAAGGGTGGAAGGCAACGTGGGTGGCCCTCGTTCGATCTTTTAAATCTTTTAAATAATATAACACGTTGAGGGGAGAAAAATTCGATTGAAATAGGTATTTAACAGTAAACAAAAATCTCGTCTCTTTTTAATCGATTTTGTAAATTTTCAAGCTCGATTTACTTATACAAATAGAGAGTTAAAGTTTAATTTCGTCTGATCGATATGAAATATTGTTCACTGTACAGAAGAAAGAAATATCGATAATATAAGAAATAGAAGAGTTGAAGTAAAAATCCCATCTTTCCATCGCACGAGAAACAACAAGACGAGTTAAGAAGCGAAATCTTTATTTTCTTTTCTTTTTTTAACACGCGATTTAAGAAGCGCAATAAGCTCCATCAACTAATCCCACGTTATTATCCATAAAGTACACATTACGCGAATTTCTCCGGTAAAAGGAGAGCTGAAGAGGAGTCAAAGTTTCTCCCTCGCGGGGATCGTGTATATATATATTTTAGAAAATTCTAGATGGCCGAGAGGCGTTATTAGATAAGCATCGGTTAATCAGCTCGTGACTCGAGGCCGTGAATAAAAAGCGGAGCAAACGATAGAGCTTATACATATATATATATTTCCAGGACGCGATTCTTTTCAGAAATGACGTCACGCCAGTCGCATTGCGGCTTTCCTACTTGACACGGTTGCGTATCGAAAACTAGTTTTTCTATCCTTAGCAGCAGCGCTTAAACGGTTCTCTCGTGGCGAGAAATGGCACGAGTGCGTTTTACTTACTAAGGTCAGAGTGTATATGCAACACAACACTCTGGTATTACGTCGATATTAATGGGTGTAATAAAGATTGATTCGTGTCAAAGTTGGGAAATGATTAGTAATAACGAGGAACGGGACGGCTGTTATGAGCGTTGTTGCTCACGAGCTCGGAACAACGAGGCGGAAGTTGGGTAACCGCGATGAAAGTTGTCACTTGCGACCGAAATGACCTCGCGATATGCGAATAATGTTCAAGAATTTGCGCATTGCGATACTCTTTTGCTGCTTGCACTTCGAGTCGGAAGACAGAGTCTCATTCAAAGGGTGATTTAAATTAATATCGTTGATACTTGATAATTGATTTAAGGAAGCTTTCTGCGTATAATGAAAGAAATATAAATATATTATGGAGAAGGATACGCCTGTCGAATAATATTTAGATAATTTGTTTAATTATTACGTGACATATATATTCATTTCAATTATTGTTATTTCATATAAATTTGGAAAAATAATGATACCTTTATATGGTTAAAAGTATTAAAAAGTATGATATTAATTTTAGTTGAAATATAAATCGGTTTATTACAACGATTTAAAAAATTAATATTTTAAATTATTCGATCGAAGGAAAATTCTTTAATGATTCTTTGGAAAAAACAAGGTAGATTCAAGATTATTAATTTTTCTTTTCTTTTTTTCGTAAGAGAAGAGGGTATGAAAAATATATAGTCTTCGATTATGTACGTATATCGTGTTTCTCATTCCTCGACAATAAGTCATCGTCACACCGATTGTCTGGTAATTAGTGACGCGTCGTAAAACCATGACAAATCGATCTCGGATATGTTGTAAATATTAACCGATATTATCGTATATCGTCTGATCCGATCTTTCGTATCAATCTTTTGCAAACATCGTTTCAATGTTTCTTATATAGGTCGAAGATTATGACATATCTCGCGCCCTCCCCCGTTCTCCCTTTCCTCCCAAGTCAAACCGTCCGACGCCACCACACCCTATTTTAATAAAGATATCTAAAATTTTTTCGAATTCCAACCATTATGCTATCTCGCAACTTCATCTCAAATGTTAAATAACTCGACGAAAGATTTACGCTCCGTCCTTCGATCGCACAAAGATCGTTCTCCCTCGATTGAAACCACGTTCGAATCGTTTTTACATATTTTCGCTCGCGTTTTCAAAAATTTATCTATATACTTTATCTCTATAATACGTGCAATAACGCAAAACTCATTGAAAAGATTAAAAAAGGATTTTTAAAATTTTATAATTAAAATGTTTAATATAATTATTTGTAGTATATAGTAGATTTAGATATTATCTAAAGGTTTAGAGAAAAATTATGTTAAATTAATTATTTTGAAATAATTAAAAATTTTATAGTTAAAAGTAAATGAAATTTTAATAAAAAAATAGAATTAATTTTTGTACCTTTTGTATCAGGGTTGATTAAAATTTACTTAATAATTTTAAATATCTCGAAAATAAGGGAACTAAATTTATATAATTTTTTTTGTAGCAATAAAATTATTAATATAGATTTAGAAATTAAACGAACTTATTAATATCTAGTTTTTTTAGAAATAAATTAATTTAGATATAAATATTTTAATAAATTAAATTTTATATTAAAAATTTATGGGATAAGCTTGCACTTTCATTTAATTAAGAATTATTTAATTATTTTTTAAAAAATTTAACCGCATTATCCAAATACTTAACATTATCAATTAAATATATCTAACAATTTCAAAAAGAAAGTTTTAATTTGAAAGAAGAATCTACGAAACAAATATATATATTGAAGATTGAAAATTCGAATTAAAAGGAAAAGCTCGAAATTTCACGGAGGAGGAGGAGGATCGAACGATTTTCTCTGCGCGCGGAAATGGATGGGAACCGGTCGAGAAAAAGATGGCCGGCCATTGACTACCGGTAATCCTTGGCGATCCTTTCTTCGTACAAGCACGTAAGGTAATTCACGCGGCTCGTTTGCACGCGACACAGGATATCCTTGAAGCCCGCTAACGGTCCGCCCTGCTGAATTTTCCCATAGCGCGCGCGTATGGAGAGAACGCGAAAGCTCCCGAGCTTGGTCGTCGTGCATGTGCACGTGTGTGTGTGTGTGCACCTGACCGGGGGGGGAGGGAGCCGAGATCCTAACGGGCCCCCCCCCTTTCGTTTCGTTGCGGTTTCACGGAAGAAGAGAGGAGGTCGTCGCCGCGCGTTGCCACACGATCCTCCTTTTAGTTTTTAGAATTTGACCCCTTGTTTATCCGTGTAATATCGGAATATTACGTGGATATTGTAACATGTGTAATGAAATAAGAGCCGGTATCGATCGTTCGCCGAGCAATTGTAATTGTAAACCGTGATTGTTTGACGGCGAAAGATGAAATAATAAGATGAAATAAGGATCTTCTTGTTTAGAATTTTCGTTTTTCATATTTATATCCAACAGGTTTGGAACAGCGTTCGATTATATATATCGAAACGATGCACGGGTTATGGATTCTTTCTTCAAAATGTAAGAATTTATATGATCGATTAATGAAATATAAATTCGGATAAAATAACATTTTACGCGTAATAAATGTGAGAGAATTGGATTTGACGATTTTAAGATAAGGTTTTGAAATAATAGTTGTATCATCATAGATAATTCGTATTGTTTCGTACGTGATCAATTACCAAGTATCCTTTTATTTAATTAACGGTGTATTCATCGTCTTCATTCCAATAAATTATCCGTTAACGGTATCGCGTGAAAAAATTCATCCAATCTTCAATCGAACGATGCCGATTTCTCGTTAGAGACATCTCGTCGATGTTATCCGTCAAGTTGTAAAGGAGGCGATAACATTTACAAACAATTGCGCGCGGGATAATTAACGAGTAAGATGAACCGAGAGAGGGCTTTAAAGGCTCCCAAGGCCGGCGTTTCTATTAATACACCCTGCACTTCCGGACGGATAACCACGTGGAGCGCAAGGTGCTATACGCGTACCCAACGTGTGTATTTATAGAGGAAAGCCTCGAAATATTTTCCCAACGTGCCACACAGTTTATTTTCACGCGAAATCCGTCCCAACCGTGGCCGAGGAACGTGGAATACACGTGTATATTCGAATGTTTGCATTCCTCGAGCAAATTCCTGAGTGTATAAGTGTTTCAACACGTTTTTGAATTATACAGATTTTTTTTCTTTTTATTTTAAATTAGAAGAATTGGTCTAGAATTCTTCGAAAGTTATTTTCGAATTTAAAAAGATATCTGAATCTTGTGAGAAAAAAAGTAGCTATTAATAAATTCTCATCTAGAAAAGGAATACAAGGTCTTTTTTATTCAGAATAACAGAGAAATTGCTATTGAGTTGGATATTTTTAAATTAATATAAATATCGTTAAATCAATAAACAATTCTTAATTTTACTAACTAATATATTAATTTTAGAAAAGGAATGAATTGAATCGATAATATATAACATATAGTTGATCACTCATTTCTCAACGATTCCAGATGACTTAAACCACCATCAGTCACTTGCACACTGTAACAACTTGTAACAAATACTAAAAAAAAATACAAATATCGAGAGGGTAATACCGAATGATTTAAGTCCAGCCAGTGGTAAGCCAGGTGATAACGAAATCGATTAAAAGAGTGCAGTTTCAAAGAGGAGCAATATGGCAGAGAGAAAATCCTTCCCGCGTGTCCGAATGTATACACGAGCCTCTCCCAATATGAAAGGATCCCTTTAAGCCCCGGAGATTCATAGCGGGGTGAACGAAAATATAGAGAACCGGTGGGGTTAGAACGAAGGCTCATACACTTTGGACGATTCCCATATGATTCGTGCCGTAACTCTCATTTTTCCTTGCCACACGCGTGCCGTTGTTAACCGTGCCTCGTGTCCTTCTCTGTGGGGTGCTGATGCTTGGTGTGTGATCCTCCTGTGAAGGGGTTGCTGTACTTGCAACGTACAGTTTCGTTGGTTTGATTCAGTGGACAGATGGTGTTTCGAACGAGGGAAATTCCAATTCGTTTGTATGAATATTATCTATGGATAGATTCTATGAAATTGTTAATTTTAAACGTGAAATATATTTATATCAATACTATAAATTCTTTTTCGTTTTTTTCTTCATAAAAGATACGATTACATTCGATAGCCTCGTACAATTATCATATTCAACTTGTAATAGACTTGTGCATATCTTCCGTTTTTTAAGAGAACTAACTTAAACAAAGGAAGAAGATAAGGAAAGAAGTAACGAGGATGGGCTGGGAGAGAAGAGGAACGGATAATAATAATCGACAAGACGCCGGGATCATCGTACGAGATTGAAATCGTCGTCGTTCTCGTCTTCCTTTCTGGATCCTGGCTCCGGTGTCGCGCAATTAAGTAATTATATCGCCGTTGTCGTGGGAACGTAACCGTGCTTCTATCAAAAAGTCATTACCGATTTTTACCGTGGATACCACAAAGCAGTTTCCTCCACGCACGCGTGTTATTATTTCCTCGTCGATTTCGAACGAAACATCGTGCTCGAACAATTTGCAAACTTCATTCATTATAACAACGCGAATTTCCAACAACTGGAATGTCTAAGGTGTAAATTTGTACAAAAATTATGGCACACCCAACGTTTTAAGTTTCTCCTTTAAGAAAAGAGATTCGAGTTATGCGTTTTTTCAATCCTTCGAATATCGAGCAAAAACTATATATAACCTGCAATAAGTTTTTACTTTTATTGGCGTTGTAAAAGTGAGATAAAAAGATTTCATAAATCAAATTTTATGATTTTAACAGGGGAAATGTTAATAGAATGCAGTCGAACGCTACTTTGGTTTATCATAATTTTTCTCGACGCGTTTCATTACTTGCAGCCATTTTTTTAATCAAACAAATTCGCGAAGAAAAATGCAAATATTTCAGAGAAGATCTGTTTTAATTAAAAGTAAGTAAATAGAAAACTGGATGTAAAGAGACACACAAGATTTCACAAGAAGAGAATCCCGCGATCCGGAGAATTTCCGTCTTCTGATGCAGCTTTCCTCTCGTTACTCTATATGCCTCTTGAATATCTGCCTGCGTTTCCTTCTCCTTTACGCAACTCCCGTATAAACTTGATTGCGAGAACTGGCTTTGTTACAGGCGGCCATTACGGTCTTTCAACGGGCAGAGAGACAAGCGCCACTTTGTTTCCCTCTTGTCGTCGTTCCTCCTGCGTGCGTGCGCGCCTCGATTTCCATTGTGCCCATTAACCAGTTCAGTTGATTTCATCTCGAAAGCCGACCTCTCCGGTTGCTATTGCTCAATCCAATTTCGAGCTCTAAACTTCTCTAAGTTTGATCAAGCGAGAGGGATGATAACTCGTCGTTGAAGTATCGATTTCCAAGTGTCGTTGCATCCATTGAAAATGGAAACTTTGTTTGGTACGAATTTTCTATGAAATTGAAAACACGGTGTTCAGTTTTTGATCAACTTTCAGTTTAAATAAACTTGGAAATTTCGAAGATATGGCTTTATAGTTCCAAGTGTTTTGCCATCACGATCCTTGAAATGAGATGAGCTTGTAAATAAATTGGAAATTTGGATCATTATTCGACTTTAAGCATCTTTTATCAAATTTTTCAATTGAGATCTCGAGATAAACTTCTAGAAATAAATTATCAAAAGAATCTAAAGGACAGTGCTTGGTTCCAAAAGGAACCGAATTTCAGTCGTATTAATTAAACTTATTTAATATAAATTTGGAAAAAAAACAAAGATGATTAACTTCACTCCATCTGTTCTACACGTTTATAGGATTATTTCAATGGCACGTTGATAATTTCGTGGAAAAAGTAAGTCTGGATTCAATCTCAGACACTGCTCCACGGATAAAACTACTCCAGCAAGAAACTACTCGTCCAAGACTTCGTTCAGGAGTTAAAGTAGACGATTAAAATCCTAGTATCGCGACTTCTCGACTACTTGGAAACATTTTCAAGCAACTTCTGGAGATAAGGAAAGAAACAGACGGAAGAAGCAACCCATCCAGACTCTATCATTAACTTCCGGGAATCTTGTACAGTGCCTTCTGTTTCGTGTTTCCGTTTTTCCTTTCTCAAGTAATGGAATTAACTTTAAAGAATAGATATTCAACACAATGGAATTAAGAAGTCGTTATTCAAAAGAATAGATTCTCACTATCGAATTTTATTATTAAAATGTACATATTTTAATAGTCGTTTGGTCTAGAATAATCTCGATTTTCCACTTAATCATTTCCACAATGATTTATCGATCATACGTGCCTGTTATTATTAATCGCTCAATTCTCTCCGATTGAATAATACAGAAAGAATGTACGAATTACTTCGAACAACAATTTTTATCGTCGTTACGTAAATTCTAACAACTGGTTTTGATTGACGTAAATGATTAACCTCGAATCTCCCCTCCAGGAGGGAGGTAGGCCTCGTAACATGGGATTCGTTCCTCCGCAATGCGTCTCTCGCAACCTTTCCTCGCTCGTTTGCGATGCGGGCGCATTATAACAGTTCAAACACTGGCACGGATCCAATTTCTGTAAAATTTGCCAAACTCCAAACAGTTGGTTTCCATCCCGTCCGGTTGGGAAAGAGGGGCATCGATCGATCCCCCCTCGTTTTCGATTCGGCGCGAGGTGACGCGCCAATTTCGACGATGATCGGGGATGATCGAAAGCGGATCCAGAGAGGCCGTGGCCCCGAATTCGATGGAATCCAGTTCAGGACTGGTTTTCGCCGCATCCGAGGTCCAACACGCGAATCTCGGTCGCATGCAAATTACGTTTCATAACTTGTTACCCGTCCGAGAGTTTATCGGCCCGATCCTCTACCCCCTCCTCCTCCTCCATTTTTCCGCCAATCTTCACCATCTAGATTATGTACTTTAAATTCGACGCTATTCTTCTTCACCTCATTGTTTCTTATTTTTTTTTTTTTTTAATTGTTTAGGAATAGATCATTAATGAAATGGAAGATGGAATATTTTGGTGTAATTGAGTGTGGAAGTGTTTGGGTACATTGTTAAGGAAATAATTATTGTTTCAAATGTTATAGAATTAATATTGAACGAGTTTTAAGTTTGTAATTGATTGTTTCATCATAAAAAGACATTGTACAAATTTTAATAAAAATTGTCCGTAAGCTATCGTAAGTAATCAAGAAAACTTAAGTTAAGAAATGTAATAGCACCGTGTCATTACTGAGATGTGACTGAAATTTTGATTGAGAAATAAAAATAAAATGGAATAATTTAAATGAAATCACAAGTATCGCGAGCCAAGATTAATAATATCAGAGACGATTAAAGGAAATGGGAAGAGGAATCCTTCAATTTCTATTATTTATATATGTATACGTACATATCCGTTTCATTTCGACGAGAGAATCTTCCCAATCTTTCACAAATTTGATTAACCGTGAAACAAAGAAAAAGTTATCGCCGATTTCTCCTGGCGATAATCTCCGCATTGGCTGGATTACCATTATGCACGTAACAGCGTAATTAGAATCTAACTTGTGCACCGTCACCGCAGCGAGCAGGCAAAACCGACGAGAGAGCAGCAGCGACGAGTAAAGATATTCGAATGATAACACACACGTGGGGACGGACGTTCAGTTCAGCATCCGGTTCCCTCAATTATTGCCGCGGCTGACCCGCATACCATTAATTAGGTCGGTGGATCGTGCAAGATCAAAGATCTTGCCGGAGGAGGAAGAGGAGGAGGAGGAGGAGGAGTTTCATCTAAAAGGATGCACCGTTTGTTCTTTACCATTCTCGCTTCTTATCCGCGGCGAAACATTGTACTCTCACGATTGTCCCAAGCGTCATCACCTTTGCCCCCGATCGTCTCGCCATCGTGAACGAGACCGTTGAAAATCGATTAATCGACGAATCAATTTTTCACGGAACACCACGCCGCCACGATCCACTGGATAACAACAATTTCCCCGCGGTGTAGGTAGGTAAGGTAGAATAAATCCTCGTGTTTTTTTGGACGATTGAAAAAGGTATTGCCAAGGTGATCGACCTTCGCTTCTATAATTAAACTAACGCGATTAAGGAAAATGTGCGAGAAATGGGCGTGAAATTCGTCCTAAGAAAATACTTGATCAAAAAAGAGGATAAAGATCTTTTTAAACTCTTTATTTTGAGTTATTCCATAAGAGTGGAAAAATTTTATGTCTTTGAATAGTGGATATATCTTTCTTGCTGTATTTCATTTTAGAAGACACAAAATAAAATTGGACAGGAAAATAATTTGAGAATTTTTCTCTACAAATTGATTAAAAGAAAAAGAATGAATAAACATCCTTCCATTGAGAAATATATTCCATTCTTGGAAGAGAATGTTCCAAGAAACTGCTTTAAATCTCGAGACTTTCTTCACGAAAAGGGAGAACCAGCTGCCTAAACCATTATTCAACGACTCCCCAAAAGAAACACAACGTGTTGGTGCGGGACCAGAAAGCCAAGGTCGCCGGAAATCGAAACTCCTTTGGAAAGAATCGGGCGCAACAAATCACAACCTCGGGACCCAAAAGGAACCCAACCATCTCCCCTTAAAATAAATCCGTCCGATCTAAGTCGAAAAATCACTTGCACTACCTGGAAACTTCCCAAAACCGAACCTATCCTAACTTCTCTGAATCGAAAACAGGTATAAGATTTTCGAATATTTTCACGATATCTTGTTGTTTCTTCTTCAAATTTTGATTATTATTTATTAAGATCCTTCGAATAATTGAAATGATAAGAAAGTGTACAAATACTACAAGATTTTTAATTATAAAAAATTAAGGATTCCATATTTTTTTCTTTTTTCAACGAATCTCTTCCATTTTTTTCATCGCCAATATTACACATATCAGTTTTATCAATCTCGCATCGCTTTCACCGTTTTCTAATTTCTTAAGCATTTCCGATTTCAATAATTAACAGGAAGTACACAGTTTATTATACGCATAAACGTGTTCAACTTCGATATTCGAATTAAATTCTATTTCCAGCGCCGCGGGGAGAAAATTGCTGTTGCATCGTTTTACACGAATATATTTTACAGTTACGAATAACAGAATATCCGTGTATTGTGTAACAACTATTCGAATAATTTCCACGACTCGGAGAATTATCCTATCGAAACTAATATTTCCATCGATAAGAAAAAGTAAGAAGAGGAGGGAAGAGTCGAAGTGTTTTCGATATCGAGGAAACGAAAAAAAAGCATTCCTCTAGCCCCGTAGAGCTAGGAGACTTCGTGAGAATCGAGGTTAGGCCGGGCGACGGAGTAGCCACGGGTGTACGTGAGTATCGGCTCGATCCAAGTCCTCCAAGTGTGTACGCCACGATCTTATGGAAACAAGTCCAACCGATGCGGTTTCGAGCGGTGAGAATCTAGCCAAGGAGAAGAGCCCAAGGAGATCTTAGGCTGTGTTAGGTTAGGTTAGCATAGGGCGCGACCACCGCACTCTCATGCCACCCAAGACTCTCCTCCTCGCTCTGTCGGGTCGCAACACCGGGTAGAACCTGAATCTCGAAGGTTCTCAACCGGCTCTCTTTCCTTCTCCCGTCAAACAAACCTGCCGATCCTTCTCTCGCGGGAGGCGAGCCGAAGAGTTTCTTTCTTCCAGGCGTGAACAAACACGTTTGAAAGTAAAACTTTTGGAGAGTTGGAGCTCGCTCTCGAGGATATTTTTCAGTGGCTGCATTCGATTGTTTCGCGCTAATTTTTCTCTTACTATCGATCTATTAGCGAGGATTGTAATTCTTAGAAGAGCCTCGAAAGTTTTATTCTCGAAAATTCGGTTTATTATAATATATTCTTGTATTCTGATTCGACGATAGAGGAGATTTAATTTTGGATGATGGTTTAACATAAATTAGATATGTTTCTTATATTTGTAACAATAAGAAGAATAATTTTCGAGCAACGATTTACGAGAATGACACGCCTCGAAATGTTGAGTCGTTGCTCGATAAATATCGCCTCACACGATTCACGGATTCATATCATTAGGAAAATTTTAAAAGTCGCCACTACGACGATAAATAACGAGTTCAATTGTGCATCAATAAGCATTGCAACGATAAAACGAGTGGGATTAAAACCTGGTTAAATTATTAGGTTGTTCCAAAAAGATTACATTTTATCTTGGCAAATGAACTATTGTCTCCTAACAATATCGTGTCGCGTTACAACCACGATACCAAATGCTCTCGCTATACGAATATATCGCTTCCTCAATTCGGTTCAAAGTGAACCGGGTATTACGATCGTAACGCGATTATATATACGATTCAAGCAACGGAGGAATGAATTGGTCGTAACTCGCGAAAGAAAAATATTCTTTCGTCGCCCGGATGATCGTTACACGCCGTTACCGACAGGTATTATAATACAAAAAGCCCGGTGTAGTCCTTATCGACCGAGAAAATTTGTCGCGTAGCCGGTTCTCATTTTTATGGGGCGTAAGTTTTCGTTAAGTGGAACGCCGTTCAATTTTATCCCCGCCGTTTCGTTTCGCCTCGCCGCCACACCTCGCGTGTGTACGTGCCAAAAAATGAAAAGAACAAAAAAAAGAAAAAGAAGAAGAAGAAGAAGAAGAAGAAGAAGAAGGATAATTAACGACGGCTGTGCAATTCCTCGCCAAAAATGGCGGCATGGTGTAACGAGTCCATGGGGTTACATAAAACGACCGCGTGTTCCATAAAAGGAGCGTGTCAATTCGAATGGGAGGAGGGTGAGACGTATCACGCGTATATGTATTACAATTACACGAATGTAATAATAATAATAATGTCATAATATAACACAGGTACGAAATATTCCGTATAATCGGAAAGGAGATACCAAAATGAACATATTATAATAAAAAGAATCGAGCAAAGGAGATTATCCATATTTAAGCGTTTTTAAGATCAAATAACGTGTTCTCGATATTTTTTACATTAATTATCGAAAGAGAAAAATACACAGGAAATGTCTTAGATATAGCAACGAGGTAAAATTTGTTTCGTATTTATTATAAAAAAAAAATATATTAATTCATAAAGATCCAAATTTTCAATGCCAGAGAGCAATGGAACAAATTTTGTTGAATTATTTTAAACGTCTCCGTCAGCTTTGAATTTCTATCTATAGGATGGTGATTCGTTACCGATACGCAGAAACTCGCAGAGGCTTGCGGTTTGTTGCGCGCTACGATTCGTTGTGTTGAGGATGATTTATCAAACCTCGCGCGGCTCGCCGAACGGTCACGTTTCTTGCACTGTTGCAAAATATTAGACGAAGATTATAGAACGATACGCTACACTACACGGCCAACTTATAACGTATATCCACGGTGGTATACGGTGTCCTTCCGTCTTCGGCCATTTACGGCGTAATAAAGTGAAGAGTAACGCGGAAGAAACGATTTGACCTTTCATAACTGGATTTTAACTCGGAGAGCGAGAAAAGAATTTACACGGTTGAATATATTTCTTTTTTTTTTTCATCCAGGGGAATGGGAATTAATCGTCGCTATAAATAAATTGCTTCTTGGATTGGATTACGTCTCCAAAAAAAAAAAAATAAAATCTATTTATATCACACACTTAAGATTTTTTTACTTTTACACCGATCGAAAGGTTTCAATATTGGATTCAGATTAGCATTTTATTTTCCTCGAAATATCAAAAATTTACGGATTATCAAAAACGTGTGAATCATAAATATGGTCCACTTGTGAAGAAATGGTGCATGGAATTTCATAATTAGGAAAATGAAGGGCATCGTAAGTTCTTAAATTAAAGAGATAAAGAATGAAGGAAATAGGGTGAAGTCGAAGTTCACCAGATAAGTGAACACCAGAATGAGGCCAAAAGATTTAAGAAAGCCAGCTTATACATAAAAATTATTTGGTTTGGCATAGAATTTGAATTTGAATTTAAGAATTAAAGAGTTTAATAGCAAAATAACGGAGATTAATCGAAAAATATAATATTTATATTAAACACAAAGCGAAACTTAAGTTTATTCTCTTCAATCTGAGAGATATTTTAAGATTCCTCCTATCGAAAATGCTGCATTGAGCGAAGAGGGCCAGATTCAATGATTAATGAATTCCATTAAGTTTTCTTCTTCCGTTCAACGCCGGTCTGATTGGACTTTTCTGATCGGACTTTCAATAATATCACCCCGTTACGGATGAAATTTCGTTTAAGAAATATCCCACGAGCGATTTGGAATGGAATCAAAGGTTGCGCCTCGCTTTCATCCTCAACCTTTGACTCCCCATCGACCTTGCGCTCTTATTTCCAATCGATTCGTCCGCTGGGTTTAATCAACGCCGCATGATAATTACACGATAAACATCTTAGGAAGAAAGATGAAAAATAAGATGAAGGAACGATTACTGGTGAACTTTTGTTCTCGAAACAACCGTTCGTTACACGCCTATTCGAGAGTTATGCTCTAGTAGAGCTCGAACCAGCCTCGTCATCTAACTACCATAACCGCAAGCGCTGTAAACCCGGTGACAAATCCGTCAGACGTGTGGAAGAATAGGTCACCCGCTCGTAAAACGATCCGAATTTTAAATCTTTAGCTAATCTTGGCCAATTAACGATCTCTGAGTTTATTCATTCGATGCATGGAGGATGAAGAAGGATGGAAATAAAGGAAGAAAATTATTAAGCGTGATGGAAAATATTAGATAACAGTAAAGTAAAAAAATAATTTATTTATCTTATTTTTTTTCTTATTAAATTCTTATTCAAGGAAGAGATACGTAATTCTTCTTCTTTTGAAATTGTTTGAATAAACTGTCGGAGATATGAGAAAGTTGTTTGATTGAGCAATTAAGATTGACCTCACTCTTTCAGAAACTCATTAATTTCATATCTCGTATTACATTGAATCATCTTTCACCGTTTGCCCCTTCTTTTCCGAATTGTAATTCCATTTCATTATCTAAATTAGTATTATTCCTCTAAATCCCTCGTATCTCAAAATTTCATTCATCGATTGCCTTCCGTTCACACGAATCAATTAACTTTTTCTCTTATTCTCTCGAGACGCGCGCATTCTTCAAACAACAACAACGTTCCCACCGGAACAAAAATCCACAACCATCAACAACAACATTTATTTCGTCGTCATCATCAATCAAACTGGAAATCATCAAGTTAAATTAATTAGCAATAAAAGTTTAACGTTTGAATTGAAAATTTCATCTCTTCAATTACAGAGATAAAGTTTCTTCCCGCAATTCTCTCTCTTCACAAAATTCCCCGATTAATAACTCGTTAAAAATATAATATTCTTTCCCCATCCAATTAACTTTACAACTCGCGGATGTTTTAAAAGTTTTAAAAAAAGAGGATCCACAATGATATTTCCCGTTTCGTCCGGGGATATTTACCGTTGCCGTACCGTACCCTTTTCTCAGAGATTCTCAGAGACGCGTCGAGAGAAAAAGAGGGGAAAGAGAAGAAGAAGAAGAAAAAAAAAAGAAAGGAAAGGGAACGGAGGCGCGTCCACCACGCGCATTTCCAATCGAACGGCTCGGCGGCCACAGGAGAAAAGCCGCGTTCGGCTTTTGCGCCGCGGCACTTTCCTTCCTGCATTTAGGCACGCGTCGTCCGGCAGCTGGACACACTGCGGCACGCTGCAACGGTCGCGTGTCCACCGAGACGGATAGAAAGTGTACGTCTCGCCACGGAAACGAACCTCGAAGAGCTACCTGCCACGACAACGTCGAGAACAATGCGCGCCTCTACCATCGAACAATGCGCGGCGGTCCTCTGACTTAGTTAAAAGGAAATATCCCGCCTCGCTTTTCACCGGATTTCGTCCGAGAAATTTAACCGTGCCCTTTGGATACCAATGGGTTGGAACGATGGTTCCAGCTTTTATTCGAAGAGATTTTGGGTAAAATTCGAAGAATGTTTATGGGAAGAGTAATAATAAATTTAAATGTCAGTTTGACATATTGTAGGAGAGAAAGGTTACAGTCTTTTCTGGATAATTTTCTCCCATTGTGGGTAATTATCTTCGATTCAGTTCAAACCACGCGAGACATAGATTTTTGATTAATTTTTCTTAATTATAGCTTAGCTTTCTGATATTTCTTTTCTTATTAAAATAACATCACGGTTTCTTTGACCGTATATCAAAGCAATCATCCTCTTTTTTTAATTAACTGTCTTCCTTAATTGATCTCCTCGAAAAGAATCTCCAAATCTAATGGAATTATTGTTTAGCACGTTACTGAAATTAAGAAAAAACGTAGTTTGACACTTGGGCAGTCTATAATATCAGGTATTTATCCTTTGTTCCCTTTAGAAGGATTCCTCCTTGCACGATACTCCCTTGTCGATTATTTCGATCAGCTGAGTAAGGAAGAGACGAGTTTTTCGAGATAGGAAATATTAACCGGACGGTTGCGCTTTTAAACTCGTTGCGACGCGTGGCGTTGACGTCTCTGATGTGAAAATGTGTTGGAGGAAGCTTCTTCGACTCCGTGAATGGAACAGTGATTGACACTAAGAGGTGACTCTCTGAACGATCCACTCGACAACAGCCAACGCGCTTGTTTTCACTTCGCGCGATATATGTTCATCACGAACACACCACGCGCTTTTACCTCTTCTTCCACACTCGTCTAATCATCCAATGCTTCTCTCTCTCCCCGGCAACAACGAATTTTCCAACAGACTCAATGCTTTCCATCCGAATAATGATTGGAATTAATATATCGATTACCATAAACTTAAAAAAGAAATTATCTATATATATATTTCTTTTTAGTGTAATTGATGATTGAATAGTATTGAAAATGTATTAATACTCGAATCAGATTATCCAGAATACAGAGAGGAAGTGTCCAGATTCGTCATAGATTCACAATGAAATTGAAATTGACATATTTAGAAATCGAGATCATCAACTATATTTACTAAAAAAAGAAAAAGAAATATTCTAAAAAATTAGAAGAATAGTTTAAATTCTTTAAGTGAAATAATAATAAAGGAAAGGTTAATTTAATCGTAGAGGGAAACGGACAGATTCGAAAAGAATCTGTCCCATTAATAACGAAGAACGTCGGGGAGAAAGCAACAAACACTGTATTGGAACGATCGGCACGTCCTACGTTCCACTCGTTGCGTTTATCCAGCCTCCAAGCTTACGATCGATCCATGGCGTCAGGATCCAAGAAGGCAAGCCAGGCAATAGATTCGAAGGCTACGTTCGTCGAACACTTTGAGACAAACGTGATCTGATCGACTCTAACAATGACTAATTAAATAACGATTAAACAATTCCGAGCGAACAATACCGGACTTTTTCCCGAGGATTAGGGTAGTTATCGAGAAAGCAGGAAGCTGTTTCGGCCATCGGATTGAATTCGTGAAAGTTTTTTGCGCCGTTGATCCTTGATTGTCCCAACAAGGGGGAAACGAAAGATTTGTATCAATGGTGAGTGAAAGAAAAAGTGAAGAAATTCGTGGGAAAAATATCCATAATGATTCGCGAAATGCTAGGAGAATTATTTTATTTCTGCAATTACTTATATATAAAGTATTAATTGGTAGGGGGAGAAGGAAAAAGAAATTTTATTTATTCAATATTTAAGGATTTCTGAATAAATTAAATAATCTAATTTCGTAAAATATTGAACTATATATTCCTATATTCTTTTCTTTTCTATAAATTTAAAATTCACAATTGATAACGAAGATTGAATTAAATAAACTTTTAACTGATGTAAAAAAGAATAAATTAAGGAATTATTAGTAACAATTTCATCTAACTCAAATTGCTTCTCCTTGATATTTTAATCATTAAAAATTTTGTAATAACCAATAAATAATAATTTCCTAAATATTAAATAAATTAGAACATAGAATCTCGAACATTAAATCCAGCCATCTTCATTTCATAATGAAAAAAAAAAACAAAATTTTATTATTCACAGATCTTCCTCCTCTCCATCCACCATCAGAAATTAAAATTCATCTCTTCAATTTCGAATCAACAATTACACAGTTCAATCCCCTTCTCCCCTCGGTATCAATGAGAGCCGAGATAAATCGTGGATTAACAGGAGGACTATAAATTGAAACTCTCGACTTGCCGCTTCGAGGAGGATAATCCTCCTCCACGGAGGAGGAGGAGGAACTGTTCTTCCCGGAAGTGGCGATCGGAAAGACGGCGGTCGAAAGAAAATCTGGATATACACGTGCATGGATATTGAACCGCCGCCGGGGTTTTGGATCATAGTAGGATAATAGTCGTGAGAAGTTGAACGAAAAAAAGGAAAGAAAGGAAAGGAAGAAACGAGGAAAGGAAGATGGTTTTCTCGAGGGGCCCAGGCCATCACGCGAGCCCGAGTAGGAAGATTACGAGCCACGAAACGGAACGTTACGGAGCACGGCATTGAAATAAAGGGATAACGGTAGCTGGACTATTACGTGGCCACCACGTCGTTGTTTAATGTCTCGACTTGGATTCGTGCATAGAAAGATTCTCCGTGGAAACGGGAGACATTGGATAGGGGAGGGTCGGTATCTCGTTCGAAAAGGATTGTTTGATTTTTTAATTGTTCTCTCTCTCTCTCTTTCTCTGTTTCTCTGTGTTTCGTGATAAGGAAGCAGACTTTTCAGACATTCTCGTGATGATGACGAACGTGGTAATGCGTTTGTTTGTTTGTTTAATGTTTTATTTTTTATAAGAATTACTTAAATGGAAAATATATGCGTTTATAAAAGTTATTAGCGTTATGCGAATATTTTAGATTAAATGTGTAAAAAGGGGATTTGTATTTTAAAGTAATTTTAAGAAATAAGTTTCGTTTAATTCGAAAAATTATTTTACGAATTTTATATTTTACAATATTATTAATTTATCCAATGATTTATTTATAATTCTTTCAGTCTATTTATTTGTTCAATTTATCACTTGAAATTAGATGTTTAAATTAATATCCTGGCTACATTTTGACGAGACAGATTCGTCATACGTTCACGATCAAATTTAGCAAAATTGAAATCTATTAAACAATATACTGTAAGCATCTATAATATTGGAAGACTAATTTAAATTCTTTGTAAAATATTCTTTAAAACTATTATTATTTATTATCCCTCATTTTTCGTTAAATACTTTACTAAAAAGTATATAGAAAGAGAAAGAATTACTGAACAACAATACTTTTAACAAAATATTTGATCCACCTGAAAAATTTCTTCAAATTAAATCTCTTCAACCTAATCCTAATAATTGGTCAATAATTTTCTATCGTCGGTAGGAATCTTCATGCTGTGCGGTCTCATCGAACTCGGCCATGCCCACGAAAAGTATCACACAGACTTGGTGAAACCGTGGTCGAAACAATTCCCGGCATCAGATTTTACCAAGTAAAATCTCTCGAAGAAAAGAAAAGGAAAAAAAGGGGAGGGGAAGGAATTCTTCCTCTCGAAGAAATTTATACCCGAGATATCCGCCACTTGGTGCCCGATCGTGCGGCCGGGCACAGAAGGTGAACTCGTCTCGCCTTTGGGCATCGATCTCGAGAAGAAGCAAGCTTCTTCCCTTCTCGTATCTCTCCGCTTTCGTCTCCGCGCGGGCATTATCCAACGATCGACCACACCCGAGCCCTCGAGCGAAATCCGTCGTTGGAATCGCAAACGCGTACATCTTCCTCCGGAATTCTTCCTCTTTCGGCATCGCCACCTTCCTTCCTCCCACTCGTCCAACGGCTCCCTCTCCCTCTAGGAACGATCTCCTCGTTTCCCCGTGAGTTTTATTTTCTAACTCAGTGTGACGGGAAGAGATTTGCCCGGCAGGGGAGAAAAGAAAATGGAAAAATGTTTGAAAAATTTGATCGAACAGAACAGGTGATCGAATTCTCGATACAAAGTTTTTAGTAAGTTTATATTAATTTTATCGAAAGAAATAAGTTGAGTAATAATTGATTATTAATAATTCTTTTCATAATATAGTATAAACTATTTTTTTTTGATAATATATTATTTTTAATTATTCTAAAAATATCTTTCTTTCTTCTTCATAATAATTCTAATATTACTTGATAAATTTCTTGACGAGTGTTGTTCAATCTTTATCTATTTTTAAGGACTAATTGGTTCAATTATTACATTTCCTTATGTTTCAATTTTGATGAGAAGTTTCTAGAACAATTACGTATCGTTGAGCACTTTATATACACACTAATAGATAGATCGCAAAGTAACATAAAAAGTAAAGCTTCAATTTAGAAGAGAAAATCGAGACGTCCAAATTCCCTTTAGAGAAACACCTTAAAAATTTAACTTTTCCCTCCCATAATTTAATTTCATCAATGTCCGTGATTCGTCGAAAGTCAGCCCATTTGCCCCGCAATATTCCATACAAGTCGAGCGAATTCCCAGAAGCGATACCCGTGGCATCGAGCTTTCTCTCCCAATCGTCGATTCGGGCGCATCACGTAGCAAAAACTGTTCAGGATTGGCGCGTAAAACGATTATCGATCCTCTAAAGGACAATTCAACCGTTCCACCCGCTTAGGGACGAGCCGGGGCCGCTTAGACTCACGTACTTAGCGAGAGACGCGGCAGAGAAACAGGAAGAGAAAAAGAAAGATAGAGAGAGAGAGAGAGAGTGTAGGCAAAAAGCCGTTTCACGGCGAAAAATCCGTGAAGCGGCGCACTCTCGAGTCGGCGCCTATAACCAGCCAAGGAGAGAAGCCAAGGGAAAAGAGAGCTCGTTATCTTTTCTTTGAAGGGGGCTGCGTTAAACAGCGCCTCTACATAATTGAATGGCCGAGCCTATTCAGGACCAAGGATCGGATCATCGGTGCTTTTTGCCCCGTTTCTGCCTCCGCGCCCGTAGGGCCCCGGATCTTTTCCTGCCGGCCTCTTTCTCCCAACGTTTCGCCACGGGATCAAGAGGAAATAGCATAATACCGCGTTTATACACGCTCGCCTGTCCGACTGTTGGATGGATCTAACGAATGGATACGTCAGATTTGTAAATATTTGACAGCCCGGGGAATGAATCGATTCGTGTTCGACAAGGGGATAAGGGAACGTTGTTGCGTGCGGTTTTAGCATAAGAAAGTTTTGATAACTTTCTTTATCGATTGATAAGAGATCGATGATGAAATGTTGCATACGCGTTTGAAGAAGTTTGAAGAAATTTAAAGAAGGAAACTTTGATATAGCTGTGTTGTTTCTTTCTTCTATGTACTTGGTGAATATTTAGGGATACCTAGATAATCCACGTAGATTTTATACGTGAAATCATTAGTTTAAATATATCCAGTGCATTTCTTTTTTTTTTGGATCTTTAGATATTTAATTTGTTCTTAACGAAATATCTAGGGACATCTAGATAGTTTGTGCAATTTAATGAATTATTAATTTATTAATTAATTTACTGATTCGTTAGTTGAAATACGTTAAGAATGATCTATTAATAAATTAGATTATAGAAACAAACTATATTTCTAGGTATAATTTGTTTTTATATACACTCGACAAAATATCTAGGGATACCTAGATAATTCACGTAGATTTTATACGTGAAATCATTAGTTTAAATATATCGAGTGCATTTCTTTTTTTTTGGATCTTTAGATATTTAATTTGTTCTTAACGAAATATCTAGGGACATCTAGATAGTTTGCGCAATTTAACGAATTATTAATTTATTAATTAATTTACTGATTCGTTAGTTGAAATACGTTAAGAATGATCTATTAATAAGTTAGATTATAGAAACAAACTGTATTTCTAGGTGTAATTTGTTTTTATATACACTCGACAAAATATCTAGGGATACCTAGGCGATCGTTTAACGATATCATTATGCACAGTAAATAAATACATCCGAGGTACGGATCTAATCTAAGGATTTTATCTTGTCCTTTTCCAAGAGGTCAGTCAGAGAGACCGTGTGAAAAACATTCTACACCAACGCTTCGAAGAAAACGCTTCAAATCAAAGAGGCAATACTTGTTCATTTATCTCAACAACGAGACCTCGCTTCGACCGTCACTCATCCCACACATCAGACGTGTCAAGGTGGATCGATCTTCGAGTTCCTGAAGACCGAACGGAAGTCGTTAAAGATTCAATACTATCTCCTCGCGCGCTCTCTCGTATCTCCTAAATAGCCAACAGCCAACTTCTCGATGCCGTGGGAAAGACAAGCAAACACTCCTTTAACAGGAAGCACTATGTCCAACGTTTATAATGCAGAAACGATATATACGCAAATCGGAATCCCAATTACTCAATGAAAAAGCCTGTCATCGTCGTCCAAACAAGTCACATCCCAGTGAAAGTTATCATAAAGTATCATGTACACGTTTACACATAGTATAAATTACGATTTAAACCAATTTCCGTTTTGACACACGTCAACGAGTTCTTTTCGAAAATCGACGACAGATTCGAATCACAATTCAACAAAATTCACAAGCCTTTCGAAACCTTCGCGTTCGAAAGTTTTAATAATTTCTTACGCGAAAAAGAATCCTTTATTCCTTCAACTTTCGAAACTTCTCATTTATTCACGTTATTATCTACTCGGCTTGATTCTCAAGATTCCTAAAACTTTTCAAACAGCGTTTCGATTCTCGACCGATCGATATATCAGGAACCGATCTATCTCAGGATTGTTGGAACGAAGGAGACACGATTGCAAATCGTTTTCACCGGATCTTTTCTCTCGATCCTCTATATATATATATATATATACGTGTATGTACACAGCCTGCTCGAAGCTAATCTTCGTCTCGTCGGCCAGTTTCCTCGCCGGTTCCTTCTCTCCACGTGCGTGTACACGATGCTGGCACGGCTATAAGGTTACAGGAGAGGCCAACCGCACGTCAGACGAGAGTCAACTAGTAGAAATCTCGTCGACGAATATTACACGGCGGGCGTTAATCGCGCTCGACGGGCGTGAAGCAGCCGCGTTAAGGAGGGAAATCGCTCGAGAGTCCAACCATTCTATTTCGCTTTCCTCCTCGCCCGCTTTTCCTTCGTTCATCGCCCTTTCGTCGTCTCTTTGTCCACTAAACTTTTTGGAAACTTATTGATTTCCGTTAAATCGGTTAAAATCTTCTTCTTGCGTATTACATTAATTTTTATTATCGTTGAGTATAAATTTAGGATAGAATCGTAATCGTTAAACGACGTTTCATTTAAAATAAAACTCATAAATATCTAAAATTGTATGCGAATTGTAATGGTTGTGTATACAAACGTGAAGCATATTTTGAGTTTACTCGAGTATTATTCCGTTTGTTCGTATAAGATATCCTCTTCCAGAACAAACATTTGGCAAGGCTTTCTCCTCCATTCTAGGCTCCACAACTAGTGTTATTCCAACTCGCGAACTCAATCATGCGGCATGTGTCGAGGGAATCCGGATTCTTTCAACTCCAATTTATCATATTACGCGTTACTCGTTCCAAAAGTGTTGAACTTGGGGAGGGAAAGGGGGAAGGAGCCGGTAGATGGAACGTTTCACGAAGTAGAAACTGGTTGTCATTTGACATTTTGCAAGCCTGGATAAAATTCTGTTCTTTCCTAACTGTTCAACTTTTCTGGAACGTACGGGACATCCATCACATTGATCAAAATTATTGTCGATTCACGGTTATCTCTGTTCTCGCCACTTCCTCCCTCAAAATATTTCGAGTTTACTGTTCCATTGCTCTTTTTATCAAATGCAATTGATCTCGACGATTGAATTTTTGTTATTTAAAAGAAAGGAATGTTTTAATTTGATGAAAATTTAATATTGAGAAACGTTATAACTGCCATTTTATATATATTATAATATAAATTATATAATTAAAATTAATATCGAAAAATCATTAGTTAAAACTTGGATCAAAATAATTTTTCTACATAAATTGTTTAGTATTTCATAATCCATCTCTGTATGAAATTAAAGTTGACGTTAAACTATAATCTCTTACGTATCTATTTAAAGAAAAACTGTTATATTGTATAACATATCTCCTTATCTTTCTCAAAAGATATTTCATCGTATTTATATAGAAAGCAGACACGTAGACTGTTATAATATTTCATGGAATATGTCATTTGTACGAACCATTCCCATTTTTTTTTCCCTGTTTTAAATATAATTTCGAATGAAATAGGAAAAAAAGATCTGACTAAACATATATGAAATGGAATAATTGCGAATCTCTTGTTATCCTTGCATCGTGAAACGAAGACGGATAATAATGGACACACAGTTAAAAGGCTTAAGTCGATTAAGTGAAATTTTATCTTTCCTTCGAACGATACAACGAACAATATTCCCGATCGAGAAACACGGTTCTTCAATTTTCGAAGCGATATTTTCAACGAGGAATTTCGAGATAAAACGAGAATATTAAAAATAATACAAGGACCTGTGCATCGGCCTTTGTGCAACGGGTGAAAGAGGCCGGTTCAACCGCCGGAGAAAGGCTTCTTGTCTGTCCTTGCCTGCGCGAAGAACGAACCTAAAGAAGAAGAAGAAGAAGAAGGAAAAAAAGCAAAAGCAAGAGTGATTTTAACCGAGAAACTCGCGTGTTCCGCGTCTATCAAGGTCTCCTCCTCCTTCGAGTGTAATGGAACGACAATCTAACGACAACTTAACACGATCAAGAACGCGACATCTAGAATCTCTTGGAGAAAAAGGAAGGAAGAGAGATAAAGAAACGAACAATGGAAAGAATTATAAATAGAATTCGCAATTCCAACGTTGGATTCGTTTCAACGAGCGTTTCTTTTTCTTTTTCTTTCCTATTTTTTTTTCTCTTTCCTTTCCAATCGACCGTACATTAGTAATTTAATTACTCCGATTTACTTCGAGTCTCCAAGCGTGTATGTGTGTGTGTGTGTGTGCTGGGTTGGTTTCATATGGCAATTTTTTTCTTTTCCTTTCCCCTCTTTCGAACTGCACCGATTCGTCTCACCTGCGCCACGGCACGAAACACGTATCGTTTTCAAACGATAAATTCTCCTCGCTCGAGAATTGCGCTGCAACGAAAACTCTCGATCCAGAGTTTATTGTATATGTTTATCGGGCTAATTATTATGGGAATGTTGTTACGTTGGATCGGTTAAATTATGAGTCATTTGTGGGAATATTTGAAAGGTTCTTTTGTCACGTGCAAATTTACAAGTTACTCTCGTTGATAACCGAGAATGGAAATGATTGGAGTAGTAAAAAATATTGAAATTTAATTTTTGCTGAGTATTCCTTTCTTATTACGAAATAACCGACAATTTTTTATTCAGGATCTTAAACGAAGATCCTCAAAAATATCTATCTATTGATCACATCAGTGTTATAAATTTAAAAGAAATTCTTGAGAACTATTTACTATACATTTGCATCAAAATAGTTTAAAAATCAATCCATCGCAAAAAGCTAGCCAATTAAATTAATTCAACTTGCACAAATTTCGAAAGTTTCGTTCCTTTTCAAACAATGTACGAAAATTAAATAGCCACTGAAAATTTCGAATTTCATCAAAATTGGCAAGGAGACAGATGATCCCCCAAAACGTGTACAATTCTCACGCGTGTCGACGAGCTGCCAATTCCCCCTCCCCGTGTTTAATAACGATCGGAATCGAGCACGCGTTTCGATTATTTTCTCTCTCTCTCCAAAGAGACAAGCTCTATAAATTTCATCCACGAGGACAATCCACGATAAATCATTTTCCAACGGCAGCCGAACAACTAACGGTAATTGGTCTAGTCGATGCATAACCACCACTGCTATCTGGCCCTGATACCCTCGCCTCGATACATGCACCGATATTAAACCGACTCCCTTTCTCCCCTCCGTTGCTCGATATCTCGAAGAGGATAAGAGGCACCACCCGTTTCCCTCCCACGGATACACTTTCTTCCGTGAAAAGCAACGAGGAAAAACTCTTTCTCTCTCTCTATCTCGTCTTTTCTACACGTTTATTACGAGCGTTCATGGAACAATAGAGTGTAAGCATTGATCGAGGCCGCGATTTTCTCCGTGCTGGGATAAATTTAGTAAATTACGGGTACTAATTTCAAGCATCGGGTAATATCCATCGATTAATTATCTTCGTCGGCGGTGATTTTAATGGATAAGAGTTTGGGAAAGGAAACTAGGATTATTAGAAGGCTGTAGGATTACTGGCTTGCGAAATTTAAAGGAAAAATTCCTATCGGATTGATTCGGTTTTTCTTTTTACAATCGAGAGTTCGAAAAGGAGAATTTTGAAAGAATTTTAGATTAGATTCTTGTTTGAAAGAATGTCGAAAGTGACAATTAGTGATAACAAGTTGAGGATGTTTTTCTTTTTTTTTAACTCCTCTGATGGAGTGAAACGTGGAGGATAAGAGTGTGGGGAGATGTGTAATGGAAAACGTGTGTTCCACGAACAACGATGGGCAAGTTCGGTTGTTTTAGGATTAAGATCGATCGATCGTGAAATTACCGGTTAAACAAGCTTGTACGTGTTTCAAACTCGTGAAATGGAGTTGGTAAATGTAGATAGAGATAGATAAATCGTAAACGTACACTCGGGATCATAAATATGTTATGTGTTTACGCGAACGATTGATACGTACGAAATTAATTATCGATATGACACTGATAATATGATAACGAATAGTGAAAAAACATCGGGAAAATTGTTGTTTATACAAGTTTTATATTTAAATATTAATAATCACACGAAAGGTACCTTTCACACTTGATTTTCGCATTCGATATTGACGAGATGAAGATGGAAAAATGGATCATTGATAAAATAAAATTCACAATTCTTAATCCCTCGCGATTAAACGTTAGAGATCCAAAGTGTTTATGGACGAGAGTGTACAAGATGGGAGCCCTTAATCGCGAGGTGGCGGTGAAAATCAAATTTCAAGAGGAAGGAACCAACGAGATCACGCTCAGGGAATAATTACCCTCGGACGGAGTAATTTGCATACCGAGCCACGAGTTTGCGCACGAGCACAGGTCGTAAATTGAACTGTACACAGTTATAACTCTGATCTATCGGTGAAACCTGGCGAAACGATGTCTAAAATAGGCTGCAACGTGCATAAATTTCATCCGAGAGACGATCTCGATACGGCGTCCTCCATCGATTCCTCTCCTCCTGGCGCGCAATCTCTTTTACGCCTCCACGCACTGTTCGCGTTCGATTCAACGCACTTTCCATAGGCGGTAACCATTTATAGACGAAAGGACACCCGACCCCCATATTTTTCAGCCACGTCAATGGGAGAGATAGTCATCCGAGCGACCGGTCTCATTGCCGATTTATCCACGGATTGGATTAACGGATGGATACGACAATCTCGGTGTTTCTTTAAGGACTCTTGTCGGGGGAATATATTTATACGTATAATTACGATCCGCGTCCATCATTCCCTTTCCCATAAATGGAGGACACGTGCAATCCAATTCGTGTTCTACACATCGTATTATCGATTTAGACACAAGTTTACTCTCGATCCACTTAAAATAGTGATAAGATTGAGTTTTCACGTGCCTCTCATCTTCCTTTTAAAATTAATATATATGTAGAGAAATTAAAAATAAAATTATTAGATACAAGAAACGATCTATCTTCAATTCTCTCAAATCTATATATCTAAAAAAAATAAATATTAATGATTTATAATCAATTAATAATAAAAAATTAAACTTTATTGAATTAAATGAATAAATATTTCACTCAAAAAAAATTTCTTTATTTAAACATAAAAAATATTATTGAAAAACTAAATCCAGATAATAAAACTAATATTTTAATAATAATTTAAAATATCATTGATTCCACAAATCAATATTTTTAATTAAACTATTTAAATTTAATTTAATTTTTTGTGTTATTTATTATAAATAAAATAAAGTTTCAAAAACGTTAAATTTAGAGGAATTCAATGTATTAATAATACAAAATATTCAACTAAAACCCCATTTTTAATTTTAAATCTTAAAGAGATTTTTCCACGATTAATAAGAGTGGATCATCCTCTTCCTTATATAAATTTATATCGTTTGAAAATTTTTCAATTTACATCCAAAGCCTCGAAATGAATGTGTAGCATAAGTTTGAAACACCTGGAGATAGAAAACGACACGAGGCAATTACCAGGAATACGAATTCGCCGATGCTAATCGAACCTATTGATCATTCCTCCCCACGATCTCCGCGCGATCACGTATCGTACGTCAGTTTCTGGACGTGTACACGAGGCGCGTGCTATCCTCCTCGACGAGGAGGTCGATGTGAGGTGGAAAGTGAAAATCCGCCGACTCCTGTTTCCATCTCTCGAGCACGGACGGGTGTACGAAATGACGAATATCGATAATGATCCACGCGACCGTAATTAGCCCCATGGATCGATTAATCGGCCGAGAAACCGGAGGGAACCTCGATTAATAATATAAGGCTCGATGGATTCGAAAAATTTGACGACCCTCCAAGCTCTCTTTCTCTATCATCATCACACGGTTGATGCTTTCGAGGCGTGTATCACCTTCTTTTCCTTTTTCTTTTCGAACGAAATTATTATTAGATTAACGGGTTTATTTGTTTCGTTTTCGTTATGATTTTTGTTGGAGAACAGGTATTATACACTATCGATCGTCTCCGCCGTGGAAAATTATTATGATACGACGTCGAGAAGGGGAAGCTCGTAGATTTCCATTCGAGGAGACACTCGAGCGAAGCAATCGAGCTCGCGTTGGATGCACTTTCTTCCGCGTCTTAATTTGTCTGCGGGTGCCGGGACTAATCTGTCTGTGTCATTCGAGATTTCTACGAGAGTCGGATCGAGGTGGAAACGTGTTATGTTGGTTTTATGTAGAGTTGGTTTATTCGATTCCTCCGATAGGATAAATAATTTTACGCCGCCGTTTGATAAATTCATCTCGCGAAAGTCTACGAGATATATATATATATATATATATTTGACTTCAAGTTGAATGGAGATTTAATTGCGAGGAGCACGTAAGTGGAATCGTTCTCGCGTGTAGAAATATTTTCTATACTTTTGTCGTTGAACGTTCCGCCAGAGAGAAACTTTAATTCGACTTGAAAAATCTTATTATAATTTAAGAGTGAATGGCAAAATTATCAACATACGTAATAAAAATTTATTGCCAGGCTGCACAATAATTTTAAACGGGATTTAAATTTTAAACGGAATAATAATAACTTCAATAACCCGATACTGGAATATATTATAATAAATTAAATATTCCGTTGATTGATCTTTGATATTCACTGGCCATTTAAATATGCAAATTTTCATATTTTTTTTTCCAAATACTTATCCACAATCTTTCTTCGCGTCATCCAGCAATATTTGAATATTGAATATAGAATAACAATTGTCACGATGATCTATAACGATACGATGCAACAGAAATCGAGATACTTTTAAAATAAAATTATCTTCCAAATTGAAATATTATTAATAACAATCGGTTTGGTTAGCCATCATCATCGTCAAGGATCAGCTCGTTACGTCCAATGCAATTTATCCTGCCAGCTAGTGTTACTCTCCTGACAACCGGTAGTCACACTCCACTGCAGTTGACATCCTTTGCCGATTATATATATATATATATATATATATATATATATATATATATATATATATATATTCTTATTCATATTCCTCGATTTACGTTTCGTTCGTTAGAAGAATCTGATCCCCACGATGACATTTTCCACCCCGGGAGTCGGCCATGTAAAATCGAATCGGCCGGAATCCGCGTTTCCTTCGCGCACCATTTACCTCGCTAACGACACGCCAATTCCTTCGTTTTCTAATCCGTTCCCTCCCATCGATCTCGCCTCTCGTCTAAATTTCGAGAAATCGCTTCTCCGTATAAATAAGATACTTTTACAGCGTGGAAATTAATTTCAATATCACGTATCAGGAATTCGTTACCACGAAAATAAATTCGATGATTGTCGTTTTCATTATTCGTATCGGAAAAAGATAAATCGAAAAGGCAATTTTATCAATTTCGTCGATCCTTTCAATCGAGATTTGTTTAAAAAAAGAAAGAAAGAAAGAAATTATTCTGTTGGGCCAATATTGGAAAGAGGTAGTTTCATGCTAGTAGCCAGACAATTAGTGCCTAACATAGTGGCGTGTATTAACGGCAATTTATAATGCGCCACGGTAGTACCGCTACGTTTGCCTATCGCTGATCGAGACCCAGTTCCATAAGTCGATGCATTAACGGCCGAATTCGTTTCGAGATACACGCGATGGATAGGATACGATAAAATTATTTGGAAAGTCCGCGATTTCGTATTTAAAATCTCTCGAAGTGACATCCGCTTTATTTTGAAAATTCCATCCGACGATGTTGTTTGAATTGAACGATATGTAAGAGTGTAATAATATAATCAATATTTTCGGTAGAAACAAATTGTTATTTTCAACAAAAAGTTTTCAAAATCCGCAATGAAATCCTCCTCGACACTGTCGATTTCAGCGAAGAAAATTCATAAAGATATACGCACCAGGATATACATTCCAAGATCGAATCTTATACAACGTCGTTACTTCAATAACGTCCAACTTACGGTGCAATTTATAATACTCGGAGGCCGCATTATACACGGAGTGAACCATGCACCTAGCGGCTCCAACAGCAATTGACATCCTTTGGTTAAACGTTCCTATCGGCGTCATCCTCCTCGTCCACCGTTTTACCGTTGCTTACGTCATTATGATAATATAAAGCCGCGATATACATCTCCTCTCCTCGATTTTTCCAACAGAATTCTCGAATAATAATCTTGAAATTCCTTGGATGAGAGGAGAAATGAAATGGAAACGAACTGGACCATTTCGGAATGTTTTTAATTTATAAATGAAAGGATGTACAATGCAATAAATCACGTTGCGGAGGATAAAAAAGTTTGACCGTGTCATCTTCATTGATAGTTGGTACAAAGGCACAAAAAACGATAATTGGTGTCGACTTTTTTACAATGATAGCTTTTTGTAAACGTTTCGTAAACAGGCTCGAATAGTCCAGCGATACTTTAATCACATATACACGAAACATCCTTTTTTTTCTCCCTGTAACAATTATATAATCTTTTAAACAATGGATCGAACTGATAGATTCTTGTTTATTGTACTTAAGATTTAATTGTTATTCATATGGATTAATTTTATTAACTTTGTGGATTTTTGGGTTAATTTTTATTTCATTAAATGATAACAGATTAAATTGTTTATTAATAAATTTATTATTATTTTATTTATTTTATAAATTTGGTTTATTATTAATTTTTTATTTAGTTGTAAAATGAGAGTATAGTGAAAATCGTTGATTATCAGGATTTTATTTAATATTTTATACAATAATTTTTTCTTTACCAATATTATATATCATTTATTATATTTATTGAATTGATTGTAGATTAAATTTTATATTAATAGATCGAATTATTGTTTGTCGGCACTTTTCAGAGATCAATCAACGATCATCATCGATCATTTTGAAGTAAGATCTTTAATTCTTCGATCATATTCCAAAATTATTTGCAATAATTTTCTCTAGTAAAAATATCATCCGTGAAATTATCCTAACCCATTAGCGGAGCAACGCGAACACCTTCGAACCAGAGAATTTCCGCTAATCGTTCGCGGGTCCACGCAAATGATTCGAGGCCTTCGAGAGCAGAAATACGCGAATCTTTCTTTGCGATTCGTCTGCGTGTGCGTCGAAAACGGAAATCAAATATCCAGAAGGGGATTCGAGGACAATTTAAATGATAATTCATAGTGGCGGGCGTAGCTCGATTTTGTAATTATCGGGTTGGCGTGTTTAATGGGCTGCCACCAAGCTTTCCCATCGTGGGTATCGTTAACGAGGACCAACCACCGGTGCCACTGTTGCCCGCAAAAGCGTTAAGGATAAATAAAACAACAAATGAAATGAAAGTAAATGCATAATGCATGTAGTAAGAGTAATTTATAACTCGTGGTCTATTTCAGAGTTACAACTCTAAGGATCGTTTCTTCCTATTGGAAACAATTTAAGGAAATTATGGAGGACGATGAAACACCGAAAGGATGTTTCGAGAGAACATTATGATAAACTCTTGACGGAATTTCGGGATTATTTTACGTTGAAATTTGTAAAATTTAATTTACGAGAGACAAGAAGAGTGAAGATAGATGAATTTAAATTTCGAATATCTTTTAAATATATTTCCAATGCAAGTGGATATATCATATTCTCTTGTGATGCAATATCTAACTACTTTGCTATAATTAAAATTGAAATATATATATATAAAGATGGATTCATTTATTAAAAGTAACAGAAGCAAGATTGAAATTTCTTAATCATTTGAATCGAATCGTTTTATCTTATCTGTAATCGTTTAAAACTTATGTTTAAACTTACACGAAACATCTTGTATACACGCTTGATACACAGATAATTTCATATCCCCTGCTTATAGTGGAGAAACTCGACGAGATAACGAAAGATCGTGGACGCGATTAAGAAACGAGACGAGAAACTTCAAAGCGATCGGTGGAGACGATGGAAAATTATCGATCGAAGGAAAAATTATATTATACATTTTGTTAGTTCGAAATAAATCTATGTGAGTCATCGATTAATTGAAAGAAATCTTGGAAATCGCAAATTAGTCCGCGAGGAGAGGTGCAATAAATAGTAGTAATCCTCTCGTGGCGGGTTTTCACGTTAAACGATAGCTGAGAAATTATTTTCATACCCGACGCGTAGTTACTTGCCGGATTACTCTTCTCGTCGAACAATTTTACACGCGTAAATAAATTAATTGGATATTAACATAGAGGAAGGAGGGGATTCTAGGGAAGGATGGATAGATACGAATCAATTCTCACCCGTGTAAAATGAAAATTGAAGTGTGAATTTTGTCATGGGTTTCTAAACGACTTAATCCGAGGTAAAAGGTTAATCGAAAGACTTTTTTTTTAATATATAATAATAATAAATTTAATTGATCAATATTTAAATCCATAAAATATTAATCTTAAAATAACCCTTATAAATATAATATTTATATACTCAGATAAAAAAATTAAAACAAATATTCTTCTATGATACTCAATATTAAAACCAGATATTTCAGATTCACCTTCAATTAAATCAAATAGGAGTACGATTTAATTCAATTAATATTCTAGTAAACATTATTAAATATAATGGATAAAATAAAATTGCTTTCCAAGAGTTTTTTTTTTGAGTTTTAAAGTTCAGAAGCTTGATTTAACCTTTTGACCCTATTTATTCATCGATTTGATCGAGTTTGATCGATTAATTGATGAGATTTTAATTCTATAATTGGATAAATTAAATATATCTACAAATTTACTCTACAATGATAAAGAAACGTGAAATTAAACGACAGTCGTAATTTATTTAAATTTTGAACGAGAGAAGATCGCGAGGAAATCATCAATCGTCAACTCGCCATAATTACATTTCAATTAAAAATTAAAATTGTAAATTATTTCTCATAAAAACTACCTTATCTATCGATAAATATCACCATCGTGTGTAATAATCAATAGAAAGTTTATAATAATCGACGAACGAAATATCCGTTTCCTGAATATAATTGCGACTGCGGAAATATTAAAAAGAACGAATCCAGATCAATAAACTTAAAACTTGTGCGTTGAAACAACATACATCATCAAGATCGATAAAATTAAATCTAAACAATATACAATACCATGAAAATTTTAAGAAGATTCAATAATTAAACGAGTTAAAACAACCAAAGCCCGCCGCGGATTCCTTTGCGCTTATGTGCCACGAGCAGGTAGGTACACCTGCCTGGTCGCGTTGTCAGCGAGGGGAGGGGAGGATCGAAGATGGTACGAGGATCGAAGACGAAGGGGATCGAGGTGTACACACCATAGATCGTCCGAGGAGGAAAAGCCGGAGTCGAGCCGCGTGTGTTCTTCCTCTTCTCTCCTCCTTCTCCCCACGAGCGTAATGGACGAATGGGGCAGCTGCCGCTGCTGCCGGCCGGAGGATTTAACGCGCTCGGATCTGGGTGGTCCCCCTCCCTCTCCCCTATCCGCGGATAGATACGTACACAAGTATCGGTGGAGAGTTATATACGCGGTGCTCGCGGCGCTACGTATTCATAACCTTATCCACCTTATCCGCAGAAAATAATAGCACGCGCTCCATTATTCATTAACGTGTATAGAAAGCGCGCGCGTCGAACGCATCCGAGCGGAGAGGAGTTTTTCGTCGAAAGGGAGCGTTGTCCTCGTTATTCAGCACGATTCATTCAGTTTCGAATAAAGAGATTCGTGGATGAGAAATTTAATCTTCGGTATATATATTAAAATTCTTATCCAAAAGAAGAGAATTTTTTGAGCTACGTTCCTTCTTGTAATTAAATAAAAAGCAACGTTTACTTTACTAGGCTTAGTTTCTTTCTCTCCATGAAATAATTCTCGCAAAGGAATACAAAAGAGTGTGTATACAACCACTTCCTTTCGATTCATCTTGGATTCGTTACACCTAATCTGAAATCTTTTCCCAGCAACCGGAGGAAAAGAAATTCATTTCGTTTAAAAGGGAACAAATCGGTTCACGTATCTCGTCCAGGAAAAAATAATTGTATACACTGCTTCAATTCCTCCTTTTTCCTCCCTCCATAGCATTTGTCGAGCGATCGCTTCGAGCGAGATTCGTATATATATCATACACGCACGTCCTGGTCATCGTTATATAATTACACCGTGGCGGGCACGAATTTAAAACACGGCCGTTCAACAATTCTCTTCCCGACTGCGTCGAGCAACTTCGACTTCATTGCCGCTCCTCCTGTTGCTTACACAATGAAGTCACGTTGAATCGTTGAATGCAAACCGGAATGCTTTGTCCGATTCAATAATAAATTTTCGAAAGCGTTTAATAAAACCAGGTATTCCGTCAATGAGGGCGCAATACGCGCGCCCTTCGAGGGGGAGGGGCGCGTTGTTTCGGGACGGAAACATTGTTCACCGCGAGGAGGATCGTAAATTCGAAAATTACAAGGTTCGCTCGCCTTAGGATCGAATCCGGGTTCGCTTGTTCGAAGGTAAAACGGGAGGATAATCGAGAGGGGAAACGAGACACCACGTATGGGATCCCGTTGTCGAGAATAATCGCCGATTGTTCAAGGAGGGATTAATTTTTCACGTTAAAATTAATTATCGAAAGGGTATCGAGGTATATCTTGTATAATTCATGTTCGAGAGATCGATCCACCTTTGTGATTTGTTTTTACATTTCATTCTAGGAATAGATTCGAACGTCGTTCGAATTACCTTTACTCCATAATTTCACGTTTACGTGTAAATAAAAGGTGTCGTTATTCAAATAAGCAGATTCCTTCGTTTCTTTTTTTTTGTCTCTCTCTCTCTCTCGATAATTGATACTAGTCACTTTTTGTCACGTTCACCGCTAAATCAAAGCCTCGGCCATAACACTTTTGCCGCACGGAACGAAAGGGTAATCTTCGTAAAATTACAGCCTGGATGCATCCCGCCTGGTGCATCCGACTCGCTTTTAATTACCTAATTTCTCTTTAGGAACGTCTGCCTTTATTTGGCGTTCCATTAAGGGCGATGGTATCCGTTATACACGTTTTACGAGGAGGAATGGTCCACGGCTTGCGCTTTCTAGACACACTCGGCGAGGCCCATTCAACGATGGAGTCGGTGCTACATCAAAAGATCCGTGGCAACGGTTAAATATATGCAAGGCCTCTTCTAGACTCTAGCGTCTTCCACGTGTATATATATATATAAATACATGTACGTTTTATTCGACACCAACAGATGGATGAATAACGACAAAGAGTGGCAAATTGATGTTACAACGGATCGAAAGCGCGTCGGTGATTTATTTCGTCGTAAAAATCCTACTTGTGCAAATATTCTTTCTCGCGGCGAGGCAAGGGACACTGGAAATCCTGACAAATATTTATATGCACGCGGACGGCCGCGTATTTATCGGCGAATTAATAAAAATAAAAATATCATAGCACGACTCAACTTTGTTGTTGCGATCCCAGCTATCACTCATCTTTCGATCTGTGCACAGGTTTTATGTACATCCGTGGAAAGTTAAAGTGATTTTCTTTAGGGCAATAGCAAGCTTATCCTCTGCAGTCTCTATTCCTTTCTACTGATTGATAAAATTGAGATCTTCCGAGAAGAAGGATAGTATAAATTTAACTCAATAATTAGTTTTAATTTTTTTAAGTAATTTTCTAATTTATATTTCCAATAATATTATAAATCGCTTGTTTAAAGATTTTCCTACAAAAATAGGTGAATGTATATTATTTAAAATAAAAGATTCTCCGTATTTGAGAAAAGATTAATGAAATTTTATTTTAAAAATATAAGTGATTTTCTTTAAGAGGCAAGCTTATCCTCTGCAGTCTCTATTTCTTCCTACTGATTGATAAAATTGAGATCTTCTTCCGTTCTTTCTCGAAAAGGATAGTATAAATTTAACTCAATAATTAGTTTTAATTTTTTCGAATAATTTTCTAATTTATATTGGTTTCCAATAATATTATAAACCGCTTGTTTAAAGATTTTCCTACAACAAAAATAGGTGAATGTATATCGTTTAAAATAAAGGATTCTCTCGTATTTTGAGAAAGGATCAATGAAATTTTATCTTAAAAATATGATTGCAATGATTTCGATTGCAATGATTTTCCATGCGGCCTTGAACGAGAATTAAAAAAGATCACACGCTTGATATCCGATCGTACAAGCGTGTAATAATAAAAGCACGAGATGTTGATGTTCGGGCGGCAATTATAAAAGAGTAGTAATTATCATGTTCAATTTTTCTTCTTCCTTTTTTTTTTTTTTTTAAGAAATTACAGTTGGCTTATCTGATCCATCCTTGTTGCCTTTCTCGACACGATAATGGAAGATGAACCGTGCGTCCTACTTTTTCACCGTACCGTGGAAGCACAATCCCACCCACCAGTGATATTCGCGAGATCTTGATCGTCCCGATTAATTGTATCGCAATTATTAATTCACGTGGAATCTGAAAATATTGCACGGAGAAGAAAGTATCGGTTCTTCGATTTATTTCTCCGCTTGGAGAGAGGAAAGAAGGGAAGGAAACGAAGATATCATAAGATAAATTCCATTTGGAATGAAGCAATCACTTTCTTGTAGGATAAGACGAAGCTTCCTTTGGCGTATAACCGACGCAAGGAATGCATTTAAATCGGTCCATTGTGAGGAAGAGAGGGCGGAATGGGGTTCTATCCAAAATTGGAAACCGATCGTATCGACGAGAAGTTGTACGCCTGTTGAAGTCTTTTTCTTTTTCTTTACTCTTTCTTTTACTTTATTCAATTTTTTTTCAAATTACAAGAAGAATTAATTTGAAAATATGAGGGATGATTTCCATCTTATCAAAGACGAGTTAATAAAATCTAGTAATGGGACGCTTTCTCCCGACACGCGCGCGCCTGACAAACGAAATTGGTACGACGTAAGAATGGATCGTGGAATCGATCTATATCGATGGATCTGGATCTGGTCAGTTTGGAGGGACCTGCGGTTAACAGGAGAGCTAGCATGACTGACGTCGCCTTAATGAGATCCGTCACAATGCAAAGACACGCCGCTGATGACTCACACTGCAGGAAGTCTGCCCCGCGCGAGCCAAGACCGGATGTCTTCGGCTCTCTTTAAATTGGCACGAGGTGAAACGAAGTCAGTGACATTCTGCCTTCTTTCCGCGGAATCTTTTCAATTTTCAATTTCCCTTTATCTCGCCATTAATAGAAACTCTATATTCTTGCATTCTGATAATAACAGAATATTTATATATATATATATCTTTCTCTATATTATTATAACACAATTTATCATTTATCATTTTTTTTAAATATTCACCGTTTATTCTCTAATTTTTTTAGTTAATTTTCAATTTTCAATTTCCCTTTATCTCGCGATTAATAGAAATTCTATATTCTTGCATGATAATAATAGAATATTTTTACATATATATATCTTTCTCTATATTATTATAATACAATTTATCATTTATCATTTTTTTTAAATATCATTCACCGCTTATTCTCTAATTTTTTTAGTTAATTTTCAATTTTCAATTTCCCTTTATCTCGCCATTAATAGAAACTCTATATTCTTGCATTCTGATAATAACAGAATATTTATATATATATATATCTTTCTCTATATTATTATAACACAATTTATCATTTATCATTTTTTTTAAATATTCACCGTTTATTCTCTAATTTTTTTAGTTAATTTTCAATTTTCAATTTCCCTTTATCTCGCGATTAATAGAAATTCTATATTCTTGCATGATAATAATAGAATATTTTTACATATATATATCTTTCTCTATATTATTATAATACAATTTATCATTTATCATTTTTTTTAAATATCATTCACCGCTTATTCTCTAATTTTTTTAGTTAATTTTCAATTTTCAATTTCCCTTTATCTCGCCATTAATAGAAATTCTATATTCTTGCATGATAATAACAGAATATTTTTATATATATATCTTTCTCTATATTATTATAACACGATTTATCATTTATCATTTTTTTTTTAAATATCATTCACCGCTTATTCTCTAATTTGTTTAGTTAAATTTGCAATTTTTCGAAGTTTGAAAAATAACGATCGACTTTCGCCAAGACGTTAATTCGTTTCGCGAGGCAAATTTGATCGGCGATATGAGTTTAAAACTCGTCGATGAATCACACACACCGAAACGAATTCATTCTCTCCACCACGTCACTCGGCCTTCATTCATCGAACTGGTGTACTATATACGTGGATTCGTATAAAAGTTTATCTCGTTTCCAAGTCTGATCGCGAAGATATATCGATTTTTATTTCCTCCTCTATCCTTATAAAAAAGAGCACAAACGTATCACGCGAGCCAAGAAGGAAGTTTTTTTTTCTTTCTCTCTCCTTCCCCCTCTTAAAATTTTTCGCGATTTTCGACCAATCTAGGCGAAGAAATGGTACAAGGTGAAACGATCGTAATCGAGCAAAAAAAGAAAGGAAGAAAGATAAAAAAAAACGTAACGGAACAATTTCAAGCGGCGAAGATCGCGTGTCTATCCACCATATTCATCTACATTTCTAACGATCAATTGCGGGAGAGAAAAAGTTCTCGCCTGTTCTCAAGATCGTCACGATAATAAATTATGATGGACGGTCTGCTAATTGAATAGCTGAGAAAGTTACATTATTGTTCCATTAACAACAACACCACCTGTGCGTTTCCCTGTGCCACGTTTTAAAATTTTTCTTTCGTTTCTCGATATCCAAAACGTATACAAATCTATTTTTATGATCCCCCCTAAAAATCGTTCGGGGGCAATTAGTCTTCTTAAATATTAATTTTATTTTCTTTGACGTGTACATGGTAAAGTTTGCGGGGGAAAAAAAATTCTTTCCATTTGATTTGATTTATCGAGCAACTTACTCCAACAAAATTGAACAACAAATTATCGTTTGATAAATTTGATTGTAATTGTAATTCAACTTTATTACGGCTGGTATAATTCGAAATTATGCAACGATTTCAATCTTACGTGTTACGTGTAATACATTATATCTCGAATGATATAATAACGTTTTTAATAATCCAACCAAATATTAAAAAATTCCTTTAAAATAATAAAACTGATTTACTCTATCTAAGTCAAATTTAATCATCGTTTCTTCAAATTAAATAAATTCCACAAATTACTTTCTATATCTAGAAAAAAAAATTAACAAAAATTTATTTAAATAAAACTCTCTTCACTTGCATTACTTAATAAATAATAAAAATTCTCTCTCTCAAAATTACACGGAAAAAAAAAATTACTCCGTCAACAGAGACGACGTATCGAAGTTATTCTGTGGAAAAAGGTATTCGACCATTGTTCTTCTATTTTCTTCTCCCCATTTCTCAGCGTCGAAAAGTTTACAGGAGCAATGAATCCCCGACTGACCTCCGGCTGCTCCTCGTTCAAAAACGAAAAAGAGGGAAATATTCCGGGGACGGAAATTTCACCACCACGCCCGGTCCAATTTCTTCGGGGCGGCGCAAACTGCAACACTACATTAGAGGAATTGTCTGGAATCGAGCGCGCCTTGGAGCGTTGCCAAAGGCGGGAGATTACTTCGTTGATTCCTTCCGGGCCCCACAATTCGATGCGGCCGTAATTGCCGGGCTTCCGTGCCAAATTTACAGCCCGTCCCGTTTTACCGAAAAGATCTAGAAGACATTTTATATTATACGAGAGAGTGTACCTTGGCACCACGTTGCGCGATATACAGCGATATACAATATTCATCCCCCGCCCCACGTGTTGTCCTGGATAGTTATTTTTTTTTTTTTTCCCCCTCGTTTCGTGTCACCGAATCATTATTATGCTGCATGGCTCGCATTAATGAGCTCGTCGAGAATATTTATGGAGAGAGAAAAATAAATAAATTGTATCCATCGTTATTTTGGTAAAAATTTGAGAATTAAATAATTTTCTAATAATTTTCTTTATAGTTGTAATTGATTAATTCGTTTGATATTAGGTTCTCTTTGATGTAGCATTTCCACGAATAAATAACGTTAGATTCTGATTACTTCCATTAATTATACTTTTATTGAGAAATTTATTTTATCCAAGACCAGGAACAGGATGAACTTTATACCCAAGTTTATCTGGATATTTATATCATTCATCAGTTAATTTTGCAATTTTTTCTCTTCATATATCAGGAATCTCATCAATTATAGGTTCATTAAATTTAATAGTAAGAATTATAATAATAAAGAATTTTTAAATTTCTAAATTATGATCAAATCTACTTATTCCCATGATCAGTATTTATTACAACAATTCTATTAATTATGTCATTAATATTAGCAAGAGATAATATTTAATACATCACTTTTCCAATAGAAGATCGAATTTTATATCAACATCTATTTTGATTCTTTGGTTACCCAGAAGTTTATTAAGAATAATTTATGTAATATTAGGAATTGGATTTTTAGAATTTTTAAATAACCTTCGTTAATTCTTTCGAGATCTTTTTAAAGATAAGATCCTATTTTCTATTAATTATTGATAAAAAATTCAACATCTCCTTTTTTAAAAGAAATAATATCAAAGTATCGCTTGGTGCCATCAACTTGTCCTTCCAATTTTGAATGTAAACCGAGAGAAAAATAAACGAAAAGGAAAAATGCAGCTAATTGAATTATCTCTCTCTCCCTTCGAATGAAACAGAACTCAAAGAACTATTTTCCAACGAAGTTTTCACAAAAGTTTTCACGGGGAAAACAATTTCTCCCGACAAATGAGTTTCGCGTCAAAGTCTTTGCCCCTTTTCGCCCATAATTCTTTTCCAGAAAGCTTACCCTGCTGTATAACACACCCTTTACAACAACTCCTCCGAGTCCCGGCGGCCACGTGGATTTTTGCGGACGGGATTCCTTCACCGGCCTGCTGATGACCAAAGGGAGGAGGATAGAAGGGAGGACGTAAATCAATTAGGCGGACGACGTGCTAGTTGTTGATACAATAAAGAGAAACGTGACGTTGCCTTATGGGAGGGCAGGAAATGAGTAACGAGAAGGGTGAATCGAAACGTGTCGTGTTGAAAATTAACGTTTCCTTTCGTATTATTCTTCGTGCCTCGCTCGAATCATCCTTCATCCAGTTAACGCAAACATTCCGTTTGACGGATCGTTTCTCGTTCGAGCTTTTCCTTTTTCAAATAAAATATCGGATATTTTGATTTTAAAGTTTCGACAGACTCGTAGAAATTATCTCCTAATTACGAGAGGATTAAAAATATTTATATATATATAAATGTAGAACGTTGGAAGGAAGTTTCTTTTTTTTAAAGAGCTTCATCAATTCTTCTATCATTCTAAAAAGGTGTCTCATATTTTTAGCAAACACTCTGGAGGAGCGCGAGCGCAGTTATTTCAAGAGTTTACAGTGATGCTAATTGAAGGAAACGATAAGCATACGTCGAGATACGGCATCGGCTAAAGACATTTTACAAATCGATTCGCGATATTTAATTGATTTCAAGAGGCGCTAATTGGTGGACGTCGATACGATGTTTAAACGGTAAACGTTATTTCCTCGAACCGGGAATAATGTAACCAAAGTGTTGCCTCCTCGACGCCCCTCGACGTCCACCGAGGTATCGATAGTGTGCACAGCACTCGAGTTTACGCGAAAGTTTTCGCGAAACGAGGATAACGGTACCACGAACTCGACGAGTGTTATCGTTCCTCCGCGTAATCGTGCAGATAAGAGTTTATCGCGGGAAAACAGGTAGTACACAAAGTATAATTCCCTCGATCGGTTTGAAAACGAGAGAAAAATAGGTTGAATCGATCGAACATTCTCAAAAAGGCAGGATTTGCAAAACAGCGAATCGATCTAATTTTTTTATTTTATAACTTCCGTTTTTTTTTTCTTCTTTCTCTTCTTATTTTTAATCCTCGAATGGACGAAACGAGGCGGAGGAATTGAAAAGCGGCCACTACTATAATTTATAAAATTATCGAATCATTATTCCCGCCGTTAAAATTTTCGAAAAATTTATATAATATCGCATTCCATTTTTATGAATCAATAAACTGAAATTGTATCGTAAAATTTAGCAACGATACACGTGCATAAATATAATTAGAATTAAAAACACGAGACCCGTCAATCTATACTTATTATGATACATATGTAGCTGATAAAAGTGTTAAAAGAGTTATGTTTTCTTGTTAATATTAAAAGAATTTTTCACGCAATAATTGGATATTTTATATGTATCGTAATATATAAAGATAACTGTATATGATAACAAATTGAATAACCCGAAGGAAAACAATTTCTCAAACAGCTAAAAAATCCATTTCTTCTGCTATGGCACACTTTCCAACTTATTATTCCATTGACGTATCAATAATAAACCAACTAAAGATATACTACCGCACTAAAGATAAAGCACGTATTTTTAACCCATCTAATCGACCCCAAGAAAAGAAAAAAAAGCAATATCCAAAACGAAAATCCATCCACAAGAATCTTAATAAACTCTTGTTTGAATTAAGATAATTATTGATTAAAAATGGAGGTAAGGAATAAAAAAATATTTGTCTCCGTTTCCTGTTTTCCAGTCCCCGTGATGCCACCGCCGCCGATCGTTTGGAAACGTTAGCAACGGGCCCCGAAAAATGGCCTCGATCTTGGGAGACGGGACGGACCCAGGGGGCTCGGGGCCCTCCCGATGCCTGTTGCTCCTGCAAAGGTCCCTCGCGATCCAGCTGACCAGGGGCCCGCCTCCGCAGGTTCTCAACGCAAGCCAACGCGAGAGTCCCAAGGAGCATCCAGCCGACGAGATGTGGATGTACGATAAAGGTTACAATTTGTTTCAGGTGAGTCGTGATCATTCCATTTTTCATTTAGATCTTCTTATTCGGGAAACGAAGAGTTTCTTGACCTCAAAAAGAGGTAATCTAAATGGGGACTAATTTTACTCGATAATCGTACAGTTGAAATTGTTTTTTTTCTGGAATAGATAACTGATATTGTACTATTCTTGTTCATATTGATTACAGTAAATTATTTGAAAAAAGAATTATCTTTATTAGTCTCATACAGTAGAATACGGTTGAAAATTTCCATTAAACATCTCCCCTAGAAATTGTTAATTTAATTGTTGAAAGAATACATTGGAAAATTCTTGATATCTTGCTGGTGGTCTATTACAAAAAACCGTAGGAACAAGATTCCATTGGACTGTGACCGCACGTACGATAAAACGATGTACCTCTTCCAAACTAGTCGCCAGCCTTTTTTTACAACTCGGCATTCCCGAAGCGAAGATTGGCGTTGATTGGATGCACCGTTATGCCGGAATGAGACAATATGAATTACGAGCAATTTCGCGAGCCAACTTTAACAGAGGCAAAGAGGGAGGAGGACCCACACTACGAGGCGAAAGAGTTAAGTGGCGGATGTTCTAAGCGATCTTGTCACAATCCTTCCTTTCCGTATCTCTCTCTTTTTTCTTTTTTTTCCCTCCATAGCCTTGGAACGTGGCAAAACCAATCCAACATCATCATTCCTCTTCTGTTCTCGTAAAAACGATTGATTGCCAATTCATCGAATCGACGCGGTTAGATTCTATCGATCGCAATCTCTCCATTTCTCCTCCCTCCCAATGTTGTCAGGGGTTGTCCAGCTCCAGGGGAATCAAATTGGGACATGCCTTTCCACGAGAAGAGTGGCTCTTCGGTTTCAATGAGTGGGGATGGAGCACACCCTCGAAGGGAAACGTTAACCGCTTCTCGTAACCGAAAGGCTGTTGAAAGTAAGGGCGATAATAATCGAGATCTTTGTTATACATCTTTGACTTCCTGACACTCTCCTTTCAAACAGGATCCTTTTATTAACACCTGTTTTTTGGTGGATTGTGAATAGAGAATAAAATAGATGTCGTTTAAACTTGAACAAAAATCTTAAGAATCTTTTTTACACGATTCGGAAGAAACGAAAGTAAAAGTTTTTAAGGAACGAATAGAATAGATAAAACTTTAAAATGATTAAATTTATACATCGAATCGAAGATAATTTATGAAAATCTCGATGATATCTGATTGTAATCGTGAAAATATCAGAATATCGAATCTTATTTTCGCGTGGAATGAATAAATCATGATAGGGTAGGCATCGATGCTAAGCTTAAACACTTGAACAGGGGACTTTTTCAAAGATTCTCTTTTTTTCTTCACAAGATCGGAGAGGAAAAGTTATCAAAGAGATCAAAGTGTCTCCAAAGATGTTTCAAGATGAAAGAAAACTTGTCAAATTGATAAATTGACGGTAGGCAGATGTTCGAGGCACGCTTGGCAACGCGGAAGAGGAAGGATCGATCGTCAAAGGGCAAACGATAATAACATCATTCACCCTCCTCTTGTTTTGCATATCGCCACACGATCGCACCCCAATGAAAGCTTCCAACTCCTCTTCCAACTCTCCTTAAAAAACCTATCGCAAGAATAAGCCCGCGTTCAGCTCGATCTAACCCAAGATCTTTGCCATACATGATGAAGCAGATAGATGATAACAAGCCGGTACGATCTCATGTTGAATCAGATTTTCTTTTATGTTCGTTCATTAACATTATATAATTGGAGAATATATTCTACTTAAAGATTAGTAATTAAATTTTATTAACATTTATTTTAGAATAAATGTTATTTATTTTATCTCAAAATTTGAAATTATATTATAAACATGTTAATTTAAAGAGTCTGTATTTTCCGTGAAATGGAATGTATCTCACAATCAAGTCTTTCAGATTAGAAAAGATTAAACTGTTTCTACAGAATTTTTTTTAATGAAATGAAAAATGCATCATTATGTCAATTAAAGGTATCCAAAATCTGTATAAACTATATATCTGAAACGAATATCATATTTAAACTAAATTAACCATGACAAAATAAATATTATTTATATAAATCGTGAAGAAACGAATTTCCTTCTTCAAAAGAGGTGGCGCGAAAAAAGTAAGTCGTTATCAACGGATAAAGTGCAATTAGAATGGAAAATTAATCGTATTTCTCGTACATTGATTTACGCTCCCGCTCGTTTCAAAAGCGAAAAATAATTTGAATGCCACAGAAGTTGGATCGATTCGATCGTGGAAGAAACGGTGTGAAACCGTGCCGTGCGGCACTCTCGATAAGGGGACGATAATCTTAAAGGATTGGGATTGGAATTGGATCAACGCACTATAATTGTCAGGCTAATTAGAGCCGCGGTTGAAATTGCTACATTTACAGTCGGCGTTATCGTTTCACAATACGTTTACCAGCTTATTTATCGCCATCGTTAATTATTGTTCGCCGCTGTTCCATCGAGATATTATCGGCGTATGTACAAAACGATCCAACTGCTGTTCAACTGCCGCCGCCGCCGCAGCAGCAGCAAAGATTCCATCTCCACGGTGTTCCAGGCTGCCTGCCCACCGCGTCGTGCGATCTCTTTCCAATTATTATCGCTAAACTCGACTTTTAGATAAACATCGGATATCCTATATTCTCGTAAATTTCTCCTAATTCCGCCTAAGTCAAACCTTTGGGACAATTACGTCGCAGGTAATTGGCTCTTAGATCGATCGAATGATCGCCCCCCTTCTTCCTCGATCGGCCAATTATTAAGACATTACCCGTATCAAAATCGGTTTAGAATGCTCGAAAAAATAAGGAGGGAGTATTGTATAATTAGTAATATCTATGAAATGATCGGATATGAAGTTAAACTTGTCCCCTTCGAGCCGAGTGAAAGCGTATTAAGCACAATCGAATCGATTTTGCTATAGTATGGATACGGATGAATTTGTGGAAGCAAGCATTTTAAAGAAGAATCTTAAGAACACGTCATATATCTCGTTTTAATGTTTCTCATTTCTGAGGAATTGAAAACACTGGAAGCAATGATGAGAAAAGGCGAGAAGAAAAAATGTAAAGTCTGTTCATCTAAACAATTGTGGACAAAAATTGCGAATCATGTCGAGAATATTATTGCAAAGGAGGATAATTAATCGATTTAATTTTATTTATATAATAAATAATAGTAAAAATGTAGAAGAGCCTATATGATAAAATAGATGTATAAGAAGTATAAGTATAGTAATATTTAAGAATAAATGTGAGTTAAAAAGTGCATATATGCTTTTCCTTACTGTCTTACTGAAAGAAAAAGTTTTTGTTTCGAATCTTTTATTTCTTCGTTTCTTGTAGAAGAACTTTTCTGAAGCTACGTGACAAAAGATATTTCGAGATTGTAGATAAAGCTGGTTAACGTATCGAAGATAAATATTTTCATCGCGAAGAAAAGACTGAGATGTTCTATCGATCCACCGTGAATAATAACACGTTGCAAGGGAGGAGTCAATTTCTCGGGATCGTGATCCAGAAGGGTGAAGAGTTTACCGAGGGTCGCCGTAATCAAGCCAACCTTGGCGCGTTCGATGCCAAGGCAAACTTTATCAAAGCCTTTGCTCAAAAATCTTCCTCCAAGAAAATCGACATTTAATTAAACGATCATCCTCTTATATGACAAAAATAACAAATATCATCATCAAAATCAATATTTCGAAACAAAATATATTTTAAGTATCCATGTGAAAAATTTACATACGTTGGATCTCAAGGAAAAATATTGGTCAATCATTTTATCGAGAAGATATTCTGTTCTCTCTTTATTTTCTATTACTTTGCTCCAAGTCTTCCATTCTCTCCGCTTCCACGTTAAACAAGACATTCTATTCCATACCTGATACGACAGAAGAACAATGTCGTAACAACGTAACCACGATAAGAGTCACATCTCAAGAGACAATGTTCTCCCGTCTTTGATTATAAACACGTTTGTGAATCTCGTGGATGCATAAACAACGTACTCCATTACACACACGGGGGAGGGAGAGGGAGAAGGAAGGAAGGAAGAGGGAGTGAAACCTTGCTTCGTTTTATTGCGGATATTATGCCAGGAACACGCATATTTGCGATACGTTTTCCGCTTGAACGTGAAACACGATCTTGAAGCGGGTGTACACACATACACACACACATACACACACGTACGCGTACAACGATAACGTGCAATCTCAGCCCTGGATGCAACGAGGAATCGTGTTACCTCTGGTTACCACCGTAACCGGAAATGGATTGTAAATAGGAGTAAAACCACCGGATTAATATAAACATCACGACGGAAGAAAGTGTATTCGAGTTGGAAAAATGAATTTCCTCTAGACTTTAAGATTCACAAGATTCGAAAAATAAATTCTCCATCGAAAACACGAGAATTAGAATGTAATAATTCATTTTAAAGCCATCGATCCTATCCGAATTTGGATTAATGAATAATTCAGTATTCTATAAATGTTCGTAGAGATCGTTTCAAAATCATTATTACGAACAAAGGAATTTTCTTTGATTGAAAAAAACAAACCTATTAAATGACTCGAACCGAATATTATGAATTCCATCATTACGATTTTTTTTTTTTCTGATACGCTCAACTTAACGTTTATAGGCTATTAATAGTAAAGAAATTTCTAAAACCGTTAGCGAGGTAACGATAAGCGTACCCTCGTACCCCCTATCGATCTATGCAAATTTTGTATCGACAATCCCACGCGGATATACAATATCGAGTGGGTACAATTCGCCGATAAACACCCGTATACTTATGCAATAACGAAACTTCCATTGTTTATGCATTCGAGTGACATCCGGTTAACGGTAGCTCGTTCGAGAATTAATGCCGAAGGAACAGGATAACATTGTGAAATTCGGGCGCGACAGATAGACGATACACGTCATCCTTAATACCTGCTACGTTCACCAACAAACTCGTGTATATATATATACACGCAAGCATTGCGCAACAGTACCGCATACCGTATATTATACATGCAAGACGCGCGTAGATCACATTCCACGTTGTGCCTCGCATCCGAAATATGCCGCTGCACCGTCTACGGTTAGAGGCTTCTAACCATCCGAACCGTCCACCGTGAAAATTGTATTAACGGTCCATTTAGAGATGTTTCGAGAAGTTGGTATCTCGACATCGTGAGTTGGCAGCGCACGAGGAGATCGGGTTTCTTCGAAGTGTTGCGACAGGTGGAGCTCGATACTTGGTGGACCGCGCATGCGTAGAAACGTTTTCACCATTAATTTTCATTTCAAGAACGAATTCTTTCGAGTTTCTTCTCTTTTTTTTCCACACTCCAATTACTACAGAATTAAAATAATCCTTTCAAATCTTCTCAAAGAAGGTTACATACGCACAATTATACTTCCATCGAGAAACAAATATATCGCAATTGTTAAATTAAAAGTATCTTTCTTTAAGTGGCAAACGATAAGACGATTATAATTTGCAGGACGGGAGGGCCTCGTTCCCGGAGCCTATCCTGGAAATAGTATTCCCCGGCAACCGGTAGAGCAAGTATCGCCCGTTCGAGAACGCGTGTACGACTCGATCGCACGTGCACGTTTTGCTTTCCGTGGAAAGGGTTTGGTAAGCGGCGTAAAGCGAGTCGTAAAGATGCAATGCACAACCGCGGCCGAGTTCCTCGTTTCCGCGGCGGGCATTCGCTTCGCGCAAAGCGACCGTGAAATATGCATAAAGATAAGGGACGTCCTCTCCTCGAGCGAGAGAACCGCTCCTCCTCGATTACCGGCCGTGGAGGAGGCCCCCAAGGCGATTTAGGATCCGCTCGTGCTGATACGCGCGCTCTGCTCTCTCTCTCTCTTTCTCTCTCCCTCTTCGTGGTGTCAGTTTGAGCAACAATGCCTCTCGCGAACAATACAATGGGCCCCATATATCTCGGCCAAGCTTTGCGCGAGCTAAGCCCTGCCTTGGGGAGGAAGAAGATGGAGGATGGCGCGGTAAATTTCGATCCGTCCGTTCTCTTTAATTCGGGGATGTTGTATCGTTAGCGAGTATTGTCGAGAATGATTATCGGAAACGGGGGACGAAGTGTAATGTCAAGTAATAAATCGTCTTGCCGATTTTAATAATTTACAATAATTGTTGAATACGTAATACACTTATGTTTGGAAGAATAGTTTATTTTGTTATAAATAGGAATAAAAGAGTATAAACTCGTAGAGATAATGTTCGACACTTGTGTTATTACTTATTGGATAATAAGTTGGAATAATTAATAACGAGAATGATGAGAATAAGAATGCATACGAGATATCACAATAATACTTCCGGTAACGGATCTCGAAAGAGATGCAAACGAGCGTATTCCTTTCGTATTACCGTTATTACGTCTGGTCGTGTTGCTTCACAGCTGCAAGCCGATCACTCCTCGTAGATCTGGAGTGTGGAGACAGAACGCTCGGTCGATGAAGGATTTCGGTTCCGGAGGTGGACGCGTAAAACGGTCCACCTAATTTGCATAAGTAACATCGGTGTGCATATAAGAAAGGACACTTTGGCCAGTCTGTTTTACGCGGCGATGCGTGTATTCTAATTATTGGATTTCTAGATCTTTCGAGCAATTGCAATTCTGGTCGATCCGTGAGAGGATATATATCATAAAATGACCGTTATTACGATAACGTTGATCCAACGTTACCTTGAAGATGGCCGATGCAGCAATCGAGCTCGACACTTTCCATCCGCGTGGCGGATTTCTGCAAAAAACACCGTGCTTTGTGCCGGCCTTCTCCGCCCATAACCGCAATGTAACCAAGGATACCGGTTTGTTACATTCACTTCTTTACAATCTCGACTTTGGAGCCCAGACTTTGGACTATGTTCGATCGACGAACATTTTCCGTCGGAACATCGTCGAAACATTTGGACCAAGACGACGAGTGATCGTTCTTTACATTCTCAGATCTCCGATTCCTCGCATCGAAAACAATCTTTGGAATATTGGGATAATTATTGGATCTTTTTACGAATGATTGGATTTAATTTTTTCTCTCTCTCTCTTTTTTTATCGTCATTCTCTGTTCGCTATTCAGAATAAGACTTTCCAGATGATCGAATTCTGAATTTTCATCATTCTCCATGATCTATTTGCTAATTGAAACAATTGGCTGAAAAAGATGAAAATATAACGATTCGTACGATGCGAAATTTTATCCAATATAATTCAAAGTTAAATTAAATCTTTTCATATCCTCCCAGGATTTTCCTTTCTTTGTATTATCTTTTATTTTACGCAAACTTTGTCGTTCTCGACGACGATGAAATAAGACTAACTGAAATTCCATGCTCTTGAGGATACACGTTGCAACCGATCCCCCAACCGCAGCTACATATAAATATCGCGCCTCATGGATCGTAGAAGAATATTATATCCGAGAAGATCGTAAAATCACATTTGGAACGTTTCTATATCAGCGAAAACGCGGGGGAGGGGAAGCAGGAGAAGGCTTTACATCGCCCGGAAAATCGTTCCTTTTTATTGCATTTCACTTCGCGCCAACTTTTTCCACCGACGATTAGAAGCGTGAAGACTCCCGTGTTCTAAGGCCGCAAGAAAGCGAAATAAACCGGGTAAACAGACGAGACCGTTTTAAAGGCACAACTTTCAAACGCGCCTCCTCCCCTCCCTCCGAACACCTCTCTGCGAAACGCGAGCGAGGGGAAGGGGATAATTGGCAGAGCAAATTTCTTCATCAAACATACAATTTTCCGCGAGCATTAATCAAATCGCGCTTGCGATCGCGAACGCGCTTCTTAATATGCCGTTCAACGTATCCCGGCTTCCGATCGAGTATATGTGTACAACGAGTCTCACGTGCATCGAGTTCTAATCTTACCGTTACAGCCACGCTAAAGCGACAGAGGCGATAAACGGAGGAGGAAAGTGGATCCTGATTAAAGATATTAATTAAGAAAAAGATCGGTTCTACGGTAGGAAGCCTGAAGTCTTCCCGATTGAGATTGAGATTGCCCGTGGCGGTGTAATGCATCATCCTATCGAATGATCTTGAGGAAACGTAACTATTCCGTAACTTGCACTCGTGTTGTTATTACAAAGTGTTCGAGCAATTGTGAAGCGTTAAAAGTATTATACTGATGATTCTAATAAGAATTTTCTAAGTTTCGAAACGGATGAGGAATGCTTTCGTGATTAATTATGGAATTATCTTCGACTGTCATCGTATCGCGAAACGTTAAAAAATTATTTGTTCCGGGAAAAAGTAAGAAGAAGAAGAAGAAGAAGATGTTCGATGTTTCAGGAGATACGATATCGAAAGGAAATTTTCACTTGCTTCGTCTCTATCTCGTAGCTGTTGTGTCGTAAATCAATATGGCCATGTAGAGACGCGACTTTTATCACTCGGCTCGCAAGAACTTGTTTATCCGCGGGATGCCCATTCACCTTTCAGCCAGTGTCTTCCTTTATTTGTTTGCCAATTTAATTGTATAAAAATTAAGTAATCCCCTGGTGGAGGATGCGTGTGTCTTTCCATTCCTCGAATTCTGATCCCCCAGTTTCGTGTTTACGTTGACATAAAACGAGCAGGATTATCGCGTCATTGGCGTCTCCTATTGCGAAATATTCTCGTGATTAACATCAGTCAGATTACACAAGTTGCTTAATTTTGAAGTCAAATTTTTCCTGATAATATCGTTGGTTTATATTTTAAGAATATTTAGAAATAATTATGATTCTCCTGAAACTTTATTCGTTACAAAATTTTGATGATATAATGATGTTAAACAGAATTAAACTTTTACCAAGATAAAACTAGAACGTAATAATCTAATCGATCAAACCTCTTTTGATTTTTCTCATAAAATTCCTTCTCAGATAAATTCACCAATTTAAATTTATAATGTTCAGATTCAGATAGAGATAAAAATCGTAGAAAAATGTTAGAATCCGATGAATAATGAGAAATGATGGCGAGAGGATTAAACTCGTATTTCGTAAATTTATTAACCGGAATCTGGTTGATAAAACGATAATGGCGGAAAGATCGACGCCAATGTCGGATACGTAGTTACACCCGGTTAGATACCCCCTCGATCCGCATTGCGTTCGCGCGAACGCGCACGCTGCACGCGGTATTAGCATATAAATTATGTTATCGTGATTTATGTTATTTATGTCGTGCGTGCCCACGCGGATATCGGAGGGAAGCTGAGGGGGGAGGGGCTATTGATTAAAATTCGACACTGATCAGATCTGAAAGTGTATCCAAGCGAGGTGAAATATCTCGATTTTCCATCGACTTTCCAACGATTTCAAGGAAATGACTGGCTCTCCTTAACCAAGATCTAAGAAAGGAACTTACTTTCGTCAACGGTTTATCAAATTTTTACAATTTCTCTTGTCGTCGATCGATAATTGATCGACTCGATGACAATCTGTGTCAAATTTATAGAGTGAGGCAAAATTTATCTAAATTTTCTAAATTAAGTGAAAATTAACTTGGATATATTTTTTCCTCGCGAGATAATGAATCTAACACTTTCACCGAGTGGTTGGCTCGAACGAATCTTTTTTTTTTTTTTAAAGAAAGAAAACGTGTCTCCATTTTTGAAGAAATTGAATAAAATACTTGGACAAATATCGGCTTGCAATATCTACCCGTTCACGATTTTCACGATTCATCCGCCCTGTTCAAAGTTACGACGATCATTCACAGAGCGCGATCATAAACAGGCGATTCCCAAGGGAAATTCAAAAGTGGCCATTGTCAAATCTATAATCGGCCGTCCGTTTCTTCTTCGGCTCGTCGCGAATTCATACTCGGTCTTTCGTAACCGAGCCTCTAAAAGGATAAGCATGCTCGCGAGAGCATGGCTAGCATATTGCATAATAATTAGTGGGCAGCCAACGACCGTATATACCCTGTACAGTGAATTGCCGCAAGTTCATTGCCGGCGAAGAAATAGCAATATAAACGTAACGTGCAACAGGAACAGCGAGCCGATTAGCAACGCCATTGCAAGAGCCCTCAACCTCTTCCCCTCGTCCCTCCCCCTTCTTCTTTTTTTTTTCCACTCTTGGTGTATGTTTCCAAGTGTATACACGGTGTTACCAACGTTCTAACGTTCTCCGGTAAAAAATTTAACGGATCGTTCTGGAGAAAAAAGTGAAACAAACACAACACGCTTGCAAATTGGAATGCAAAGATGCTCGAATCTCGTATTATATAATAGAGCTAGGGGGAGGGTTAAGAGGGGAAATAGAGCTTTAATTTAATTTAAAATTAAATTGTTACCCAGGTGTTACTCATAAAATGATATTCGAGCAATGTTTTTAAATACCGATTGAATTAAAATTAAGAAGATACAAATATGGCGAGCTATCTGTATTGGAAAATAAAAGAAATGAAAATTATTCGAAAGATGTTACATTTGTATATCATGAACAAATTGATCTCCAATTCTTAATAATAAAAATCGTTTAAAATAATATTATTATATTTTCTTAAAAAGATAGATTCATCTAGAAGAAGAAGAAAAAAAATCTGTCATTTTCGTCGTCCGAAAATTTCCTTGCCTTACTGCCTTGTTATATATTGTTTGAACGGTCCATGCATTACTCGTTTTCTTCTTATTTCGTTCGAACACCCCGTATATCGCAGTTGCTGCGTTCCTTCGTACTTTTTCTTCCTTTTCCCTTTTTGCCGGGTGTTATCGTATGTAATGGCTGCTTGACGAGAACAATGATCGAATTTACGTACTGTTTACACGGTCCCCGACTGTTTTCTTCATTCCCAGACGTGTGCATTTTTCCATCGCGACGAATTTATGCGACACGGACCCTGCTCTTGAGAATTAATTCTTTTCCGCATAGCTCGTGCTTAGAACGATTTGTCGGAAGGATCTCTCACGATTATGCTGTAAAAACCGATTGTTAACAGCGATGGGAGAATTCAGTGGTGGGTAGTAGGTTTTTACCCTCTTGGAAAACGTGAGAATCGCCGAGTCTCGGCAAAAATGTGATGAAAAAAAAAAAATTGAACAAATCGAATAAATATTATAACGTTGAAAGTCTGATAATTTTATTTTACAGAAGAATAACATGGAATCAAATTCTTTCGAGTCTGATAAGAAAAAGAAACCGTTTCTTGCCACGAAATCGAAGAACAATGAGGTGTTAAGGGGTTAATCGCGTTCACTCGAAGAAAGCGATGACTCGATACAACGTAAAGAAATAATATTCTTGGCGAAGAAATCGCTTTCTTTCTTCGTGCGCGACGGACCAAGAAAAATGGGGTTTCTGAATTTTAAGTCTCGTCTCAGGCGCCAGTTCGCAGATTACTTTCCTGAATGGATATAAACGAGACTGATACAGATTTTCAATCGAAATATAAAATAATACTCTCAGAGAATTGAATATAAAATATGAATTTAGAAATTTTCTGTACAAAGTTCTATTAATTCTAGAAAAAAATTGATTCTAACAGGTTCATTCGTCACTTATTAAATGTACAAATGTATTAAATGTTTCTTCAATCATTGTGTCTGAGACGATTATTTTCCAATCTTCTGGACGAAGAGGAAAGAATCGAGGAAGGGAAGAATTCCTCAGAGGAATAAGAATTGTCGACGAAAGGAAGCTTTGACGTAATCAAAAAAGTTTCACCTGCCCAAAGAACGGAGGAGTAATCCCCCCATGAGACTGCACATGAGAAATTATTTCTCGTTATTTCTGCTGTGTTCATATGTTGAAAAACACCTTGACACGAATAAATCCGTTAAATCACAGTGTTAAGTAATATGTTAATAAAAGATGGAACGTTCTACCTTTGATCTTTACACTGTAAGAGCGATTACAAATTGTTAATATTTCTCCGGATTATTTTTAACCTTTCCATTCGGAACACCAATAAGCGTAATAATTCGTGTTGTAAGAATGTTAGATACGGACAATTTTCCATAGAATCTTTCCTATTTTTCGACTAAATAAAATATTCCTTCATTACACGAATTTCTACGATAACGGCAGTGAATCGCATTTATTTCCCAATTGCAAGTATTAAATTTATATACATGTGTTTCAGGCGTTAATAAACGTAGAAAGGAAAAATTAAGACGATTAATTTTCGCGAAAAGAATTATTATCCTTGCGATCTTGAGAATCACGAGAACAAATAATTAAGAAAAGAATAAAATTGATCTGTAAATCTTGGAAAAGAATCCATAGATAATGGAATTTTCATCTATGGATGGGAAGGAAATCGGATGGAACCTTCTTGCCTCGACGAATTATATCGCACTTTAGATCGCAGCGGCACGATGGTCTCGTTTTGCGCCTGCACAGTTGAGCGATTCCCAACGTAGGAGGATCGTACCGTGAATTTCGAGTCGTGGCGAGAAATTCGGGCATATTTTACGAAACGTGTTATAAAGGATAACTGCTTTCCTGTCTACGTGAAGGTACTTCGAAAGTGGACTCACTTGGAAACTCACTTGAAAGAATATTTCCCGTTTTCTTAGATGAACACCGATATCTTAGCCAACCTGAAAGTTTCTGGAGCTTGACAATCCGAGTAAATTACTTATTCCGGTTTCCATTTTAATAATGCAAATGCGAAGGAAGCAGCGCATTAATTAAGCCTCTCTATATCGTATATGTAAATAAAGATAGATATTTTGTAAATTGAATCTGTAAGGGATAATTTTTAAGATGCTTATTTTTAAATTATACTTCTATAACTATTTTATAAATCGATATGTAATTCAATGAATTTTATTAAATTTTTCTTTACATAGTACATAGCCAATTTAATGCAATTCTTTTAGATCAAATTGTTAAAAATTGGAATAATCTACAGTTTGGATTTATTATTATTACTTTTGTTATACGTATAAAAATCTTTACAGATTAAAGATCGCATTAAAATCATCCCAACTGTGAAATTACTGTGATACAAAATTTATTTCTACCCGTCTATACTAATTTGAAAAGTTGCTTTTATCATTTTAATTTTTTATTTTTCGAGCGCAAAAACGTTGAAACGGTTTTCCAGTTACGAATTGGATGTTGTTAGCAAAAAGTCACGCCTCGAGAGCACAAGTGCCATTACGGTCGATACACGGTGGGATTATTCGGTGACGTTTCGGGGAGAAGAACGCTTTCAATCGGGGCTCCAAGTGAAAAATGTCCTGTCAGGTGCAGCGAGTCGGCCCCTGCCGAGGGTCCTTTAGTAACAGTCCGCGTTACGGAGGACGAGAACATGACGGAAAAAAAAAAAAAAACGCGAGGGTAAAACGTTTTGACTGTATTCACTGTGTGCTAAAGTGGTCGTGAGATCGATGGCACCGGATATTGTTAAAAAGTGCCAATTAAAAATAGACGATTTTACAGGACGAGAGAACAAAATGCTATGCTTTAAACAATATCACATACAATTTATTGCAAAAACACTTTATGCAAATTCAAGTCAACGAGTTGCATTATATTTTGTATTAAATAATTTCATTATTGATTATTGTTTTCGTTGGTCCAATAAAAAAATTTGGAGAAAAAGAAACGTAAAATGTTCAAGTTTTATAAACTTGTTTAATCTTTTTTATAAATCTCAATCTTTATGTAAGAAAAAAAAGACATAAAGTATATAAAATAGATACGTGTTACAATATTTTAAGAATGAAACTTAAGATTTTTATGATAATGAATGATTTATTGAAATCGTCTTTACAAGATGTCCAATTTATGATAAATAATAATTTATCAATTACGACGAGACTATATAGATTTATATTTTTATCGTGACAGAATTAAACGTCAATCCTGTCATTAAACCAGATCGCGAATAAAATTTAAACAAGGTTGCAACTCGTGAAAGTGCATTAAGATCAAAAAGTGTATTTGATTAATGTTTATGAAAGTGCAAAGGAAATAGATAAGCGACGACAAACATGTTTCAATTTGCCGATAACTGGAGGAAAACGTATTCTTGCTACGAGGCTAGGATCAATGGAAAGAAAGGGCAATAACCGTGTTCGCGATGGAAAAAAGACAAACATCATTTTCCGTTCTTATCCTAATCGTTCTTCCCGCAGAGAGAGAAAGAAAAGGAATCTATCTATCAGCAATTCTCGAACAAGTACCACGTACCATCATATATATATATATATATAATACATTGCATAAGGAAATATCAACTTTCTATGATTATGTAAATAAAAAATGCGTTCAACATTGATTTCGATACGACTATTAATTTACGATTGTAGAATCTTCCACCTAAAAAGTAAAACTCTATTTACATAAACATGTTGTTGAGAACATAGTAAGTTGATACGATCAGTTTATGCATGTAACGGAACTCGATACTCGATTATTTCTCATGCTAAACATTTTCAAATAATTTCTTTATCAGACTGTTCTTATTCACTTTTCTAAATTATAAATTTAACAAAACTGCTTTCCACACTCTTATCACACAATCTTTGAATCTTTCACAAATAAACATATGATTCCTTATTAGATCCAATTATTTATTCGCAAGATTTCGTTCGCATAAATGGACTTCCTGTAATAAATAAACTCGAATAACAACACCGAATACTGGACTGTGACTCCTCTCATCTCGAATCGAGATGGACATCATAAGAGGGAGCAATGCAGCTGCATTGTAAGACCGCAATGAATCATAGAGAATCGACCAATCGATTCGCACACTTCTGTCTAATTTCATGGTTTGTCGTGGGGGAGAGCAGAATTCGACGAGCAGACGAAGGAAGGAAAAGGGCAATAGACGATGAAAATCCTGCGGGACCATTCGTCTATGGCCATTGTCTGCTCTATTCGACCCCATCATTGCTTGCACACGTACATATATATATACGGGCCGTAACTACCGAGAAGGGAAACTGCGAGGGTGGCACAGTTCTCGAGAAGGGTGAACCCTCTCCCTTCCCCCCTTAGTGGCAATAAACACTTAACCGCACGACCGTATTTTAGAGAACGAATCCTAAGATTCTATCTTTGCGCGATCGTCATTTTCATAATGGAGAATGTATTCTAAAACGTTAACGACAATTTGTGAAAGCCGCGTTTTGGGTGGTCCGTATGTTACGGATGGAAGAAATATAATGAAAGGGGGATGCCGAGCTGTGAATGGAAGTATTCAAGAATAGAATTAAAGAGGAATCTTAGCGCAGATGGTCTGATTTTCAGAGTGGTATAAATAGTTTAGAAGTTGAAGAAAAATTGTTCAAATACTTGCAATAAAATTTTCTATAATTGTAAGAAGAATCTAGACATATATATAGAATTGAAATTATAAATAAAACGTAAGATGGAAAATATTTTGCTAGATAAAATAAGAAGAAAATGGATTGTATTATAGAGATGTTATATTAGAGATTATTTATTACTGACTTTTTAAAATTTAGAATAATTTTATTTATTACTTCAGAAATATTGAAATATTGAAATTGATATAACATGACCTCCAAAAGATATTAAATTCTTCAATCCAATAGAAATTCCTTTATGTTTATTCTTGTTTCTTCAGGATTTACATTTACATTAAGTCATTGTTACTTAATCACTAATAATTCAAAATTTAGAAAATCATATTTATCGTTAACAATTTTTTTAAGAGTTTATTTTACAATCCTTCAAACTTACTCGAGTTTTACCTCGTTTCAGAGTTTCTTGGAGGCGAACTCGAAATGCTGGTGGAACGCAGCCCTGGTGGACGCAACCCGGCAACTCAGGTACAAGGGCCACGTGTCACCCGGCGTGCTGATGGTCGGCGGACCACCCTGTGCCCTCGAGGTCTTGAGGGCAGCCTGGGCTAGGAATGTCCTACGACCGCCTGCCGATCACGCGATAACTTGCCTCGGTAAGTACTCTTCATCTCCCCCTTTTCCTACCACCATCATTCTGAAACGAAGTTTCTCGCTCTCTGGAACAAACGATCAATCATCACGATCGAATATCACTCGCGTGTATCTCGAATAATGGAATAATGAAACTGGGATCGTCGATTGTAATCGTAGAAGTTCGACAGACGCGTGCAATAATTGTTGCACCGCGTGTCGTTAAGGGATGATAATGCAAATTGAACGTGGCGTTAAGCTCTGCCTAGCACGCCTCTGTACCTAGGTTTAAATCGAGGAGGGCAGCGTATCTCACAGGCTTTATCTTTACGCAACCGCTGGTTCCCTCCATTATCTCGCCTTCCTTCATTCGAGTTTCCAAACGAGTCGAGCCCCTCTCCCCACCCCCGTTTCCTTGCCTCTGAACGGCGCTACCACGTGCTACCTAAGCATTGTTACCTGTCGTCGTTCCACACGTGTCGACGCTAAACACCTCCCCGCACGGAAACTCGTTTCCACGGCGAGGGGAAGAGGAGGAGGAGGAGGAGAGAGAATATGCGGAGAACTGCACGGGCGCAGATACCGACGACTTGTATTACGTCGGTCGAACACCTTTTCGTACCGGCGTGTTATATATTATATATATATATCGATTCGTTTCTTTTCTTTTTTCTCTCCTCCTTTTTTCCCTCCTCCCTCTTTTCGTTCCACGCCGCCACCACCATTTTCGCGCATCCAGCTCCCCCCTCCCGTCTATTATACACACACCTACGCGCATACCAAACGTATGCTAATGCGTGCAAGTCGGAATACGCGCATTGGCGTAACGGCGCAATTAATAAAGACACAACGAGAGATCACCTGGATCGTTCAATTCCTCTCCATCCTTTCGGATAGGATTTCAACGATTGCCACCGATTTGTACCTTTCCAGCACCACCTACGATCATCGATGATGATAATAATAATATAATCCAAAGTTTCGCGCGCAGAATCCCTAGAATTCGAATGGAAATGTCGGCCTCGAAGAAATCGTAAAACCGACTGCGATTTCCCAGGCTGCATATTATTATACGACGGTATTATCGCAGAAAATATGCTTTCGCCGCATTTCGATCCGTGAAATCCAAGCCTGTCGTAACTGTAACGAGACGAACACACTTTATCAGCGATTCAGAGATTCTGCAAGGCTGGCTGCTGGCTGGTTGGAGCCCGCGCCTATGCGCTGGTTCAGCTCGGTGTCTTCTCGTGGCGAAGAAGAAAAAAAAGGGAAAAGAAAAGGAGAGGGGAAAAAAGTCAACGATAGCCTGCTATGTTCTACATCGTTTATCCGGCTGGATTATATAGAGCATCATCCGCGTGGTACGCGGCCGCTTTCCTTATACGCTCTCGCTTTTCTTCTTCCTTTATTCTGGCCTCCCCCCCTCCCTACTCTACTCTCTCCCTTGCCTTCCTCGTTTCCCCGGTTTTTTCCTCCTTTCTTTCCCGCAGGCCAGCTTCTATACGAGTTTAGACGCTTGTACGCACCTACACACGGCTATCTCGCTATATCGGGCTTATGCTAATGTATATGCATTCCAACATGCTCGGACACGGGCATATAATTAATGATACCTTGTTCCCGCGATTAATTTTTTTTCTCCCCCTCCCTCCCCTTCTCTTTTTGTCCAGGAAAAGGATTCAGAAAATTATTCGCGACATTGTGCGTCGGCGGCCTTTTGTGTCCTTCCTTCCCGACGAATATTATCTATCGAGTGTATCGACGAGTGTTCTAACGTGAACGCTATTTCGCGATCGATTTGATTATATTAAGTTGTTTTTGATAAGCGCTGAGTTATTTATCGCTTGCGATTTCGGTGGTCGGTGGTCATAAGAGAGAGGATAATTCTGGGATAATTCTCGTTTTCCTTGGCTTTCTAAAAAAAAAGTATATTCTATCTATTATCTATTTAATAAAATTAATAAGTTAGAAGTAGCGTTTAAACAGCCTTCGAAAGGAATCAATTCTTCAATTGATATAATTCTTTTAGGATAATGGAAGTTTTTGAAAGACGCTAAAACAATCTATATATAAATAAAATTGATCGAAGAGAGAACCTAATTGAAATCGAAATTAATCATTCTTTTTTCATATGAATTTCGATATTTTCGTTTCGAGAATATTTTTAAAGAATTATTCTACTCGCGAATCTCTAAATGGAGAAATTTATCAGAAAAGGTAAATCTGGTAAAGGGGGCCATCGGGCAACGCTGTTTTATCGCGGATAGTTAAAGAAACTGCGACGATAATGCAAATGAATTGTAGCGTGAAGTCTCCGCCTTATTCTCCGAGAAGATTCGTGCCAACGGCAGCATGAGTGCTTAAATTACGCGGAGTTACTTTATCTCGCGTGCCTTATCTTTACGCGGCTACGGTTCTCGCTTTATCGATACCAGTTTACCCAGAGCACTGGATAGATGAACCTGCCTTTGCAACAGCGACACAATATATTAACAATCTGCTCAGAAACGGAGGAAATTGCTTTCTGATATTTCTATCCATCCATGGTTAATGGTTAATGGAGATGAAAAAAGGCTTCTTCTTCCGTTTTTAAATTTTTTACGATTTCAACGATTAAATTCGAAGATCTATCCAAAAGTATGCCATAACAATATCTATCAACATAAAAGATAAAATTTTAATATTTTGTCTTAACTATATATAAAATATTTCAATATATCGCCTATATCAAGTGATTGAAAAGCAGTGCTGCCATCTAGCAACGATAATCTCGTATATTTAGTGAAACATTTCGTGAAAGTTATACGAATACGAGTTATTTTCGTTTTAGAAATCACAATCATTAATCAATCAATGAGAAAAGCAACAATATCGATCTCTTGTGATCGTCGACAGATCCTTGATTCGAATCACTCTTTCATCTATCATTTCCTTGGCCTAATCGTTTCCTCTAAATCGTTTGCATTTATTCAAAATCAAAACATTCCATGTCTCGACGAATAGCACATTATAATTTTTTCCCCTCTCTTCTCCCTCTGTCTGCATTCTTTTTATCCTCTTTTTGCCAATTTTTTACACTTCGTATCTATACACACGCCTACGCGTTACTATCCCAGAGCATGCCATGCTCTTATGCTAATGCATAAGAGCGCATATACAATGGCGTAGGATCTTAATATCATCCCTATATCGTGTGATTATCCCTTATTTTTAGGGAAAATTATGTTATCTGCTTCCTTATTCCGTCCACGTTTCTCGTGAATTTAAATTTCTCCGAATTCTTTGCTCGAAAACTATGAGGATTCTTCGTTTGGAGGGCCGCCAACGGCGCAATCGAGCAAATCTTTCGGACGATCAAACGCGTATCTGGAGGGCACTGGTCGCTCATGCGAGAAATTCAAAAGGGTTTCAAGCTCGAGGGGAGATACGGTAACTCACTAAACGGTATTTGAACGATATTTTGGAAGGAAATTCACGCTAACTAGAAAATGCAAAGAATAATGGATGTGTATGTATTTATGTAGTTCATTTTCCAAGGAAAATATAAGAGAGAGTGAAGTCAATTTTTAAAGTTTTAGAATATTAAATTATTTAAAAAATTACAAAGTTATTTATTAATTTCAGATTCTTTTGTTCAATTATTAAGAAAACACTTTTTGACAAAATTATTGATAATTTTTATTCAGAAAAATGGATATTCTTCAATTCCAATCTAACGTAATCATCCTTTCTAAAATAACATCCCTCTAACCTTCCAAAAACTCGAATCCAATATTTATTATTGCAAAGAACATTACATTTCCATTGAAACACTTTCAGCCACATTCCAAGGAAGAGGAGAGCCAAAGAGGATTTCATTCAAATAGGTTCACCCAAATAATCCTCTGCTCGAAACGGAATCGCGCATTATGTTAATGTTCCGATAAATTCCCGATTTCTCCACCGCAGTTTCACGCCACCGACGTAATTGGTCCGTCGTCCGCGGACAGCTTATCCGATCTCTCTATTTCCCTTCTTTCGCGTCGCGGCGAGATCCGTAAACAACGGCCGGTAGTCGGCATACCATCGCTCGATGACTCGACTATCGACTTCGCGGAGAGCTTCCTGAAAGACACGCATTAAGGACACGCATTACGTTCCCTCGCATGCTAACTACTACTACTGCCTCCTCCCAGCTCTCCCCTCGCGACGATAAAACGAGATCCGCAATTTGCGGATGTCGAATGGAGCCGGGTTCCATGCTCGTTACAGAAATTGCGCTTTATAGGAATACGTACACTTGTTGTTGCTACTCTCCTCGGATTTATCTCGGCCGGGTATCTTTCTCTTCGGGTGAGCATAGCGTTATGGGGGGATGATTCATCGGATTGTTTGTGCGGGGAAGATTAACGGAGAACAGTTTTTCCTTCGTCGTAATTTCATGGGTTTAATTGAGTGATATATTGAGTATAAAATAATTGTAAAATTTGTGCTTGAAATTGGGAACTTTTGATGAATGGAATATTGGATAAAATTGCAATTGTCGAGTAGATTTTGATCAAAATATTGGTTAATTAAAATAAGTACAAGCACAAATCGTGACAATTAATCAATTTTTAATGCAAATGCAATTTTGATGCTATAATCTGGCCAGATTGGCAAAGATCTATCGATGTTTCCACAGATTATATTTTCTATCCAAAATAGAAAATTTCTTTTTAAAGAAATTGTTGCGTATATTGTCGTCCCAACGTTAACATTTCTCAAGCACACGTTAAATTGAGCACTTTGAGATGTATATATTGTGCTTGGTATTCGCGCGAAATTTGCATCTCTGCAAGAAGAATTCACTCGCCGAGCTGTGAGCCCATCGATTCCGTTCGTTCACCCAGACGTGCAATCAACCTAGCAAGGCTAACTTCTTTCCTGACCAGTAACTTTACAAGTTTCGTTGCCTCTGCAAAGCCCGTTCAATCATAAAAGAGTCAACATTGTCCGCTCGATCATTGCGGGGCGCTCGTACCAATAACCGATCGATAAATATCCCTATATATCGGTTGGCCAGAATCGCAAACCTGTTCTGTCGAATGAGGCAATTGTAGCTCATATTCTATTTCAATCCTCTTATCGTTTATTAGCTGTGAAAATTGGTCAAACCTAGGGATTTTTATATAGTGATATTATTTCATACTTGTTTAAAATATTATTAAAAAAAATTGATAATTTAAAATAGCATTTCAAATGTTATTTTTATAAATGCATTTTACTTATATTTATTTTCTAAATACCAGTCTGAATATATAAATTAGTATGTAACTTTCTTGTTTCAATTTCATTTGTGCAAACTCTTGTAATGCTATTTTCCCTCTTTCTTATATCTTTCACAATCGCACCCCTGAAATCGACACGGTGGACGTAACAAGGAGTGGCGATAAATCAGGCTGGCTACTGAATGGCACCGCATTCCGGGACAATTGATTAAGCCGCCACTATTGGATAAACGTAAGCGACAAGCGGTTCGTTTCTATGCATAATTTTCTACCGCACGATATATCGTGTCGTTCAGGTGGCCTACTGATAATCCGACTTTGAAACGACGTATTAAAAGGAACGTGGACTGGTAAAGGTCGGCCTCTAACAACTATTATTCATTGATAAGGTGTGGAAAGATTGCCACTTGATTTACGGGGACGTTTCACTTCGTTGAGCTACTTCGATCGCTAATTAGAACATCTACATTTAATCGAGCGTGGTACAGATTTCATTTTTTTTATGTAATACTTTACGCAACCTGTAATGTCTCGACGAAGATTCTTGGAGAATGCGATTCTCATTATCAACTTCTTGCTTAATAAATATATATGATATTATTTAGAAACAGGAACAGTGTTTTCTTCTTAATGTAAATATTTGTAAGTGGAATAATATTATCAATTGGATATATTAGAAATCTAAGCAATATTTTTTAAATCTTCTTCCAGATGATCTGTTTTATTTTATATGCTGATTGCATATTTCTCGACTTTAAGTTAATTAATATCTCGAAATTCCTTTAAACAATTTTTATACCTTTGCATTATTTAAAATTATCTTATTTAATATATATAAACTATATATATTTTTTACTTTCGTATATTCAATTATATCTCGAAAAAAAAGATAGTTAACGGTAGATGTATGACCGAGATCGTCGACTCGTGAAAGTTGTAATTTAAATAAATCATCGTCCCGTTTCAACAGAGAGACACATAACTACAAAAAGTCCCGATAACGCTAATATCTAAAGCTTCAAGATTCAAAACCACGAGAGAACCGATCCGTGAATCGAAATTAACCAATTATCTTATACATCTCTCCCTCGATTCCTCTATCCGTTGTTATTTCGATATCGGAACGATCAATTATTTGGTCGGACGCAATGACCGATTTCATACTCGTTTTCGTTTCGCGCGCGTCCACCGCGCATCATCCACCGCGCATATATGCGCGCGCACGCGACAATGAAACACGGCGCGACAGACGCACTTGTACTTTCACGCGTGGCGATCCGGTCCCCTCCTGCTTCCGTAATCCACCGAGGAAAACGGTCTAATTCCCCATAAATTTATCCCAGCTTGGCCGGCATTAGCATACACGACGCCTGTTGGACACCTGGAAAGAAGGTTATCGCGCGGCCAACAATGAGCACGACTTGGAAAGTGGTTTATGAGTTGTTCGCAACGATATCCCGCAGATTGCTCGCAGGATCGTCTAAACGATTCGCTTTGCTTCACCACACGCCAGAATTGGCGCATTCCTCCTCGAGATATATATATATCGATGTATGCCTGCATTACGCCAATAGATGATACTCGATACTCTCGAGACGCATGGATCGTCCAATGTGAATTCCAGATGCTAATGCGGACAAGTTAATAACTTTGACGGATAAGAGGACTCGTTGAGGATAATTCATATAATGTAATCAGAAAGAAATTTTAAGCATGTATAAATATGTTAATTATTTTTTGTGTATTTAAAAAATAAAATACCAGGAGGAGTGATAGGAATGATTCTCTAAATGAACTATATAGTTAAAGTATAAGAAGAATTATTTTCTAAAATTAACTAAAAACTGTAACAACAATTCTCAATTTTAAAAGTGATGGAGGAAAGGCGTAATTCTTTGTCAATGTACCTGTTGAACACGTAATGCATAGCATACACGCAATCAACCAAAATTTAGATCCGATCCGAAAATGTATCGCGTTCCTGTGTTGAAGCTTAGCAAGCCTATTAATTGATTACATCTTGAAACCAGCTCGAAGAAATAAATAAATCATCTCGAAAACATCTCGCGTGCAACGTGGTTATGTTTGATGCATGCTCCGTAGCATATTGCACGCACCATACACTCTCATCCAAAAGTATATATCCTCCTTTCAATAAAATGAACGACAGAATACAAATTAATCTTTGTGTAAAGTATACAAGTACAATTAAATAATATTATTCAAATCCTTTTCGATATTTCATAAATTTCTTAAACAACTATTTCAATTAAAGTTATACGAAATATCAAAATATATTTCCCTTATATAAAACTTAATTAAAATATCCGTATACTTGTGAACGAGAGTGTACGAGTCAAATATGAACTTGCGTTTGCCAAACGTTTGAATGAACGCGGTTTTACAATGCACCGACTCGAGGCCGTGGATCACTCTCGATCAGCGTGTATCAAATCGTTTCTAGCCGCGTATTTATTTGTCCTGCCACTCTCGAAGCCCCGTGGGACGCTCATGTAAATTGCCATTAGTACACGAGCAACGTACTTGCTTACCCATAAGACTTGAAGCTCGTTCCTATCTGCGGAGCAAACAGAGATTGGAAACAGGTCCCACGGTTCCCCTCTGTTTGATTCTTCCGCCGGCACCGGCTTACACGAATAAAATAACAGAGAGAGAGAGCACAAGTAGCTATCTATTTGCCGCGGTGTAAAATGTTTATGGGCCCATCAGGCTGGCCCATGGCACTCTTTTCGAGTGACAACTTCCTGTCGAGTGGCAGCTGCTTTCTCACCATCTTATAACAGTGACAATTGAACTGATGACTGGTGGGATGGAAACGGGCATACAACAACAACCGTCTTACACCTAAGTCTCCTCACGATCGTTCCTTTGTGTATAATAATTTCGGGGCAGAGCATTTTGTTTCTACTGAATTTCTATTATTTGTCTTATCTCTGACTTCAATGTTTTATGCATTCACTTTTGGAAATATGGAATATATGATGAAGTAATTGTTCATATAAAGAATTTAAATTCTAACCTTTCCAATCTTGTGACTATAGATTAGAAACTAAAATCATATAATATGTATCCTATGTATATAAGAAAATAATGCTCAAATATATTTGAAAGCAATATTATATTATCATGAACGATGCAGTTCATACTTTATGCAAATCTGATATAAAAATATTAAAACTTGAGCTTAATAATTAATAATTAAACGATTATCGAAAAACCAGTAGCAAGAGCATTTCGTCTGGCATAACCAGCCAGTATTAAATCAACATCTAGTTTACCAAGATGCTGAGAGGCTTGCACGATTTGTAAAGGGAGGCCGGGACGGATAATTGCGTCGGCTAATAAATTAATCCTAGATCTCCTTAGGGCACGCCCACCAAAGACTTATAGCATCGTCTAATCGTCTAATAGATACCTTGCATCGTTGCAATTGATCGGGTTTGGGTCAAGGTGTCGGTGTTCGTGGAAAAACTCATGCACTTGCCGGCTAATCGGCTCGATGTGTGAGAAAACTCGTACATTAATTGTAACAGTTTAATTGAACGTTGTTTAATTGAACGATCGTTACGCGCTTTCAATAAAACGGATTCCAAGAACCAGAGTTGCAAACAGGCTTGGCTGCATTTTATTTGATACGTACAGCGAACGATTTGCAATTAATTATAATTATTTCGAATATTTTGTTACTTCTATCATGGGTATAAGATAAAAGAAGTAACTTTTATTTACGCGACAACTTGCCAGAGAGATTATTTTAATAAATTGACAGAAGAAATAAATTATCAAAACACTTTAGAAATGCGTTCATATTAAATCAATTGTAAATAAAATTGTAATTCGTCCAATTTATAAATACCCATCTAATTCAAGGAATAAGATGAACGAAAAAATTCGGCTTATCATATAAATAGATTATATATATCAGAATTTAAGATTAAGATGAAATAAATATATTAATTAGATAATCATATCAATTATGTGATACAATAACAGAGAGTTTGAGAAAAATTAAAAAAGAAAATTAATTATGTATATGAATAATTATAACCTCTTTATAAATTAACCACTGAGAAGAAAATTACGAAGGATCTTGAAGGATCAGTGTATCGTAAATATATCGCGACGATTGTTATTTTAAAGATTACTTTTCGAATATTTTATTTCGATAATATCCAAGTCACGAATTCCCTTTTATTTTTCCACGGTTATCAGAATAATTTACTCGATATAACTGCGCGCAATTCATTGAACGTAACTGCTAGTTCGACCAAGAAGCCGAGACTCGCAGCATACTTTATCGTCGAAAATTGTATTATTCTCTCGCGACGATTTATATTCCACAGACTCATCTCGCGGGATGAAAAAAAAGAAAAAACGATGAACATCAAAACCGTGTCGAGTTACACACGGTTCACAGCGAAGGGTGGACTTTTATTGGCACAATCTAATTAAAGGGCAGACTGAGTTTCTCACCCCGCAATTTGGATTAATAACAAATGTAAATCGACTTTCCCTCTCCCCCTCTCGTTCAGTCTAAACGCGTTCGTTCTTTCACACGTTGCGTACGATGATGACGCCAGTTGCGGCTCCAGCTTTATTTGATTATTCTCGATGAAGGGTAATGCTTTCACCGCAATGGACGACGACTGGCATGACGGGGAACGAACTCTTTTATTTATTTTGCTCGTACGAATAGAAATAATGGATGTATCGAAGAATTATGAGCCAAGTATTTGTATACAGGATATTAATATCGAGAATCGAAGATATAATCGAAGGAAATTTTATTGTACATTTAATTAACATATTTATTTCATCTTAATCTTAAATTCTGATATATATAATCTATTTATATGATAAGCCGAATTTTTTCGTTCATCTTATCCTATTCCTTGAATTAGATGGGTATTTATAAATTGGACGAATTACAATTTTTATTCTTAAGTAAATTGTAATATCGATGATAAAATTACAATCAATAACTTTTTTTTAAAGATATTTCACTTCTCTCATAAATAAATTTCTGGTAAAACACAGTAATCAAGAAATAAATTAAACGCAAAATATTTCGATCTTTTAATAAAATCTTGCATTCTCTTCCCTTGAACGACAATCCTTAACGAACCTATACGAAGAACTGCGATATTTATTCGCCAGCAACGAGATTTTCTCATCGAAATGTATATATATATATATATATATATATATATATTCCATTCGTTTACACGTTTTATCACGAGGCTAGATCCGAATACAGCGGTAAGCTAGGATGCTGAGTTGACACCTAATCAACCGGATTCAACGATCAAACGACATGAAATACAATCCTTGCCACGGTATAAATCGCAATCAACGCGTGTACCTCGGGTCGTGGTGAAACGATTTAAGGTTGTGCGCGCGCGATATTTCCATCGAGGCGATGATCCACCTTTGAAAATCTCTAGAAAGAATCTAAAAAGGTGGAGAGGGATCCGATCCGGGGATGTAACAACGATCCTCGATGGAGAAAACGAGCGAGGAAATTACACGGTGAAGAAGATCGAGAGAGAGAGAGAGAGAGAGGAGAAAAAGGAAGATCGCGCGGCATTCTGTCTGCGAAAGGGAAACTCATGGTTATCGAGGGATATCGCGTGATCCGAGTTGGCGAAACTTCGCTCGAATGAGCTTTCGTGCTCCTCGAAGCATGATGCTTCGTGGTGTCGCGATAAAAACTCGTTCCCTGCCGATGAAGAAAAAAAGAAAGGAAGAAGGAACTGACCGAAAGAATCGAGAGGAGAAACCACGGCGGAACCACCTTCGTTTCAGACAGAGTCGAGACGAATTAGGAGGAGAGCGAAATGATGATCTAGTTTTCACTTTTTCCTAAAGGGCGATCCTTTTTCTTTTCTCTTTCCTTTTACAACGCATGATGAATTTCTGTTTAAACTTAGCTCGTTTGAAAATGCTTTATTATGATCCACGAATCTGCTTTTTCTTAACCGGTTATTTGCGTTTTCAAAGTTGGTTCGGAATTAATGTATTTTTGTTTAAAATCAAAAAAGTAATAACATTTGCACAAACTTCATTTTTCTTTTTATAAAGATCTATTTTTATTTTGTTAAAATTAATTCTTTGTTTGAAACTTGTATATATTTCTTAATAGATACAACTTCTAAACCGTTACTTTGAATTAAATTAAATTTGTTATTAATCATGATAATTAAGTAGGATAGACAGTAATTAAAATTGTGTCATTTCTCGCTCGACAATTAATTATAACAAATTGAATCAAGGAATTCGTCGTCGTTGAAGATGAATCGTAGAAAGAAAATTGTAATTATGATGGACGAGAAAAGGACTCTCGTAACTTGCGTCACGAGTAATTGGTTCTCGAACTTCATCACCTTGGTGGAAAGCGATGGTTTTCGCGAGTACAGATCCATAACTCGTATTGTTTCTGTTCGTTCGACGTGGTGCACGTATATACGACGTGATTGCCGGCAATCAGAGCACCGTTAACGAGGGTACTGTTTTGGAAAATTTGTATGAATATCGGCTCGTACCTTTTGAAAGTGCACTTTCACTCTCTCCAATTACGAATCCGTTGGAAACCTGAATCGGTACACATAGATCTTCCCTCCCCGTGCGCTTTTCATCCCGCTGTGTGTTTCGTTTAAATACGCAAACATTCTGCTGGCTAGCCAGCCCCGGTGTACTGGGTGTCGTTTATGACTCAAAATGAAACGGTTCGTTCAGTTTCGTCCGCCGTGGCTTTCCACTATAATTCATGCTAACCTTATTACATCTTCGAAAAATAATATCTCTCGTAATATTTATCGAATGTTTGCATAAATTACGAATCTCATTCTCTGGGAAGAAGAATCGATCGAATAATCTTTGAAACATATGGAAATTTACATTTTTCTTCTATATTTTTCAAACTAACAGAGGAAAATATATTCATGATTTTTAACGGCGAATAAAAATGTTTCCTTTAAAACCTGAGATTGATTTTTATTAAGCATTTCTTTTTTCTCGAAAAAGTAAATCTTAGTGTATTAACAAGAAAAAAAGTATCTAAAAGCATCCTTCATTAACTTTGATCGATATTTTATGAAAAAAGGTACAATTTTTCGGGAGATGTTTCAACTCTTGTAGATCTCTCTCGTAGAAGGTAGAAAATTCCCAGACACCCTATAAAGATGGAACCCGAGGTTCGCAAGGCCGTCTATATGTACGACACTCTGTGAAGATTGCCGATTCTCGTTAAGATGCAACGATAACAGGCAACGTGGTCTCGAAAGTAAACGGACGTTGTTATACTCGCACAAGATAAACCAGCACTCTTTGCATCATGTTCCTTTAGACAAACGAGAGGCTTTATCCTTCTCCTCTTATTAAGCGCGCCTCGGCGACGTGCCCAGATTTCTGTCCGGCTCCATTGGTATTTATGTGTCTAACGCGGTAAAAGTAAAAGGCCCATTTATTACAAATCTGTTAGGGGGTTCCACGATAAACAATCAGGTGAAAACTCGCGCGAGCAGGGAAATAATTGGGCGCGTGCTCTCCTCGCCGGCTGATGGATGCCTTTTCTTTTCTCCCGTCCATGAAAATTGTAAATTTTAAAAATAAAAGACTCCAAGTTGAAATATAATTCTTCTAAGAGGATTCTTAATTATTTATCATGTTCAATTTAAATAAAAAGATTCTGAATCTGTATCAAAGGAATTATTACTTAAATAGATATATTTTAAAAATTGATCACGATTTCATCGAACGGAAAAAAGAATTACGAATCCACAAAGAATTTGAGACAGATATTTAAGGGTTGGCACGTTGAAATATCCCTGTCCAACGAGGAAACATATTTCACGTTCGAGAAGGTGTATATACGAGGAGAAAGACGCGTACGATCCAGTTCCCATGGATATTCGAACGTGTGTGTGTATATATATACACACATAGACTTTGCACGATTTTGCGCCGCAATGGATATTTGTTATTCATAAGCCTGCTAGTATAACTTCTGGCCGGCTTCTCGTTTGCCGATACTGACCTGCACCACCCGAGGCGTTGCTCGTGCACGCCAGTTTAGATCCGAGATTTCGTATCATCGTCGAGTCTCTAAATTTCCATAAATTCTATCCCCAATTGATCATTATAATTGCGAGCACGTTACGTCGAGAATCGTCACAAATATGACGAAATGTCTCTACCGTTGGAATTGTTTGAACTAAATTCACTGAATCTAATTTCTCGAGAAATAAAAATAAGAATAATTATTTTATCACTAGGTTTGCAGAATAAATAGATTCATTTCTTTATTATACAAAGTTTATCAATACGAGCTAATTAATTAATATTATTTATATCGATGTAACAGAAGTTTGGTCAATCAATTTTGTTTCATTAGGATAATTGAACGTTAATAAAGCAAGATCTTTTCAATTATTTATTACAATAATTTTTCTTTCTTACGCTTCGTAACGGGTTTAACCCAAATGAACGTAACATTCTCGAATTATTTTACATCGAACAGAGCGTCCAAAGATCCCCTCAAATGTAGGCTAACAGTTTGGCGTGATTCCAGCACGAGAATCGTGGGGGGACTCGTGCTTTAATTTTCATCCTCGTGATTCGCATTGGATTCGCCGATTTTCATGCGACTGGGCGGAATAATTGCGACCTCCCACCCTCCTTGAAAACCTTTTATAGCAGCCGTCGTCCCAATTGCGACGCACGGATCCAACAAATAGGATAGACTATTCGCGATTCTGCTGGAAATTCGATTGAACTCGTTTCACCGGCCTCGAACAATCAAACTGTTGCGCCGGTGGTAGACCGTGGAATAGAGTTCTCTCGATGAGAGCGCGCGTCCAAAACCCGATTAAACCCTTCCATCGCTACCCCTGTTGTTACATGAAATTTCTC